>NC_088914.1:92637868-93249297 GCF_963576675.1 Euphorbia lathyris
GAAGTGGAAGAGTGCTACGGGTTTCCTTTGTGACCCCGGCATGCCTAATAGATTGAAGGGAAAATTCTATCGCACGGCAATCAGACCAGCATTGTTATATGGCACGGAGTGTTGGGCAGTGAAACACTGTCACATTCATAAGATGTCGGTGGCGGACATGCGTATGTTGAGATGGATGTGTGGTCATACAAGAAAGGATAGGGTGAGTAATGAAATAATTAGGACAAAAGTAGGGGTTACATCTATTGAGAATACAATGAGGGAAAACCGACTAAGGTGGTTTGGCCATGTAAGACAAAGAGCGCTTGATGCGCCGGTTAGGAGGACTGAAGAGTGGCAAAGGGATGTAGTGGTGAGGGGTAGGGGTAGACCTAAGCAAACTTGCAGGAGAGGGATTGAGAGTGATATGAGTTTATTAGGGATTGAGGAGAATATGGTAGTGGATAGAACAGAGTGGAGGGAGAGAATTTGTGTCGCTGACACGACTTGATTGTACGGTTTCATATGATGGTTCATGTTAGCCGATCCCGAATCATTTCAGGACTAAGGCTTTGTTGTTGTTGTTGTATTGGTATATCCTCCTATTTTTTTAAAATGTTGCCATTGATAGGTCGTACAAGTACATGTGCTCCGCAAACATAATACGAAACCGATGCTAACCCAATTGGGTGGACACAATTATAACACAATTTTTTTTTTGGGTCGAGTTAAGATCGACTCATTTCACATTAGCTCGATTAATTGACACGACACGGACACGGACACGATGATTGTCATGTCTACATAGAATTACTTGTTTGATATTGAAAATTATCTTACTTATTTACTTTTCTTACAGAGTTTAACGAAGCTGAAATTCCTTAACCTTAGCCATTCACATGAACTCATTGAGACTCCTGAGTTTGAAGCCTGCCGCTGTCTTGAGAAACTGGTGCTGAAAGATTGCATTAAATTGACTAGAATTCATAATTCCATTGGACTTCTGAGTAATCTTGTGTTTTTGAATTTGCAAGAATGTAAGAGCCTTAAGAATCTTCCAGAAAGTTCTGGTAATCTAAGATCACTTGAGAAGCTCAACATGTCTAGCTGCTCTAAACTTGAGGCATTGCCTGAGTCAATTGGAAAACTAACTCGCCTTGTTTTCTTGAATTTGCAAGCTTGTGAGAATCTAATGAATCTTCCCGGAAGCATCGGTGATTCGAAGGCACTCGAGGAGCTGAACATGTCAGGCTGCTGTAAACTTGAAGAATTGCCGGAATCTGTTGGGCTTTTAACTCAGCTCAGCTTCTTGAATTTGCAGGATTGCAAAAAACTTAAGAATCTTCCAGCAGGTATCAGAGATTTAAAATCATTGAAGCTCAACACTGAAGGCTGCTGCTCAACACTCGCGGATTCGCCAGAGTCTACCGGAGTTTTTCCTTGATTCTTCTCTAGAATCTGCAAGAGTGCAAGAACCGGTTTTCGCAGAAGTATTTGTTCTCTTAGATCACATGTCAAGATCTTATGTTCTTGGTTCATACCATTGGAAATCTGAGAAGACTTGGATTGGAGGTTTGATTCAATGACAGTGGAAGGGGTGTTCGGAGTCCGTTGCGCATTCAGCCACCGGATGTGTGATTCTAGGTGGTCCTCTGTTGGAAGAGAGTATCGGAGCGCTGCAATTGCACCCTTAGACTCTCTTCCCTGGCTTCGGTACTAGAAGACTTGTCTTTTCACCAAGACATCCTCAGGATTGCAAAAAAATTAAGAATCTTCCAGCAGGTATCAAAGATTTAAAATCACTGAAGGCTGCTGCTCGACACTCGAGGATTCGCCTGACTCCTCCGTAGTTTTTCCTTGATTTCTTCTCTAGATTCTGCAAGACTGCAAGAACCAGTTTTCGCAGAAGTATTCGTTCTCTTAGATCACATGTCAAGATCTATAAGAAAATGAAATTTATGTTCTTGGTTCATACCATTGGAAATCTGAGAAAACTTGGATTGGAGGTTCGCTTCAATGACAGTGGAACGGGTGTTCGGGGTCCGTCGGAGATGCGATTCTAGGTGGTCCTCTGTCTCGGAAGGGAGTCTCAGACGCTGCAATTTCACCCTTAGACCCTCTTTCGTGGCTTTGCCACTAGATGCCTAGTCTTTGCACCAAGACATCCTCAGCCTTCTGCCTTGTTATTTACAAGACTCGGATCGTTAACATTGCATCAGATAATGATATCTCCTGTACGGTGAATAGACATGACTGTGAAAATGTGAACTACCTACCTGGATAGACATGGCTGTGAAAATGTGGACTACCTACCTATACCGGGATAGAAAGACCTTATGAAGCTTTAGGGGGCGTTTGGTTCGGGGTCTTTAGGAATGAGAATGAGAATGGGAGGGTTTCATTCCCTTTGTTCTTGTTTGTTTAAAAAAAAACTCATTCCTTTTACTCATTTTAGATTATGGGTTTACCCCACTTTAGGTTAAGCTCATTATCCTAGGCCTGTAGGGAATTGGATTCCCTTTCCTTTAGTTTCTCTTAGTTTCCAAACACATAGGAGAATTAATGCTTATTCCTTTCATTTCCTTTAGTTTCACTTTCTTGATTCCTTTTCCCTAACCCCTTGTGAACCAAACGCCCTCTTAATGTTTCCTGAGATCGGTTTTGGGCAGCTTAGGTGGAAGGTGAAGAAGTCTCCCTTCTGAGGTCTAAGCCATTACTGAGATATCATTACGTCAATTGGAGAAATTATCATCAAATTGTCTTCTTGGTCATGAATCTGTCATCTACACTTCACATGTACGTCATTTTATCACTCATTAGTAACATATCACAAGCATATGATTAAACATGAAAAGTTTTAAATTTTTTAAAAAATATACTGTATTTTATACGAGTTGGACAAAAAAATCAAATATTTCACTGAATTTTAAAATATTAATCTCTAATTTTATTATTAGATCACAAAAAATATGAAATGTTTTTTTAGAACCAACTTGATGCATAATAAGTAACAAATATCTGTGTTTGTTTTAGGCTTGATACATCATTGGCCCCCTGAACTTGTTCAAAAAGTTTGATTGGCTCTCTAAACTTTTAAAGTGTCCTGATAGCACCCTCAACTTGTATAAAATGTCCAGTTAGCCTCCTGAACTTGCATAAAATGTAATCAATTGATCACACGATTGCAAAAAAAAAGTAGGTTAAATGTGGAAGATGTATTGCACGAGTCTTAAAAAAAGTAAAACGACCAAAATCGGAGTATACAGTTCTAATATTAGAGAAGACAAGTTGTATATGTTGAGCAAGCAATAACTTCATTTTTATCTATTTTTTAATTATGTAATAACATTTTAAGATTCGTGGAATACATTTTCCGCATTTAACTTACTTTTTTGCGACCGAGTGATCAATTGATTACATTTTACGCAAGTTCAGGAGGCTACCTGAACATTTTACGCAAGTTGAGGGGGCTATCGGGACACTTTGAAAGTTCAGGGGGCCAATCAAGCTTTTTCGACAAGTCCAGGGGGCAAATAATGTATTATTAAGCCTTTGTTTTATAATAATGTCTGAAATTGACTTAACTTGTCGACGTTATGGGTAAAATTGATCTTTGCTTCCACCATTAAAACTACTCCTGTCTATAAACGTTAAGGGTATTTTTGCATCTTATCCCTAAAATATAGTTAGAAAAAAAATATAACTAAACATTCTATACTTTACTTGCAATTGTCATAAAATTTAGTTCCTCCAAACTAATGTTCTAGACTTATTTTTTTTCATTTACCTTTAGTTAGTATATAATCAAAGATAGTGACCTTATAATATATTTTTCAAAATAAAAAAACTAACGTAAAAATATGGAGACTAATAAATTATTTACCACCATAAGTTTAATGAGTATAAGGATAAGAAAAAGAATTAAATAGAAAAAGTTCAAACTAAATAATATAATCATTTGAGTTTGGGGATAATTATTTATAAGAGATAAGATTTAAATTTTCCTGCTTCGTTTTTGGGTAGACGTTGAGACAACGTATAAAATAACACAATTTTATCTTTAATATTTCCTAACAAGATCAATTTTATTCCTATATAACATAAAAATGTGCACATAATGATTTATTGTTATTTGATCTGTTATTTAACTGTTATATTGGACATTTTAAACATTAATTATGTTTCTAACAAAGTTATAAAAATTGCCAAAATACAAATATTTAAATATGTAAGATACAAGTTAATAAAAAAAAATCCATTAAAATGTTTAGTATATCATTAACACAATTATAAATAATCTGTCAAAATGCAGGAGATTATTTCACTTTATCAGTAAACTTGTTTGATGGACCGATATGGCAATCAAACAGGCTCATTCAATTTTTCTATTAGATATAAATAAATTTGATTTTAATTGGAAATGTTCGGAGTAGTAATGTACCATATGGTAGAAGTAAATTTGCATTTTTTCCCGAAACGACAAAGGGTAATTATCCCTATCTGTAAAGAGTGTAAAAATTAAAAACGAGTTATCATGTTATAATCTTGTGATAAGTTTAGTTATTCTCTCTATCTTTTCATTGAAACAAAGCAGTATATATATACAAGAGGGAAACGATTAAAAAAAAAAAAACAAGAGGGAAAACTTAATTTTTTACATCAATCACCCAAAATTTCCTAATTTGGATAATAAGGAAATAAACACCCATAAATTATTAATCTAGAGAATAAAGAAATAAATCACCCATAAGTTCACAATTCAAAAAATAAGGAAATAACACCCATTTATCTATACTATATACTAAAGCTATAGATAAAATGCTGACATGTAATTTTTTTGAATTTTTAGAATTATAAATAATGATCTGTCGATTCCTTGAATTTTTGGATTTTTTTTTTTGTATAATTATTATCTCAAACATACCAAAACTCCTCTCCACTCTCTGAAACTCCGTCCCTTAACTTCTTCCCAACCCATTCAAATAACCGCTTCATTCAATCTATCATGGTTTCAAAGGTATACATTTGCATTTTTGTGTGTTCAATTTTATATAATTTTTCCTTTACAATATTTATGAGAAATTTGAGTTCGTATTGGTTTTATATGCATTGAATTATTTTGAAAATTGTTCTGTGAATCCAAGAACACACATAAAACGGGGCTCATTAAGATTGGGAATTTCAGGTTTTGGTTGAGAGGGAAGACTGAAATCAAGAGCTAGCTTCTATTCTTAATCGACCATCTCCTCTCAATGATCTCTCTGGTCTTATGCTTTGTTTTACCTTTAACTCTACTTTCTCTTTGTATAAAAGTGTTGTTATGTTTATAATTGATTCCTTTTGCAGATAATTTGGGATGATGAAATTTGAGTTCAGATTGGAAGAAATTACTATCAATTTCATCCCAGTTTCAAGCTTGGGATATTAGCTTTGGTGGAAGCTTTTGCTGGTTAAATTCCTAGCCTAATGAAAATCAGGCTTTCAAATTTACTCAATGGGTACTTTATCTTTTCTCCTATTGCATCTTTGCTTTTTATATATATTTGCTCATTTCTGCCGTTGAATAATTAGTTGCAAACTAATAAGCTGTGCTTTTTGTAATTGCTTATATTTGTTCGCATTGGTCATTATATCCTTCTTTTGTATGATATAATCAAATCATTGTATAACAATAGATATTTGTTTGTTGAAAGTTGAGCATTATCCTTTCCATTATGCTCTTTTAGAGTTTTTGTTTACATGGCTATTTTGTAGAGCATATAAAATTTTTTATTTATTGAATTAAAACCGTATTTATTTATTTTTTGGTTAGAAAAATTGTATTTATTAATTTTGTATGTGTTAAAAAAAACCCACTTCAGGTAATCCAACCTTTCTGGAACAATTTTACATCTCCCTCTATTTGTATGCTTTTGTTTTCATCTTTTTTTTTTTATTTATGTCCTTCAGATGCATAATTTTTAGTTTGCTGAAGTAAGCACGCTATGTGGAATATCATGGTTTTTGATTCATAATAGTTGAATCTAATTGTGGTTGTCTTGATCGATTCATGCAGGTAACAGTTTCGTGAAGTTTTCAGATGCAGAATTCTCAATTCGATGAAGTAAGCACGTTGTGAAATATATCATGGGTTTTCGATTCATAGTAGTTGAATCTGAGAATGCTTGGGTTATTAGGTATGAAATTACTTTCAATTTCTTCTTGGCTAGAAGTTTTGAATATATAGATCACTGCTTGATTCATGGGTTTTGTACTTGGCAATTTACCTTATAAGCTAAATGTAGATAATGATATTTTAATTAAGAGTTATTGATTGATTTTGAACTTTTGAACTATGATATTCTGATTTTACCTGATAGAAAATCACTGAAAGAGGAAAGGGCCTTAGTTCTTGCGAATGCTAAGTTGCTGAATTATTGGAAATCATGTCCCTATTTTCTTGAAGTGACCATAGCAAAGATTATGCTAGGAAATCTTATGAACTTATTTACAGGTTTGATGGAGAATGGGGGCAGTAGTTGCCTGACTTGGACACCCATAGAGGAGAGGCAGATAGTCAAGGAGTTGATGGATGAGGCTGAGCTTGAATTTTTATCTCAAAGTTTTTGTTTTTGTTGATCTTAAAGATGCCATTTCCAGTCATGGTCATTTTGATGTGTATAATTTTTTTTTAGGGATAAGGTATCAAAATAGGCCTAAGGTTTTTTGGAAAGTACTAATTTAAGCCCAACGTTCAAAATAGCACCAATATAGGCTTAACGTTTACAACATAATATCAATTTAGGCTTAACCTTTACAATATAGCATCAATTTAGGCATCACGTACAAAATAGCACCAATATAGGCTTAACGTTTACAAAATAATACGAATTTAAGCTTAACGTTTTACAAAATATATACAATTTAAGCTAAACTTCACAATTAAATTAACCATATCATATTCAAAATATCCATGACTCCTAAATTCCATGGCTCGTGTAATATATGCAAACTAAAAGTAATTTAAAATTGCGACGTTTAGTTTAAATTGTATATATTTTATAAAACGTTAAGGTTAAATTCGTATTATTTTGTAAACGTTAAGCCTATATTGGTGCTATTTTGTACGTGATGCCTAAATTGATGCTATATTGTAAACGTTAAGCCTAAATTGATATTATGTTGTAAACGTTAAGCCTATATTGGTGCTATTTTGAACGTTGGGCTTAAATTAGTACTTTTCCAAAAACCTTAGACCTATTTTTGGTACCTTATCTTTTTTTTTTCTTTTTTCTATTTTAGGATGCTTGATTTGAAGCTCTTTCTCCCCTTTCTCCTTTTCTTTCTCTTCCTTTTTCCCCCTAATGACCAATATTGTAATTTATTTATTGTCCCGGGTTAGAGAATATACTCAACACAATGATGCTATTTTGTTAGTTGTAATGCCTGCATGCTATTCATCTATCAAAAAAAACAAAAAAACCTGCTATTCAGAAAGTGGGTTCATCTAGAGCCCTAAGAATTGCAAAGTAGTTCAATGCAGAAAGTGGGTCCATATTTATGCATGCATCTTCTACATACTTTTGAAGAATTATAATTTTTCTCTTCAAATTTCTTTGGTTTTACATTTATTTTATTCTGTATATGTTTTCAGTTGAATATATGAGTTTATGTATTAGCTTCTTTATGCTATTGTTGATTTATTTTAGGTACAAGAACAATTGGTATTATTTTTTAATTGTAATTTTATTATCTTTTATTAAGAAATATGACATGTAAAAACTTAAGAAATCTTCTTATCTTTCATAGTTTTTTAGTGTATTAAGTTTTTGATCTTTTATTTTAAATTAACATTTTAAAGCTCTGATCTTTTTTTTTATCACATTAAACCTCCGATGACCAAAAAATTCGGTTTTGAACATAAAATTCAGTTTAACGTTAAATTTGATGATTATTAATTAAATTCATAAATGTGTAGATTAAAAGTTTAAAAAGAAAAAATGAACTATATAACTCAAGACGTATTAAAATAAAATATTAAAATTATTTTATAGATTTTATCAATTAAAAATATGCAATCTGTGCAATAAATTAAATGGATTTAAATTGTTTTATTTATTATTTATTTCAACTATATTTATACATGAATAAATAAATATATGTAAGTGAAGAAAATTATTGAACATCCCGTGCATTGCACGGGTACTCATGCTAGTAAATTTCTAATCTGGAGAATAAGAAAATAACAATCCAACATATCTCAACACTCCCTGCAAGTTGGAGCATATAAGTCTAAAATGCCCAACTTGTAAAGAACATAATCAAATTGTTTCTTGCTCAAAGCTTTGGTAAAAATATCGCCAATTGGTCCGTCACCGGGACATAGGATGATGCAACGAGACCATCTTGTATCGCATCGCACACGAAATGACAAGCAACTTCAATATGTCGAAGTACGGATTACATATCTAGATTTAACCCCGTGCAATGCACAGATTACGTAATTTTACTATATTAGACAAATATAATTTTGACATTATACATTGACCGAAGTTAAACATACATATGTCACTTATTATATCCTTTTTCGATTTGTGAGGAATTTTCCATAATCAAATAACTTTTATTTAAATTGTTTTATTTATTATTTATTTCAACTATATTTATATATGAATAAATAAATATATGTAAGTGAAGAAAATTATTGAACATCCTGTGCATTGCACGAGTACTCATGCTAGTAAATTTCTAATCTGGAGAATAAGGAAATAACAATCCAACAATATCTCAACACTCCCTGCAAGTTGGAGCATATAAGTCTAAAATGCCCAACTATGAAAAACCGGATTATGTGTGATACGTAAAGGAGACTGACTGCTACAATAAAGAGGAATTGCCTTGGGATGATAAATACCCGAACTCAAAAGGAGTCTTTTCAACCATTTTAGTTCACAATTAATGGAGGCCATAGAACAATATTCAGCATCAGTTGAGGAGCGAGCTACAATGTGTTGCTTCTTAGTTTTTCATGAAATTGATGAATGTCCTAAAAATACAAACCAACCCTTTAGAGAGAGCCGGGGTAAAGGGGGAGCTGCCCAATCAGAGTCACGCCATTCAGTCAACATCAACTTGCTGTCGGAGTGCAGAAGAATGCCTTGTCCTGACGAATTCTTCAAATATCAAACCACACGCAATGTCACATCTTAGTGTTCTTATCAAGGAGATTTCATGAATTGGGACAAAACATGAATGCAATAAGCCAAGCCAAGACGAGTAACCACTAAATAAATCATACGCATAATAAAACATCGGTATGGCTTATGACCTTAAAAAAAGAAGACCAAAAACACGAGCTAACTGATGATGTTGTTCCATTTGGAATGGTGCCGACTTTGATCCAAACAAACCAGCCTCAGAGATAATACCAAGTATATATTTTCTTTCACCTATAGCCCGGAAGAACTTCTAGCCACCTCAATACCAAAACAATATTTAAGTACACCAAGGATCCTTCATATGGAAGCATTTCTCAAATATGCTTTGAATTTAGACACAACAACAGAATCATTACCATAAATGATCAAATCTTCGACATACACAAAAATATTAATCTACACATGTCCTTGAGTGTAAGTAAAGAGAGAATAATCATAGTATGATTAACGAAAACCATACCCCTTCAAAGTAGTCACAAGATTGGCAAACTAACAACCATACAACGATTTATGCAGACGACACACCAAAGTGGAATTATTAGAATGAAAGTTGGTAAAAGATTCATATAAACCTCTTCATTGAAATCACCATGAAGAAAGGCATTATGCACATCCATTTAATACAACTCCCAATGCTTAGAAGCAGCAATAGTAAAAATATGCTTTAACAGTCACCATTTTTGCTAGAGGAGCGAAGGTCTCATTATAATCAATGCCTTCAACTTGATGATTTCCAAAACAACTAATTGTGCTTTCAATCTCTCAATAATTCCATTTGAATTGTATTTACTTTTGAATACACATGGGTTGCCAAGTGCTTTCTTGCCAAGAGGTAGTTTTTTCATAGTCTAGGTCTCATTTTCCTCCAAGGCTTGAATTTCTTTTTGCTTTGTCGTACACCATCTGATATCTTTAACATCCACCTTAAAACACTTTGGCTCAATGCCGTAAGTTATAGCTGCAAGAAAAATTTGGTGTTTCATAGAAAAATTTGTCACAATTAACATAATCTATCATAGGAAATGGTGTACTTGAGGGAGTAGGATTGCGTGGACCAGATGGAGCGAGAGATAGACTTTTCTTTATAACTGTGTATGTGACAAAGTCCTGCAATTTTATGAAAGGCTGCTTCTCCATAAAACCACGACCCATGTTTTTCCTCACTTGTACTGTTTGTATTTTCAAAAACCACCTCATCGATGATTTACGAAGGGGAATCAACCAAAACCGACGTGGTATATCAATCACCGGAGTAAGTGACGAGTGAGGCTCTATAGTTGAAGGAGACTCATTATTAGAAGGGACCGTGACTGGTTGAGGAGCTGCCACCGCTTCATCACGTGCTCATATGAGTTTTACAAGTTCAACAATATTTTCTCTAGGAAGAGTATCTGTACTGACAATAGTAGGTGCAAGAGTGGAGTCTCTTTTTTTTTTTGTAAATAAGGGAATAAATTTTCGTAGAACTTCACATCCCTAGATACAAAAAATTTCCTTTTTTAGATCAAATAAACTCCATCCATTTTTACTAAAAGGATATCCGACAAAAACACCTCTATGACTTCGACTAGCAAATTTGTCTCATTTAGCTTGCTGATTATTAGCAAAAGCCAAACAACCAACTACATGTAAATCACTACAGCTCGGGGAACAACAAAAAAGAATTTCAGAAGGAGTCTATTATGGAGAACACTAGATAGTATCCGATTTATTAAATGAGCAACAGTTAGAGTACATTGCACCAGAAAATAAATGGGCAAACCTCCTTAAAAATGTAAAGCACGTGGAACATTTAAAATATGCTTATGTTCCCGTTTTACCCTTTCATTTTACTGAGGAGCCCCACACAAAAAGTTTGAAACAAAATACCATTCATTGCAAAGTATTCTTTCATGCAGTGAAACTCTGTTCTATTGGCACTACAAACTATTTTCAACTTTTGAGAAAATTGACGTGTTCAATCATTGCAATAAAAGACATAAGCATATTAATAACTTCTCTTTTATGAATCAATAAGAACCCACACAATACGAGAATAATCATTCACTAAAGTTAAAAAATAACGGGCACCACAATATGATGTTTCATCATAAAGATCCCATAAATCACAATGTATCAACTCAAAAACCCGAGTGGATTTATTTTCACTCAATTAAAAGTTAGTTCTAGAATGTTTAGCATGATGACAAACTTCACATCCATTATCTAACATGCCCCTATACTCATGAAGAAAAAGGTAATGCCTTCACAACGTTCTCGTATAAATTACATATGCAGTGTACAACTTTTGGCTCGTATCACACTTTGAAGTACAACCTTCAATTTTGCACACTAAAATATACGACTTTGTGGGTAACATCACACTACGGTAAACAACCGAAAAAAAAGACCCGTCAATGCACCACATCAGCACTTTTCACCGCCTAAAAACAGAAGTCCAACTCATCCAAAATTAAATTACTTTTATGCTTATTGTTATCATTCTTCCTTTATTTTTTTTTCTCTTAATCATTTCATTTCTCTATTTTCTGCAATTTCTCTATTCTTTTCCATTAAGGCAAACGTATTAGATGTGATTAAAAAAAACAAAATTAGCACAGAAAATATATAAACAATAAAAATAGAAATTAAAAGACAGAGTTAGACAAATTTGAGGCTGTATTAGCAGTCTCTTTAAGACAGATTTTGTTGCTATTGACGATCGTCTCCCAAGATACATCAAATTACTCAAACAAACTCTTACCATGTGTAAATTTTTCATTACCGGAGTAGGAAAACAAACACAATATAAACATACATAGAGCAGACAATTTAAGAGAGTATTTTTATTTTTCTAATCTCTAGTCACTCAATTTGATAGTTTTTATTAATAAATGAGATATTTAGTGGATTGCTATTTACCACCTCCAAATTACTTATCACCGTTCCCTTTTGGACATTTTTTCCCTTTTCATTTTTTAAACTCAAAAACTGAAATTCTCTCAAATTTCTTCGAAATTCAAAAATCCGAACAACATTAATGGAACTTAAACACGGTAAAGAAAAAAGACTAATGATTCCCCAGATAAGTATTTTTATTTAAAAATTGAATTGAAAACACGAGTTTTATCTCCGGATTCGGAAAAAAATTCATCGAAAATGTACTAAACGGATGATTCACACCATTTCGCCTAGGTAGAAACGGTGTGAATCACCTGTTTAGCACATTTTCGATGATTTTTTTATATATATATTGATTGGATCGGTTAGTTTTTGGAGACGAATTTCTATTAGTGTAAATAAGAACAGTAGTTATTCGATTTCCTCAACGTTCTTGGGTTCATTTTTCATAAATCCAAGTTTTGGCTCGGGAGAGAGAGGATATTAAGTTTTTGAATGGAAAAATAAAAATGACAAAAATATCCAAAAAGAGGCAGTGATAAGTAATTTGGAAACGGTGAATAGTAAAACCCGATATTTATTGGTATTTAAATTAATTTTATAATTTTAAAGAAATTGAGAAATGGAGAAAAATAAACTCATCTATTAAGGAAATAAATCACCCATATATACATTTCCTAAATATGAAAATTAAGACTTAGCATTTTTTTAAGAATGTTCTCGACACTCTTCCTTTGACTACCGATTCGGCCACACCGCCATACCAATACAATTGGTCAAAACGACGACGTAACATCCGCTATATATTGGTGCTGTCTCATGTTTCTTGCATGCAAAGCAATTTTTCATTTCTCGAGAGAGAACGCGACGAGTCGAATCCGAGGAGGATGCCCGCCGTTGCTGCTAGGGCGGCTGTCGCCACCGCCGGTACTCAGGCATCTCGCCAAGCCATCAGCCATTCCTCACTTCTTGTTCCGGCCGTTATCGCAGGTGTTTCTGCTTTCCGGTATCTGTTCTTTTCTCTTCGCTCTTTCTGTTTTCGTTTATATTCTCTTTCGTTGGAAGTAGATGAATTGACTCGAAATCGCGATGGACATGAAAGTAGTGCCTTAAAAATTGTGCTAGAACTATTACTTTAATCAGATGTCTCCATTTTTTTTATAGTTCCAAAGAATTACAAATTATTTGCTTTTTGTATCAGATAATGAACTCTGTTTTCGTTTGATGAAAACAAAATCCGTTTTTTAGAGATTAGGTCATTGGAGAAAATTTTGGTTTTCTTCTCGAGTTATATATAGTTGAGGAGGAGGATCCTGAAATGATTTCTTTTTGAATTAGAGAAATTCATATATGTTAAGAAACGAGTAAGTTGATTTTGGGAGGCTGAATAATCGGTTTAGAGATTTACCAATCAAAAGTGTTGATGCAATATTTAGTTTAGACATAATCACTCACCAATAATAATTATCAAATTGCTTGGTCTATGCAGCAGAGCAGAGGATTAATTGCTGAAATTGTTCAAAGTTTTGATCTAGTTTGCATTTTTCTTTTTTAGCTCTTTTATTGTGTTTCTCAATGCCTTCATGTTGACAACCAACCATTAGTGGACAAGCATTTCCCCTGTTTTCGGATTGCAAACCTAATCAGGGATTAAGCTGATTTCAGGCTTATTATGCCAGGATGTTGACACATTTCTGGTCAATCCCTAAACTATTTCTCTTTTTATAGTTCATTCCGCCATTCATGATGGCATGAGAAAGATTTTTGTTAGATATTCAAAGCAGTCTACATGTCTAACAGGTGAACTGCTTGTTGTGACCGGTAAAGCACCACAACATAGTTTCAATCCACCACAAATAGAGAAATAATTTAGGGACTGACTATAAATGTGTCATTGCATACCCCTGTTATGACTTGAATATGATGGATCATACTATTATTTTGCCTCAATTGTGATAATTTTTCATTTGATCTCTTTGTGTTTTCTGCTGATACATATGTGTCTTATACTGCGACTTGTGACCAGGAATAAGGATGTAATTGTGGACAGGCGGAACAAAATCGTAGGGGCAGGCAAGGCCTTGCCAAGTAGCTCATTGGTTGTTTGCCAATCGAACTTCCCTGAATTAAGGATGTGTTCGAGTCCAAAAGGACCAAATCACTGGATGCAACCCTGCTCTTCTAAAGGTTCTTACTTATTCCATTTCCTTGACTTGCATTTTACTTTGAAAGCATCTTGATCATGAAAAAGGCGATCTTTTGTTGTTAGGATCGAAGGTTTAGGGTCTAGTAACATGATATAAATATGCTTCGTATGGAAGTTTGGATGTGTATAAGAAATCAAATCAATGGTATAACTTTCTGTTTAAAGTGATACTTTTTTGTATCACATATTTTGAGCAACAAAGTTGCCCCATATTGATAGGGAGCTTAAACATTCCTTGAAATTTTAACATGTATTATGGATCAGCATATGCACAAGCTCACTTTTTCCATTTTATCTCTTTTCTTTTGTCGGAGCAGACACCTTTTTTGGATTAAGCCTTTTGCAATAATGTGCATTTGTTTGTAGAGAATGTTCTAAAAACATGGATCAATGTTTAATTAATTGACTGTTTTCATATGTTTTTGAGCTGTCATATAGCTTCCTAAATAGTTGTATCTTCGCATTATTACCTCGCAAACTGGTGTTAGAACCTGTATGACTTTATGCTGGTAGCAGGGAACTGACACATTTGAAAGCATCTTGAGCCTTTTTGTGACAGGCGGAACGATATTGTCTGCTTGTCACACAGGCAGACTGATATTGGTCCGTTTGTGTGACAGGCAGACTGATAAAACATTCCTGCAGACTCTTCTCCGCTTTCCTAACTAGCAGGGCGACCCAAAATCACCTCAAACACAGAAATAGTTTGAAATCAACCCTAAATGAAGAAGTTCTGTCGTAATTAACCACAAATGTGTCAATTCCCCGCTCGTAGCTATCTCATTATACAGATAAAAGATACTCCCTCCATTCCTTTTTATAAGTCATTCTAGGTTGTTTCACACAGATTAAGAAATATAATTAATATTGAGTGAAATTAATGATTTTACATTGTTCTAACTAAAAAAATTTTCTCTCTCATGTCACTATTGGGGAATAAGTATTGGAATATTAAAAAACACATGGACCAAGACAAAAAATTTAATGCTTGGACCGGAAAACTAAACTAAAAGTTCTTGGAAAACTAGAAATACTTATATTTTGGAAAAAAACTCAATTGCTAGAATGGCTTATAAAAAGGAATGGAGGGAGTACTAATTAATTTATCTACATTATCTTAATATAACATGTTCTCTAGTTCTTTTATGGTGCGGAACGTTAACAATTATAATACTATTACTACTAACTTGACAGAAAAGCAGTTATCACACCTTTCTGCTGCTTCAACAGCATTTTTCGGAGATCAACATGTTGAGCAGGCGCCATATGGAATTCCTTGGTTACCCATTCGGGGAAGATCCTCGGGGCTCCCTAAAGCACACAAGAGTAACATTTTCAGGTTACCGTTCCCAGT
Source organism: Euphorbia lathyris (assembly GCF_963576675.1). NCBI lineage: Eukaryota > Viridiplantae > Streptophyta > Magnoliopsida > Malpighiales > Euphorbiaceae > Euphorbia > Euphorbia lathyris. The sequence goes on from NC_088914.1 coordinate 92,653,485, forward strand.
GTCTGCTGAGAAGCCAGAATGGTGGTGGAGGACATTGTCATGTCTCCCCTATTTGATCGCCCTGCAGATGTCCGATACAGGTTCCTTCATCCAACCATTCTTAGACAATTATGAATTCTTGGCAGACTTAGTATATTACATCCCGGGCGCCATCTCGAGACTACCTATATTATTCCCAATGATCTATTGCTTCATTGGATATCTTTGTATTGTGAAGAACAAAGACTTACCTCATTTCTTCAGGTTCCATTTTATGATGGGAATGTTGCTAGAAACATCATTGCAAGTGGTATGGTGTACAAGCAATTTTTTCCCTCTTATACACTACAATGGAATATTAGGCATGTACTACTGGGCGGGTGTCGGGTTGGCATACATTTTAGTTTTGTTGCATTGCGTACGCTGTGCTCTTGCGGGCGGCTATGCTTCGGTCCCGGGTATTAGTGATGCTGCATTAGTTCATACACTATTTAATATAGGAAGTTTTCAGAGGCCATTCTGAGAAAGGTTTAAGGGTTTGAGTCTTACATGTTAGGCTGATGGCATTTGAGATTTTTTGGGGTTTGTATTGAGACTGTGAAATAAGAGTAGTGAATGGAATTTATCTTGTATGATTGTTACATTTTGTATGTTTAATGTTTTTTAGTAGTTGTTGTTAAAGCTATTAGAATCGGACTGGACGTCAAACTGTATTTATTGTTGGATCATGAGTCACTTGGTTCAACTAAATGGTTCGGGTTGGTTAAATCAGACTACGTAAATAATATAGGCTTAATAATACTCATGTTGTCGTCTTCTCATTTTGTCACTTAGCTTCTTCTATTTAGTGGCCACCCTATGAGCCTCCTCAAGTGTTTTGGGAGGTGGATGGGGTGTAATTAAAGTATGGTAAGATAAGTTGAACAAGGCTTGATAATAGTTTATGAAATACATTGTTGTATGTTTGGAAACAAGGTAAGGTAATGTAAAGTACGGTTTAAGGGTGTATAATGAATTAATTTCTTGTATTTGGGTTATGATCCAGGCCAACCCATTAAAAGAATTAATTCATGGGTTGAGTTGGATTGATTATTAATTCAAATAATTTTAAATTTAAGTTCATGGCTATTAAACATTAGACTAAATTAATGAACTTACAAAAGCAAGTTTCTAATCTCATAACTGTTATCGTGTTTTACTGTTAGCTAGTGTACATTATGTTTTTACCCGTACCTATAGTTAATTCCAGAATTTTCTAGAATTTTACATTTTTGGAATTTCAGAATTTTTAGATATCTAGAATTCCAAAAATTTGAAATTTCAATAAATTCTGGAATTTTAGAAAATTCTGGAATTGTAGAAATTTGGAATTTCAGAATTCTTGAAATTCTAGAAATATGAAATTCTAGAATTTCTGAAATTCTATAAATCTGAAAGTCCTAAAATTCTAGAAATTTGAAATTTTTGAATTTTTGAAAATTTTGAATTTCTAAAATCTTAGAATTTTAGATTTCTGGAATTCCATAAATATGAAATTAATTTCATATTTCTAGGATTCTAAAATTTCTAGAAAAATCAGAAATTCTAGAATTTCATATTTGTGAGATTTTTTTGGAATTTTAGAAATTTAGAATTCCAGAATTTCTAAAATTTCAGAATTTATAATTCCAAAAAAGTTTAGAATTTGAGAAATCTAGAATTTTTTTATTTTTTGGAAGTGAAAATTACAAAAATAAATTAATGGTAAAGTCTATTTACATATATAGACCCATTTTAACAAATGCTACCTAATTAGACTCTTCACTTTCTACAATACCCATAACACCCATGTAACCACCCATCCTTAGCCATTCACTTCCTCCATCAAAAGGTAACGTCTTTTTGCGATCAGTAAATACAAATTTGCGATCGCATTTCCAACATCGGTAAAATGGCTAGAACGGGAAAGAAGAAGGCAGATACGGCTGACGAGAAACAGAAGAATAAGGTATGTGATTTACTTGACTAATTTTGAGTTTTTATATATGTATTGACGGGGTATATGTGCCGAAATATGTATTCGAGTTATGTAATAATGTTTATATAACGTTAGTGATTTTCTGGAGTAATTTGGACTGTATGCATGTGAACCATGCTTAGTTGAGGTATGTTCGTTCCAAAATGGCCTAAGAACTACAGCGGACGACCATCGCAAATTTTGAATACGCATCGCATTTCATCAAATGCGGTCGCATTTTATGAATCCTCATCGCATATCGTAAAATGCAATCACATATGATGAATTTGAACTGCATTTCGTAAAGTGCGATCGTATTTAAACCAAAATCATGCGATCGTATTTGAGCTAAAACCCTATTGCATTTACTGAAAGGCGATCCAAAAGGAGAAAATGCGTTTCGCATTTGGTTCTCTGGATCACATTTCCATCAAATGCGATTATCGCATTTGCTTAATTGGATCGCATATTTCTATTTGCGATGGTGATTTTATGATTGAAATTGATTGAAATTGTGTGAAATTTAACTTGAATGCTCTTAATGCAATTATAGGTGCCACCGGTGAAGATAAATCTGCAAAACAAGACACTGGTATGAAATTTAAGTACTCTTGGAGTTTAGATTCGAAAGGAACAATAACTGCACGAGGAGATTTTGATGCCATGATTGAGATACTTGGAAGATTTTCGGAAGACCAAAGAACGACATTCCAAAGCAGATGGACACCTTATGGAAATCGGTAACTTCTTTTTCTCAAGTGTCTTTATGCATTTATTGCTAACGAGAGAGATTATGCACGAGATGCCAAAGGATAGAGAGATGTGGTTTGATTGTCGGGGTTGAATTGCGTATAAGTGATTGGAAATATGGGCTGATGTCGGGATTACGATTTGGTGGTTTGGTCGAGTTTACGAAAAGGATTCAGAAGTTAAAGAAGAGGGTGATATTGACCAAGTACTTCAAGGAGATCAAAACCATAACTCACTGTGATGTTTTTCAAGTGTGGTCGGACACTGATTGGAAAAAAGTGAATGTTGATGAAGCTGTAAGTATGGCGATGTTGTATTTTGTGCATCGTTGTCTACTTACAATGGAGAGATTACGGTTGGTGAATGCGGATTGGATAGTTCTTGCTGATTATCCCATGCTATTTGATGCATTCCCGTGGGGCGAGGTGACTTGGACTGAAACATACAAGAGATATTGCTAAACGAAAGGAAGCAATTACTGATAAAAAAAGAATGACTTTTCCAGCTAAATACCAACTGATTGGATTTGCTCATGTAGTGCAAGTAAGTATTTTTATACCAGCTGTTGAATACTATTTGTGTATTTTATTAACGTTCTAATCATTGGATTTGTCTACCTTGTATAGGTTTGGCTATTTGAGCTTTGGAAGGCGTTAGAGACTTTTTACGTGAAGAAAACCGAACTTGCTCCACCCTGTGTAAATAGATGGAAGACAATCAAAGTCCCGACTTTTGATCAAGTGTTTGAGCTTCCCACTGTGAGTATCTCTACGTGATGTTCATAATGTTTACCTTATATTTAGTGTTTGATATATATGTATTTATAGGAAAACACTCCTCCCCGATCCAAACTTGTTGTGGAAGATACCGATAAGAATGCTTCTTGGTATAATGCTCTCGTTGATTATATTGAGGGTCGTCAGTTTGATTTTGATAAGCTTTTTGAGTCGTATATTGATGTTGACGGGAAGGACAAGGAGGGTAAGGATGCTGGTGAGGAGGCTTGTAAGGGTAAGGAGGATGGAGCGGGTGATACGTATCAGGAAGGTAATGAAGAAGAGGGTGAAAGGTATCGAGAGGGTGATGGAGTTGATGAGAAAGATATGCCATCCCACGATGTCATATCTGATATCCGTACATTGTTCATCGAACACCAAGAGTGGTGTAGGGGTCAACTTGAATCAATGGATAAAAAGGTTTCGGGTTTAGATAAGAAGCTCACGAATTTGGTCAAAGATGTACGGACCTTAGAGGATAAGGTTCGTATCTTGGAAGGTTTAGGATGGGAGGATGTTGAGGTACTTACTTTATTGTTTTTTTGAATTTTATCTAGTGTTTTATGAATTCCGTAAATTTATTTTGTTGACTTCTAAATTGTATGTGATCGCATTTTATACAATTAGAAGTCAACAAAATAAATTTACGAAATTCATAAAACAATAGATAGAATTCAAAAAACAATAAAGTAAGTACCTCAACATCCTCCTATCCCGCTCCTATCCCGAACCTTCCAAGATACGAACCTTGTCCTCTAAAATCCGTACATCTTTGACCAAATCCGTGAGCTTCTTATCTAAACCCAAAACCTTTTTATCCATTGATTCAATTTGACCCCTACACCACTCATGGTGTTCGGTGAACAATGTACGGATCTCGGATATGACATCGTGGGATGGCATATCTTTCTCATCAACTCCATCACCCACCCTCTCGATACCTTTCACCCTCTTCTTCATTACCATCCTGATACGTATCACCCGCTCCATCCTCCTTACCCTTACAAGCCTCCTCACCAGCATCCTTACCCTCCCCGTTCTTCCCGTCAACATCAATATACGACTCAAAAAGTTTATCAAAATCAAACTGACGACCCTCAATATAATCAACGAGAGTATTATACCAAGAAGCATGCTTCTCGGTATCTTCCACAACAAGTTTGGATCGGGGAGGAGTGTTTTCCTATAAATACATATATATCAAACACTAAATATAAAGTAAACGTTATGAACATCACGTAGAGATACTCACAGTGGGAAGCTCAAACACTTGATCAAAATTTGGGACTTTGAGGTAGATAAATCCAATGATTAGAACGTTAATAAAATACACAAATAGTATTCAATAGTTGGTATAAAAATACTTACTTGCACTACATGAGCAAATCCAATCAGTTGGTATTTAGCTGGAAAAGTCTTTCTTTTTATCGGTAATTACTTCCTTTCGTTTAGCAATACCTCTTGTCATTGTCTTGTACGTTTCAGTCCAAGTCACCTCGCCCCACGAGAATGCATCAAATAGCATGGGATAATCAGCAAGAACTATCCAATCCACATTCACCAACTGTGATCTCTCTATTGTAAGTAGACAACGATGCACAAAATACAATATCGTCATACTTAAATGCAATAATCTCGCTCGTTAGCAATAAATGCATAAAGGCACTTGAGAAAGAGAAGTTATTGATTTCCATAAGGTGTCCAAAACATCTGCTTTGGAATGTCGTTCTTTGATCTTCCGACAATCTTCCAAGTATCTCAATCATGGCATCAAAATCTCCTCATGCGGGTATTATTCCTTTCGAACCCAAGCTCTAAGGGTTCTTAAATTTCGTACCACTTGTTTTGCAGATTTTATTTTCACCGGTGGCACCTATAATTGCATTAAGAGCGTTCAAGTTAAATTTCACACAATTTTAATCAATTTCAATCATAAAATCACCATCGCAAATAGAAATATGCGATCCAATTAAGCAAATGCGATAATCGCATTTGATGGAAATGCGATCCAGAGAACCAAATGCGAAACGCATTTTCTCCTTTTGGATCGCATTTCAGTAAAATGCGAGAGGGTTTTAGCTCAAATACGATCACATTCAATATAGGCAACTGTATTTGCGGTAGGGTTTTAGCTTAAATATGATTGCATTTTACAAAATGCAGTTCAAATTCATCATATGCGATCGCATTTTACGATATGCAATGAGGATTCATAAAATGCGACCGCATTTGTTGAAATGTGATGCCTATTCAAAATTTGCGATGGTCGTTCGCTGTAGTTCTCAGGCCATTTTGGCCGTATCTGCCTTCTTCTTTCCCGTTCTAGCCATTTCGCCGGTGTTGGAAATACGATCGCAAATTCGTATTTACCGATCGCAAAAAGACGTTACCGTTCGAGGGAGGAAGTGAGTGGGTAAGGATGGGTAGTTACAGGGGTGTTATGGAAATTGTAGAAGGTGAAAAGTCTAATTAGATAGGTGGTGTACTGGGATGTGTGTGATGAGATTTCGGAATGTAGGGAAAGAAAAATCAAATCACCATTATCATCCCAAAAGGTCATTGATTCGGTAAAGCCTGGGATTTAGGATTTAGGGTTTCATTATTGTTGCATATTGTTGTAAATTTTGATAATTTTACGATTTTAATGTTAGAATTATTATTACATTCTTGTTGTTATGCTTTTTTTTTTTTTGTTATATATCACTTCGCATATTTCGCAATATGCGAAGATAATACGGCTTAATATTGTTTTCGCATACTTCGCATATTGCGAAATATGCGAATTAAATTCATGTTCTGAAGCAATAATGTCTTCGCATACTTCGCATATTGCAAAATATGCGAAGTAAATTACATATTTTGAAGCAATTTTATCTTCACATACTTCGCATATTTTGAAGTGTTATATATATATATATATATGAAGGGTATTTTGGGAAAGTCACAAAAAATAGTCTTGATAGATAATGGGTTGCGTAAATAGTCTAAATATGTAAATGGGTCTCCCATTTGACCCAATTTTGTAATTTTCCTATAATTTATTAACCCCTAAACCTACTTAAAGTGATGCGCACTTCAACTTATCCAAAATCTTATCTTAGTGTGTCACATATCACTTTAAACAAGTTTATGAAATAAATATAACGTTTCAAAGTATAGTAGACTCCGAGTGCATTTTATAGGCACTTTGATCCGGAGAATAGTAACCTTGAACCAAACCATCAACTTGAAAACCAAGCTTGTTGTACAGACTCATGGCAGCAGTATTCAAGGGATCAACATGCAGTAATATCTGGCAGCAGTATTCAAGGGATCAACATGCAGTAATATCCGCTGCACCTTTGTCTCATTTCTTGTTCTGAACTTCTGAATCGCTGCTCTCATTAGTGTCTCTCCATGTCCTTGCTTTCTGTATTTCTCCTTCACTATATTTGGCCAAATAATATGATTAGTCTCCTGACCTTTGGTCTCTGAACTTGTTTAAAGTGATCCTATATTGCACGAAAGCTTCAATTCAATAACATTTTTGTGATTTGTGTCCGTTTCGAAAACGGAAACATTGGGAAACCATTACTACACGTTTCTAAATGTGTTTCTATAAATATTGAAAATTGGAAACGTGTTTCAAGCCTCATTAACGACAGATGAGGTTTTTCTTTCTATGTTCTTGCCACGCTACAAACACCAGCGCTCTGACCATCCAATAAGGTTTGAAATTACATATCTTTTGTTAATACAAAAATACTAATCATCATTAATGGGATTTGAAATTGCGCTTACTGCTAAACGCTAGGTTTAAAATTGCACTATTTTGTATGTGCAGGCTAAACTAAATCCGCTCTAACTCAATAACCATAACATTGAAATTATACCCTATCCCTACTTTTAATGGGTTAAAATGCAATATAGTCACTAAACTTTCATGGTTATCTTGAAAAGGTACTCAACTTCAATTTGTCTCAATATAAAATCATTCATTTTGAATTTTGAATTTTGTATCAATAAAGTCACTTTGGCGACTTCAAGAGCAAAAAGACACCGGAAATATGATGTGACTTCTACGTCAGTACTAGTCAACTTTCACCGCTGACCGAAACGACACATGACTACCACCTCGCTGACCGAAACGACATGTGGCTTCCACTTAGCTGACATGTGTCGTTTCGGTCAGCTAGGTGATAGCCACGTGTCATGTAGGTGGCAACCATGTGCCGTTTCGGACAGCATGATGGGATAAATTGCACTCATGGCCACTTAACTTTGTCCATTTTTATAATATGACCACTGAACTTCAAAATGTAACATAAAAAGCACTAAACTTTACACTAAATTACCCATGACTACTAAGTCGAATGACTGTTTTGAGACGACTAAGTCGAATGACTGTTCAACGACTAAATTACCCATGACTACTAAGTCGAATGACTGTTCAATGACCAAATTTAACCCTATTTTTAATATTTACAAATTTGTCTCACGTTTCCTTTTCCTATATTTTTTAGAAATAACTTACCCCAATATTTTTCATATTGGCCGCCTGAATTTTTGCTGTGCTACATAGAACTCTAAAGGGTTACTCATCTCACTTTAAACAAATTCGGATGGCTAACGAGATATCTCCAAAGTTAAGGGAATCGAACGGATGCTAGATATAAACAGAAGGAAAGTTGAGGATATCAACCTGCAAGCTTAGTGATATAAGCATGGTTATCAAAACCGGACCGGTCAAAGAACCGGAAGAGCTAAAGGGTGAAGGGTTTAAGGTTTAACCAGGGTTAAACCGGGGTTGAACCGGGGTTCAAATAATCCTAAAAAATTATAATTTTCATTTTATTTACACCTTCCAACATAATAAAAATGTTAATTTGAATTTTATATTCTAATATATAACTTAATTATCATGACCAATTATAACTTGCATTCAGAATGTAACAAAAGCTTAACATAACTTGATTAATTTATATTCTGATATATATAAGTTATATAACCAAATTATGAAATTAAATAATATAACTTGATTTTATTACATATATTATTAATATTTTTTCTTATTACATATTCATCAAGCATGATTTAATTTATTGGTTTGTTCGATGTGAACAAACAAAAATCAATTATCAACAGAATCAAATGAAAGTATGAATACCAAACCATTAACAAATATTCCTTCTTCAAAAAAAATATTCCAGTACTACATCAATACTAATTTGAAAGTTATTTTTTTAAAATGAAATTCAAGTTATTTTTTTCTTAATTGGATTAGTAATTTTAATTGAAAGTTAAATTTTTATTTTTAAAAAAAAAAATTACAGTTCAAATATTGAACCGTTTGGACCGTAAAAACCGTGACCGGGTTTCCGGGTCGCTGGTTCAACCGGCCGGGTCACCGGTTTTTTTAGATGTAATAAAATAGTCACTTCCGGACCGGAATACCTACCGGGTCCGGTTCAACCCGGTTGAACCGGCCGGGTTTGATAACCTTGGATATAAGCAAACAAAGAAGGATATCAACCTGCAACCTCCAACTTGACTCTGCTGCTTCCCTCCCCAACCCCTTCGCTCATTGGCGACAACTGAACTTTCAAACAAGGGAGAATTAATATGCAGCTTTTAGATTGGATAAAAATGACTTGCTTTTAGATTTTCTATGGAGCCTTCAACTTTGCTTGAGAATCAATTACTTCAAAGCTTTAACTTTAAAGAGGGATAAATAATTTATTAGTCCTTTTTTTTTTACCTAAAACACTGTTTAATCCCTATTTTGAAAAATACATTATGAAGTCCTATCCTTTGTAACATTTTGATCCTTCTGTCTATTTTTTTCAGATTTTTAAGAGTTATATTAATAACAGAGTAACAGGGCCATATTGTATCGCACCAGTCTTGAAAGCCAATCAGAAAATAACAGAATAACATGGCCATATTGTATCGCACCTGTCTGGAAAGTCAAGATATATTTGGTTAAAAATCTAAAAAAATAGACAAAAGGACCAAAGGGTGTACTGGGGGCAAGCCTTCCCCTGCCAATTTATTTGGCAAGAGGCCGCTCCTAAGACTCGAACCCGTGACCTCTTGGTCACACGACAACAACGTTTACCGTTGCGCTAAGGCTCCCTTAAAGAGTTATACTATTTCCAACGTTGTAGGATAGGCATCTTATAAGTCCATAAATAGGTAACAAAACAGCCTCCAAACCTTGTATATGTTATCATAATGTTAACAGTTCCATCTAAACACCCTCTGCGTCCTTCGCTCTGACCACCTGTTACACATCAAGGTGAAATGAAACCAAGTCAAATGAGGTAGATCATCTTGCCTTCTGGTCTATATCATTATATGGAAAATACAAAGAGGGAGTGAGAGGATAAGGATCAAATGTAACCCTAACGTTTAGGGTGAAGTGCAGATTTAATCCTAACGTTTTTTCAAGTAAGATCAATTTTAACTTGCTTCAATTTATCGATAAACTTGTTAAATAGTAGACAAACCAAGTTTTTCAAATTTTCTGTAACTTAGAGCTAAAACTCATCTTGCTTGGAAACATTATTTGCACCGTTTTACACAATATAGCTAAATTTGTACTTCTTCAAAAACGAAATGTATTCAGGATTTATATATATATATATATTATGGCCTAATATATCTCTTGCCATGTATTTGTCTCGAAACTTCAAATGTCCCTAAACTTTCAAAAATTCCAAATGATCCACTATTCTTGTCCAATTACATTCAATAACACCCTATTTCTTAATAGAATTTGTTAGATACACAAAATAGTAGACACGTTCAGTCACGTGTCAAAGTGCTCACTATATGTCAAAAAGAAAATGCCAAATAGACAAATAATTAGGAACTTTTGAAAGGACAGTTGAAGTTTTGGAGTTATTGAATGCAATTGAACAAGAATACGAGGTCATTGAATAAAATTGGACAACAAATTGGGTTTGGACAAGTTAAGCAAGCTCAGCGGAAGTTGAAGTTTTGGGTCAAGTGCAACAGATGTATGAAGCCTCTATATATATATAAATTTCATCAAGCATAATGAAGACTTGAAGATTGATTTGCATAATAAGGAGAGCTTACTCTAAAAACTCCTGGTTGTTGGGAGGAGCAACAATCTGTTCTGATGTTACTTCTTCAATGCGTTCCATGGTTAAAACTCGAGGGCGAGACTGCGAGAACCTTCTTTGATGTCTGGATGAGGCATAAGGAACCATTGCCAAATCATCAGACTCAGAAAGCAGGTGAATACCACAGTTTTTGACATTGATTCCAAAACCAAGATCTGTTGAAAACTCCACTTCATCCCCTTCCTCCATCTCATCCTTAAATCTCCAACTCATATCTAAGTCCTCACTTTCGTCTTTCAGATCATTAAATATCCAGTAGCACAACCAATTCATATCCTGCTCAACCTCACTTGACAAGAAGGTAACATATGGATCATAGATCCAGTCATACATTTTACTATTGTTAGAGATGGTGATATGAGGAGCAAAGTAGCAAGAATCTGAGGATTTTCGCCACGCATAAGTAGCACATGTAACAATTCCTATAATCTTAAAACCCGAATCAAGTCGAGGCACGATAAAAGATACGGTGTCGCCTTCGTTTCGATGGCTAAACCATGTTGGAATCTCATTTCCTGGTATGAAGATGTTGTATCTACCTCTCTCAGAAAGTGTTTGAAGGGGACATATCGTATTGGTTTTGGTCAGATTGTCAATCTTCCGCACGTGAAAGTTTGTAACAAGATCTTTCATGGATGAGCTATTCCTCCTCAGAAGCTTTTCAACAACTTCAACAACTAATGGTTCCAAGTTAAAATATCCTTCAACTTCTTTTAAACTCAAGCAACTTTTGAGCTCCAACTCTGCGTCCCCGCGAAAGTTTGTTAGATCAATACTTTCGAGTAATGGACAATTGTTGGCATGCAAAGAATCTATGCTTGACTGAAGCTGCGGTATCGATAGAAGCCATCCGCAATCATCTAGATATAGAGTACTGAGTTTGGTAAGGCTACATATGCTGTTTGGTAAGCTTGTGAAGTCATTTCCACTTAACTTGAGCTTTTCTAGTTGGACCAAACCTTGAAGATCTTGGGGAATCACACCATCGAAAATTTTGCAAAAACTGATGTCCAACTCTGTGAGTGAAAAGGGAAGCAAATTGATGACATGTGGATTTTTTCTGGGCGAAAATACACGCTTACATTCTCTCAAAGATAAAGTTGTGAGCTGATTCAAATTTTGAATATTCTCTGTCAGGGTGCTTATTGCAGTACCATCAAGATTAAGTGCAACCAAGGATTTCATATTCCCCAAACTGTCAGGCAACTCCTCGAGTTTTGAGCAACCGGACATGTTTAGCTCCCTAAGCAATCTCAGGCCGAGAATTTCCTTTGGAAAGCTCTTAAGATTCTTGCAGTCCTGCAAATACCAAAAACGAAGGGAAGTGAAACATCCAGCTGACTCCGGCAAATCCTCAAGGTTTGAGCACCCAGACATTATTAGCTTTTCAAGTGATTTCAGATCACCAATGCTTCCCGGAAGATGCTTAAGGCTCTTGCAATCATGCAAATCCAATAAATGAAGGCAGGTTAAAAGTCCAGTAGATTCAGGCAATTCCTCAAGTTTAGAGCAGCCAGACATGTAAAGCTCCTTGAGTGATTTTAGATTGCCAATGCTTCCTGGAATACACTTCAGGTTCTCACAGTTTTTCAAATTCAACAAAACAAGGCGTCTCAGACATCCTATGGACTCAGGCACATCTTCCAATTTCAAGCAGCCTGACATATTAAGCTTCTCTAGCATTATCAGACCACCAATGCTTCCTGGAAGGTACTTAAGTTTCTTGCAGTCTTGAAAACTCAAGAAAACAAGATGATTGAGAAGTCCAATGGTGTCATGAACCATTTCTAAACTAATGCAATCTTTGAAAGTCAATTTTTCAAGATTGGTGCAGCCTTCAAAATCAGGGGTCTCAACAAGCTCAAGTGAGTGGTTAAGGTTGAGAAATTTCAGCTTCTTTAAAGACTGCAACCAAAAAAAAAAAAAAAAGAAACTATATATCTCGTATCAAAAAATTTATTGAGATATTTCATGGAAATATAAAGAGATTTCAATCTACCTTTCCTTCCTCTGAAAATTGTTTCAATTTGCTATATCGCATATCAAGAGCGACCAGATATTTCAGACCAAAATCTAATGGTATGGATACCAAAGGACATTCTCGCCAACACAACCATCTCAACTTGCTAGATACGTATTCGTAGTCCCCTTTAAGGGTAACATGGTTGAGTTGGAGCAGTCTCAGCATTTTCATCTTTTTGAATGCTTTGGTACCCCATGAAGGTTTGAATCCGGGCATGTTCAGAACAAGCCCTTGAACTTCTGTTGTACCCTGAGACAGGGAGATGCAGGAATTAGAATAGAGCAGCATATGTGCTGGTGCTTGATGCAGAACAACAGTAATATAATATAGATATTCATGAAAGACGAAAAGACAAATTGTAATGAGAATAGTTAAGCTCCTTCTACTCTTACCATTTTATCTGATAAAACGTCAATTACGTCCTCATGATTCCATAATCTACTACGCTCCCCTGGATCTATAGCATTTTCTTGGCGAACAGTTTCTCTCCCCATGTCACGAAGCAAGTCGTGCATAAACAACTTGTTATTAGTGCCAATTTTGACAAGACACCTTTTAAGAAGAGTGTTGATGCCGTTAATTGGGGAAAAATCACAACCATCAAGTATGCTCATTACATAATTCATGTCAAATCCAATGAAGAAGCATGCAGTGTCCAGAAATATATACTTTTCAGTCTCACCGAGCGAATCGTAGCTTATCTTTAGCTTGCTGTGAATATCATCATTGGCGATCACTTTCAATTTTTCCAACCTACTATTCCACACATCAACACTTTGACCACACAAAGAAGAACCCAAAACTTCAAGAGCTAGAGGAATTCCCCCAGAATAATGTACCATTTTTTCTGCGCAATCAATGTAATCTTTGGCGGGATGAGTTTTGCCAAATGCATGAAGACTTAGGAGCTTAAGAGAATCATTGCCTACTAATTCACTAACCTCATACTGCCAATAAGACTCGGATGATTCCAAGAAATCTTTCATTCTAGTAGTTATAATCACCCTACTCCCGGGAAATAGCCAATCGCATTCCCCAAGGATCTTATCTATTTGATCAAGTTTGTCAACATCATCCAGTACTAGAAGAACTCTTTTTTTACTTAAAGTTTGAATTATCAAATTCAATCCTCTATCAACATTATCTATCTTTTCATGCTTTGTTTTTAAGATCTCAGTCAAAAGTTGCCTTTGCAAGTAGGCTATACCTCTGGTCTGAGACACTTCTCTAACATTATCAAGAAAGCAGCTGCTGTCAAATTTGTGGAAGAGAGAATTGAACACCTCCTTTGCTATAGTTGACTTACCGATACCTCCCATACCATATATCCCAACTATTCGTGTATCTTGTAACTCGGTAGCCATCAACGATTTCACTTGTTGTGCTCGAGAATGTAAACCAACTGGGTGGATTGCAACACTGAGCATTACTTGATCAATTCTTTTTGAAATCTCTCCAACAATATGATCAATATTATCTGCCTCATGCCTGCAAGTAACAAATTGGAGTGAACACTAAGGCACATCATAGGGAAATTTATGTCGTCATAGTTGAATCATCGTGGAAATCCAAAACAAGGAGAAGAATAGTTCGCACAAATGGTGAAAAATATAAGCATCAATTAGCATATATGGTTCATTTACTCCAGCTCTAATCTTTCCATATTTTTTACTAGTCAGTTTGTCAACACTCGAAATTGTCCTATGACAATTTTAAGAAGACATGTCATGACACTCATATTTGCAACTTCAGATGTGAAAGTTGTGTTAGGAATTGGATTGATGTTGTCAATGACAAGATTAATATGCATGCAATTATAAGAACAAGATATTTAAGTGGTTCCGCTATTTTTCCTACATTCACAGGCGAGAAGGAGCAGATAATTCATTGGTAATCCTAAGTTAGTACAACAGTAAGGGAATCTCATTTTATAAGACTTGATTACACCAAAAGTTTACACATGCAAATTCCAAGAGCACAAGCTCCAAAACTCTTAAGCCAAATAAATAAACAAACAAACATTGTTTATATATTCATACAAGTATAATTATTTTCCAAATAGGATTCACTTAAGAGCAAGTTTTCAATTCCTATAATTCTAATTATGAAAACCAAACTAAACAAGTTCCAGGTATACATTAACAATCCCTACCTTGTATAGAATTCTATTCAAGATAAAACTTATTGAAATTTCTGGAGTTTCATAGACTTATTCATGTGCCCTAACTTGTATTTCCCTTAACAAGTTGCAAAGGGGGGAAATGACACTTTTTTACAGCAAAAACAATAATTTCATAACCTACTATTGGCAATTTCAATATTTATAGTGAATTATGCAGATAAAAACTTTCTTAAAGTGAGAGGAAAGCTAAAATGAGAATATCGGGGTTGAAAACTTACCCATCTAAGTGTTTTTGTAGATCAAGACCTTTCAGATAAGAAACTTGTTGCAGAGCATTCTTCCACTGGTCAATGACTTCTTTCTTGAAACTCTTTTCATGCTCCAAAAACGCTTCTTCATAGCTTCCTTTAACATCTTCAACGTGAGATGGATCTATATCATAAAAAATTGGCCAAACATTACCTGGTTTCTTAAGCTTGAGGATCTGAACAAGCTCTTCCAAACACCAAGAGGAGGATGCATAGTCTTTTGATAAAAGCACAAGCGCTAATTTAGAACTCTGGATTGCTCTGAGGTATGCTTCCCCAATTTCCATCGTTTTCTCATCGGCAAAAGTGTTGAATCCACTCCGACATAGAGCTGCATACAGGTGGCCGGTGAAGCCTTTCCGTACAACCTTCCCGCTGAAACTCAGGAACACATCGAAACTCCACCGTGAAGCCATGGAATGATTGAGCTGATTGCTTAATTTTCAAATGCATGGAATAGATTGCGTGTTCATTACTTCACTTGGCTTATCATCAACTTTGAAAATGCATGGAGAGAATTCGACTTCATATTCTTGAATGGGGACCACACTAGACCTGTCCCTGTCCATGGCAGGGCCTATCCGGCGTTTATGTAAATGGGCTCATCCCAAACGCAGTTAAGCCCATTATTAATTTAAGTGGATTTGAATAATCTAAATCTAATCCATATCAACTCAACTAAAAATATATAATTTATAATTTTAAGGTCCCGATTGTTTGAGAGGAAATATTGTGTTCTGAAAATTTTTATGCAGGGAAAATATTATATAGGAAAATAAAATATTTTTCTGTGTTTAGTAACAACACTGGAAAATATTTTCCAACCACTAAAAATGTGAAAAAAAAACATAAAAATTTGTTTAAAACACAAAAAAGTGGAAAAATGCGAAAATCACGAAAAGTAAAAAAATATTAAAAACATGAAAAAAAAGTGGAAAAACACGAAAATGTGAAAAAAATTAATGTTAAAAACACGACAAACGTTTTTTCACATTTTTTGCATTTTTTATACGTTTTCTTATTACAACTTCATTTATGTACGTTTTTTTTTAATTACATTTGCATCAGAAATTTTCACATGCAACTTAATGAGCAAGTGAATTTGCCTCATTCGCCGTTAGATATAGGCTTATTAAATCTAAGCCTCGGGATGCTCACCTTAAGATTCTAATAAGCCTTGATCTAACGGGGAATGAGCAAATTCTACATGCTCATTAAGGTGCATGTGATCAAGACTGACATTTGCATATATGCCCTACACATTATTGTTTTCTCTTAATTAATTAGGGATAAGGTACCAAAATAGGCCTACAGTTTTTGAAAAAGTATCAATTTAGGCTCCACGTATAAAATAGCACCAATGTAGGCTTAACATTTAAAAAAGAGTACAAATTTAAGCGTCGATAACGGAACGTGACACGTCATTCATATTAGTCTGTTAAGTTCTGATTTCTCTCTCCACGTACAATTGATAAAACTTAACAAAGTAATATTAGTGACGGGTCACGTTTTGTTATCGAGACTTAATTTGGTACATTTTCTAAACATTAAGCCCATATTAGGAGTTCTTATATTAAGCATCGGATCTTCCATGTCACTCGGAGGACCCTCAATTCACATTTGGGCACGTGTATTGTGACCTCACGTAATAATTAAAATAGTAGGGCCTCTTATAAATATACGTAGGTCCATATTATACGTGTCAAAATATGTATAGAATGTCATCTATTTGACATGGAGAACCATGTGCTTCTAATAATGTGCCCTATATTGGTATTATTTTATATGTGGAACCTAATTTGCTATTTTTCCCAAAACCATATTATTTGGGTATTTGCTATTTATAGCCCCAGATGACTTATCGCTGGCCTCCATTTTGACTTTTTTTGCTTCTTTCATAATTTTGATCAAAAACTGAAAATTCTCAATCCAAAATCAAAAACCCGAACAACAATAATTGAAATTATGAAAATAATTGATGCGTGACAACCCGAAAATGGATGATTACGAGTCGAAAACATTAAAATTTATGTTTTTTTTATTAAATAACTAATAAAAATAATACATTTTTTATGATGATTTTGCATTTTTCATCACAAAAAATTAAACGATTTAGTATTTTTTGTCATTAAAACTTTTACGATTTTGCACCGGCCAAAATTTGGCCTACCACATCCGCCTCCACCATGGCACGGGCAGATACGGCATCCTTCTAAGCCAAATTTTGATCGATAAAAAAAATTTAGTTTTAAAAAAAAATTATAAAAAGAATAAAATTGTTCAAATGAAACGGATGATAAGTAATTTGGGGTGGTGATAAATCCAACCGGGCAGCCCACTATTATTTAAAGGGTAAATAATTTATTAGTCCCTTACTTTTTACCTAACACATTGTTTAGTCCTCCTATTTTAAAAAACACATTATAAAATCTCTAACTTTTACCAATATTAACCCTTTGGTCCTTTTGTCTAGTTTTTTTAGACTTGTAATCGTTATATTTTAGCATAAACAAATATATATATAATAATAGAATAACATAGTCAATTTGTATTGTATTGTAGTTGTCCTAAAAGCTAAGATATGTTCGGTTAAAAATCTAAAAAAATAGATAAAAGGACCACAATGTTAATATTGGTAAAAGATAGGGATCTTATAATGTGTTTTTCAAAATAAAGAGACTAAACAATGTGTTAGGTAAAAACTAGGGGACTAATAAATTATTTACCCTTATTTAAATAGAAATGACATTTTAGAGCTAACCGGACAATAAAAATGTGCTCAAGGATATGTCTAGTTTTTTAATGGAATTATGGCTTTTCTACTCATCCACATTTCCAAAACTTGTTCAAATATTGCAACTGTCCCATTTAACTTTCAATTGTAACAACTTACCCTTTAAACTTGTCCAATTGTAAAACATAACCCCAAATTGAGAATATTTTTATCCCGTACTTGAAGCAAACGTAAAAACGTTTCCCCGGATTCGTATCACGCCAAAGATCTGATTATCACACTCCACGAGCGTTGCATTTTTTGTATTTCGCGTGTTTCTTCAATTGCAGTCTATGTCAGCAATTTGGGGTTATGTTTTACAATTGTACAAGTTTGGGGAGTTATGTTTTACAATTAGACAAGTTCGAGGAATAAATTGTTACAATTGAAAGTTCGGAGGAGAGTTGTAATATTTGAACAAGTTCAGGGTTATTTATGTATTAGACCAAATTAAAAATACAAACAAGAAGTGAAAATCCACCAAGAAGTGAAGAATCTCCAACATCGGGATGAATATGGATTTTCATCTGCCTTTCCACTTGGCCAAGTTCTATACCAAACTTTGATGGATTCAGTTTTGATCATGAAATTGACCTGAGAAGAGGAATCCGTGCATCGGAAAACCCCTAAACTAATCAATTCTGGTCCATCACTCCATGGCTTCAACCGCCGCTTCACGGTGGTCTTACGATGTGTTCCTGAGTTTCGGAGGTAAGGACATAAGAAAAGGCTTCACCGGCCACCTCTTTGCTGCTCTATGTCGGAGTGGATTCAACATATTTGTCGACGAGGAAAAGCTGGAAGACGGCGAGGAAATTGGAGAGGTAGCGTTGACAGGAATTAAGGACTCGAGATTAGCGATAGTCCTTTTGTCGGAGGAATATGCATTCTCCACTTGCTGTATGAAAGAGCTTGTCCAAATCCTGAAATGTAAGAAGGAAGATGATGTTTGGCCGATCTTTTATGATGTTGATCCATGGCATATTAAAGATATCAAAGGAAGCTATGAATTGGCATTCATTGAGCATCAAAAACATTTCAAGGAGGACATCATCAAGGAGTGGAAAGATGCTCTGCAACAAATTACTGGCTTCAAAGGCCTTGATCTATCTAAACATCTAGATGGGTAAGTTTTCACAATTAAGGTTATTTTACATAATTGCTTTATTCCATTCATATCGATACTTCCATATCTGTGGCTTAAGAGAAGTTTCAAACTACATTAGTACATAAAAGGTTTTAATTAAGAAAAGGAATTATTAAATTTTCTTTTCACTTTGCAGCGTTGAAGCAAATAATATTGATCATATTGTTGAAGAGATAACAACAAGGCTAAGCCCAAAAATGCTTCATGTTGCAATACATCCGGTTAGGTTAGCATCTCTAGCTAAAAATGTAATTTCGTTAATGGCTAATGAGTTAAAAGAGACACGCATAGTTGGGATATATGGGATGGGAGGTATTGGTAAGTCAACTATTGCAAAGGAGGTTTTCAATTCAATCCACCATATGTATAAACAGTGCTGTTTCCTTGAAAATGTTAGAGAAGTCTCAAGTTCTAAAGGTATAGCTCACTTGCAAAGGAAACTTTTGAGTGAGGTATTTGGAAAAAGACATGAAAATATTGATTGTCCTGAAAGAGGCTTGAATTTGATTATAGAAAAACTATCTAAAAGCAAGCTTCTCCTTGTACTAGATGATGTTGATAATCTGGATCATGTGAGTAAAGTTCTTGGAAATTGTGATTGGCTATTTCCAGGAAGTAGAGTGATCATAACTACTAGATTCAAGGACTTTTTAAATCCATCTGAGTTATATTTCCAGTATAAGGTTGATAAAATGGATGTCGATGATTCTCTTCGTCTCCTTAGTTTACATGCCTTTGGACAAAATCACCCATTTAAAGATTATGCTGCATGTGCAAGAAAGATCGTACATTACTGTGGGGGGATTCCTTTAGCTACTGAAGTTTTGGGTTCTTCTTTGAGTGGCCAAAGTGTCGCTGTGTGGAATAGCAGGTTCGAGAAACTCGAAGTGATTGCCAACAATGACATTCACAACAAGCTCAAAATAAGTTATGATGCTCTTGATGAAACTGGACAACTTATATTTCTTGATATTGCTTGTTTCTTCGTAGGGTATGATAAGGAGTATGTTACAAAAATACTAGATGGATGTTCTTTCTTCCCAATTCAAGGCATTAGTACCCTCATCCGAAGATGTCTAGTAAAGGTTGGGTCTAATAATAAGTTGGTGATGCATGACTTGCTTCGACACGTGGGAAGAGAAATCATTCGCCAACAGAATGCCATAGATGTTGGGGAGCGTACTAGATTATGGCATCATGAAGATGTAATTGATGTTTTGACTGATAAAATGGTAATATTGCAACTTCATTTATGTACGTTTTTTAATTACATTTGCATATATGCCCATTACATATTATTGTTTTCTCTTAATTAATAGGGTACAAATGAAGTTGAAGGCCTTGTTCTGAACAAGCAAGGATTAAAACACACGTGGAGTACCAAGACTTTCAAGAAGATGAAAATGCTAAGGCTTCTTCAACTCAACTATGTTAGCTTGACAGGAAGTTATGAGCATATATCTAGCAAGTTAAGATGGTTGTGTTGGCGACAATTTCCCTTGGAGTTTATACCATCCGATCTTGTACTAGAAAATCTGATTGTTCTTGATATAAGATGTAGCAGCCTAGAAAACTTTATGGAGTCCGGAAAGGTATATTTAGTTTCCTCACTCTAACTTTCATAGTTAGAGTAATTAATTATCCTAATATTTTGTTTCTTGCAGTCTATAAAGAAGCTGAAAATCCTTAACCTTAGCCATTCTCACAAGCTTACTGAGATCCTTGACTTCGAAGGCTGTCAAAATCTTGAGAAGCTGATACTGAAAGATCGCATTAGACTGGAAAAGCTTGGTTACACAATTGGACTTCTTTCCAATCTCCTTTTCTTGAGTATTCAAGATTGCAAGAGCCTTAAGAATCTTCCTCGAAGCATTGGTAGTCTAAGAGCGCTCGAAAAGCTTAATATGTCTGGATGTTCTATGCTTGAAGTGGTGCCTGACACTATTGGAAATCTAACCAACCTTACTTTCCTGACTTTGGAAAATTGTGAGAAACTGCAGAATCTTCCAGGAACCATTGGTGACCTCAAATCACTTCAGGAGCTAACCTTACTAGGCTGTTCTAAGCTAGAGGTACTACCCGAATCCTTCGGGTTTCTTTCTAGCCTCATTTCCTTGAATTTGCAAAACTGTGAAAACCTTAGGAGTCTTCCAGAAAACATTGGCCATCTCCATTCACTTGAGAAGCTTGACATGTCAGGCTGCGTGAAACTCGAAAATTTGCCGGAGTCTACTGGGCATTTTGATTCCCTTCTATTTTGGAATTTGCAGGAGTCTAAAGAATTTTCCTAAAAACATTTTGGGTCTAAGGTCACTTAAAAAGCTTAGATTGTCAGGCTGCTCAAAACTCGAAGAATTGCCCGAGGAACTAGGAAACTTAAAGTCCTTGGTTGATCTTAATCTTGATGAAACAAGAATAGGTTCCTTGCCTGAAAGCATCAGGTATATGAAAAAGCTTAAAATTTTGAGTCTGCGCAATTGTCTTCTTATCTTTTCACCTGAAAATAATTCACACACCATGAGCATTCTTCCATATTCTTTAAAAAAGTTAGATGTCAGGAATTGTAACCTAGTGGATGAGGTAATTCCTGACGATCTTCAAGGAATGTGTTGTTTACAAGAGTTGAAAGCATGTGGAAACAAATTTAAAAACTTACCAATGAGCATATGTAGCCTTCCAAATCTTGTTAATCTTTTCTTAAATGAATGTAAAGAGCTCCTATCTGTACCACAGCTTCAGTCAAGTATACAGAAGTTTGAAGCTAACCATTGTTTGTCATTGGAAAGTATTGATGTAACCAACTTCCCAGAAACTCAAACTTTGAATGTCGAAGGGTGTGTGAATTTAAAAGAATTGAAAGGCTATTTCAACTTGGAACCACTAGAAGTTGAAGTTGCTGAAACACTTGTGGGAAGCTCAATCGCAAACTCAGTTAGAAACTTCTCCGTACGCAGGATTGTCTGCCAAACATTTTGTGATAAGATGTGTTCATTGCAGGTAGTGTGATGCCTTCCCTTACTGATCTGTCTCTTCCTTCCCTTTTTTCCCTCTCTTTCTTGCCTAATGTTTTAGACTATTTGAGCAGGCTCTTTCCGAAAGGGGTATATATAGCATCTTCTTACCGGGAAATGAGGTTCCAACATGGTTCAGCCGTCGAAACGAAGGAAGTATTGTGTCGTTGGAAGTACCTGAGATTATTGCAGGTTCAGCAATCATTGGAGTTGTTACATATGCTACCTACGCTTGGAAAACCTCTAGCTCTTGCTTCTGTGTACCTCTCGCTGCAATCACTAACAAAACCAAAAGGTTTATGTGGATACATCAACCAAATGTCACCTTCTTTTCGAGTGACGTTAAGAAAGATATCAGTTGGATGGCCTACTGGATGTTCAATTATCACACCAGTGATGATAAATTAGATACAGGGTGGCTATTTAAGAAACAAACAAATGAAGGGGATGAAATAGAATTTTCAATTAACATGGGTTTTGGAACTAGTGTTAAAAACTGTGGCATCCACTTGCTTTGCCATGGCAGCTTGCTCTCAGATGAACTTGCAGTCATTTCTTCTGCAGCATCCAGGCATCACAAAAGGTTCGCATCTTCTTTTCTTCCGTTTTTGACGATGGAGAGCGATGGAAAAATAACATTCAAAGTTGGTATTCCACCTCCGAATCCAGAAGTTGAGTAAGAATTCTTATTCATTTGATTCTTGAGTTTTCTTGTTTTGTTTGTGAATGTGTAATTTAGAACCTGTTGTTTGCCAATTCCGACTCGTAGGAATTTTCGGGACTAGTATAGGATCTATATTTTAGAAATCAAAACAATTAAGAATTCTATGCTGTTCAAATTGGGCAAATAATGGTACATTTGACACTATTAAGAGTGTTTACAATTTTGATTTTAAAACATAAATGCTGAATTTTTTTGAAGTATTTGACTGAAACAGATCCTGAATTGCCCTTTTGGCCTTGTAGTTTTTGACATAGACAAGAGAAAGGAAATGATTGACTCCATTCTCTTTCTTTTGCTGCATATCAGGTGGTCAGCCCAGAGGACTCTAGAAGTAAGGGAAAATAGTTCTATGATAGATCAAGGACGACAATTAACTTCAGGATTGCCAAACTGAAGGATTTCATCAACTGGTTTCCAGGATTGTTTCATGATGAAGTACCTCAACTTAGGGCTATCAAAAGGCTTAATGTGTTCGGGTCATAAACGGGTCAACACAACTAATAGGTATAATAATATCCTGTCCATGTCCTGTCTACCACTGATCATCTCTAGCTCTTCTGATTTCCCCTACTGCTATGCTCTCTTGGTGTTTGAGCTTGTATTGCTCCACTGAATTGATGGTTTTCTTTGATTGAAGTTTTCTTTTGACAAGCAGATTTCAGTTATTCTATTAATTCCATTAGGAACATATTAGGAAAAAAAATGAACTTTTATAAAAAGAACTTTGAAGCTAATCATTGTTTATCATTGGAAAGTTTTGATCCAACTAACTTCCCAGAAAATCAAACTTTGAAGCTGAAAGGTGTGTGAAATTTAAAAGAATTGAAAGGCAATTTCTACTTGGAATCACTAGAAGTTGGAGTTGCTGAAAAACTTGTGAGAAGCTCAATCGCAGACTCAGTTAGAAACTTCTCTGTGTGCAGGATTGTCAGTCAAACATTATGTGATAAGATATGTTCATTGCAGGTAGTGTGATTCCTTCCCTTACTGATCTGTCTCTTACTTCCTTTTTTCCCTCTCTTTCTTGCCTAATGTTTTAGACTCTTTGAGGGTCACTTGGTGGCCTTTACAGCCGGTCCCAAGCCCGGACAAAGGAGGAGGGTTGCGGTAGGTTTGTGGCGGCCAGCGTAAAACTTAGCCACATCTTATGACATGAACCATAATATAAATATCGTTGGGGCGTTCCCTACTCAGCGACGCGCTGCACTTCCTAGACCCGGGTGTAGTGATAAATGTGCAAGGGTTGCTAGGTCGTCGCCCCGAAGCGGCGCGCCACCCCAGGACCTGGGGGTGGTGTCAAATATGCAAGGGTTGCGGGTAAATAAGCTAGTCCACGGTAATGGTAGGGGTAGGGGTAAGGGTAGTAGGTTACGCTTTGGGATATGGAACATAGGTTCTTTGACATGAAGATTAGCTGAAATTGTAGATGTTATGAAGAGGAGGAGAATAAATATAATGTGCCTACAAGAAACCAAGTGGGTTAGAGCCAAGGCTAGAGAGATAGCTCATTGGGGTTATAAGCTCTGGTACTCAGGAAAGGATAAGGGTAAAAATGGAGTAGGTATTCTTATTGATAGAGAGTATATTGATGATGTAGTAGCGGTGTCTAGGAAGAGCGATAGAATTATGAGTGTTAAGCTAGTGATAGGGGATGAGGTTGTGAATGTCATTAGTGCATATGCGCCACAAATAGGATTAGATGTGTCTATAAGACAAGCTTTTTGGGAGGACTCAGAGGAAGTGGTGCAACAGGTTCCTAGGGATGAAAAAATGGTACTGGGGTGATCTCAATGGACACGTGGGTTCTAGGCGAGATGGGTTTGAGAGTGTTTGTGGAGGGTATGGTTTTGGAGATAAGAATGAAGCAGGAAATGATATTTTGGAATTCGCATCAGCCTATGACTTGAGTATCATGAACACATGGTTTATGAAGAGAACATCCCACTTAGTGACTTATCGGAGTGGCGGTAATGCGAGCCAAATTGACTTCTTCTTAGTAAGGAGTGCTTGGAGAAAGAGTTATATTGATTGTAAGGTGATCCCTGGAGAGAGTACGACAACCCAACATAGAGTAGTGGTGCTTGATTTTCGAAGTAGGAAATGTATAAGAAAACAAACACCACAAGTAGAGACTAAGATTAAGTGGTGGAAATTGCAAAGGGGGAATCAACAAAAATTTGTGGATGAGATGACAAAAAAAGATATTTGGACTTGCAATATGGATTTAGATATAGATTCGATATGGACTAAGATGGAGCATAGTATAAGGGAAGTAGCGAAGGAAGTTCTAGGGGAATCTAAAGGTATCATGCCACCGGGTAAGGACACATCTTGGTGGACAGAAGAAGTACGACAAGCAGTAAAGAGTAAGAGAGAATCCTATAAAATATTGGGGAAATGTAGGAGTGATGAGAACTACGAAAAATACAAAGAGGCTAAAAGGGAAGTAAAGAAGGTCATACGAGATGCTAGAGCAAAGGTGAATCGGGATCTGTATACAAGATTGGATACGAAAGAAGGGGAAAGAGACATATATAGAATTGCTCGAATGAGAGATAAGAAGACGCGAGATCTCTGAAAAGTTAAATGTGTGAAGGATGTGGACCAGAAAGTCCTAGTTGGAGATAAGGATATCAAGGAACGATGGAGGTTCTATTTTGATGACTTATTTAATGGAGATCGCCAACAAGATGTTGGAGATATAAGTATCCATCACGATATGAAAACTCCATTGAAGCTTTGAATGGAGCTTTAATTTTTCTGCAAAAAGCACCCAAAAAATATCAATTGAGCAGCACTCCTGTTAGTGAATTCTGGATCCGTCCGTCACTGCAGTTCACAGAACCTGGTCTTCCTTATTCTGGTTTAATGAAAAGGACTTCACTGACTGCCAATCATTTGCAATAATTTAGGATCAGGAAGATTCAAACTGAATTTCCCCAAACATCAGCCACTTTGGCTGTCCTTGGAAAGTCAGAATCCTCAATAGAAGAAATAATGGACAAATTTAGTCCTATGATTATTGGGGAGAGCGGATTTAGCCTCCACGTACAAAAAAAATTCAATTTTAACGTTTACCACAATTTCAAACCTCGTTAATGGAATATGAGTTTTTATCATTAGAAGATGTGCAATTTCATGCCTTATTGGTGGCCAGAACGGTGGAAGTTGTAGAGTGGCCAAAACATGGAATGCCACATGTAAGCAAAACCTATATTCTATTACTGATGCTTGAAATTGCAATATTTTATACGTGAAGGCTAAATCCACTCTCCCCTAATAACAATAAGGCAAATTTGTACCTTATCTCTCAATCGAAATACTAGGACAATTTGTAAGGCTAATCCTGGAAAACCATAGATCATACCAGAAAAAAAAAGACTTAGTACTACTCCCGGGTGTAGTGATAAATGTGCAAGGGTTGCTAGGTCGTTGCCCCGAAGCGGCATGCCACCCCAGGACCCGGGGGTGGTGTCAAATATGCAAGGGTTGCGGGTAAATAAGCTAGTCCACGGTAATGGTAGGGGTAGGGGTAAGGGTAGTAGGTTACGCTTTCGGACATGGAACATAGGTTCTTTGACAGGAAGATTAGCTGAAATTGTAGATGTTATGAAGAGGAGGAGAATAAATATAATGTGCCTACAAGAAACCAAGTGGGTTAGAGCCAAGGCTAGAGAGATAGCTCATTGGGGTTATAAGCTCTGGTACTCAGGAAAGGATAAGGGTAAAAATGGAGTAGGTATTCTTATTGATAGAGAGTATATTGATGATGTAGTAGCGGTGTCTAGGAAGAGCGATAGAATTATGAGTGTTAAGCTAGTGATAGGGGATGAGGTTGTGAATGTCATTAGTGCATATGCGCCACAAATAGGATTAGATGTGTCTATAAGACAAGCTTTTTGGGAGGACTCAGAGGAAGTGGTGCAACAGGTTCCTAGGGATGAAAAAATGGTACTGGGGTGATCTCAATGGACACGTGGGTTCTAGGCGAGATGGGTTTGAGAGTGTTTGTGGAGGGTATGGTTTTGGAGATAAGAATGAAGCAGGAAATGATATTTTGGAATTCGCATCAGCCTATGACTTGAGTATCATGAACACATGGTTTATGAAGAGAACATCCCACTTAGTGACTTATCGGAGTGGCGGTAATGCGAGCCAAATTGACTTCTTCTTAGTAAGGAATGCTTGGAGAAAGAGTTATATTGATTGTAAGGTGATCCCTGGTGAGAGTACGACAACCCAACATAGAGTAGTGGTGCTTGATTTTCGAAGTAGGAAATGTATAAGAAAACAAACACCACAAGTAGAGACTAAGATTAAGTGGTGGAAATTGCAAGGGGAGAATCAACAAAAATTTGTAGATGAGATGACAAAAAAAGATATTTGGACTTGCAATATGGATTTAAATATAGATTCGATATGGACTAAGATGGAGCATAGTATAAGGGAAGTAGCGAAGGAAGTTCTAGGGGAATCTAAAGGTATCATGCCACCGGGTAAGGACACATCTTGGTGGACAGAAGAAGTACGACAAGCAGTAAAGAGTAAGAGAGAATCCTATAAAATATTGGGGAAATGTAGGAGTGATGAGAACTACGAAAAATACAAAGAGGCTAAAAGGGAAGTAAAGAAGGTCATACGAGATGCTAGAGCAAAGGTGAATCGGGATCTGTATACAAGATTGGATACGAAAGAAGGGGAAAGAGACATATATAGAATTGCTCGAATGAGAGATAAGAAGACGCGAGATCTCTGAAAAGTTAAATGTGTGAAGGATGTGGACCAGAAAGTCCTAGTTGGAGATAAGGATATCAAGGAACGATGGAGGTCCTATTTTGATGACTTATTTAATGGAGATCGCCAACAAGATGTTGGAGATATAAGTATCCATCACGATATGATAAATCATGAATGCCTGCGGAGAATTCAAAAAGGTGAAGTCAAAATGACATTAAGTAAGATGAAGTTGAAGAAAACAGTAGGACCTGATGGCATCCCTATTGAGATTTGGAGATGTTTGGGAGAAAGAGGAATCGAATGGTTGACGATGTTCTTCAACAAAATTTAGAGAAACAATAAGATGCCATCAGAATGGAGGAAAAGTATCTTAATCCCTTTGTATAAGAACAAAGGCGATGTCCAAGATTGTACCAACTATCGGGGAATCAAATTAATGAGTCACACTATGAAACTTTGGGAGCGAGTGATCGAACAAAGACTAAGGAGGACGGTGAAGATCTCGGAAAACCAGTTTGGTTTTATGCCGGGAAGATCAACTATGGAAGCCATCCATCTAATGAGGCAATTAATGGAACACTATCGAAATACGAAGAAAGACTTGCATATGGTTTTCATTGACTTAGAGAAAGCATATGATAAGGTACCAAGGGAAGTACTTTGGTGGGCCTTGATAAGGAAAGACATTTCATGAAAATATATTGACATCATAAAGGACATGTATGAGGGAGTATGCACGAGCGTACGTACTAGTGTTGGGAAGACTGAAGAGTTTCCTATTATGATTGGAGTGCATCAAGGTTCCGCACTAAGCCCATTTCTTTTTGCCATCGTTATGGATGAACTAACAAGTTCACTTCAAGATGGTATACCATGGTGCATGCTGTTTGCAGATGATATTGTGTTGGTTGA
The DNA here is from genome assembly GCF_963576675.1 of Euphorbia lathyris. Classification (NCBI taxonomy): domain Eukaryota; kingdom Viridiplantae; phylum Streptophyta; class Magnoliopsida; order Malpighiales; family Euphorbiaceae; genus Euphorbia; species Euphorbia lathyris. The sequence goes on from NC_088914.1 coordinate 92,681,873, forward strand.
TGAGACGAAAGAAGGAGTGGAGAGGAAGTTGGAACTATGGAGACAAACTCTAGAATCTAGAGGTCTTAGGTTGAGCCGAAGTAAGACAGAATATTTGGAGTGTAAGTTTAGCGGCCATAGGAGTAGGGAGGCAGGGACAATCACCCTAGATGGGAGAGTTGTTCAGGCTTCAGATTGCTTCCGGTATTTAGGATCTATTATCCAAACGGATGGAGAAGTAGATGGAGATGTTGCTCGTAGGATTAAAGCTGGTTGGTCGAAGTGGAAGAGTGCTACGGGTTTCCTTTGTGACCCCGGCATGCCTAATAGATTGAAGGGAAAATTCTACCGGACGGCAATTAGACCAGCATTGTTATATGGTACGGAGTGTTGGACAGTGAAACACGGCCACATCCATAAGATGTCGGTGGCGGAGATGCGTATGTTAAGATGGATGTGTGGTCATACGAGAAAGGATCGGGTGCGTAATGAAATAATTAGGACAAAAGTAGGGGTCACATCTATTGAGAATAAAATGAGAGAAAACTGACTAAGGTGGTTTGGCCATGTGAGACGTAGAGCGCTTGATGTGCTGGTTAGGAGAACCGAAGAGTGGCAAAGGGATGTAGTGGTGAGGGGTAGGGGAAGATCTAAGCAAACTTGGAGGAGGGTGATCGAGAGTGATATGAGTTTAATGGGAATTGAGGAAAATATGGTAGTGGATAGGACGGAGTGGAGGATGCGAATTTGTGTCGCTGACACGACTTGATTTCACGGTTTTATATGATGGTTCATGTTAGCCGACCCCGAATCATTTCGGGACTAAGGCTCTGTTGTTATTGTTGTTGAGCAGGATCGTTCCAGAAGGGGTATAAGTAGCATCTTCTAACCAGGAAATGAGGTTCCAACATGGTTCAGCCATCGAAATGAAGGGAGTATTGTGCCGATGGAAGTGCCTGGGTTTGATGCAGGTTCACCACTCATTGGAGTTACATTTTCTAAATAGGCTTGGAAAACTTCTAGCTCTGGCTTCTGTGTACCTCTTGTTGAAATCACTAACAAAACCAAAAGGTTTAAGTGGATACATACACCATATGTCACCTTCTTTCCGAGTGACGTTAAGCAAGCCCTTGCCATGTAGCCCATCGGTTGTTTGCCAATCGAACTTTCCTGCTCTGCCTGAATTAAGGATGTGCTCGAGTCCAAAAGGACTAAATCAGTGGATGCAACCCTGCTCTGCTAAAGGTTCTTACTTATTCCATTTCCTTGACTTGCATTTTACTTTGAAAGTATCTTGATCATAAGAAAGGTGATTTTTTGTTGTTAGGATCGATATCGAAGTTTGGATATATATAAGAAATCAATGGTATAACTTTCTGTTTTAACTGATACATTTTTGTATCACATATTTTGAGCAACAAAGCTGCCCCATATTGATGGGGAGGTTAAACATTCGTTGCAAATATTAACATGTATTATGGATGAGCATATCTACAAGCTCAGTTTTTCCATTTTGTCTCTCTTCTTTCATCAGAGCGGTTAACTTTTTGTAAAAATGTGCATTTATTATAGAGAATGTTAAAAAACCATGAATCAATGTTTAAGTGACTGTTTTCATATGTTTTTGAGCTGTCATATAGCTTCCTAAATAGTTGCATCTTCATATTGTTAGCTCTTAAGCTGATGTTTTGAGCCTTCACGACTTTATGCTGGTTGCGTGGATTGACACATTTCTGGTCTATGTTGCACGGAAACGGAAACCCATAAATGCTAATGAAGAAGAGTTTCCGTGCAACAACCTCAAAATACAGAAATAGTTTGAAATCCACCCTAAATGAATTCGGTAATTAACCACAAATGTGTCAATTCCCTGCTTGGAACTATCTCATTTTGCAGATAAAAGATGATTAATTTATGTACTTTATCTTAATATATATCATATTGTCTAGAAACAGAGACTTACCTCATTTCTTTAGGTTCCATCTTATGATGGGAATGTTGCTAGAAACAGCATTGCAAGTGGTATGGTATTTGAGCAATTTTTTCCCTCTTATACACTACAATGGAATATTAGGCATGTACTACTGGGCGGGTATCGGATTAGCATACGTTTTAGTTTTGTTGCATTGCGTACGCTGCGCTCTTGCGGACAGATATGCTACTGTCCCGGGTATTAGTGATGCTGCATTAGTTCATACACTGTTTAATATAGGAAGTTTTCAAAGGCCATTCTGAGTAAGGTGTAAGGGTTTGAATCTTACATGTTTGAGTAAAGAATTGTAAGGTTGAAATGAATGGAATTGATCTTGTATGATGGTTGCATTTTGTATGTATAATGTTTTTGAGTAGTTATTGTAGGGTTATGGTTAACTCCGCCTGTGAGGGTCACTTGGTGGCCTTTACAGCCGGTCCCAAGCCCGGACAAAGGAGGAGGGTTGCGGTAGGTTTGTGGCGGCCATCGTAAAACTTAGCCACATCTTATGACATGAACCATAATATAAATACCGTTGGGGCGTTCCCTACTCAGCGACGCGCTGCACTTCCTAGACCCGGGTGTAGTGATAAATGTGCAAGGGTTGCTAGGTCGTCGCCCCGAAGCGGCGCGCCACCCCAGGACCCGGGGGTGGTGTCAAATATGCAAGGGTTGCGGGTAAATAAGCTAGTCCACGGTAATGGTAGGGGTAGGGGTAAGGGTAGTAGGTTAGGCTTTGGGACATGGAACATAGGTTCTTTGACAGGAAGATTAGCTGAAATTGTAGATGTTATGAAGAGGAGAATAAATATATTATGCCTCAAAGAACCCAAGTGGGTTGGAGCCAAGGCTAGAGAGATAGCTCCTTGGGGTTATAAGCTTTGGTACTCAGGAAAGGATAAGGGTAGAAATGGAGTAGGTATTCTTATTGATAGGGAGTATATTGATGAGGTAGTAGCGGTGTCTAGGAAGAGCGATAGAATTATGAGTGTTAATCTAGTGATAGGGGATGAGGTTGTGAATGTCATTAGTGCATATGCGCCACAAATAGGATTAGATGTGTCTATAAGACAAGCTTTTTGGGATGACTTAGAGGAAGTGGTGCAACAGGTTCCTAGGGATGAAAAAATGGTACTAGGGGGTGATCTCAATGGACACGTGGGTTCTAGGCGAGATGGGTTTGAGAGTGTTCATGGAGGTATGACTTTGGAGATAAGAATGAAGCAGGAAATGATATTTTGGAATTCGCATCAGCCTATGACTTGAGTATCATGAACACATGGTTTATGAAGAGAACATCCCACTTAGTGACTTATCGGAGTGGCGGTAATGTAAGCCAAATTGACTTCTTCTTAGTAAGGAGTGCTTGGAGAAAGAGTTATATTGATTGTAAGGTGATCCCTGATGAGAGTACGACAACCCAACATAGAGTAGTGGTGCTAGATTTTCGAAGTAGGAAATGTATAAGAAAACAAACACCTCAAGTAGAGACTAAGATTAAGTGGTGGAAATTGCAAGGGGAGAATCAACAAAAATTTGTGGATGAGATGACCAAAAAAGATATTTGGACTTGCAATATGGATTCAGATATAGATTCGATATGGAATAAGATGGAGCATAGTATACGGGAAGTAGCGAAGGAAGTTCTAAGGGAATCTAAAGGTAGCATGCCACCGGGTAAGGACACATCTTGGTGGACAGAAGAAGTACGACAAGCAGTAAAGAGTAAGAGAGAATCCTATAAACTATTGGGGAAATGTAGGAGTGACGAGAACTACGAAAAATACAAAGAGGCTAAAAGGGAAGTAAAGAAGGTCATACGAGATGCTAGAGCAAAGGTGAATCGGGATCTGTATACAAGATTACGAAAGAAGGGGAAAGAGACATATATAGAATTGCTCGGATGAGAGATAGGAAGACGCGAGATCTCGGAAAAGTTAAATGTGTGAAGGATGTGGACCAGAAAGTCCTAGTTGGAGATAAGGATATCAAGGAACGATGGAGGTCCTATTTTGATGACTTATTTAATGGAGATCGCCAACAAGATGTTGGAGATATAAGTATCCATCACGATATGATAAATCATGAATGCCTGCGGAGAATTCAAAAGGGTGAAGTCAAAATGACATTAAGTAAGATGAAGTTGAAGAAAGCAGTAGGACCTGATGGCATCCCTATTGAGATTTGGAGATGTTTGGGAGAAAGAGGAATCGAATGGTTGACGACGTTCTTCAACAAAATTTGGAGAAACAATAAGATGCCATCAGAATGGAGGAAAAGTACCTTAATCCCTTTGTATAAGAACAAAGGCGATGTCCAAGATTGTGCCAACTATCGGGGAATCAAATCAATGAGTCACACTATGAAACTTTGGGAGCGAGTGATTGAACAAAGGCTAAGGAGGACGGTGAAGATCTCGGAAAACCAGTTTGGCTTTATGCCGGGAAGATCAACTATGGAAGCCATCCATCTAATGAGACAATTAATGGAGCACTATCGAAATAAGAAGAAAGACTTGCATATGGTTTTCATTGACTTGGAGAAAGCATATGATAAGGTATCAAGGGAAGTACTTTGGTGGGCCTTGACAAGGAAAGGCATTTCGCGGAAATATATTGACATCATAAAGGACATGTATGAGGGAGTATGCACGAGTGTACGTACTAGTGTTGGGAAGACTGAAGAGTTTCCTATTACGATTGGAGTGCATCAAGGTTCCGCACTAAGCCCATTTCTTTTTGCCATCGTTATGGATGAACTAACAAGTTCACTTCAAGATGGTATACCATGGTGCATGCTGTTTGCAGATGATATTGTGTTGGTTGATGAGACGAAAGAAGGAGTGGAGATGAAGTTGGAACTATGGAGGCAAACTCTAGAATCTAGAGGCTTTAAGTTGAGTCGAAGTAAGACAGAATATTTGGAGTGTAAGTTTAGCGGCCGTAGGAGTAGGGAGGTAGGGACAATCACCCTAGATGGGAGAGTTGTTCAGGCCTCGGATTGCTTCCGGTATTTAGGATCTATTATCCAAACGGATGGAGAAGTAGATGGAGATGTTGCTCATAGGATTAAAGTTGGTTGGTCGAAGTGGAAGAGTGCTACGGGTTTCCTTTGTGATCCCGGCATGCCTAATAGATTGAAGGGAAAATTCTACCGGACGGCAATTAGACCAGCATTGTTATATGGTACGGAGTGTTGGGCAGTGAAACACTGCCACATCCATAAGATGTCGGTGGCGGAGATGCGTATGTTGAGATGGATGTGTGGTCACACGAGAAAGGACCGGGTGCGTAATGAAATAATTAGGACAAAAGTAGGGGTCACATCTATTGAGAATAAAATGAGAGAAAACCGACTAAGGTGGTTTGGCCATATGAGACGTAGAGCGCTTGATGCGCCGGTTAGGAGAACCGAAGAGTGGCAAAGGGATGTAGTGGTGAGGGGTAGGGGAAGACCTAAGCAAACTTGGAGGAGGGTGATCGAGAGTGATATGAGTTTATTGGGAATTGAGGAAAATATGGTAGTGGATAGGACGGAGTGGAGGGAGCGAATCTGTGTCGCTGACACGACTTGATTTTCACGGTTTTATATGATGGTTCATGTTAGCCGATCCCGAATCATTTCGGGACTAAGGCTTTGTTGTTGTTGTTGTATTGTAGGGTTATGCTTCAATTTTCATACATCAAGTTTAAATTCGGTCACTAACTATCAAAAATTGGTTGCTATCTTCTCCGTTTTGTAGTGCATATACCTCGTTTTTTATGTGGTGTTAATATTTAGGGCCATCAATGAGCTGAGCTGCTCATGAGTGGTTCAGTGTTCGGCTCGATAAAAAAAATCAACTGTATTCAGCTGGATTTGAGTACTGCAAAACTCACCTTGAAAGCTCGCGAGAAGACTTGGTTAGAGGTTCATGAACAAGCTTGATTAATCCGATACAAATTGATTATAATGTTCATGAATATGCTCGATAATCCGATACAGGTTCGGTTATTTTTTAATAATTGTATGTATAAAGGGGAAATGTAACAAGGTAGTTTTGTCTAAACTTTAGTTTTGTGAGTTTTGAAATTATGTAGTTTTGTGTGAAAGAAATTTCAAATAAATAGAATTAATGAGTTGTTCGCGAGCGAAATTCATTAACAGAATTAACGAGGTGCTTGCGAGCAAAAACTCATGAACAAGCTTGCGAACAAGATGTTGAACTTGAGCTCGTCAATTTTTTTAACGCGCTGAGCATGAGCATACCAAAGCTCGATTCGATTTGATTATAGCATTCAATATTTGAGGACATACTAGGGATGTACTACTGGGCGGGTGTCAGATAAGTGTACATTTTAGTTTTGTTGCATTGCCTACGCTGCGCTCTTGCAGGCGGATATGCTTCTGTCCCGGGTATTAATGATGTTGTATTAGTTCATACACTAGTTTTCAGAGTCCATTATGGGAAAAGGTGGAAGGGTTTGAGTCTTGGATGTTAGATTGATGACTTTTGGGATTTTTGAGGTTTGTATTGAGACTGTGAAATAAGAGTAAAGATTTGTAAGATTGAAGTGAATGGAATTTATCTTGTATGATGGTTACATTTTGTATGTATTATGATTTTGAGTAGTTATTGTAGGGTTATGCTCCATTTTCATACGTCAAGTTTGAATTTGGTCGCTAACTATCAAAATTTGGTCGCTATCTGCTGTATTTTGTAGTTCATATACCTTGTTTTCTTATGTGGTGTCAATATTTAGGACTGTGAATGAGCCTAGCCGCTCATGAGTGGCTTCACATTTGGCTTGATAAAAGATTGACCGTGTTTGGCTTGTTTTATAAATGAGATTAGGTTGAGTATGACAAAACTTGGCTCGGAAGCTTGCGAGCAGGTTTTGTTATAGGTTCATGAACATGTCAATGAACAAATTTGATTATAATGTTTATGAACACGTTTGATAATCTGATACAAGGTTGATTTATTTAGGGTATTGCTATATATCGCAACTTTTTTTTCACCCACCGCACCATTTTGACATTTATGCCCTTCTCATTATTTTTTTTCATCTTTCTCTCCCAAGCCCAAAAGTCCGAATTTGACGAAAATGGACCCGAGCATTTTCGAAGACCATGATTTCAAAAAATTTTAAATTTTGAATTTCTTTTAACGGATTTGGCCTAAACGGGCGATGTAGGCCGAACGGATGAACTACCCGTTCGGCCTGCGGACGAGCGGCATGCATCGCTCGTTTGACCTGCGGAACGAACAGCGCGCGTCGCCCGTTCCACATGCGGAACGGGCGGCACACTCGTTCCGTCGTGGGACGGGCAAAGTGACCTACCCGTTTAGGCCTAATTTGCCCCGTTTTTTGCTTTTTGACGGGGCAGCCTGTCCGTTTAGCCTATACGAGGCCCGAACAAGCTCGGAATTGTAATTTTTAACGTGCATGCTGCCCGAATAAACCGTAAATTTCTAGTTTGTTCAATTTATTAAGACAGATTTTGTGATTTAAAAGTTTATAAACATAAGTCTGTATTTTATTAATTTTGTAGTTAAAAAATATGTGAGTTAATTTTTCGATCAAACAATACTTATAATTTAGTTAAATTACAAGTTAAACCTTAAATTTTGGATAATTTATAAAATAACCGTTCCTTTTTAGTATAAATAGTTACGATAATAATTTTAAAAAGAATGACTGAATTTGTAAATTGAAAAAAAAAAACAAAGACTCGTGTTTGCTAACTTCTATATTATGTGAATTATCTTTATAAATTGGTCAAGTTTTTTTCCCAAAAATAAAATTGGAATGTCACCTAGTTAATTACACGACTTAATACATAATTTGCCCCCTGATCTTATTGTAAAAGCTTGGTTGACCTCATGAACTTTCAAAGAGTCCCCTAAACTTATATAAATATTCAGTTAGCTCTCTAAACTTACATAAATAAAAGTAAGTTAAAAGCAGAAGATGTGTTGCACACATCTATAAAAAAGTAAAACAACTAAAGGCATGACATGCAATTATAATATTAGAGAAGAAAAAGTTTTATAATTGAAATAAAGTAAGAACTTAATTTTTAATATATTTTAATCTTATATTTTATGCAAGTTCAGAGAGGTAACTGAGATCTAGCGGGACATTTTGAAAGTTAAGGGGGTCAATCAAGTATTTTAGACAAGTTAAGAGGCAAATGCTGTATTAAGCCTAATTACAACTATAGTTGAGGGACTGTAAATGCATTTTAACATTCAATCACTCAGTAGTGGGTAGTGAGTGAGACAAAAGAAAAGAATAAACTAAAGTTAACATCATTGAGCAGTTTGCACAAATATTGAGTTGAAGTTACATACAGCAGCATCTAGACATTCAAATCAATCTGTTCTTTCATTCCATGGCTTCTTCAACCTCCGATTCCGCCGCTTCACGGTGGAATTACGATGTGTTCTTGAGTTTCGGAGGGAATGACATAAGAAAAGGCTTCACCGGCCACCTCTTTGCCGCTCTATGTCGGAGTGGAATCAACACTTTCGTCGACGAGAAAAAGCTGGAATACGGCGAGGAAATCGGAGAACTATCTTTGAAAGGAATCAAAGAGTCTAGATTAGCACTAATCATCCTGAGCAGAGACTATGCATTATCCACTTGGTGTTTAGATGAGCTTGTTCAAATCTTAAAATGTAAGAAAGAAGATGATGTTTGGCCGATTTTTTATGATGTTGATCCATCTGATGCGGAAGAGATCAAAGGAAGCTATGAATCCGCATTTGTTGAGCATCAGAAAAGTTTCAAGGAGGAGATCATCAAGGAGTGGAAAGATGCTCTGCAACAAGTTTCTTATTTGAAGGGTCTTGATCTATCTAACCATTTTGATGGGTAAGTAACCATTCTTTTATGGTTTGTGGTTTAAAAAATTTCAAATAGAATATGTGATGTTGACAAATCACAACCTCCAAATCGAATTGAAGAATGAACTCAATGGTCAATTTAGTTCATAAACTGTCAATTTATTAAAAAAATGTGAAATGTCCGTAATCGAACCTAGTTGTCTGCTCATACTCTGTTCATAAGAAAATTGAGGACCTCGAGCTCAACATTCTGGTCGTGAGCTGATAGTGAGCTTTTCATGAACTTTGCTCCCTGGCATACCATTAATTCTGCTCATGAACAATTAATTATGTTCATTTTAAATTTCTCTAGGATAAAACAACATAGTTTTGAAACCTACAAAACTAAGTTGTTTCACATTTCCCCCTTATAGAAATACTATTATCAAAAAATAATCGAACTAAGCTTGCTCACTAGTGATATTCATGAACATTATAATCGAACTTGTTCATGAGCTTATTCATAAACCTATATGATTTATAGGTTCGATTTGAGGGCGTGTTTTGGAAAGTATGTGTTTACTCGATATGTAAATGTAATATCATCATAACTTTAAAATACTGTGTTTTATTAATAGAGCTTCCATATGTGTTGCGCTTTACCGTTTAACATCCATGAACTTATGTTTGGACCTATCACACGCCTCAACTTATCAATTTTGTATGCCTGATACTATTAGCTGACATAGGATGTGTTTAAGTGAAAGTTTGACTTGCGGTGTCCTACCAACTTTGAAATCAGCAGGTGGGGGTTCAAAATTGACAAGTTTAGATGTGTGATAGGATCCAAGTATAAGTTTGGGGTATTAAACAAAAAAAGTTATTATTTAGGTGTATAGTTATGTATTAAGTCTTAATTTTATCTATCCAATGTTGTTATGTATATCTTCTGGGTGCTTGAAACCTTTGTCAAAATTGCAGATCATATTCACTGATGATTAAACAATTCACTGTTGTTCTTGATGTTAGACATAATTATAGTTAGACTGGTTTTGAATCTTTTGTGTTGCTAAGGCAGATTCTGTTTCTAAAGTGTTATCAAAGTAGTAACTTTATTTGTTGGCTTTTGGTATTGTAGTTCGGAATTGGATTGGACCGGGTATTGAAAACATAAGTTTGATATGCAAAAAGTAAATTGCAAGCTAACTAAAAAATACAATATTTACATGATTCAGTTAATTTTATCTACGTCCACAGAAGAGAAGTATTATTTCTGACTCAAGATTAACAATCACCAAACCTCGGTGGGGGAAAGCTCTTGCTTTGCTTGCACTTTGAGCTAGTTCGGCATTTTGACCCTTCAACATTGCTGAAATTATCGCTTCTTCATTCGTTTTCGTTCCCGTTGAGTTTCTTCTTATCCATGTGTGTTTCCCAAACTTCATTAGTGTCTTATAGTCCAATACTGTGTTTCCCTTTGTGCGGATATCATTAACTATCCTATGAGTTTTGTTAGCCGATCAACAAATCGTGTAGTGCATACTCTAGCGAGAGCTGCCGGTTCTGAGTCTAGTTGTGGAGTTTGGGATCATGTTCTCCCTCATTTTCTTTGTAATGTTTTGCTTGAGAATTCTTAACAATGTTTCTCTTTTCCTTTCGAAAGAATTTAGAATTTTGAGTCATTTTCAACATGTGTATTGTTCATTGAAATGAGAGGAGAAACTTCTATTAAGACTAAGACTTAATTATGCATAGTAAGATAATTTAGCATAAGTTTTTAATTCTTCTTAGTAAATTTTCGTCTTGCTTGCAGGCATGAGGCGCAAAATATCGATCACATTGTTGAAGAGATAACAAGACGAGTAAACCCAACAATGCTCAATGTTGCAATCCATCCGGTTGGCTTACAGTCTCGAGTTGCAGAAGTGATCTCGCTAATGGCTATTGAATTAGAAGAGATGCACGTAGTTGGTTTATATGGGATGGGAGGCATAGGGAAGTCTACAATAGCTAAAGAGGTTTACAATTTGATCCACCATAAGTTCGTAAGTAGTTGTTATCTTGAAAATGTTAGAGAAGTATCAAGTTCAAAAGGTATTGCTTACTTGCAAAGGCAACTTTTGACGGAGATATCCGGAAAAAAGCATGAAAAGATAGCAAATCCGGAAATAGGCTTGAATGTTATCGTACAAAAACTATGTCGTAACAAGGTTCTTGTTGTGCTAGATGATGTTGATGAACTTGATCACGTAGTTAAGATTCTTGGAAAATGTGATTGGTTTTTTCCGGGGAGTAGAGTGATTATAACTACTCGAATTGAGAACTTCCTAAATCCGTCCGAGTTATATTGTCAATATGAGGTTGATAGATTGGACTACTGTGATTCTCTCCGACTCCTGAGCTTACATGCCTTTGGCGAAGATCATCCAGATGAAGATCATGTTACTTGTGCAACGAAAATGCTAGACTATTGCGGGGGGATTCCTTTAGCTCTCGAAGTTTTGGGTTCATCTTTATGCGGCCAAAGTGTTGCAGTGTGGAATAGCAGATTGGAAAAGCTTAAAGTGATTGCTAATGATGATATTCAAAGCAAACTCAGAACAAGTTATGATTCTCTAGTTGAAACTGAACAATTTATATTTCTCGATATAGCATGTTTCTTCATAGGGTATAATAAGGAGTACGTCACGAAAATACTAGACGGATGTAGTTTCTTCCCCGTTCAAGGCATTCGTACTCTCATCCGGAGATGTCTTGTAAAAGTAGGGTCTAACGATAAGTTGGTGATGCACGATTTGCTTCGAGACATGGGACGAGGGATCGTCCGCCAAGAGAATGCCATAGATCCCGGGGAGCGTAGTAGATTATGGGATTATGATGATGTAATTGATGTTTTAACGGATAAAATGGTCAGTGAACTATTGCTAGAGCTTCAGATTTACTTACATATTACCAATTATCATTCCGGTTTATTGATAACATTGTGTATTATCCTTTTACAGGGTACAAATGCAGTACAAGGCCTTGCTTTGGACAAGCCGGGATTGGAACACACATGGAATGCAAAGACATTCAAGAAGATGAAAATGCTAAGGCTGCTTCGACTCAACTATGTCGGCCTAAAAGGAAGTTATGAGTATATCTCTAACAAATTAAGATGGTTGTGTTGGCGGGAATTTCCTTCGGACTCTATACCATCTGATCTCAGTCTGGAAAGTCTGATTGTTCTTGATATGCGTCATAGCAGCCTGGAAACGTTTCTGATATCAGGACAGGTACATATATTAGGATAGCATTCGATTTTTATGAGAGTAAGTTTCGTAGTCCATTTCAAACGTTTTGTTTTGTGCAGTCCGTGGAGAAGCTGAAGTTCCTTAACCTCAGCCACTCTCACAAGCTTGCTGAGATCCCGGACTTCGAAGGCTGCAGAAATCTTGAGAAACTGAAGTTGAAGGATTGCATTAGATTGGAAAAGATCGGTGACACAATTGGGCTTCTAACTAACCTTACTTTCTTGACTTTGGAAAAATGTGAGGATCTTCGGAATCTTCCGGGAAGCATCGGTTATCTAAAATCGCTTAGGGAGCTGAACTTGTCTCACTGCTCTAAACTTGAGGTGTTGCCTGAATCATTTGAACATTTGTCTAGCCTCCTCACCTTGAATTTACAAAACTGTGAGAGCCTTAAGAGTCTTCCAGAAAGCATCGGTAATCTCGAGTCACTCGAAAAGCTTGATATGCTAGGCTGCTCGCAGCTCGAGAGTTTACCCGAGTATATTGGACATCTTAACTCCCTTCTTTTCTGGAGTTCGCAAGACTGCAAGAATCTAAAGAATTTCAGTAGCACCATTTTTGGTCTAAGATCACTTAAGGAGCTTAACATGTCAGGCTGCTCAAAACTTGAGGAATTGCCCGAGGAACTCGGGAATTTGAAATCCTTGGCTGTTCTTAATCTTGATAAAACCGGATTACGTTCCCTTCCTAAAAGCATCAGATACATGGAAATGCTTGAACATTTAAGTTTGAGCGAATGCCCTTTTATCTTTTCGCCTGGAAACAGTACGGAACTTATTAGCATTTTACCATATTCTGTAAAAGATTTGGATCTCAGGTACTGTAACATACCGGATAATGTAATTCCCGATGATCTTCGAGGATTTTGTTGTTTGGAAGAGCTGAAATTATGTGGAAACAAGTTCACAAACCTACCAGCTAGCATAGGTAACCTTCCAAATCTTCACAGGCTTTACGTAAACGCATGCGAATGGCTTCGATCTATCCCGCAACTTCAGTCAAGTCTAGTAAACTTGCAAGCTACAGATTATTTTTCATTGGAAAGGATTGGTCTTAAAAACGTTACTGACGATTTACGTTTGGAGATCAAGGGCTCTGTGAACTTAAAACAACTCGAAGGGTATTTCGACTTGGAACCATTAGAAGTTGAGTTTGCTGAAAAACTTGTAGGAAGCTCAATCCGAGACTCAATTAGAAACTTCTCCATGCGTAAGATTCATGCATCGAGTAACAAGACAATGCCTTTGCAGGTAATTATTCCTTCACTTTCTGTCTCTCAGGCTTACTGCTTTTCCCTTTCATTTCGTGATGTTTTCTTTTCGGTGCAGCAGACTCTTTCCGAGAGGGGTATATACAGCATCTTCTTACCAGGGAGTGATGTTCCAGCATGGTTCAGCCATCGAAATGGCGGTAATATCGCCTCATTGAATGTGCCTAGAATCGATCCAGGTTCAACAATAATCGGAGTTGTTACATATGCTACCTATGCATGGAAACACGGGTCTAATTCTTGCTACCGAGCACCTTATATCACAATCACTAACAGAACCAAAATGTTCGCGTGGTTATATAAACCGCCTCTTACCGTCTTTTCGAGTGGTCTCGAGCAAGATATTAGTTGGATGGCCTACTGGATATTCAATGATCATCAGAAAGAGACTGATCGATTAGATACAGGATGGCGTTTTAAGGATGAAACCGAACAAGGGGACCAAGTCGAATTCTCATTCGATATGGGGTTCGGTGTTAGTGTTAAAAACTCTGGCATTCACCTGCTGCTTTCCCAGCCTGATAGCTTTGTTTCAGATGAACTTGCACTCATTTGTTCAGCAACATCCAAGCATCATAGACGGTTCACGAATTCGAGCCCCGAATCGTTAAGAATCGAGAGCAACGGAGATATAAAATACGAATATATGCCTCGCTGGAGTGAGGAATTTATGGAGTAAGTACTTATTATTCACTTTGATCTATTCATTTATCTACTAATGTTATGTTTTACTAAGAATTTAAGCTTTTGCATTGTTGTTTCTTACTTACAAGGAACATTAAGACCTGAAGATAATCAAAGTTTGTTCTATACTATGTTGCAGGGACACAGAAATGTTATTTTTAAAACACAACCTTCACAAAATAGCCTTCAAACAAAAAAGGACACAAAACGCAGAAATGCTATTAAAGAGAAGTATCCGTGCCAAAACATCCAAGCTATGTTGTACGGACACTTCTGTTTAGTAGCGTTTTTGGGCTTTGTGTCCATGTCCTTGTCTGAAGGTTATGTTTTAAAAATAACTTTTACAGTATCCATTTTCGTGTCCGTGCAACATAGCATCCGTGATAAGAAAGTAAAGAACTCACTCCATTTTGTTTTGTGTCCGTTTCTTTTTCTGTTTGAAGGTTATGTTTCCGGTATCTGTTCCCTTGTCTATGTTCATATTCGTTTCCATATCCGTGTCCGTGCAACATAGCATCCATTATAAGAAAGCAAAGAACTCACTCCATTTTGTTTCTATTGCATAACAGGTGGGAGAATCATTATATTAAAAGAATAGCTGAAGTTGAATCTATGAACAAGAGAGTGTTTGAAGAATGCTAATTAACTCATCAATCTGTAAGCATTGAAGGGTTTCAATTGATTTGGGGGATAAAGAAAGACCAAATGTAGCCATAACGTTTTAAGAGAAGTGCAGATTTAGCCTTTGAATGAAACGGTGCTATTTAACCCTAGTTTCCAAGTAAGATCATTTTAGCCCTATATTATCGAAAATTATAAAAATTCTGTTAAAATGTTAAAAACTAAATCTGCTACATACAAGTTAATCATAGTTTTTTTTGTCAAACTGTATAAAATTTGATTGCGTGCTTAATATAGTTACAAAAAATGTACAAACCTAAACTTGTTTGGAAGGTCCATGTGATAGTTAAATAACAGTCAAACCAATCTTTTTAAATTTTTGATAGAGCAGGGCTAAAATTGATCTTACTTGGAAACGTTAGGGTAAAGTTGCACCATTTCATACGTTAGAGCTAAATCTGCACTTCGCTTAAAACATTAAGGTTAAATTTGACCCTTATCTCATTGATTTGGAAGAGTGGAAGACGTCGCAAAAACTAAAATTGACTCCGACCACATCAGCCATGTCTGGCCCATCGAAATGGCAGCTTCTGCCAGCAGATGCTTTTACTTGTAATGTAGATGCGGGTGTATTTCAAGATGAGGGCCATTGCTCGGTTGGTTTTATTCTTCGAGACTATTAGGGCTCTTGTGTGTTTGCTTCTAATGCTCCGCTTGATGGCATTTTTGAGCCAATTCTTGCAGAAGCTATCGCTATCAAGGAAGCTTTCTCTTGGATCAAGTCTTCAAGCTTCAGAAATGTGGCTGTCCTCTCGGACTGTCTCACCGTTGTTCAAGTGATCCTATATCCTTCCTCGAATTTCTCTTATCTTTGTGATGTAGTAATTGATTGTGTTATTTTACTTCGAGATTTAGATAACTGTTCGATCTCCGGGTGTATTTCAAGATGAGGGCTATTGCTCGGTTGGTTTTATTTTTCAAGACCAACATGGCTCTTGTGTGTTTGCTTCTAATGCTCCGCTTGATGGCATTTTTGAGCCAGTTCTTGCAGAAGCTGTCGCTATCAAGGAAGCTCTCTCTTGGATCAAGTCTTCAAGCTTCAGAAGTGTGGTTGTCCTCTCGGACTGTCTCACCGTTGTTTAAGTGATCATACATCCTTCCTTGAATTTCTCTTATCTTTGTGATGTAGTAACTGATTTTGTTATTTTACTTCGAGGTTTAGATAATTGTTCGATCTCTGTCAGGTGTTCAACGAACTTTGGTGTTCACAGCTTAGCTCAAGCTGTTAGTTCTAGGTTTTTTTTCGTGAAGTGTGCCTTTTCTTATGTTCTTTTCTCTAATTTGAGTTAATAAAGGTTTTTTATTTCAAAAGTAAAAAATAAAGAAATAATTTTTGTACTTGGAACTATGTGTTGTAAAATTGAGGTTAAAGTTCAGGGTTGAAGGCTGATTTTTTTTTATTATATATATATGGACAGAAGAAAAATTATACATATATTAATAAATCATTTAGATTTAAATGGCACATTTAATTGATATTTTAGATTTAAAAAGGTACAATAATTGATATTTGGAAAAAAGCACAAAAATTAATATTTAGGTCATTTTTAAACATAAATATGTGATTTAAAAGTTGATAAACATGTATATTGAGACTGATTCTGTTAGTAAAGACAGTCGAGTCCATAAATTATCATGTCTGGTCTTGGATATATTACAAAGATAGTGATGAAGACATTTTCAATCAAGCGGTTTGGCTAGTAGAAATAAGGAACCGGACCAACAAAGGCAAGGTGGGCGAACCGAATGTATCCACTTAAAAAAGTCCAGTTATAAGGTAAATAGAGGAGCGAAAAGAACCGAACGTATCAAAACTCAATCAATCCAGTTGTAGAGGAGTTAAAGCGTTTTCTTTGCCTAATCGTAGTCCGTTTTAAATTAAAATCTTCATTATTTCTTTCTCTCAGACCCCTCTTATTTGTATCATATAGTTCATGACCATAAATTTTTTACTCTGTAGTTCTGATTCAATTTCAATAAAACCTTTTAGTAAAAATTCTCATTGAAATGATAATATGGACTGTATAAACTCATCAAATGGACCTATCATGTTCACCAGGCATCCAAGTCCTTTCGAAATTACTTTATTTGATCATTTTGGGACTTTAAATATTTATTTGGAACTTAACTTGAGCAAATTTTCGGTGAAAAAAAAAAAAAAAACTCCCAACGTTTATAATTAGAAGCAATTATTTACTCAATTTCAGAAATCATTATAAAAGACTGTCTTTAATGAATTATTTCTTAAATTGATCCAACTTGCCAACGTCATGAGCAAATTTACTCTTTGTTGCAAACATTAGGGATAAAATTACTCTTAATCGTCAATTTTATGAGTATTTTTACACCTTTTCCCTATTTTATTTGATCATTTGGGACTTTAAAGGTTTATTTCGAACTTAAATTTTAGCTTAAAGGTCTTATTTTCATTAAGAATAAATTTGAAAACACAAGAACAACTCAAACCTAAAAATGCCCCTTTCGAAAAACTAAAAATGTCAAAATGGTTTTTTTATTTATAACAAAATGGGTTATCACTTACAAATGGATTATCGTGATATATGATTTACAATATACGCTACATGATTATATATAACGAAAAGGTAACAAAAATTATACTTGATACAAGCACGGACAGATTCAGAGGGACATAGGGCTCGAGCACCTATTGGTCGGCAAAAAATGTTAAAATTTCTATGGAAACTATATACGAGATTTTAATATTTTTCATGTAAAAACACCCAAAAGCAGGGATGGAGACAGCCCAGGACCGGAGGGTGCAGCCCTCCGGTGTCCGACACCACCCTAAGTAGGGTGGTGCCGCAGTAAGCAGCCTCTCTAAGGAGGAAATAAGAAATAAAACAGAAGAATAACTTAACACGGTTGATTTGAAGAGGAGTTAAAAACATCTCCACTTCCAAGGAGGTTTTGGTTTGAACCTCCACTTATTTGATTTGGTGTCTTTTTTTTTGCCCTTAATAAAAGAAAATTCATTATTCAAACCCCTGTTTTTCTCCAATTTTCTTTTTTCCCCCTTAGTCAAAAAGTCATTATTCAATTTAATTTTTTCTCCTTAATTTGGGGTTTTAATTTAGGAAATTAGCAACAACAACAACAACAAAGCCTTAGTCCCGAAATGATTCGGGGTCGGCTAACATGAACCATCATATAAAACCGTGAAAATCAAGTCGTGTCAGCGACACAGATTCGCTCCCTCCACTCCGTCCTATCCACTACCATATTTTCCTCAATTCCCAATAAACTCATATCACTCTCGATCACCCTCCTCCAAGTTTGCTTAGGTCTTCCTCTACCCGTGAAAACCATATGCAAGTCTTTCTTCTTATTTCGATAGTGCTCCATTAATTGTCTCATTAGATGGATGGCTTCCATAGTTGATCTTCCCGGCATAAAGCCAAACTGGTTTTCCGAGATCTTCACCGTCCTCCTTAGCCTTTGTTCAATCACTCGCTCCCAAAGTTTCATAGTGTGACTCATTAATTTGATTCCCCGATAGTTGGCACAATCTTGGAAATTAGCATTGAAATAAAAAAAAAATGTCTATGCTTTTCATGTTTGATACTTAATATGAAAATTTTAATTTTATAGTTAACACACCAAAACAAATAAGTTTTATCATACAAGAGGCTAAAAAAAATTTACCCAACCCTGACGAACTCGACTTTAAAAAATTACCACTAACCACAGTGCTAAAATTAGCCCTCAATAGGAAGCCCAAAAGTTATCAATTTAAACTCTATTTATCTGTGTTTCTGTACAAAAGTTGAAGCTTTACACTGGAAGAAATCTGTTCTAACAGATTTCTGAACACAACTAATATTTGAAAAATAAGTTAGGTAAATTACACTTTTGACCCTTAAATTTTGCAATTACTTTCATTATGGTCCTTAAACTTCAAAACCGAATATTATGACTCCTGAACTTTATACTTTACTAATATATAGCCCTTTCTAACATTGACCACATCAAAATGACCAATTATGATCTCAAAATGAAAAAAAAGAACTAAGAATTAAAGTTATTTAGATCTATTTCCCATGGAATTACCATTTTTTTATCTTTCAACTCAATTTTTAGATATTTCTCTCTAAACAACCACTATCTCTCTCCTACAACATCTAAATGAACTCAAAACCAAAAGATCAATAATTAAAGTTGTTCAAAATATCAGTTGTACTAGTTCTATAATGAAAAGTTACCTACTATTGAAGGGCCCATTATGTTAGTAAAGTGTAAAGTTCAGGAATGGTTCGATTTTGAAATTCAGGATCATAATGAAAGTAAAGTGAAAAGTTAACCCAAAAAAAGTCCACTGTTTCTGGTCATCCAAACCCAATAGATACCAAGAAGGCCACTCTTCTAACTGAAGCTTTAACAGAAAACACATCTTGTATCAATGATGCAGTTCCATTTTGCTATTCTAGTTTTTATAGACATGGCGTTTCAGAGCTAACCAGATAATAAAACTGTGCTCAAGGATATAGAAATAGAAAATTTTCCAGACCTATGATCAGTCCACCAAATCTCGGGGGCTTTGAACAGCCACTAGTCGCCGGAAAACTCCATTGAAGCTTTGAATGGAGCTTTAATTTTTCTGCAAAAAGCACCCAAAAAATATCAATTGAGCAGCACTCCTGTTAGTGAATTCTGGATCCGTCCGTCACTGCAGTTCACAGAACCTGGTCTTCCTTATTCTGGTTTAATGAAAAGGACTTCACTGACTGCCAATCATTTGCAATAATTTAGGATCAGGAAGATTCAAACTGAATTTCCCCAAACATCAGCCACTTTGGCTGTCCTTGGAAAGTCAGAATCCTCAATAGAAGAAATAATGGACAAATTTAGTCCTATGATTATTGGGGAGAGCGGATTTAGCCTCCACGTACAAAAAAAATTCAATTTTAACGTTTACCACAATTTCAAACCTCGTTAATGGAATATGAGTTTTTATCATTAGAAGATGTGCAATTTCACGCCTTATTGGTGGCCAGAACGGTGGAAGTTGTAGAGTGGCCAAAACATGGAATGCCACATGTAAGCAAAACCTATATTCTATTACCGATGCTTGAAATTGCAATATTTTATACGTGAAGGCTAAATCCACTCTCCCCTAATAACAATAAGGCAAATTTGTACCTTATCTCTCAATCGAAATACTAGGACAATTTGTAAGGCTAATCCTGGAAAACCATAGATCATACCAGAAAAAAAAAAAGACTTAGTACTACTCCCAATCAGATATCTTAGAAAAGGCTTGAAATCAAATTTAAATTTGTGCAACTAGCATCAAATGGGCAAAGGATTCCCCCAAAACTGAGTTGTTTCAGCTTATTTTGAGAGACCCAAGTGATTTCCAATCTTTTCATTAGTCATTACTAGAGGAAATTTGCTATCTTTCTTTGTATTGTTATCTGCTTAAAAGATCTATGAAATAGGGAAAATCAGAAAAAGAAAAGCTCATTTGATTGTTCAAAAAATCATCCAGGAAAATTATCAGACAAACAGGATATTCATCATCATTACCAATTATCAAGCTCGGACACAAGGAATTGCAGAGTTTTTCGAAACTGCTCCTGAAGTTAGCAGTCTTCATATGCTCTCTTATTCATTAAACTCATTTCGTGTAACTTTTCACTCCTATAGTATTCCCACCTGTCAGGAACCAGAAAGGGAATGGAGCCAATTGTTTCATTTATTGTGTCTGTATCAAGTGATGGAAGAATTGGCAAAAGATAAAGAAGAATGCTTACTGGTTAAGTTCCTCAGTGACAGGTGGGTCTTCATACGAGAATGTTAATTCTCCATTGCTCTCCTTTATTAACGTTTGAGCAGCCCTATAGTCGAACCTGTTTTGATGTCGGGATGTTGCAGAAGAAACGATTGCTAGCTCATCTGATAGCGAGCCGCAGTTGTTAGGCTGCAGGCAAAGCAAGTGGATGCCACACATTTTGACATCAACTCCGAACCCCATGTCAAGTGAAAACTCGACTTCATCCCCTTGCTCCGTTTCATCCTTAAATCGCCACCCTGTATCGGCTTGATCAGCATCATTCTTGTGATTGTCGAATATCCAGTAGCACATCCAACTCATATCTTGCTCAACATCACTTGAAAAGTAGGTGATTAATGGATTATATGCCCATTGAAACATTTTGGTTCTGTTAGTAATTGTGATGTGGGGTTGACAGTTGTATACGTCGGAGTTCCCTTTCCATGCGTAGACACCAAATGTAATAACTCCGGTGATGGTTGAACTCGGATCGAGTTGAGGAACATTCAAGGACACAGTATCACCTTCATTTTGATGGCTGAACCATGTTGGAATTGGACTGCCTGGTAAGAAAATGCTGTACATGCCCATCTCGGAAACAGCCTTCTTAGATTGTCAACATTAGGAAAGAAAGAGAAAAGCCAGAAACAGAGAACGGTAAGGAATCAATGGGTACCTGTGGAGGGCACTTCTTATCCGCCTGTGCAAGATTGTCTATCCTGCGGACTGAAAAGTTTCTAATCCAGTCAGAGACTGAGCTTCCAACAAGTTTTTCAGCAACTTCAACTTCTAATGGTTCCGAGTTGAAATAGCCTTCCATATTTGTTAAATTTACACACCCCTCGAACTCAAAGTTTGAATTTCCGGCGATGTTCCTCAGATCAATGCTTTCCAATGATGAACAATCATCAGCATTTATGTCCTGAACACTTGAGGGTAGCAGCGGTATAGATGGAAGCATTCTACAGTCACTCAAGTGAAGCAGTTTAAGTTTTGGCAGACTGCATATACTAGTCGGTAACCTTATGAACTGGTTTCCACATAATTTCAAGTCTTTCAAGAAAGAAAATCCATCAAGATCATTGGGAATCATACCATCCATTATGTTACAGTAGCTGAGATCCAACTCTTTTAGAGAATATGGTAAAATTTTGCTAATATGTGAACTGTTTCCAGGCGAAAAGATAAGAGGACATTCATGCAAACTCAAACGTTCGAGCCTTTTAATTTTTCTGATGCTCTCAGGCAGAGAATTTACACCAGTTTCATCAAGAATAAGAGAAACCAAGGATTCCATATTCCCCAGTTCCTGCGGCAATTCCTTGAGTTTTGAGCAGCCTGACATGTTAAGCCTTTGAAGTGATCTTAGACCGAAAATGTTGCTAGGGAAGTTCTGTAGATTCTTGCAGTCTTGCAAGTTCCAGGAAAGAAGGGAATCAAAATATCCAGTAGACTCGGGCAAGTTCTCAAGTTTCAAGCAGCCAGACATGTCAAGCTTCTTAAGCGACTTTAAATTGCCAATACTTTCTGGAAGACTCTTAAGGTTCTCAGAGTTTCTTAAATTCAAGGAAATGAGGCTAGTCAAAAATCCAAATGATTCGGGCAATACCTCGAGTTTTGAGCAGCGGGACAAGTTTAGATCCTGAAGTAATTTTAGCTTACCGATGCTTCCCGGAAGATGCCCAAGTTTCTCACAATTTTCCAAAGACAAAAATGTTAGGTGAGTTAGGTTTCCAATCGAGTTGGGGAGCTCTTCAAGTTTGGAGCAGCCTGACATATCAAGTCGTTCAAGTGCTTTTAGTCCACCTATACTTCCTGGAAGATTCTTAAGGCTCTTGCAATCTTGAAAATTCAAGAAGAGAAGATTAGAAAGAAGTCCAACTGTGTCACCAATATTTTTCAATCTAGTGCAATCTTTTAGCATCAGCTTCTCGAGACTTTGGCAGCCCTCAAAATCAGGGATTCCAACAAGCTCGTGAGAGTGGTTGAGGTTAAGGAATTTCAGTTTTGTTGCCGACTGCAAAATAGTAAAACACTTGAAATGTTAGTTTCTCTATCTATGCAAGTTACTATCAGAAAAATTAAATGATATTGTAATATACCTGTCCTGATTCGATAAACTGTTTTAGGCTGATATGTCGCATATCAAGAGCAATCAGATTTTTGAGACTGAGATCTGAAGGCATATATTCCGAAGGAAATTCCCGCCAGCACAACCACCTTAACTTGGTAGAGATATGCACGTAACTTCCTTTTAGGCCAACATAGTTAAGCTGAAGCAGCCTTAGCATTTTCATCTTCTTGAAACTCTTGGTCATCCATGTGTGTTTTAATCCTGGCTCGTTCAAAGCAAGGCCTTCTACTGCATTTGTACCCTGTAAAATGATATTAGTCAGTCTAAATGGTAAGCGTATCGATGAAGGGAAATGCTAATTGGTAACGTAAATCAGAAGCTCTAGCAATCATTCTATTACCATTTTATCTGTTAAAACATCTATTACATCTTCATAATCCCATAATCTACTACGCTCCCCGGGATCTATGGCATTCTCTTGGCGGACGATCCCTCTTCCCAATTCTCGAAGCAAATTGTGCATCACCAACTTATCATTAGAGCCAACTTTGACAAGACATCTCCGCATAAGGGTACTAATGCCCTGAACTGGGAAGAAACCACATC
The DNA here is from genome assembly GCF_963576675.1 of Euphorbia lathyris. Lineage (NCBI taxonomy): Eukaryota > Viridiplantae > Streptophyta > Magnoliopsida > Malpighiales > Euphorbiaceae > Euphorbia > Euphorbia lathyris. The sequence continues at coordinate 92,705,034 of NC_088914.1, forward strand.
CATCTAGTATCTTCAGGACATACTCCTTATCGTACCCTATGAAGAAACATACAATGTCAAGAAATATAAGTTGTTCAGTTTCGTTAAGAGAATCATAACTTATTCGAAGTTTGCTTTGAATATCATCATTGGCAATCACTTTGAGCTTTTCCAATCTGCTATTCCACACTGCAAGACTTTGGCCGCATAAAGAAAAACCAAAATTTCAAGAGCTAAAGGAATTCCCCCACAATAGTACACCATCTTCATTGCAGAAGTAATATAACCTTCAACCGGGTGAATTTTTCCAAAGGCATGTAAACTTAGGAGATGAAGAGAATCATTGTTATCCATTTTATCAACCTCATACTGATAATAAAACTCAGATGGAGTTAGGAAGTCTTTCATTCTTGTAGTTATGATTACTCTACTTCCAGGAAAAAGCCAATCACAGTTTCCGAGAATTTTATGTATATGATCAAGTTCATCAACATCATCTAGGACAAGAAGAACCTTGATGAGACGTAGTTTTCCGACAATCAAATTCAGTCCTATTGCAGGTGTTTCTATCCTTTCATGCTTTGTCCCAGATATCTCAAACAGAAGTTGCCTTTGCAAGTGAACAATACCTTTGGAACTCGATACTTCTCAAATATTTTCAAGGAAACAACTTACAAACTTATGGTGGATTGAATTGTAAACTTCTTTTGCTATTGTAGACTTTCCAATGCCTCCCATTCCATACAGACCAACTATTTGTACATCTTCTGACTCATTCATTAATGAAATTACTTCTTTAGCTCGAGATTCTATGCCAACTGGGTGCATTGCAACATTGAGCATTGTTGGGTTTACTCGTCTTGTTATCACTTCAACAATATGATTGATATTTTTTGCCTCATGCCTACAAGTACGATGAAAATGTAATTATTTTAACAAGAGGGAAAGAATGAAATTGACTACTTTGATGACAATTGAGAAACAAATTCTCCGAACCAGAGTTGAGAAAGATTTTAACAAGTTCCGAGCTGATGGGAAGGCAATCAAAGAGGTGTCTGAAAGAGACAGGTGTAGATGGTGTGCTTTCAGGTGATTCTCTGCTTCAGAATCCAGCTCATTTTGCTGGTTTCCGGACAGCTGAATGGGCTGTTGGAAATGTTAGAGAAGGGAATCTGGACCAGGTGGATTTATTGGTGGAATATCTGAAACTTTGTTCGTTCTCTTTGGATCATGTGTCAATACAAGTCCTTTCTCTTTTGTAATAGAACTGCCTGTCCACTTGTTAACAATAGGCTTGGCTTGATGCACTTATTTATATCCCAATAAATAGAAGGTTTTAAAATATAATACTCTACTAGTGTATTCGGTCAAAGTAAAAGAGGTTTAAATTATTTACCCTTAGCAAAATTGATGCTTAAGAAATGATTGAATAGAGAACAAACAGAACTCAAAGCTAGTCAACTAATTCATATCTGAAGAACAACAGTGAATTGTTTTCTCCAATTCAAAAAGTTGTTTGTTAGACTTATTGTAAACAAAGGTCTCATTCACCCCCAAATGTGAGAATTGCCTCACATATACAAGATGATACTCTCTGATCTCATACCGAGAACCATCCAGAGCATGAAACAAAGATCCACGACTTGGTAAATAAAGGCTAATTCACCAGGAGTCATATAGTTCCATAGTTTAGCACTGTGGGAAATCTAACATAGACAGAACCATTACAATACACTCTAATCTCACGCCGAGAACCAAATATCCATGGGCATTGAATACAAGACCTGGTAAATAAAGGCTAACTCTCGAGGAGTCATATAGTTCCATAGTTTAGCATCAAGTTGTGGGAAATCTAACATAGCCAAAACCATCTAGAGCGTGAATTAAGCCTTCCTGGCGACTCAACATTGAATATAAGCCCTAACTCACCCCCAAAAGACATAGCTACCTAATTAAGTAATTAATGTGGATAGCTAACCGTTATGAGCCATGGAAATTCATTATCTATAATTTTGTTCAAGCGCTCAGAAGATAAAAGGAGATTAGATAGATCAACAAAATCTATAAGGACAAGATTAAAGGTAACCTACTTACCCATCTAAATGCCTGGATAGTCTCCATTCCTTGATAGTCTCCTCCTTGAAATGTTTCTAATGCTCAACAAATGCCAATCCATAGCTTCCTTTGACCTCTTCAACATCAGATGGATCAACATCATAAAAGATCGCCCAAACATCATCAGGCTTCTTACATTTTAAAATTTGAACAAGTTCATCCAAACAGCAACGGGAGAATGCATAGTCTTTGCACAGAAGGATTAGTGTTGCAGGCCTAATTGATGTCTCAAGCTCAAGCCCAACTATTCCCAATTTAGGTCCAATATCACAAGTGCAGCAGGAAAGAAGAAGCACTAGAAACATCCACCAGAGAGATTTAGTGATTTTATGTAATCTTTGTTTTTAGTATGAGCTGTGAGGTGAGTAGTAACTGAATTCTGTTATGTTGCTATTAATAGATGGAATGAAAAAGTTGTGAGGCAGTCAATTACAAACCACCTCTTTTCTATATTCTTCTTCTCTTCCTCCTTTATTCCTTTTTCTATCTCTATCTGTGCAGCTCATTAGCAAGAAGGCTGCATCATTGGTGCTTTCATTGAATTCTGCACATGACTGACGGTGCTCAAACCAGACACAAGGCTCTTGAAGAAGCTATCCATGGCCTGGCTAAAGAACTTAGAGAAGTTTCCTTCTCTGGGGCAAATTCTGAAAATATTGCCAAACAGGCCTCCCAATCTGATTCCATCCAACAAGCCCTCACTGATATCATCTTCCGCCTTGATAAACCTAAAACTCCTTTGCTTCCGACCCCGACCCCGACCCCGCCACCCCCTCCGGGTTCACAACCCAGACTACCCAAACTTGAAATACCCTTCTTCACCGACGAGAATGTGATCGGCTGGCTATTCCAACTTGACCGATTCTTCACCTATCATAACACCCCTCTTGACCAGAAACTCACCATTGCTGCCTTCTACATGTCTGGTGAGGCTCTCCAATGGTATCAATGGATGTCCTCCACCTCTCAACTCTCCTCCTGGGCAAATTTCGTCCGTGCTATTGAACTCAGGTTTGGCCCTTCTACTTATCTCAACCCTGAAGCCACCCTTTACAAATTATTCCAAACCTCCACTGTCCAAACCTATCTACAGTCATTTGAATCCCTTTCTACAAGAACCACTGGCCCCACTCCCCTCAATTTGCGCAATTGTTTTATCTCTGGTCTCAAGGATCCGATTCGCCGTGAATTACTTCTCCACAAACCACCCACTCTTCATGAAGCTATTGGTATGGCTAAAATTATTGAAGAAAAAATAGAGGGAGCTTACCCAAAACTACCAAATATGTCGACCAAAACCTTTACCTATCCTCCTACACCACCAAAACCGCCACCTCTTGCTCCCCCTAAATTACCCATCAAACGCCTCACTCCGGCCGAAATGGCTGCTCGCAGATCTTAGGGTCTTTGTTTTAATTGTGATGACAAATTCACACCAGGTCACCGCTGTAAAACACCTCAATTTCTTTGCCTTATGGATGCCGATACGGATTTCGACGATGGAACCTTTAGCCCTGAATCTATCGATTCCATTTCAGTTGCACCCACAAATGAGGTTGTTGTTCAACCGCCATCAGTCGCTTCCTCCTCGGAACCGGTTCCAGCCATTTCTCTACACGCGTTGGAAGGACACTTTGTTCCCACCACGCTCCGCCTAGAAGGAACCATTAATGACACTCCGGTAACGGTTTTAATCGACGGCGGATCTACTCATAACTTCCTTCAGACTCGGGTTGCCAAGAAACTGGGATTACCAATTGAACCGTCTTCTCACCTCAAGGTCATCGTGGGAAACGGCGATGCCCTTCTCTGCAGTGGTCTCTGCTCTCAGCTTACCCTGATTCTGCAGTCAAGTAAGTTTATCGTTGATTTTCACCTCTTACCAATCTATGGAGCCGATGTCGTTTTAGGCGTCCAATGGCTGGTCTCTATTGGGCCTGTTCTATTTGATTATAGATCCCTCTGGATGAGCTTCTTGCATGAGGGACAACAACTTACCTTACATGGGCTTAAACATCCAACCCTTGCAACCATGACCCTTAATCAACTCCACAGAGATATCCAAATCCATTCCACAGCCCAGTATTATCTTGTGTCTGTTGACACTATCCACCCCCCTTCTACACTCACCACCATTCCTAACCTCGACCCTCACCTTCCACCCGATCAATCCATCGCCCTTCAATCCCTCTTTCAAACCTATTTCCACATATTCTCTATTTCCCATGGCTTACCTCCCCATCGCCACTCCGATCATTACATACCCCTTTATCCTGACACCACACCCGTTAATGTTAAACCTTACCGTTATCCCCACTTCCAAAAAGATACTATGGAACAACTTGTGGCTGAAATGCTACAAGAGGGAATCATTCGACCCAGCTCTAGCCCGTTCTCTTCACCAGCTTTACTAATAAAAAAGAAGGATGGAAGTTGGTGATTCTGCGTCGACTACCGCGCACTAAATGCGGTAATCTTCCGTGATCGTTTCCCCATACCCACTATAGACGAACTCTTGGATGAGCTTCATGGAGCTCAATTCTTTTCTAAACTTGATTTGCGGGCTGGATTTCATCAATTACGTGTTGCTGATGTTGATGTTCACAAAACCGCTTTCCGTGTTCACCAGGGTCACTACGAATTTTTGGTCATGCCTTTTGGCCTTTCCAACGCTCCTTCCTCCTTTCAATCGGAGATGAATTTTACCTTCAAACATGTTCTGCGGAAGTTTGTTCTGGTTTTCTTTGATGATATCCTTGTCTACAGCCCTACTTGGGAAGATCATTTGAATCATTTGGCTGAGGTATTCCAAATCCTGTCTTCTAACTCTTTTTTTTGTGAAATCCTCTGAATTTGGCAAGACTTCGTTAGGATATTTGGGACATATTATTTCGGCTACCGGAGTCTCAGTTGATCCGGAGAAAATTCGGGCAGTTGTGGATTGGCCACCTCCTACATCCATAAAGCAATTACGAGGATTTTTAGGGCTCACCGGTTATTATCGAAGGTTTGTTGCCCACTATGCACAGCTTTCGGCTCCTCTTACTCAGCTTTTACGCAAAGATGCCTTTGGATGGGATGCTGGGGCTGATGCAGCATTTACCACCCTCAAGCATGCCCTAACTGTTACTCCTGTATTGCTCCTTCCAGACTTCTCTCAGACCTGTTGGTCCCTTGTAAGGTTGCAAGTATAGTTCCAAGGGGGGGTTAGGAACTATTTAAACTTTTTGCAATTAGGGCAGACTTCTTTTTCTAAGGAAAAAAGGTTTTGACAGCGGCGCTGAGTAAACAGCAAGATACTGGCTTAGTCAACTGGTGACTAGGTCAGTTTCTTAGCTTGAGTCAGGAGATAGCACTTAGAGTCTATTCCTGAGCTCAGATGTTCAACACGCACAACTCTAGTTGACCTCTTTACTTGGTCATTTTTTGGTTATTTTAAGCAAGCAATATATATAAGGAGTTAAAGGTAAGAAATACTTCACTCAGCAGATTTATCCAGGTTTGGCTTCTTCTAAGCCTACGTCCTGTCCCCGGAACACGTTCCGAGATTTCGAATCCTCTATTGAGCCCTTTAAAGGTAGAGCCTCAAACCTTTTACTAACAATAGTACCTTCCTCTATACCTCTACTCAATCCTAATCTCATGCTGAGTACTATAACCGAGTACTCAGCCTCTCCTTTCAATCTCTAGAAATGATAAGTGTTTTTTCCTATACAAAGATTTGCTAAGACACTTTAGACGATTGAAACAATCACTCTAGACTTTTACACAAATGTATGAATTGTAGTGTAAGATTTGCTTTGCTTCTTGCTTGCAGAACTTGTGTAGAAATTTGGTCAGTGTAATGGCTTGATCAAGTTCTGTATTGAGTGAAGCTTCTGATGGCACTATTTATAGAGACGTCTGGGCATCAGTCATTTCGAATTTCGAAATAACCGTTGGAGAGAAACAGCTTCCTGTCGTTGTCATCCTGACTTGCTCAGAGCTCTCGGCCAATCAGATTTGTGTATCTTCTGTCCTCGGTCAGCTCAGCAGACTGTCTCTCCTTTTATGGTAAAGTCAACTAGACAGCATACTGTGTCGTCTGAACTTTACCCAAAGTAGAATACTTTGTCTGGAAGTTTTCAGCTGCTGTCTTGTATGCTTTGTCGAGACTACTCAGCAGCTTCATCTTGAAGTTGTTCCCGAAGGTCTTCTAGATCCTTCTCTTTGCTGAGTTGCGTTTTGTCCAAAGCGACAGCGTTTTAACAAACGCGGGCCGAGTTGTACTGAGTTGTTTGACTTGGGCCTTGTCTTCCGTATTGGGCTTGGGCCTTTTAATTCTTGTGTCTTATAAACAATTTTAACTCAACATTGAACAAACACATTAGTAGAATAAATCAAAGCATTTAAACTTAGTTGTTTAGAATATGTATTTCAATTATACTTAAACAATTTTGTCAAATCAAAATTATGTGGAAAGGTGTTTCAACAAGACCTTCGTGGTTCAAACCGATGCTTCCGGCATAGGCATCGGGGTTGTCCTATCACAATCAGGCCATCCCATTGCATTCCACAGTAAGCAACTCTCCCCAAAATTACAAGCTTCTTCTACTAATATTCGAGAACTGTTTGCTCTTACTTCTGATGTAGCTAAGTGGCGCCAATATTTGTTGGGTACCACATTTATCATTCAGACGGATCATCAACCATTAACAACTCTCATGACCCAAACTATCCAAACCCCTGACCAGCAACGCTGGATTGCTAAATTACTTAGATTTGATTTCCAAATTGTGTACAAACCCGGCAAGGAGAACATTCCCGTTGATGCTTTATCTCGTTTACCCGAGGCCTCCTTCCATCAGATTTCTACTATATCTCGACCCATTGCGGTCCTTATTCAAGCCCTCAAACAGTTCTATATAACCAACTCTACCTCAGCCTCCTTCCTCCAACAAATTACATCATCCCCTGGTTCATACCCCGCTTATGTCGTGCGTGATGGTTTAGTGCTGTACAAGTCTCGAATTCTTGTTGCTTCTGATTCTGCCTTGCAGGAAATATTACTCCATAAGTTTCACTGCTCTCCATTAGGTGGTCATGCTGGTGTCAAACGTACCGTGTCATAACTGACATCTCAATTTTATTGGCCCCGCCTCCACAAAGATGTTCAAGACTATGTTTCCAAATGTTCTGTATGCCAACAAGTGAAACCTCTGAATATAGCTTCTCCTGGACTTCTACAACCTCTGGCCATTCCAGGAAAAATTTGGGACTGTTTAACCATGGATTTCATCACACATCTGCCATTGTCCTCCGACAAACAAACTATCATGGTCGTTGTCGACCGCCTTACAAAAGCAGCCCACTTTTGTGCCCTTGGAACTCATCTTACTGCTGTTTCTGTTGCTGAAGTTTTTCTCAAGGAGATTGTTCGCCTCCATGGTTTTCCATCCAACATCGTCTCCGATAGAGACCCCGTCTTCATGAGTGAGTTCTGGACTAAACTCTTCCGTTTACAGGGTACTGTCTTGTCAGCGCTTATCATCCTCAAACGGACGGTCAGTCTGAAGTTGTTAACCGTTGTCTCGAAGACTATTTGCGTTGTTTTGTGCATGACAATCCAAAATCCTGGGTTCAATTTCTTCCACTGGTAGAGTGGCACTATAATACTGCTTGGCATTCCTCTATCCAAATGACACCATTTGAGGCTGTTACGGTCGCCCACCGCCCTCTCTTCTTGACTATGTTGCTGGCTCCTCTACTATTGCCTCTTTGGATGAATTGCTCTCTGCCCGCACTTCCATCCTTACCACCTTGAAGGCCAATCTACAACGAGCTCAGGTCCGTATGAAAGCTCAGGCTGACTCTCATCGAACTGATAAAGAATTTCAAGTTGGAGACATGGTGTTTGTTAAACTCCGTCCCTATCGACAAACTTCTGTTGCACATCGCCAATCTAATAAACTCGCCAAATGATATTTTGGTCCCTTCCCCATCTTGGCTCGCGTTGGCCCTGTCGCTTATCGCCTGGATCTCCCACCTTCTGCCAAAATTCACAATGTCTTTCACATCTCGGTTCTGAAACAATGCCGTGGTGATCCTGCTTCCACACATACTACTCTACCACCAGCCTTTATTGATTCCCAGCCACTACTTGCACCTGCTGCCATCTTGGGTTTCCGTAAAATTCTCCAAAATACCAAGTTTGTTCCCCAGTTTCTTATACATTGGCAACACCAACCTGCTTCTGATGCTTCTTGGGAAGATGCCACTGCCTTCATGTCTGATTTTCCCTCTTATAACCTTGAGGACAAGGTTCTTTTCGATGGCGATGGTAATGTTGCAGGCCTAATTGATGTCTCAAGCTCAAGCCCAACTATTCCCAATTTAGGTCTAATATCACAAGTGCAGCAAAAAAGAAGAAGCACTAGAAACATCCGCCCACCAGAGAGATTTAATGATTTTATGTAATCTTTGTTTTTAGTATGAGCTGTCAAGTGAGTAGTAACTGAATTCTGTTATGTTGCTATTAATAGATGGAATGACAAAGTTGTGAGGCAGGCAATTACAAACCACCTCTTTTCTATATTCTTCTTCTCTTCCTCCTTTATTCCCTTTTTCTATCTCTGCTCTATCTGTGCAGCTCATTAGCAAGAAGGCTGCATCAATTAGCGCTAATCTCGACTGTTTGATTCCTTTTAAGCATAGTTCTAGAATCTCATCGTAGTATTCCAGCTTTTCCTCGTCAAAGAAAGTGTTGATTCCACTCTGGCATAGAGCATCAAAGAGATGGCCGCTGAAGCCTTTTCTTATGTCATTCCCTCCGAAACTCAAGAACACGTCGTGATTCCACCGTGAAGAAGCCATGGAATCAATGATTGAGCAGATTGGTTAGTTATGGATAGATAGAAGAATAGATTCTGGTTTGCGACGGATTGAGAGTTTTTTTAGTTAACTGATCATCTTCAACTTCATGTCTTCTCAGGTGAACTTGAAAGTTTAAAGAAATGAAAAAGGGGAGAATGTGGGCCCACTAAGATTAAATCGGCCGAAGTACAAATACGGCTAAAAGATGAAATTTGTTGGGAAATTTACAAGAGACATGGTGGATTGCAACGTGGTCATTAAAGTTTTATAGTAGTTATTTTTTATACCATGAAATGTGTGTAGATAAAATTATTTAACTTTCAATTTTATTTTAATTAAGTCAGTTCTGCATTTGAAAAGTAAAAAGATACTGGTACAGTAAAATGACTGTCAAATCAATCAATGTAGATACTACTTAGATAATACGTGGCTACCACCTAGCTGATCGAAATAACATGTGTCAACTAGGTGGTGGGACTTGTGGATCCCACCTAGCTGAATTGAAACAACATATGTCAGCTAAGTGGCGAGACACATGGCTGCCACCTAGCTAACCAAAATGACATTTGTCTATGTGTCGTTTTGGTCAGCTAGGTGGCAACCACTATCTCATTGTTTTTAAAGTCGCTAGAGTGACTTTATTGAGATAAAATTCAAAGTTTCATGATTTTATTGACACAAATTGAAATTGAATGGCCATTTTGAGACAACCATAAACATTCAATGACCAATGGTGTATTTAACACTTAAAAATGGTATAATTTTATCTCTAATGTTACCCGCAAAGAGTAAATTTACCTTTAACATTGACAAGTTGTGTTAATTTGAGAAATAATTCAATCAATTGTCTTTCCAGTCATGAATCGTGGCATCTACACTTGCATCATTTTATCTAAGGATGACAATGAGTACTCTACCCGCAGTTCCCGACACTGTCTATCCCTAATGGGATTAATGTACCCTGAATAAAATGATATATGATGGGTGTGAGTTTAAAAAAATTACTCGTGACAAATTTGGGACCTCAGGTACCCGTTATCTGGTACCCGCCATATATTTCACTTTCATCCATTTATTTAACCACTAAGTCAATTTGTTTTTATCGATTAAGGTTGATTTAGAATTTTAGAATTTAAAATATTTGTTAAATTTGTAGATAAATTATTTATGGATAGTTTATTAAATTTATCTTTTGCTAAATTTGTAATATTTTTTGTTTTATGTCTTGATTCTTAACGGATAAGAGCACCTGCGATTTAAATGAGACAAGTATGAGATTCATAAAGCATACCCGTTATGGTAATGTGACTAATACTGGTAATTACAAAATAAATGACCAAGAGTTTGAAGCTAGCACTATCGCGAGCACCCTAATCGTTGTCACCTATAATTTTATCACTAATTAGTAATTGATCATAACAATAACTTGATTTTTTTAAATTAAAAAATTATAATGTATTTTGTATGAATTAATAAAAAAAATCTAAATATTTTATCAAATTTAAAAATATTAATCTTTAATTATATTATTAAATCACAAAAAAATAGTTTTTTTTGTAGGAAAGGGAAAGAAAAAACAAACAACAAACAGACAAAAAAAGCCTAACCCGGGATTAGCTTAGGAAAGCTAACCCCACAACATCATCCAAAAGGAGAGAAGACAGGAACTCAGGAGGTGAAGAGAAGGTCGAGACTCCTAACATCCTTTCATGGCCCTCGGCTACAAGACGGTCCGCCACCCGATTCTGCTCCCTGAAGATATGGCAGAAGCTGATGGTATCAAAGGAAGAGCAAACCCTTCTGATCCCTTTGATTAAATTCTGGTTTTTTAAACAAAAAGCGTTCATATCAGAGATCATTTTGACAGCTTCGAGGTTGTCGAATTCCACAAGAAGATTTTTCAAGCCCGGATTTTTAGCAAGCTTGAAGCCTGAAAAGATCCTCCAAAGCTCAGCAGAAAAGGAAGAACGCATACCTAGATTCTGAGCAAACCCAGACACCCAACTACCATCAGCATCCCTCGGAGCACCTCCAGCAGCAATTTTATCGTCATTTAGACAAGAGCCATCAGTATTTAACTTCACCACCCCTTCAGAAGGCCTACTCCATCCCATGAGATGAACAGCCTTCTTTTAGATAGACCTAGCTAAAATATCCTCTTTAAAGCTATCTGTAATAGAAAAAATATTTTTAGAGAAGAAGTCGCATAAATTGGGGATAACAACAGTTCCACCTCCAAAAATCTCCTCATTCCTCCACTTCCAAATCTGGTGGCAAACAATTGCAAAGAGGATAGCACCATGCTCCAGATCGGCCAACAGCTTCCCACTAACACCATCCACAAACCAATCAAGATCCGAATGGGACAAGAAAGCAGACAGCAATTGGTTAGGGAGAATTTTCCTCCACACATCTTTACTCCTAGCACAATCTCTAAGAGCATGGCAAATGGTTTCCTCATGCCCTCTGCATCTACTACAAGCACCAGACTCCACCAAATGACGTATTTTCCTATCAATATTTGTTAGCAACCTATTTTTGACACCAAGCCACAGGAAGCTCCTAATACGGTACGAAACTTTCAAGGCCCAAATATTCTTCCAAATAACAGAGTGCGGAACCTCTGAATCTTGAATGAAAGCCTCGAAAGCAGATTTACAAGAATAAGCATCGTTATTTGATAAAGACCAACAGTGGCTATCCCTATCTTCCTCCATACAACTAATTTTCACTCCCCTAATTTTCAGGAGCATTTCCAGATTGAGGTAAGAATCAAACCTTGACCAAACCCAATCACCCTCCGAATCCACAACATCAGCAATCCTCCAATTACGAATCTCAAGAGGCAGCGGGGAGATACACACCTCTAACAATGGCTTTTTACCAATCCAGAGATCATTCCAAAAGCTGATAGATTTACCATTACCTAGCGACCAACCAATCCCAGAGCAAAACTCTGAAAACACAACACTAAGACCTTTCCATAAAAAGGAACAACTAATAACTCTCTCTTTAGGACCCCCAAAAATCCTATCTTTTCTATATTTTCCGCACAGCAACCGAACCCAAAGAGAAGACGGGAGATGCCACATCCTCCAAAGAAGTTTGATGACTGGTGGTGAATTCTCGATCGGAATCCTTCCCTGCGGGGGGCGCCGTTGGGATCAGCGGGGGGAAGCTCCGATGCTAAAGTCAGTGTAATGTAGTAGAATAAACTATAAGCACAAAGTAGGGTTAAAGAGAGTGTGAATGTGTACCTCAATAGCTTGGGATGCAAGCTATTTATAGTCATGTAGTTGTAACCCTCGGTAACTAGAAAGTCTCCATTAATGCTTCATTAATGGCGGTTACTGATCTCATTCAAGTGTGACCGTTAGCTTATTAATGAGTTTATCAGTTGCCTTTATCGGGAATCGGTGTAACTGTTCTAAGGGCGAATCGAGGTGAGACGGTGGGTCTCTCGTTGGTTTGACTATGGATAGCGTATGGAGGAATCCATGTGATCCGCCATCCAGGTGACTTGCTTGATACGCCATGGCTTTCCCAATCATCCGGATACGCGGTCGTTTTGGTTAATTTCCCTTTCAGTCCCGTAAATGATATCCAGATGTTATCAAAGTTTCATTAATAACACTTTATTATTGTCCCTGGCTTATCTAATCCCCTGGCCTCCCATATTTTTAGGTTGACAAACCTCTTTCCAAGGAACAAGATGAATTTTTCCCCTTCTTTGCGTCCCCCCACAGGAACCGACGATTGATTTTATCAAGATCATTAAGAACAGGCTCAGGCAATCGACAAGCTTGCATAATATGATTCAGAACCGCACAATTGACCGACTGAATCAAAGTAAGACGGCCCGTAAGAGAAAGGGTTTTAGCTTTCCAATTGGCACATTTGCTATTAGTCTTGTCGAAGATCTCTTTAAAAGAAACTTTAGAGACTCTATCACTATGAAGGGGAATCCCCAGATACTTACCCAAAGACTGAGTCAGAGGAATACCCGAGATATTACTCAACCTTTTGCAAACTCTTGGATCCATATTTTAGAACATAACATCCGAGACTTTTGGATATTAATCTTCTGGCCTGAAGCAGAGCAAAAACAATTCAGGATATCCATAATCACACCAATTTGCTCCTCACTTCCTTCCACAAAGATCATAACATCATCTGCAAATAACAAATGAGTAACCGAGGGATAGAATTTATTGATGGAAATCGGATGGAGATTCCCATTGCAGACAGCTTCTTGGATAAGGTAAGTCAATCTTTCCATAGCAATAACACATAAGAAAGGACTCATAGGGTCCCCTTGACGGATACCCCGGGATGGAGAAAACTCTTCTGACATATCCCCATTAATCAAGACTTGAAAAACAGAAGAAGAAATACAAACCTCAATTAAAGTCCTCCAAGAATCCGGGATGCCAGCTTTTTTCAGACTATCAATGAGAAAACTCCAGTTGAGCCGATCATAAGCTTTTTCTAGATCCAGTTTAAGAGCCACAATACCCCTCTTACCCTTTTTGACTTTCATGGAATGAACCATCTCTTGAGCAATAACCACATTATCCATCATCTGTCTCCCCGGGACAAAACTGCCTTGATTCTTGCTAATAATATCAGGGAGAATACACCGAAGTCTATTAGCCACAATTTTAGTAATGGTTTTATAAATCACATTACACAGACTAATATGCCTCATTTGTAAAAAAGAAGATGGCTTCTCCACTTTGGGAATCAGGACCAGAAGAGTTTTATTCACAAGCCTACTATCCTCGGTCCCATTAAAAACACCTTTAATAAAGGTATAAATACCTTCCTTAACCGTATCCCAATCTTTATGATAAAAACCGGCAGAGAAACCATCAATCCCAGGAGCTTTCGTAGCCCCAATGCTAAAGATTGCCTTATCAATCTCTTTCATATCAATAGGATGGAAAGCTTCAAGAACCTTATCTTTACACAATCTAGGAAAAGAAGACCGAGAAAGAGCTTTATCCAGATCCACAAGTTCCTCTTTGAATAACTCCTTATAGAAATTAAGGGCCAAGTGACGGATATCCTCATCTTCATAAACCCAATCACCATTCGGATCTTTGATAGTATCAATCCGATTTTTCTGTCTTCTAATAACAGTAGACAGATGGAAATACCTGGTATTGCGATCTCCATCTTTAATCCAAGCTTTCCTAGATTTCTGAAACCAAAGCAATTCTTCTTGATGCAGCACAGCTTCTAACTCCTTCAGGAGGGTTCTAAGAAGACCATCCAAACTGTGATCATACCTAAACTCCAAAGTACGATGGATACCTGATAGGGGTAAAAAACACATATCTTTGGGTACGGTTTTAGGACAGTTTTTAGCGTTATTTCATGAATAAGCGAGCAATTCTCGCATTTATATGCTTTTGTGTGAGTTAGTTAGAAATTGGAGATGTTCTATTTACTTTTCGTTGTTTAGGCTCGTTTTCTGGATATTTTAGGCAATTATGGCCAAATTGGCATGTACGTTAAATTTCCATTGTCTTTTATGACTAATTGATCCGCCAAAAGTCGCACCAAACGGAGTGTTTACTCAAAATAAGCGATTGACGGGTCAATTTAGCCTCGGAACTAATGTTATTTGAAGTTTTCGTGTATGTGCAGGCTAAAACAGGAATGAGTTTGGGTGAAAGTTGCGTTTCGGGACATCCAGCAGTCGTGCAAGGCGTTTTGGGCAATCCCGCTCGTCGAAATGGCCTTTTTAGGGCCGGATTGGCGAGCTGGCACTGCCAGCCTGTCGAGCAGGCCTTTCAGGGGCCAGATCGGGCGAGCTGGAGGCCAGCTCGCGATGAGCTGGCTCGCCCAGCTCGGTGAGCTGCCCTACGGGAATCAGTCAAAAGACTGATTCCCGGTCCCACGAAGCCACGATTGACTCCACGACTTTCCACCTGCAAAAGGATACGAATTAGGTCAGAAAGAGGGCCCGAACCGCGTCTATAAATAGGAATTTCCAATTGTAAAATAGACATCTTTTATCTTTTGTAAAAACCTAAGCTTCCACCTTGAGAAATCCTCTCCACCTCCTCCATCTCCTTCAACCTCCATTGAAGACACCTCCGAAGCTTCGTTCATCGAGGATTGCTCAAGTTCCATCCTTAAGTCCTAGGAAGACGCCTGCATTGGTAGACAGGTTCCCTGAAAGGGATTTTTCTTCTTTTACATTCTGTCTAGCCTTTGATCCATGTTATGAATCCTAGGCTCATTGTATCTTCGTGACAATACTTTTCATCTTTAATATATGTTATAGTTTTGTTTATTCAATTGTTCTATTGCTTAATTCTTTGTCTTACGCTTTGTCTGATTGGTTTAACTCATTCGATAATCCCAAAATTAAGTTGGCACATATTGCGAGCTGAATCTGACCTAGTCAGTGCCTATAGGATTGATGATCCTATAGAAGATTAAGCCCAAATTGCTGAGCCTTAGAGCTAGTTTCGGCCTTACAAGGGAATCACGAACTTGGGACCTAAGTGACTTAGATTAGGTTTTAATTCCGTTGTCTAAACAACCTATTTTCATTGTTATTGTATCACATCATGTTCCTTCGGGTAATTACATTGGCAAAAGATCACCTAGGACTAGCTTAACTTAATTAGGAGTAGAATAACTTAATTAGGTTTAGAATAACTTAGCTAGGAGTAGAGTAATTCAACTAGGAGTAGATTAACTTAATCAAAACAACCTCAAAACCCACACAGCCTAGATAACACCTGAGACCAAGTAGCTCGATACTTGCAGAAATAAATCATGTGGATTCGATACCTGGACTTTCCAGATTTTATTACTTGATAACGACGGGGTACACTTATCCCTTAGTGAGCCTTCTTTAACGGAGGCGCATCAAGTTTTTGGCGCCGTTGTCGGGGATTTATTTCTTCTGCAATATCGAACCAAATGTCGATTTGTTAGTTTAGGCATTCTTTTGTGAATATCCTTGGTCTATATTGTTTATACTTGTTTATATATAATTCTTTATACTTTTTGTGTGAATGTTTGTTTTTAATTTTTATTGTTATTTCTAATGATTCTTCTTTTTTGAGAAAATGGCTAGAAACATGGAAATAAGGAGTCTATTACGCATTTGCTTAACTTCCTATCTACTCACGAAGATCAAACTGATGATTTGTATGCCTCAATTAAAAATTTATGCATACAAAAAGGGATCCTAGTTGATTCAACTGCGGATGAATCAACTAAAGAACCCAATTTGGTAGGTCAGGTTGATAAGGTAATATCTTTTCCCATTAACAATGAAGAACTGATCCCTAATTATGAGAAACCAAAAGTTTCAGTATTAATTGCGGAATCAGTTGAAATTGAGCCTCTAGAGAAGAATCCAAAAATAGAAGAGTTCGGTTTTGCTCCAAGTCCAGAAATTTTCATTCTCTTTGATTTACCAAGGGAATCAGAAAGTGAGCAAACTAAACTTTTTCATAACTTATTTAAATTTTGTCCTTTGTTTTTATTAAAATTCTTTGAAACTGATAATATGTTTTGCAGGTACAGGTTATTTATTCAGGAATTTGAATTCCTAACGTGAATGTCAGCATACACCTAGGAGGGAATTCTACGTCGAGCTCACCGACTATAACGTAGCATTTCTTGGGAGGCAACCCAAGTTTGAATAAAACTTTTCAGGTTTTTACTTTTTAATAAATTTTATAGATATACTTTTAGGTTGGTTTAGTTCTTTTACGTTTTTTTTATTATTTTCAGTGCTCGGGTTAAAAAAAAAAGTCGAGGAAATTCGCCCCGGGAGGCCCAGCTCGGACGAGCTGGGCGCTGCCGAGCTGGCTAGCTCGGCCGAGACGGGCAAGGGTTCGGGATTTTTAAATCCCGAACTAAATATGTATATATATATATATGAGGGGGATGAACATTCATCCCCCTTCTTCATCTTCTCTCTTTTTCTCTCTTTTCTCTTTCTCACAACCCTAACCCCCAAATCTTCGTTTCTAACCCGAAATCAACGAACAAGGTACAGGTTCTTACCTATTTTTTATTTCTCACATGATTCTAGGATTAGATTTTAGTTTAGAACATTGGTTTTTGAGTATTGGGTAACCCTAGGTTTTGGGAACTTTTACCCCTTTTCAAAAAGATCACTTGTTTGCTTGTTTTTATTGTTTTTCTTGCAATCTATGACATTGTTATGATCAATATGTGCTTTAGGTATGATTTGAGTTTTTAATTTATGAGTTTTTGGAGAAATTGCTCCAATTGGGTAAAAACTCCATTGTTGCTCAAAGTTCAACTATGCAGTTTATAATTGAAAGCTTGTCAATAGGACCCCTTTTCACATTCTTAACGCATTTTGGTCACTAGGCCTCGTTGATTTTGCACGGATTAAGAGTTACGGGCTAATTGCTTCATTTTAGGGACCAAAACCCTACATTTTGGTCCCTAAGTTTCTAAACTTCAAACATGTCTATAGGTTGGATATTTGGGTATTCGGGTATGATTATATGAGTATATTCTAACTAGTCCGTTTTGGTCTCCTTTCTTATTTTCAGGAACTATGGGCAGAAAAGGCAAAGCCAAGGTTGTTGTTGACAACGAGGCCGACTCCGACATCGAGTTCAGTGACGCCTTGCAAGATAAGTATGGTTCTCTTTTTGGGTTAATCGATGAGAGCGGGGGGAAATTATATGATCGTTTTTCCAAACAAGACCATTCCCCTCGAATCATCATTGACCAAAAGTACTTAGCATCCATAGGATTGGACAAGGATTTCAAGGAAATCCTAAAGTTCCAAGGCTGGTATCACCTAGCCACAAAAAGGACTGTCGCCTATGACAACTACACTGTAGAGTTTCTAAGTACCCTAAAAAAGGAGACACCCGTAGGTATTGATAAATACTCCTTCCGACTGAACGGTAGACCTTATCGCCTCAGTGATACAACAATAGCAGCTTGCATGGGAGTTTATAGCCCAAACGATGCAGTCTCGGGTTTTGAAAAACCCATGACTTTGAGCGACGCCTGGTACGAATTGACCGGGTCGTCATATTATGACTCCAGCACTGCTAGCCCAATCTCTCTTCGAGACCCACTCTTAAATCTTGCACACAGGGCCGGCCCTGGACCTAGGCCAAGAGTGCGCCGGCCTAGGGCCCAAGGCTGTAAGGGGGCCCAAAAATTTTATCAGATCTCTAAGTATATATAAATTCTAAACAACAACATAAATCAAAATCAAATGGGTCTCCTGGTGGCAGAGCATAGAACTTCATTTTAAAAGCTCATGTGCTCAATTCGTGAATAGAGCTTATTTTTTTAGACAATACTTTTTAAGAACATAATATCTTTTAATGTCAAAATGATACTTTAAACTATGTAAAATGATAAACTATGTAAATCAAATAAAATCTTTTTAATGTCATTAAAATGATACTTTAAACTATGTAAAATGATAAACTATGTAAATCAAATAAAATCTTTTTAATGTCATTAAAATGATACTTTAAACTATGTAAAATGATAAACTATGTAAATCAAATAAAATCTTTTTAATGTCAAAATGATACTTTAAACTATGTAAATCAAATCAAATTATTATTTTTAATATAATTTAAGGATTAAAATTTATAAATTAAGAGTTTAGGATATATTTACTAAAGTTTATAATTTATGAATTGGGTCTAAATTTTTTAAATTAGAATATAAAAAATCATACTTTATTTCGTATATATAAAAATAATGGCATATTGAAAAGTAATTTTGATAAAATAATTTAATTGTAATTTTGTAACCAATTTGATATTTATGTAAAAAGCTCTAAAAATTATTTAGGTTTTAAAGGATCCAAATAATTAATATTTTAAACTCAAAAGAGGCCTAATTTGACTTTTTTTTTAATACAGATTGAGGGTTAATTTAAAAATTACACTCATATTTAACATTTGTGGTATCCAAAATTTTATCATATCATTTGGTAACATTTTCACAAATGACATTTAACTCATTTTGGATGGAAAATTAATCAATTTGTTTTTTTTTTTTCCCACATGACACAATTGTTGACATGCCATATGTACATGCGACAATTGATTTAATTTTTAACCATATAAATTTAATATGTATATAAATAAGGAATTAATTTTTTTTTCTCATTTATCCACGTATTAAGTCTATGTAAAAAAATAAAATAAAATAATTATTGGCAAAACATTTAACAAATCGATTATTTTCTTATAATAAAATGAGTTAAATTTCCCTTATAGAAATATCCTAATGGGCAAATGTTATCAAATAATAACACATTAGCCAAATGATAAAATTTTGGATACTACATAGGTTAAATAGGGGTTTTATCTATAATTTAGAGAAATTGTGAAACATCTTTCATTTTGGATAAACTTGTATTTAGTAATGTAATAATACATGCCGTATAATTAGTAATAAAATATTTTTTTATTTATCATCTATTGAAATATATTTTAATTTTTTTTATATAAATTTTTTTTATTAAAGGGGTCTTTATTTATTATTTCGCTTAGGGTCCGTAAATTATCAGGACCGGCCCTGCTTGCACATAAATTTGTAGCACATAACCTATTAGGCAAGAACGAGAGTAACAAGGTCTCTAGCACAGAAGTGCTTGTATTGTGGTGTGTGGCAAATAATAAACCTGTTGACAATGTTAAAACCATCTTTGAGGGTTTCCGGAGCCAAACAAGTAAGAAACGTGGCTCCATTGGGCTTAATTATTATTTGGTGATCCACTTCCTTGAGGACCAGTTCAAAGGCTTGGTCATCACCGAAGATGGTTTCCACCCTACACTGCTTAACGCTAATTTTTTGGGAAGATCTACTTTTCATGTAGTTTTGAACAGTGATCCATCTGCAGGAGCAAGCTCAAGCAGCCAGTTGTGGAAATGGGCACGGAGACCACCACAACAAAGAGAGGAAGAGAAAGTAGAAGCTGAGGGGGAAGGAGCTGCAGCTGCAACAGAAGGGTACCAAACGGAGTACCAAGAGCCGGGGTGCAGGCTCAATTCCAAGCTATGAACACGATGATGGTAGAAATGCAGGATATCAACCTCCGAACCTTCAGCACTGTTCAGCAAATGGACCAACAGTTCACCAATTTTGAGCAGAACATGGATCGGAGGCTCACGGGTCTCGAGTACGTAGCAGCAGACTACTGTGAGTGCTACAACATGCCATGGCCATATCCCCCAGCCGATCAGTAAGTTGTCTTCTCCACCCTAACTTTTTACACTCGTGTTTTATGGTTTTAGATGCAATGTTGGAACTTATTGCATATTTTAAGTGTGAGGAGGAGGGGTAGACAAACTTACAAAAATTTGTATAAAATTTTAAATTTTTGTTGCGTCGTGTCTAGTTTAGTTTAACGTTTTCGGGTTTTATTTATGTTTTTGCATGTTTAGGACCTAAAACCGTGAACCTCCTTCGAATCTAAACTTCGTTATTTGTCCTTGAGGGCTGAGAACCGAATCTAAGATTGCATGACAACTAGTTTAGGTGTAGGACACAATCATTGTATCTCTGAAAGCATGAGCTAAAGTTTGCATTTAGACCCTACTTTTAAAGAAATGCTAAAATCATTACTTAGGTAGATAACTTAATAATTGAAGGCATGTGATATTAAACTTGAGTTTGGGAGAACTAGTAAGCACAAATTTGAAACCCAAGAGTTGTGAGTTGAATTTGAGCCCAAGAGCAAACATCAAAAAGCTCTTTTTCTTGACATTTTTGTGTGAATGCTTTGACTTGTGGAAAGATTACAGATTTTGCACCTAATACTGAGTTGAACCTACATGCGATGATTTGAGATGTTAAACGATGAATCAGCCTCATTAGAATTAACCTTTTTTTACCTTATTTTCTCTTTTTCATCTACTCTAGGAAGCCCATTTGAGCCTGTATTTTTGTATCTTGTAGATTTTTCTTTCGTTCTAACCCAATTTTTGCAAACCATCACTTGGTTTGTTACTTAACCCGAGTTTTTGCAAAGCTCACATTGAGCCTTTGTTTTCTTCTAGCGCTTTATCTTTGTTTATGGCACCATAGTAGCAAGCCAAAAGACTAAGAGGTGAATGAGAATTACTATCCAAAAGAAAAAAAAAAGAGAAAAACAAAAACAAAAAAAGGAAAAGAGACGAACAAAAGAAGGAGAACCCTATCTCCCAGTTCTTAAAATTAGAACGTCTCAGAAAAAAAATATGTGAATAAAAAGCTCAATCACTTCGCAATTTGCTAAAGCCATTTTTAAACTTTGTTTTTCTAGCGCTAGAACTCCTAACATTTGTTGTACCTTTAACCCTCTAACCATATTACAACGCCAATTCGAGGTTGTTTTTTATATCATCGGAGTCATATAGCATAGTAGAGGAACTTGGATGAACGTGCGAAATCAACATAATCCTAAGCAAGAACTTAAGCCGAGAGTAAACACTTTAGCCACCAAAATTGTGTGAATTGAGTGAACTACCTATGGTGAGGTGTTTTGCTTAGCTATCCCCTTAAGCTCGTTTAATTGAACATGTGTCCTTTCTCTTAAACATACGACCTGTGATAATTGAAATGCGGCTTTTGGATATCGTGTCTCTACTTTGTAATTCCGAATGCATGTAATTACAGATGCTCGAAATTGTGTCAAGCACCTAGTCAAACCAGGAGGTTTTCTAGCTTGCTTGTGATTGCGGGTTTAGTTTTTTAGTTTACTTGGGGACAAGTAAAGTTTTAAGTGCGATGAGGTTTGATAGGGGTCAAAAACCCCTATCTTTGGGTACGGTTTTAGAACGGTTTTTAGCGTTATTTCATGAATAAACGAGCAATTCTCGCATTTATATCCTTTTGTGTGAGTTAGTTAGAAATTGGAGATGTTCTATTTACTTTTCGTTGTTTAGGCTCATTTTCTGGATATTTTAGGTAATTATGGACAAATTGGCATGTACGTTAAATTTCCATTATCTTTTATAGCTAATTGATCCGCCAAAAGTCGCACCAAACGGAGTGTTTACTCAAAATAAGCGATTGGCGGGTCAATTTAGCCTCGGAACTAATGCTATTTGGAGTTTTCGTGCATGTGCAGGCTAAAATAGGAACGAGTTCGGGTGAAAGTTGCATTTCGGGACATCCAACAGCCGTGCAAGGCGTTCTTGGCAATCCCGCTCGTCGAAATGGCCTTTTTGGGGTCGGATTGGCGAGCTGACACTGCCAGCCCATCGAGCAGGCCTTTAAGGGGCCAGCTCGCCGAGCTGGCTCGCCCAGCTCAGCGAGCTGCCCTGTGGGAATCAGTCAAAAGACTGATTCCCGGTCCCATGAAGCCATGATTGACTCCACGACTTCCCACCTGCAAAAGGATATGAATTAGATCAGAAAGAGGGCCCGAACTGCGTCTATAAATAGGAATTTCCAATTGTAAAATAGACATCTTTTATCTTTTGTAAAAACCTAAGCTTCCACCTTGAGAAATCCTCTCCACCTCCTCCATCTCCTTCAACCTCCATTGAAGACACCTCCGAAGCTCCGTTCATCGAGGATTGCTCAAGTTCCATCCTTAAGTCCTAGGAAGACGCGTGCATTGGTAGACAGGTTCCCTGAAAGGGATTTTTCTTCTTTTATATTCTGTCTAGCCTCTGATCCATGTTATGAATCCTAGGCTCATTGTATCTTCGTGACAATACTTTTCATCTTTAATATATGTTATAGTTTTGTTTATTCAATTGTTCTATTGCTTAATTCTTTGTCTTACGCTTTGTCTGATTGGTTTAAGTCATTCGATAATCCCAAAATTAAGTTGGCACATATTGCGAGCTGAATCTGACCTAGTCAGTGCCTATAGGATTGACGACCCTATAGAAGATTAAGCCCAAATTACTGAGCCTTAGAGCTGTTGGTCCCTTGTTTAGTTGCAAGTATAGTTCCAAGGGGGGGGGGTTAGGAACTATTCAAACTTTTTTCAAGATAAAGGCAGACTTCTTTTTCAAAGAAAAAGGTTTTAACAGCGGCGCTGAGTAAACAGCAAGATACTGGCTTAGTCAACAGGTGACTAGGTTAGTTTCTTGGCTTGAGTCAGGAGATAGCACTTAGAGTCTATTCCTGAGCTCAGACGTTTAATGCGCACAACTCAACTTGACCTATTTACTTGGTCAGTTTTCGATTATTTAAGCAAGCAATACAAATAAGGAGTTGAAGGTTTAGAAATACTTCACTCAGCAGATTTATCCAGGTTCGGCTTCTTTTAAGCCTACGTCCTGTCCCCGGAACACTTCCGAGATTTCAAATCCTCTACTGAGTTCTTTAAAGGTAGAGCCTCAAACCTTTTACAATATCAGCAATTGAGTATGATAAGAGTACCTTCCTCTATACTTCTACTCAATCCTAATCTCTCTGCTGAGTACTTAAAACCGAGTACTCAGCCTCTCCTTTCTATCTCTAGAAATGATAAGTGTTTTGTCCTAATACAAAGATGTGCTAAGACACTTTAGACGATTTTACAATCACTCTAGACTTTTACACAGATGTGAAAATTGTAGTGTAAGAATTTGCTTTGCTTCTTTTTGCTTGCAGAACTTGTAGAGATTTGGTCAGCGTAATGGCTTGATCAAGTTCTATATTTTGTGAAGCTTCTGATGGCACTATTTATAGAGACGTTTGGGCATTCGGTCATTTCGAATTTCGAAATAACCGTTGGAGGGAAACGACTATATGTGGTTGTCATCCTGACTTGCTCAGAGCTCTCTGCCAATCAGAATTGTGTATCTTCTGTCCTCGGTCAGCTCAGCAGATGGTCTCTCCTTTTATGGTAAAGTCAACTGGACAACATACTGTGTCGTCTGAATTTTGCCAAAAGAGGAAACACTTTGTCTGGAAGTTTTCCTTTACCAGCTGCTGTCTTGTACGCTTTGTCGAGACTACTCAGCAGCTTCATCTTGAAGTTGTTCCCGAAGGTCTTCTAGATTCTTCTGTTTGCTGAGTTGCGTTTTGAACAAAACGGCAACGTCTTGACATACGCGGGCCGAGTGTACTGAGTTGTTAGACTTGGGCATTGGCTTCCGCAATGGGCTTGGGCCTTTTGATTCTTATGTCTTATAATATTTTAACTCAACATTGAACAAACACATTAGTAGAATTAAATCAAAGCATTTAAACTTAGTGTGTTTAGAATATGTATATTATACTTAAACAATTTTGTCAAATCAAAATTATGTGGAAAGGTGTTTCAACAAACTCCCCCATTTTGATGTTGGCAAAACTATTCAGTAAGGAACTCAGTATGAGCTCCCCCATGATAGTTGACCTAATATTGTTTAGCAAACTCCCCCGTAAGGGGTTGAACTACTGACTTAGTTTTACTTAAAACATTTAAGGATTTAAATGAGTAAGTCTAAGGTCAGTTTTTAGGTATAGGTCAGCTATATCACATATTCTATTTACTCAGTGTTAAGCGGAAGGTTTAAACATATAGAGCGCGTGCTGAGTAATTTGTTCAATGAGTTCTTATCAGAATATTTCATAAGTACATAGGTTCATGTCAAACATGTTATCAGCATATCATTTAGTTAATAAACATTACAAGTTTTAAACATAGCCGATTTAATTTAAGATACATAATGACTCAGTACTTTAATAGCATATATCATAACTCAGGATTTGAATAAGAAAAGTAAGTATGATATATTGATAGAAGTCAGCGGTTACACAGCAAAAGAAATAAACACAGCACATAGATTACAAATGTTAAGACCTAGCCTATCTATTTCTTTTTCTTGCCCTGTGACTGACTTCGCTCGTACTGACGTTGCTCATGCTGAGCTCTAGCAGCTTGTGCTTTCTCCCCCATTTTGTCAACTTCAGGAAGCTTGAACGCATCGGTTAAGACAGCACGAGTCAGTTCTTGTGAAAGCTCTTTTAGCTTCTCAGCACTCTCATTTACGCCATCAAAAATGGCAACTCCATCAGCTGATACTTCAACTGGTACTCGAAGATCAGCAGCACTTAGCATGTTCACACTGAAAGCTTGAGCTTTGGCTTGCCAGATGAGAGCCTCAGAGAGGCCAGCAAAAATCTGGTGGAATGTCTTCAAGAGAGCTGAGTCATAATGATGACGCTGGATATTATTGTGACGGATGTGGTTGAAAGATTGTTGTGCGAGGGACAGCAATTCATTCTGCTTCAACGCGTCAGTATCCATCTCTTGTTTGTTGAGGTTAAGTAGCCTGATGGCCTCACCGATTTGCTCAACCGAGCACTGACTATATGACACCATTTGCTCATTTGTCTTTAGTTGCTCAGTATGAAGCTGAGTAAAGAGCATTTTGAGTTCCGAGGAAGTGGCGTAGTCAGTGTTTACGGCAGACAACTTCTGAACTTGCTGATGAAGAGAGTTCAGATGTTGAACTGTTGTCAGTTGTATCTCTGCCAACTTGGCAAGTGAATCCTGCTTAGCTTGCTGAGCTTGAAAAGATGGGACTACATTCAACAGATCCTTAAGTCCCTTAACTTCGTTGAGAAGCTGAGTGACTTGGGAGAGCTGAGTTGTCTCAGGAAGTGAAGATCCAGCAGCAGGCGAAGCGGAATGTTGAAGATCTTTGATTAGAGCTTGCACTGAGTCGATGAGCTTTCTACCGGACTCAGTGGCAGCCAGATGCACAATGGACGGAGTGAACGGTGTATGAGTTGTTGGAGGAATTGTTGATTGATCAGCAGAGAGGCTTTTGGTGGAAGTCATAATCCGAACACTGTCTGTGCTGACGGCGGAAGGATGGGGAGTCAGCACCATGCTTGAGGAGACAGCATGAACAATGGACGGTTCAACCCGACTGGTTGAAGTGGTTGAAGTGTTATGGTCGGCATGTTCCTGTTGAGAAGAAACAGAGGCTTGTTTTTCCAACGGCGCTGAAGTAGAGGAAGTTGATGGCCGTTTGAAAGACTTAAGTTGAACAGTAGAAGGGTCCTTAGTTGTTTTTGAAAGAACAATGTCAGGAAGAGTCGGTAGTTGCACAGGAGGTTCACCGACGATCTTCTCACTAGCTTTAACCAATTTTCGCCTTCTACGTGGTGGAGTGAAAGTAGGATTAGCTTCTTCTAAGTGAGTAAGAGAGGGTTCCTGTTGCTCAGTATGAGTCTGGTTAGCTTCCTCATCAACTTGCTCAACTCCCACAGCTAACTCAGTGTCAACCTGCACATCTCCACCAGCTAACCCAGTGTTAGCATCCTCAGCTTCAATTTCGCTGGCATATTCCTCAGATTCTTCAGCGTCATCCTGACCGCTGGCTTCAGCTTCCTCTTCAGCAGTGCTGTCTCCATCAAGTTCTTCCTCAACTTGGGAGATGAAGTGGTCATCTAACTGAAACTCAGTTTCCTCAGCATTAGTACCATGGCATTGAGTGAAGTGAGAATCACCCGGTACAATGAAGTCGGTTGGTATGGCTTCAAGAGGAGTCATAGATGAAGTCTTCTGCTTCTTCTGAGGTAGCTCAGCAGCTTCCTCAGTTCCAGGCTCGCCTTACCTGGTTCTCTTTTCAGCTGATTTACCAGCTGACCTCTGTCTCTTTGCTGGAGACTCAATATTTGATGAAGGAGTCTCAGCAGATTTTCTCTTGCGAGAAGCTGGGGCCTTAGTTCTTCGCCCTTTCTTAGGCTCAGCAACAAATTCGTCAGCTTGGTCAGTTTGCTCAGCAGCAGCAGCTTTTCCCTTGGCCAGAAGTTTGGCCAGTTTTATCCTTGCTTGGAGTAGAAGGGTTTCGTGAAGGTTCATCGGAGCTGGACTTTTGGTGACCGGCACCGGAGACGTTGAAAGACAACTTAGTCATTCTTCGAATATTGAGAACTTAGAGGGATTTGAGAGAGAAGAGGTTCAAGGTGGTTTCTTTGCCTTTAGAATTGATTAAGCGTAAAGAATAAAAGATGGGGAAATTCCCATAATTTATAGACGGAGTGAACGGTGTGGATCATAATCAAATCCATATGTCAGTTTTGCCTTGGGATCATGTACCGACAATGATCCTAGCATTTATGACACATTACGGCGAATACGTCATCCTAGGCTATACGCGTGCTTTGCATTTATGCTAACGGATCAATCACTCAGTATTTAGAATGTCAAGCGTTTGATATTCTGAGTGGTCAGTATTGTTTTTAAGGATGATTTTAAGTTCAAGTTCTAAACTAATTTACTCAGTGTGCAAGTTTACTCAGTATTATATATTCAATCAGTTTCGATGAGTTACTCAGCAAACAATCAATCACTCAGCATGTAATTCACTCAGCATTCATATCATTTAGCACAGGAATTTACTGAAGTGGATTAAACATACCAATTGCTTCTCTCAGTGTGCTGAACTGCTCACGGGCCAGTGGCTTCGTGAAGATATCTGCAAGTTGTTCGTCCGTTGGGACAAAAGTCAGCTTGATCTCACCCTTGAGTACATGGTCTCTAATGAAGTGATGTCAAATGCTGACATGCTTCATTCTGCTGTGTTGAATTGGGTTCTTTGAGAGATCAATTGCACTTTTGTTGTCACATTTGACTTCAATTGTCTTCGTTTGAACACCATAGTCTTCAAGATGTTGCTTAATCCATAGGACTTGAGCAACACAATGACCAGCAGCAATGTACTCAGCTTCAGTGGTAGACAAGGCTACTGACGCTTGCTTCTTGCTGAACCAGGATACAAGATAGCTTCCTAAGAAATGGCATCCTCCAGAGGTGCTTTTTCGTTCCAGCTTATCCCGTCCATAGTCAGCGTCAGTGTATCCAATAAGTGTAAAGTCATGAGTGTTTGGATACCACAAACCTGCGTTCACTGAGCTTTGCAAATATCTAAGGATTCTTTTTACAGCAATGTAATGAGATTCCTTAGGGTTAGATTGATATCTAGCACAGTAACATACTGAAAACTGAATGTCCGGTCTACTAGCTGTTAAGTAAAGTAGAGAGCCTATCATACCTCGATATAATTTGCTATCTACTGACTTACCATTCTCATCAGTGCAGAGGACAGTGTCAGTGCCCATAGGAGTGGATATTGGCTTGCAATTCTCCAAGTCATATTTCTTTAATATCTCATTGGCATATTTGGCTTGACTGATGAAGATGTCGTTCTTTCCTTGTTTAATTTGAAGACCGAGGAAGAAGTTGAGTTCTCCCATCATGGACATTTCAAACTCAGTCTGCATTTGTTTGTTAAACTCCTTGCACATTGATTCGTTAGTTGCACCAAATATGATATCATCAACATAAATTTGGGCTAGCAAAGTATCTTTACCCTTTTTCTTAATGAATAAGGTTGTATCAGCTTTGCCCCTGACGTAATTTCTAGTCAACAGGAAACTGGTCAGCCTCTCATACCAAGCACGTGGTGCTTGCTTGAGGCCGTACAGAGCCTTTTTTAGTTTATAAACATGGTTTGGGAATTTAGGGTCCTCAAAACCTAGAGGTTGATTTACATAAACCTCCTCGTTTATAACTCCATTAAGAAATGCACTTTTGGCATCCATTTGAAATAATTTAAAATTCATGTAAGATGCATATGCACACAGTATTCTAATTGCCTCTAGCCTTGCCACTGGGGCGAAGGTCTCACCGTAGTCAATACCTTCTTGCTGACTGTAGCCCTGAGCTACAAGCCTTGCTTTGTTCCTGACTACTTTTCCTTGTTCGTCCATCTTGTTCCTGAAGACCCATCTTGTTCCGATGGTCTTTTGACTATTTGGATGAGGCACTAGCTCCCATACATCATTTCTTCTAAATTGATCGAGCTCCTCTTGCATTGAGATCATCCAGAATTCATCGTACTCAGCTTCAGCGAAATTCTTTGGTTCTTGTACTGAGACGAAGGCAACATTGCTGAGGTACTTCCTGAGTTGATTCCTTGTCATCAGGGTATTCCCAGCAGAATCAAAGATTGCACTTTCGGAGTGCCCTCTTGGAATCCTTATTTCTTTGGGTAGATTTATGTCTTGTGCAGTTCCTGTTTTAACAATCTCTGCAGAAGTAGATGGGTCAGCAAAAGTAATCTTAGGTTCACTCTTACTCTTGGTCAGCCTCTTTGTGAATGACTCAGTAACTAGTTCTGGGTCAGTGGTGGTTACTGAGTTTGGATCATCTTCAGTCAGCGGCTGGTATCTACCTGCAGGGTCAGTTTCATCGAACTCTACATGTATTGACTCTTCTAGAACTTGAGTTCGCTTATTAAAAACTCTGTATGCTTTGTTGTTTGTTGAGTAGCCCAAAAAGATAGCCTCATCAGCTTTTGCATCAAATTTTGCTAAGCTATCTTTGGTATTTAAAATAAAACATCTACAGCCAAAGACACGAAAGTATCCAATATTGGGCTTTCGTCCTTTCCAAAGTTCATAGGGGGTCTTCTTAAGTATAGGTCTAACTAGAGCCCTATTAAGAATGTAGCACGCTGTGTTAACAACTTCTCCCCAAAAATACTTTGGAAGTCTATGCTCATCCAGTATTGTCCTGGCTATTTCAACCAGAGTTCTGTTCTTCCTTTCTACAACCCCATTTTGCTGAGGTGTTAGGAGCAGAAAAATTGTGGTCAATGCCACTGGCTTCACAGAATTCAACAAACTTTTGGTTTTTAAATTCTCCACCGTTATCACTACGGATATGAGCTAATTTTAGGTCTTTTTCATTTTCAATTTTTCTAACCAAATTTGAAAATATCTCAAAGGTCTCATCCTTGCTGGTCAGCAAGATAACCCACGTATACCGAGAGTAGTCATCTACAATAACCAAGGAAAATCTTCTTCCACCCAGACTCAACGGCTGGACTGGACCAAAGAGATCCATGTGTAGTAACTCTAACGGACGTTTAGTTGAGACAATGTTTTTGCTGTGAAAAGACTGTTTGGTTTGTTTTCCAGCTTGGCAAGCGTGGCATAATTGATCTTTTTGAAATTTAAGTTCAGGCAGTCCCTCAACCAATTGCTTTCTTGCTAGTTTGGCCAGGAGGTCCATGCTTACATGACCAAGTCTCCTGTGCCATAGCCAGGAATTTTCTTCCTTTGTTACTAAGCACACAGTTTTTGAAAACTTTTTCTCTAAGTCTAGCATAAAGACATTATCTATCCGAGGGGCAGTTAAAATTAACTCATTTGTTTTACCCTCGTATATTTTACATCCAGTCGCATCAAATATAACTTTTCTCCCATTGTCACATAGCTGAGCTACGCTGAGTAAGTTATATTTGAGTCCACTGACTAGGGAGACAGATTCAATAGTAGGATTACCTCCGATGGTTCCTGAGCCTACTATCTTACCCTTCTTGTTGTCTCCAAAACTTACGCTTCCTCCTCGTTTACGTTCAAACGTGATGAACTGAGTTTCATCACCCGTCATATGCCTTGAGCATGCGCTGTCAATATACCACATCTTTGACTTCTCGGCACATCTCAGGCTTACCTGCATTGTAACTAGTTACTTTTAGGTACCCAATTCTTTTTGGGTCCTGACTTGTTAGGTGCAACAGGTATAGCATCATATTTTATTTTATGGCGACATACATGGACAGTATGGCCATTCTTTCCACAGAAGTCACAACTGACCTTCTGTTTAGGATTTTTTACTGACTTGCCAGCACCCTAGTGCTGAGCGTGCCAGCACACCTTAGTGGTGTGTCCTAACTTCCCACAAAAGTCACACTGGACTTTTCGTTGGGGATTCCATCTCTGCTGAGTACCTTGGTACTGAGTTCTCAGAGGAATGTTATTTTTCTTAGGAACCTTTAGTTGGTTCTGAATAGTTGTGATGTCCTTTCTCAGTTTCTTTGAAACTGACTGGACTTCAGAGACATACTCATGCATGATCTTCATGTTATCATGCAGAGTTGTATTATCCTGAAGAAGGAATCTGAGGTCACTCAGTTTGACCTCTTCAACTTCTTCACAGCGCCTGCTGAGTGCTCTAACTTTCTTATTACACTTCTTGACAAATGTATAGCGATCACTCAGGGCATTAACCATATCGTTTTTGAGCTGGGGAAGAGAAATTACCTCATTTGATTGCTCTTCATCATCTGATGCGATGGATGGGTCAGCATGCTCAGAGACGCACGGCTCAGCAAGTTCGTCAGCCATGAAACATATCTTCGCTGACTCAGTGGCCTCAGTTTCTATTGATGAAGACTCATCGTTGTCGCTCCAGGTAGCCACCATTGCTTTCTTCCCACTTTTCTTGTCTTGTCTCAGCGTGGGGCAGTTTGACTTAATATGGCCAGTTTGATGGCACTCAAAACATGTAATGGGCTTTGAGCTGTCCTTTTTGTATTTGCTGTCACTTGAGTCAGCCTTATACTTATCAAACTTTTTGTAAGGCTTTTTAGAGTATTTGTCACTCTTCCTGAATAGCCTTTTCATCTTCCTTGTGAACATAGCCATCTCCTCATCATCAGTTGAACTCCCATCAGTGGAGTCAGCTTTCATGACAAGTGACTTCTGCTTCTTGTCTTCAGATTTTTCCTTCACCTCAAAGTTTTTCATGGATATCTCATGGGTCAGTAATGAACCGATGAGTTCGTCATATTTGTAGGTGGTTAAATCCTGAGCTTCCTCAACTGCTGTCTTCTTTGCTTTCCAGTCTTTGGGAAGACTCCTGAGTATCTTTTTGACTTGTTCTTCCTCAGTGAAGATTTTCCCAAGTCTCTTGAGCTCATTGATGATGTTGGTGAACCTTGCGTTCATGTCTGAAATGCCCTCATCATTGTTCATCTCGAACAGCTCGTACAGTCTCATCTGCTGATTCACCTTGGATCCTTTCACTTTGTTTGTTCCCTCGTAGGTGACTTCCAGCTTTCTCCAGATCTCTTGTGCTGACTCACAACCTGAGATTTTATTATATTCTGCAGCATCGAGCACACAGTGAAGCATATTGATAGCCGAAGCATGGTTTTGAAGCTTCTTAAGATCATCCTCTGTCCATTTGGCCTCAACTTTTAAAACTGTTTGGCCAGCCACAACCTCAGTAGGTACAAAAGGGCCTTGGACTATAGATAGCCAGGCAGTCATGTTTGTAGCCTGAATGAAGTTTTTCATCCTATTCTTCCAGAAGGTATAGTTTGACCCGAAGAATAGGGGAGGCCTAGTAATGGACAGCCCCTCAGGCAGTATTTGAGTTGTTTGGTTTCTAGGGAGAAACTGAGTGCTGTTTTCGCCCATGATAGGGATCAGCTCAAGGTTGTTAGACCTTTTAAGGTGAGCTTTTAGAGCTCTGATACCACTTGTTGGTCCCTTGTTTAGTTGCAAGTATAGTTCCAAGGGGGGGGGGTTAGGAACTATTCAAACTTTTTTCAAGATAAAGGCAGACTTCTTTTTCAAAGAAAAAGGTTTTAACAGCGGCGCTGAGTAAACAGCAAGATACTGGCTTAGTCAACAGGTGACTAGGTCAGTTTCTTGGCTTGAGTCAGGAGATAACACTTAGAGTCTATTCCTGAGCTCAGACGTTTAATGCGCACAACTCAACTTGACCTATTTACTTGGTCAGTTTTCGATTATTTAAGCAAGCAATACAAATAAGGAGTTGAAGGTTTAGAAATACTTCACTCAGAAAAATTTATCCAGGTTCGGCTTCTTCTAAGCCTACGTCCTGTCCCCGGAACACTTCCGAGATTTCAAATCCTCTACTGAGCTCTTTAAAGGTAGAGCCTCAAACCTTTTACAATATCAGCAATTGAGTATGACAAGAGTACCTTCCTCTATACTTCTACTCAATCCTAATCTCTCTGCTGAGTACTTAAAACCGAGTACTCAGCCTCTCCTTTCTATCTCTAGAAATGATAAGTGTTTTGTCCTAATACAAAGATGTGCTAAGACACTTTAGACGATTTTACAATCACTCTAGACTTTTACACAGATGTGAAAATTGTAGTGTAAGAATTTGCTTTGCTTCTTTTTGCTTGCAGAACTTGTAGAGATTTGGTCAGCGTAATGGCTTGATCAAGTTCTGTGTTTTGTGAAGCTTCTGATGGCACTATTTCTAGAGACGTCTGGGCATTCGGTCATTTCGAATTTCGAAATAACCGTTGGAAGGAAACGGCTATATGTCGTTGTCATCCTGACTTGCTGAGAGCTCTCTGCCAATCAGAATTGTGTATCTTCTGTCCTCGGTCAGCTCAGCAGATGGTCTCTCCTTTTATGGTAAAGTCAACTCAACATACTGTGTCGTCTGAATTTTTCCAAAAGAGGAAACACTTTGTCTGGAAGTTTTCCTTTGCCAGCTGCTGTCTTGTACGCTTTGTCGAGACTACTCAGCAGCTTCATCTTGAAGTTGTTCCTGAAGGTCTTCTAGATTCTTCTGTTTGTTGAGTTGCGTTTTGAACAAAACGGCAACGTCTTGACATACACGGGCCGAGTGTACTGAGTTGTTAGACTTGGGACTTGGCTTCCGCAATGGGCTTGGGCCTTTTGATTCTTATGTCTTATAATATTTTAACTCAACATTGAACAAACACATTAGTAGAATTAAATCAAAGCATTTAAACTTAGTGTGTTTAGAATATGTATATTATACTTAAACAATTTTGTCAAATCAAAATTATGTGGAAAGGTGTTTCAACAAGAGCTAGTTTCGGCCTTACAAAGGAATCACGAACTAGGGACCTCAGGAGGATAGGCAGGGTTAATCGCCTCGGACACAAGTGACTTAGATTAGGTTTTAATTCCGTTGTCTAAACAACCTATTTTCATTGTTATCGTATCACCTCATGTTCCTTCGGGTAATTACATTGGTAAAAGATCACATAGGAGTAGCTTAACTTAATTAGGAGTAGAATAACTTAATTAGGTTTAGAATAACTTAGCTAGGAGTAGAGTAATTCAACTAGGAGTAGATTAACTTAATCAAAACAACCTCAAAACCCACACAGCCTAGATAACACCTGAGACCAAGTAGCTCGGTACTTGTAGAAATAAATCCCGTGGATTCGATACCTTGAATTTTCAGATTTTATTACTTGATAATGACGGGGTACACTTATCCCTTAGTGAGCCTTCTTTAACGGAGGCGCATCAATACCCTCAATTCTGCTCAAGATTTTATTCTTTCTTCTGATAATATGGCCAAAGATGTTTTTATTCCATCCCACCACATTACTTCTAAAACCCTCAGCAGCTTGTAAAACATTTGAGTGAGGCTTCCAATTCTCCTGGACAAAGTTTTTAAACTTAGGGTGAGATTCCCAAGCCACTTGATACCTAAAAGGTCTATCCCCTCTCTTACGATGACCTCTCACCAGATTGACTAAGATAGGACAGTGATCATAGTGACTGAAGGGGAGATTTAAAACATTCACATCAGGAAACCTACACTGAGCCGAAATATTAGCATAAACTTTGTCTAAACTCACAAAAGTACTATTACATCTCCAAGTAAACTTATGATTAGTGGCACCAAGATCAGAAAGCCCGCACAAGTCCATGTTTTTTATGATTAAGACACTGATTAATATAGTGACTGCCCCCCCCCCCCCCCCTCTTTGATCACTCATGAGAGAAATATCATTAAAATCACCAGCCACAAACCAAGCATCCGCCATACTCGTACTAATATTATACAGAATTTTCCACAACCGTTTTCGATTGGCAAGGATAGGATCAGCATAAATAAAAGTGATAAAGAAGGGATTATTACCAGGATAGATAACTTTACAGTGGATAAATTGTTTATCCATAATAATGATATCAAAATGAACAAGATTAGGCTTCCAAAAAAGCCAAATCCCACCAGCCCGTCCAGTAGCCTCTGATCTGACACACTTCCAATTCCTAAACATTTTAACCACATCATCAGCTTTAGCTCCACTGATCTTTGTTTCCAGTAAAGCAAAACAAGAAGGGTTAAACTGTTTGATTAGATCTTTCACATGCACTCGGGTAGCCTTGCTAGCCGCCTCTAACATTCCAAACAAACAAATCCATCATAAAGGAGGACTACTAGTCCCAGGCCCGACACACTAAGCCAGATACTTATTAGGGGCTCCTAAGAGCATATAAGAGGTACCAACAGGCCCCCTTTTCTCCAACAACTCAAAAGAATTTTGGTTATTTTTATGATTACCCTTGGGTTTTTTCATGCTCATTTTATTGACACCCATGGCCTTCCCATTTCTAGCCTCAACACAAATTTTAGGGACACTAACCTCTTTGACAATATCATTTTACTTAGGGTGCTTGAACCAGGGAACATCCCTGGACCTCTTCTTTGGACTCAAATAGAGGGTTATCTGCCTCCACATTATTGCCCGCCGGCTCATCAGATTCTAGATCCAGCATGCTCAATTCAAGTTGCTCATTAGAAAGGTCAGAGTCATGTTCCTCCTCAGTAGTTAGAACCCCAAACCTCGACCCTGATCTGGAGACCGTAGCACCTTTAGTACCCTCATGCACCTTTGGGCCTGGCCTCTCCTTCCTTTCAAAAACATTTTGGATCATAGGAGTATCATTATTAATATCAGGAGGACGATTCTGAACAACTGAAGCACGTGTCCTTCGTCTCCCAGCCCTCTTAGCTACCATCCAAGGGCCGAAATTCCCCACCTCCCTTTGGAAACCCTCTTCACTAACCTTCACAGCTTCAACTACTACTTCAATCACCTTCTTTCTCTTAGGACAGCCCTCAAAAGTATGACCAAACATACCACACTCATAACAGATGTTATGGATTCATTCATACTCAATAAGATACACAGTATGTTGTAAACAGAATTTAGACAAAAGGGGTTTAGCAAGGTCAATATCAATACAAACTCTTGCAAATTTGCCTCTAACTGCCCCAATGGTAGTCTTATCCACATGGTGCACTTTACCAACAAGCCCACCAATCTTTTTAAGAAAGATTTCATTATAATACTCAATTGGGAGACCCGGGAATCTCACCCAAGTCAGAATTCTATTCACCGAACAATCATTAGGATTAAAGTTAGGAACCTATGGTCTTAAGGCCAGAACATGATTAGAAATAATATATGAGCCCCCGTTAATCACAGCATTATAATCTTCAGCTTGTGTAAATTTAATAACATAATAATCATTTTCCAAGTCAGTGATACTGACTTTCCCTTTTTTGGCCCACTGCGTCTGGATTCTTTGAGCAAAATAGTTAAAACTAATTCTTTTCCCTAACACCATCACTATCAAGGACAACTTCCATTTAGCTCGAAGGGCACGTTTATCAGTCGAAGAAAGCCTAATCACAGGACATAAAGGATCATCCTAGTCACCATCCTCCATATCTGAATCAGAGAGAACCTCCTCCAAGTCCTCCTCCATCAGTCCTTCGTTTAATAGAGGCTCCTCCTCAACAATTCCCATGACTGTATCTTTCCACGAAATTTTTCCAAAGGTTTGCTCTGAATTATTCTTGTTCCATCCACTGCCATCTGGCCTGGAGCTAGAAATCTCCTGCCTGGAAACCCCAGTCCTTGCATCCAAACCCCCTTCACAAGTCCTGGCACACACCTTTGAAACAGTTGGATCCATTGATTTCTCCGCGAAATCCTTATTTTGATTTCCATGAAAAACTCCAACACGACATCAGTACCACAACTGATAAACACCTTCCTACCAACATCGCTCGCCGCCGCATCCACCACCGCGGCAACCGTCCCCCCTCCGGACATCTCCTGGGCGAAACACTCGCCACCCACTCTACCGCCAGCGCCCCTCAAGCCGCCCTTCCCCTGGATTTCCCTAATGCCCTCCTGCCTCACAGATCGCCGGCCCTCCCCCTCACTAAGAATAAAATATATATGTTTTATAATGATATTTGAAATTGATCAAACTTGCCAACGGGATAAAATTGCTCTTAACTGCTAATCTATATATAATATAAAACAGTAACGATTGAGTTGGGGTGTTACTTCCTTTTTTTACTGACAAAAAAAATATAATATAATATAATATATTAATTTTAATTATATTATTATATTTATCTATAAAAAGATTATTTAAAGTAATGCAAAAATAAAATAATAAAACTTAATTTAGATAACCCTTTATGTTATTAATTTTAATTATTAAATTATATTTTTTTAATATTTATATACCAAGATCCGTGCATTTGCACGAGACAAAAACTAATTAAAAATAAAACTACATCATTTTAGATGTTATAGGTGAAATTACTCTTAGCTATCAACATTAACACCATATCTTTTTTAATTGTGTAAAGCTAAGATATGAGCTTTTCTTTTGTGACTTCCAAATATTAAGATATTTATTCTTTAACGTTTTTTTATATAAATAATATAGTTTTTTTTATTATTCCCTATTTGAAATATCCAATCTCGAGAAATTATTCATACGTTAAACTAATAATTGAGGGTAAATTACATCCATTAAACTTCATTCATTTTCACAGTATAATTACCAAATTTCAAAACGTAATATAAAAGACACTCAATTTTACACTTTCAAACATTATGACCATTAAATTTTAACTAACGCCTCAAAATAACCATTAACGACTTCAAAATTGAAGTATTCAAGATTTAAAGTTGTTTAGATCGACATCTACTATGAAACCATAGTTTTATTTTCCAAAATCACAAGTTCTGAATATTTTTCTCTCTAAAAAATCATTTTCTCTTTTATAACCAAATAGCACCTAAATGACCCCAATACAATAAAATTTGAAGAATTAAAATTTCCTAGAATATCATCAATTCTTGGATTTTTTATTTTTAAGGTTGTTAATGGTCATTTTGGGGCATTTATTGAAGTTTAGTGGCCATAATATTAAAAGGTGTAAAGTTGAGTGATTTTTATGTTACGTTTTGAAGTTTAATGGTCATAGCATGAAAATGAATAAAATTCAATGACTATATGTGTAATTTATCCTAATAGTTGATGACATGTCATATATTTAAGTTTTTTTTTTTTTTGGTAGAAAAGGAAAAGAAAAATGAACAACAACAAACTACCCAGGAATTAGCCTAGGGAAACTAACCCCAATTCTATCTTCTAAGAGAAGAGGAGAGATGAAACTAGGGGAAACAAGAAGGGTAGTAACACCTAACGTCCCTTCATGGCCCGCCGCCGCCAAGCGATCAGCAATACGATTCTGCTCTCTAAAAATGTGTCTGAACTCTACGAACTCAAAGGAGGAGCAAAGCCTTTTAATAGCTTTGATGAGGTTGCGACTGTTAAGACCCATAGAATGATTCTCAGAAATCATTTTGATTGCTTCCAAATTATCAGACTCCATAGAGAGCCTCTTAACACCCAGCCTTTTAGCAAGATTGATTCCAGTAAGAATAGCCCAGAGCTCCGCAGAAAAGGAAGAACCCAACCCTAAATTCTGGGAGAACCCAGAAAGCCAGGCGCCCCCTGCATCAGAAATCATTTTGATTGCTTCCAAATTATGTCATAAGATTAACTGTTTTTTAAGAGTTGTAAGTAGGGTTGTAAATGGGGCGAGGATTGCATTAACCATCCCCGACCACTGGTCTATCGGGGATTCCCCATCCCCATCCCCAAATAACATATGGGAAAATTTGGCATATCATCAAGCATTTTCTCGGTCTCTTTATTCATTCTCAGAATGCTTCCAATCAGAACACAAAGATCGCAAGCATTCCAAGAAAAAATAAAAAGGCTAAGAAAATTCTTATGTTGATTGTAATGGGTAGGAACATGATTCAAATTTAAGAAGGAAGTAGTTATAGTGATTGGATTTTGTTGATTTATAAGGAGTCTCTTGGAATCATGGGTCTGAACTGTGAAGGCCAAGAAGAATTGTGAGTCTTACAAGACACTGTATGAGAAGCTTATAGAATGAAAATTTCAAAATTACATCTGAGGATGTTCATTTTTATTTCCATGGTTGCTTTGCAAGGATTGGAGACATTTTGACTTACAAGGATGCTTTTGCACTCATAATTTATGACATAAAGATGGTAGCTTCAAGATGCTCTGATTGTATAGAGCTTTCACAATGAACAAAATAATGGAGCCAAAAAAACAGTCTATGTTCACTGCACCAATTGACAACTGGTCAAAATTTCTTGATTGGAATCCTTTCCCTGTGAGGTCCCATTGGACTCGGCCGTGGATACTCTGATGATAAATTCAGTATGATATTTGATAAGAAAAGGGGTAATGATAAGAATTTGGAGGAAGTTAGCCAACATACCTGAAACATACCCAAGTTAGGGTATTTATATGCTATTTTGTAACCTTTGAGCATTAAAGATGTTCGAATTGAACAGTCACGTCATTACTCCTATTTAATTGCTATTAATTGTCATTTAAGTATATTCATGCCATTTTAAAGAAGATATAAAGGCGTAATTTGATCTTTCCTAAAACTGTCAAGATGAGATACGATGGGGATATACTTCAGCTGACGAATCTCCCTATCTAGGCTACTTCCATCGTATATGTAGATAGCGTACCTTCCAAGGTTCGATCCAAGTGGTGTGACATAGTGTCATAGGCTCATTCTCTTCCTATATTTTTACACATTTTCCCCAAGGGTAGATCTGAATATTATTAAGCTTTAATTATCATCAATCATCCACTAATCATGCATTAATTATCATTAATCCTTTCTCTAGAGGGAATAACGGTTTGTTATTACTCGTCTTTAATTGTCATTATTCCCTCCTTCTAGAAGGAATAAATCCGGATGTTATCACATATAAACAAAATGAAAGTCAAGGATATGAACATGCAAGCTTAGTGATATAAGCAAAACAGTAAAGATGCATTAAGCCGAACTTAAACTTTAGAGAGTTATATTATTTTAATCTTGTTGGATAGGCATTTTATGCATGAACCAACTCAAATTTCACTTCACTTGTGTCAAAGAATCTTAGGGTATATCAAGGGGATTGTCAACTATGGAGTATGCTATAAACCAGTTTAAGGAAAACTTTTATTGGATTCTCTGATAAGGACTAGCCTGAATAAGGTTCAAAAATTGAAAAAGCACTATAACTTATGTTTTCTCTATGGGAAGTGGTGCATTTTCACTGGAGCTCTAGGAAACAAGACGTTATGTTTAGTGCTAGGCATGGTCTGGTCCAATCCAGGGATTCATGAATTTCAGGTATTGGATTGAAATTGGGGGGCTCCTAAACGAAAATCTCTAAGATTGGATTGAAATAATAAATCTCTAGAATATGATTTCTTAAAAATCCAGTCCAATTCAATTTGGAGATTTCGAGGATTCGGTTCTGGTATAATATAGTACAATTAATCGATAATTCAGATAAATATCTAATATTTTTGTTAAAAACAATACAAAGATTGCAAAATGTTCTTCTATATTATTACTGATTAATTATAGATATTTATACAAGATGTAAAAAGCTAAACAATCAAAGCTAATAAATTTACAACTATTGACTATTGACCACGACCATTGACTACTGTTGACTATTTACATCTATTCGCACTATAACAGTTCCCCTTAAATTGGAGCACAAATATTTAGCATGACAATCTTGTTTCATATATAGATAACACAGTCTTAAAGACAATACACTCAAGATACTTTAGAATATAAAATTTAATCTGGGACACGCAACTTAGAAGAACAAATCAGACACGAGAGATGACATCAGAACATCAAGCTTTATAAAAAAAAGAGAAGCAAAACTTAGCTGAAGCAACACACAATAGAATGTCAGCAACATCAATTCACAAATGAAGATTTATTAGAAAAGTAAATGGTCAAACAGGTCAGAAATAGAGAGGCGATGAGGGTGGAAGAAGAATTGAGACTTGGAACTCTAGGTCCAAACAGTTTGCTCACATGGACGGACAGTGAAGCTGAAAGAAACAACCCATAATTTTGTACACAAGAGCAAAAAATGAAGCCAAATCAGGCTTTGATACCATGATTTTGTTCTTTTAGGAAATGCAACCAAAACAAATAAGCCAGATCAGGCTTTGATATCATGATTTTGTTCCCATTTCAAATAAGTAACTTGAGGGGTTATTTGTTCCAAATAAGAAACTTGAAGAGTTATTTATTCCAAATAAGCAAGGACGTATTTGGTTCACTTAAAATATAGTCTGGAATGAGAATGAGAACATGTGATTGCTATTCCTAATATTTTGATAGTTAATTTAGAATTGGAATAGGAATTGAATTCTCTAAAATATTGGAATGAGGGATTATGACTATTGTACAACTTTCCCTAATATTTTTATGGCTTAATACATCATTTGCCTTCTAAACTTGTATAAAAAGTTTGATTGGTCCCCTGAACTTTCAAAGTGTCTCCATAGCTCTCTGAACTTGTATAAAATGTTCAGTTAGCCCCCTGAACTTGCATAAAATATAATCAACTAATCACTCGATTGTAAAAAAGTAAGTTAAATGTTGAAGATGTATTGCATACGTTTTTAAAAAAAAGTAAAAAGATCAAGGTCAGGGTATGCGGTTTTAATATTAGAGAAGACAAATTTTATAGTTGAGCAGAAAATAACTTCCTCTTTAATCTATTTTATGAATTATGTAATAAAAATCTAAGACGTGTATAATATATATTCCGCATTTAATTTATTTTTTTTACAACTGAGTGATTAAGTGATTATATTTTAAGCAAATTCAGAGAACTAAATGAGTATTTTATACAAGTTTAGGGATTATCGAGACACTTTGAAAGTTCAGGGATCAATAAATTTTTTTTAAGCAAACCACGTATTAAACCCATTTTTATCTTTCCTTAAATTTCCATATTTAGATATCTATGACTATTTAGCCCATAAAATCTTAGTGGGGCCCATATTCAATCACATGAGTCCAATGCTCTTCCATTGACATATTAAGCCTATTTTCATCTTTCCTTAAATTTTCATATTTAGATATCTATGAATAT
This sequence comes from Euphorbia lathyris, assembly GCF_963576675.1. NCBI lineage: Eukaryota > Viridiplantae > Streptophyta > Magnoliopsida > Malpighiales > Euphorbiaceae > Euphorbia > Euphorbia lathyris. The sequence continues at coordinate 92,746,835 of NC_088914.1, forward strand.
TTGGCCCATAAAATCTTAGTGGGGCCCACATTCAATCAATCATATCAGCCCAATTCTCTTCCATTTCAATAAATTTTTAAGTTGATTTTTATGGTTATCTCAAAATGGTCACTCAACTTCAATTTGTTTTAGTAAAATCATTCAACTTTGAATTTTGTATTTTACTTTAGCGACTTTAAAAACAAAAAACACTGAAAATATGATGTTGCTTCCATGTCAACAATCACTGCTGACTGAAACGACACATGGCTACCACCGAGCTAACTGAAACGACATGTGACTTTCACTTAGCTGACATATGCCATTTCATTTAGCTAGGTGACAGTTATATGTTAACTAGGTGCCAGCCATGTGTCGTTCGGATATCAGTGAAAATTTACTACTACTATGGGGTAAATTACACTTATCATCACTGAACTTTGCCATTTTCACAATATGAGCACTAAACTTCAAAATGTAATATAAAAGCCGCTAAACTTTACATTAAATTACATTCATAGCCACTAAGTTGAATGACTATTTTGAGACAACCATGAAAGTTCAATAAATAAAAATGCATTTAACTCTATTTTTAATATTTACAAGTTTCTCTCACGTTTCCTTCTCCTTTATTTTTTAGAAATAACTTCCCCAATGTTCATATTAGCCCCTTGAATTTAGTTAAAGTGATACCCGTTTCAACATTGTCTAAGTTTCCACTTTGATGTGCTACGCATAACTCTAGGGGATTACTCATGCCACTTTAAACAAATTAAGATGGCTAACGAGATATCTCCAAAGTTTAGGGAATCAATCAGATTATTATTGATCAATGTAGATGTGAGATATGAACAGAAAAAAAGCTGAGGACATGACTGCAAGCTTAGTGATATAAGAAATCAGAGAATAGAGCCAAGAACATATGACATATCCAACAATATCTTCATCAATCTCCGAGTTGAGCAACTCTGAATCCTTCTTTTTAAAATTTTCATCGAAATATGCAGCTTGACATTCTTGTTCTGGGAATATCTCTCTCTTTCCATCTTTACATTTTCTAGATCCGTGTAAGCCAAAATGTCTTCATTCCTTGTAAAGCAACCGCGGAAATAAAAATGGATATCCTCGGATGCAGGGGCATCTTGGAGCCCGGAGGCATGCACCACCCCTGAGGAATAATGGTTCAGTCTCGAGCAGCTCTCAAGATAATTAACTTAGTACTTATAACATAGGACGTGATTGTATAACACAAAATTAAGTTTGCACAGTTGTATGAATATTAATTTTCTTTTTTCATCATTGTTTTTATCTAATTGTAATTTTTTTTCTTAAATAAAATGTTAATATTATTACCTTATTTAATTATTGTTTTCACCATTATTATTAATTAATTTTAACTTTTTCCTTTAATCAAAATGTCAATGTAAATATTCAATTTATAAAGAATAATATACTTGTTTAGGAGTTTTAATTTAGGAAATTAGCGTCAAACTTATAGAAAATTAAATATGCCTACGCATTAAAACAAAATAATTTTATCATACTGGAGGCAAAAAAAATCAGGATATCACATTAGACACTTTTAAGTTTTTAGTCACCACGCTGAAACCAAACAATTTTACCATGCTGGAGGCTAAATTTTTTCTATCCAGCCCTGATGGACAGGACTCTAGAAACTTACCCCAAACTGTAGGGCTAAATTTAGCCCTCTCAGATATAAAATCCTGGCTCCACCACTGCTCAAGTGTAATTTTGAAAATTTTATTGTAGTCTTGTTAGATCCACAATTCTTCTTGCCTCTAAGAGTTCGAACCCATAATTCCAAGAGACTCCTTATAAATAAACAAAATCCAATCAATATAACTTCTTCCTTCTTACATTTGAATCATGCTCATGCTACCAAAACAATCAGCAGAAGCATTTTCTCGGCCCATTTATTCCTTCTTGGAATGCTTCCGATCAGAACACAAAGATCAGAAGCATTCCAAGAAAAAATAAAAAGGCCGAGAAAATTCTTGTGCTGATTGTAATGGGTAGTATAAGAATGATTCAAATTTAAGAAGGAATAAGTTATAGTGATTAGATTTTGTTGATTTACAAGGAGTCTCTAAGAATAATGGGTCCGAACTCTGAAGGCCAAGAAGAATTATGGATCTTACAAGACACTGTTGGATGAGAAGCTTATAGAATAAAATTTTCAAAATTACATTTGAGGATGTTTGTTTTTTTTCCATGGTTGCTTTGCAAGAAATGGAGACATTTTGACCTACAATGATACTCTTGGACTCATAATTTATGACATAAAAGATGGTAGCTTCAAGGATGTTCTGATTGTATATAGTTTTCACAATGAACAAAACAATGGAGAGTCCATGTTCACCGCACCAATTGATAAATGGTCAAAATTTCTTGATTGGAATCCCTTTCCTGTGAGGTACCGTTGGGCTCGGCCGGGGACACTCTGATAATAAATTCAGTATGATATTTGATAAGAAAAGGGGTAAGGATAAGAATTTGGATGAAGTTAGCCAACATACCTGCAACATCCCCAAGTTAGGGTATTTATATACTTTTTTGTAACCTCCGAGCATTAAAGATGTTCAAATTGAGCAGTCATGCCATTACTCCTCTTTAATTGCTATTAATTGTCATTTAAGTATATTCATTCCCCTTTAAAGAAGATATAAAGGCATTGTTTGATCTTCCCTGAAACTGCCAGTGTGAGTTACAATGGTGGATATACTGTAGCTGGCGGATCTCCCTATCCAGGCTACTTTCGTCGTATCTTACTTAGATAGCGTATCTTCCAAGGTTCGATCCAGGTGGTGTGATATAGTATTGTAGGCTTTTTCTCTTTCTATGTTTTTACACATTTGCCTCATGTATAGATCTGGATGTTATCAAGCTTTAATTGTCATTAATTGTAACATCCCTAAAATCCTAACATATGAGTCTTCCCACATTCATATATGTTTTCATGATTGAATACATACATTTTAGATTCATCTCATTGACATTGGAAGTTTCGTATGCATAATGCGATTATCGTGCGATTAGTAGGCGATTAATGTGTCGTTAAGATGTAACGATTGGTTAATTGAGTTAGGACTTAAATGAATGAATTAATATGTCCTTAATTGATCAAATTAGACTTGTGGAGGGCTGGAAATGAGTTTTGTGAGCAAGCGCCTCACTTAAGCACGAGGTGTCACCCAAGATTGAGACAAAATGCACCTCTTCATTTCAAATGGATGTACACAACTCATTCTTTATGCTTTCCAGCCACAATTTCGACAAAAGCTTCATCAAACCTTCCCTTTTCATACCCTAACATCCTCCAAAGAAAACTCTTCCAATTTCTTCCATTTTCAAGTCAAACAAGTCAAGTTAGGAAGCATACTATGTGATAGACACAAGTTGAAGGTTAGTATGTTGTTTTAGCTTGTTTTCTATGAGTTGGAGATTCTGAAATACCTAGGTATGATCATAGGATTTGTTGTGGATGAGTTGTGATTGAGTTTGTTGAGTTTTGGTGTTGTTTAAAGTGGTTATAGGCTGTCCAAATGAAAGATATGTATCAAGTGCCCTAAACAGAAATATAGGGTACTGCTTTCAGTCATCTTGGAGCATGTTTTTCATATTGATATTGTTCGAATTTGAAGATACATAAAGAATAAACTATGTTCCTATATATCTTATGAAACCCTCTGTAAAATATGGGACTTTAATTCCATATATAGAGGTAGAAAACCTAGATGGATCATGACTGCCTCGAAATTGAATGTCATGTGAGGCAGCCATGTTGATGTAGCATTTTGAGGACCTTAGATTCATAATTTAGGAACGTTTATTTATACAAAAGTGTTCCTAACTACTTGAAGTATATGTCTGTAAAAGTATTTGACAATACATTGTGTTTAGTGTGAGCTAGGTTGAGTGAATTATGGTAGATCCAAAGCTGGGTAGTCTATTTCTTGACTGGAAACAGGACAGAGTCATTTTGCATGCCATATATTCTGTAGAAGTGATCTTAATATGAATTTTGGATATGTTATACCCATATATATCTAGTTTCAATAGGTTCAAGAAATAGGGAATTTGGATTTATATAGAGAGAGTTATGGCAAAATGTGTGCAAGTAGGTCATGTGATGATCTAAGACAAAAGGATTAGATTGCATGAACTTTGTGGAGTTAGTGTCTTGTAAATCATATAGCAATCATTAGTTTATATTTTCATTAAGTTTATGTTATGGCTAATTGTATAAATGTTATGTGACATTAGGAGGGCAATGTGCAATTGAACGCACACCCGATCGTGTTGAATAGATCGAACCAAGTGCGACGGTAAGCATATTGCTTATATATGTGTATGAATGTATTGTTCCTTGTGACTTGTTGAGTGTGAGATGTGGTTGAATCTGATGTGAATGATGTGGATAATGTTTGAGTGTTTGTGATACGTCATGATTGATAAGAAAGTGATATGATTGAGTATGTTGCAGTGTTATGAGTAAATACGGCATGTTGAGCCTTGTGCACATACTGGAACTGAATAATGGTTGGATTATAAATGAATATGAGCTTGCTTAGATGGATATGTGAAATGGTCCAAGTTGAGAGTGTTATCCGAATATTGTGAGCCGGAAGCACATGTGTTGAGATATATGAGTACGTGAGTTGAGTGTAACTCCTCCGTAGCACAGATGATTGTATTCCGAATTTAGTGAGCCGGAATACAGATTGGGCCCAAGGACCATTTTATATATATTGTCTAAGTACAGGAAGGCCTTTCTAAAATAAGTATTACTATCATAAGTGAAACAAATGAATAAATTCTAACTTGGTACTGATGATATATTTTGATTTGTGCTCTTTACATTACTTTTGTATATACATATATGCGTAATATGTTTATTGAGTAGGCAGCTCACCCCTTGCCAACAGATTTTACAGGTTAGGTGGAGTTCTTCTTGCTTAAGGTCGCACCAGCAGTGTCAGCTCATTCTCATATATGCATTTTGGAGTCTTGTGATGTACTTTTGTTTTGTAAATCCTCTATGCAGGATAATGACTTAAACGTGTATTGTAAATTGTAAATGCTTCTCTTATGTATAATATGAAAAGTTTATATGAGATTGAAGTTTATATGATTGAGAATTGAAAGCATGTCTATAACTGATATTGTGTGAGATATCATGTGATCCAAGTGAGGGGGTTACATTAATCCTCTATTAATCATGCATTAATTATCATTAATCCTTCCTCTAGAGAGAATAACGGTTTGTTATTATTCATCTTTAATTATCATTATTCCTCACTCTAGAAGGAATAAATTCGGATGTTATCATATATAAACAAAATGAAAGTCGAGGATATGAACGTGCAAGCTTAGTGATATAAGTAAAACAACCTAAAAGATGTACTAAGCCGAACTTAAACTTTAGAGAGTTATATTATTTTAATGTTGTTGGATATGCATCTTATGCACGAACCAATTCAAATTTCACTTCACTTGTGTCAAAGAATCTTAAGGTATATCAATGGGACTGTTAACTATAGAGTATGCTATAAACCAGTTTAAGGAAAACTTTTATTGGATTCTCTGATAATCACTAGGCTGGATGAGGTTCAAAAATTGAAAAAGCACTATAGCTTATGTTTTCTTTATAGGAAGTGGTGCATTTTCACTAGAGCTCTAGGAAACAAGATGTTATGTTTAGGACTGGGCATAATCCGATCCAATCTAGGGATTCATGAATCTCCAGTATTGGATTGAAATTAGGGGATTCCTAAACGAAAATCTCCAAGATTAGATTGAAATAATAAATCTCTAAAATATGATTTCTTAAAAACTCGGTCCAATCCAATTTGGAGATTTCGAGGATTAGGTTCTAGTCTAATACAATACAATTAATCGGTGATTCAGATAAATATCTAATATTTTTTGTTAAAAACAATACCAAGATTGAAAAATGTTCTTCTATATAATTACTGATTGGTTATAGGTACTTATACAAGATGTAAAAAGCTAAACGAGGAAAGTTAATAAAAGCTATTGACTATTGACCACGACCATTGACTATTAATGTTGACTATTTACATCTATTAACACTATAACCTCCCTCTCCCCCCCCCCCCCCCCCCCCCCCCCCCCCCACCAAGTGGGAGCATAGATAGTTAGCATGCCCATATTGTTTCATATATAGATAACACAGTCTTAAAGACAATACACTCAAGATACTTTAGAATATGATAGTTAGCATGCCCATATTGTTAGCATGCTCAAGATACTATGATTTTGTTCTTTCAGGAAATGCAACCCCAAAAAATAAGCCAAATTAGGCTTTGATACCATGATTTTGTTCTCATTCCAAATAAGCAACTACAGGGGTTATTTGTTCCAAATAAGTAACTTGAAGAGTTATTTGTTCCAAATAAGCAAGGATATGTTTGGTTCACAGAAAATATAGTCTAGAATGGGAATATGAATGAGAACATGCGATTGCTATTCCTGATGGTTGGATAGTTAATTTAGAATTGGAATGAGAATTGAATTTCCTAAAATACTGGAATGAGAGATTACTGCCTCACTATGTGTTAATCAGTTTTGATTCCCTATTGAAATCAAAATAAAACATACTTTCAACAACAAAAATATTCCTCTCTTCACCTTTCAGTGTGGTTGCTATGTACTATCACTCTAACTTTTTTTTTTTTATCTAAATTGATTAGAATAAATTTATAGAAATAAAAAGCAAAATTTAATGATTTTATTAAAATAAAATAAAGTGCAGTAACATTTTTGAAATTGAACCTAAACTTGAATGACCATTGTACAACTTTCCCTGATATTTTCATGGCTTAATATATCATTTGCCTTCTAAACTTGTCCAAAAAGTTTGATTGGCGCTCTGAACTTTCAAAATATCTTGATAGCCTCCTGAACTTGTATAAAATGTTTAGTTAGCTCCCTGAACTTACATAAAATGTAATTAACTAATCATTCGGTTGCAAAAAAGTAAATTAAATGCTGAAGATGTATTGTATGCGTCTTTAAAAAAGTAAAAAGATCAAGATCGGAGTATGCGATTCTAATATTAGAGAAGAAATTTTTTATAGTTGAGCAAGAAATAACTTCCTATTTACTTTATTTTATAAATTATATAATAACAATCTAAGACGTGTACAATATATATTCCGCATTTAACTTATTCTTTTACAATTGAGTGGTTAATCGATTACATTTTAAACAAATTCAGATAACTAAATGAGTATTTTATGCAAGTTCAGAAACTATCATGACACTTTGAAAGTTTAAAGGTCAATCAAGTTTTTTCAGCGAATGACGTATTAAGCCTTTTTTCATCTTTCCTTAAATTTCCATATTTAGATATATATGATTATTTGATCCATACAATCTTAGTGGACCCATATCAATCATATGAGCCCAATTCTCTTCCATTGACATATTAAACCTATTTTCATCTTGCTTTAAATTTCTATATTTAGATAGAGAAAATTACATAGAAATTCATCTTTTACAAACTATTTACAACTATATCAAGTCATAATTTTACCTTATATCAAACTAATAAAATCAATATTTTCAATATATTTTAAGAGTTAAAATTTATAAATTAAAAATTAGACTTTATAAATTGGAGTCGATTATTTTTAAATTAGAATGTAAAATCATAATATATAGAGAATAATGATATTAAGGCTCCGTTTATTTGGGGGAAAATATTCTGCAAGAAAATATTTTTCCAATTTTCCAGTGTTTGTTTCGGTAGGAAAATAAGTCAAAAGAAAATAAGTTGCAAGTCAATGGAAAAGCAAGGAAGAAATAAGGGAAAATGTTTTACCCTTTTAAAGGGTAAAACATTTTCCCCAAAACATAAGCGTTCAGAGAAATATTAGAAAAATGTTAAAAAATGTAAAAACATGAAACACAAAAAATATAAATAATATGAAAATGTTACAAAACACGAGAATATGACAAAAAAAACTCGCAAAAAACATGAAAATGTGAACAAATGCGAAAAATACAAAAACGCAAAAAAAATACTTGAAAAGGCACAAAACATGAACACGAAAAAGTGACAAAATACAAAAAATACAAAAACATGAAAAATACAAAAACGTGAAAAAATACGAAAAACACTAAAACGCAAAAAATGCTAAAACATAAAAACGTGACAATACGTGAAAAACATGATAAACATGAAAAGACGAAAAATGCAAACAAAACACGAAAAACTAAAAAACACAAAAACGTGAAAAATACGAAAAACATGAAAACAACGTGAATAACACGAAAAAGTAACAAAATGCGAAAAATAAAAAACGCAAAAAAAAAACGTGAAAAAGGGAAAAACCGAAAAGCTAAACGTGAAAACACAAAAAAGAAGAAAAAGTGCAAAAAAAACATAATAGCGTTGATAACACGAGAAAACATACAAAAAATACCGAAAATGTGAAAAAAATGTTTTCGTGTTTTTATATTTATTTTTTTCACATTTTTGTGTTTTTCAACTTTTTTCCATGTTTTTAATATTTTTTTACTTTTTCGTAATTTTCACATTTTTTCACATTTTGTGTTTTTAATAAATTTTTATATTTTTTTTTTGTGTTTTTTCACGTTTTTCTATTTTCCATATTTTTGCATGTTTTCGTGTTTTTAACGTTTTTGTGTTTTCCACATCTTTTCACGTTTTTTTTGTGTTTCGTGTTTTTTTTACATTTTCTTGTTTTCATGAGTTTTTTTACATTTTTTTTCTATTTTTTTTACGTTTTCACAGTTTTCCACGTCTCTACATATTTTTTGTGTTTTAATATATAATTGAAAATAAAAAAATACAGAAAATCTATATTTAGTGGTTGAAAAATATTTTTCAGTATTGTAGTCAAACACCGGAAAATTTTTTCCAGTGTTGTTGCCAAACACAGGAAAATATTTTATTTTCCTGCACAATATTTTCCCTGTATAAAATTTTTCAGAACATAATATTTTTCCCCAAACAAACGGGGCTAAGAATTAAATTTGGTGGGATGATTTAGTTGTTACATGTATTTGACCCATTTAGATATCCATGACTATTTGGCCCATAAAATCTTAGTGGGGCCCACATTCAACCCAATTCCCTTCAATTTCAATAAATTTTCAAGTTGACTTGAGAAGACTTGATGATCAGCAAAGTGAAGTAAATGAACATTCTCAATCAATCTATTTTATGCATTTGAAACTTGAAGAACGCCATAATCAACCAATCAGCTCAATCATTTCATGGCTTCACAGTGGAGTTTCGATGTCTTCCTGAGTTTCAGCGGGAATGATGTACGGAAAGGCTTCACCGGCCACCTGTATGCAGCTCTATGTCGGAGTGGATTCAACACTTTTTCCGACGAGAAAAAGACGGAAACTGGGGAAGCATACCTCAGAGCAATCCAGAGTTCTAAATTTGCGCTTATCCTTTTATCAAAAGACTATGCCTCATTCTCTTGGTGTTTGGAAGAGCTTGTTCAGATCCTGAAGCTTAAAAAACCAGGTAATGTTTGGCCCATTTTTTATGATGTAGATCCATCTGACGTTGAAGAGATTAAAGGAAACTATGAAAAAGCGTTTTTGGAGCATGAAAAGAGTTTCGAGAAAGAAGTCCTTGACGAGTGGAAGAATGCTCTCCAACAGGTTTCTTATTTGAAAGGTCTTGATTTACAAAAACACTTAGATGGGTAAGTTTTCAATTGAATCTGACTAAAGCATCTGATATTCTGATTTGAGCTTTCCTCTCACTTTGAAATGGTGTATATCTGTATAATTCATGACAACTATGGAAATTCTCAATAGTAGCTTATCAAATTATGGTTTTTGCTGAAAAAAAAGTTATCATTTCCCCCTTTGCAGCCTGTTAAGGTATGCTTAGATATGTTCCATTCTTATAGAAAGGGAATAGTTACAAGTTAGGGCACATGAATAATTCTATGAAACTCCAGAAATTTCAGTAAGTTTTATCTTGAATAGAATTCTAGACAAGGTAGAGATTGTATATGTATACCTCGAACCTTGTTTAAAAACTTGCTCTTAAGTGAATCCTATTAGGAAAATAGTTATACTTTTATTGTGTATATGAACAAGGTTTGTTTGTTTATTTATTTGGCTTAAGAGTTTTGGAGCTTGTGCTCTTGGAATTTGCATATGTGTAAACCTTTGGTGTAATCAAGTCTTATAAGATAGATTAGGAATGTTGACATGGACCTTAATGATGTCACATATGTGCAAAAGAAGAAGGATTAAAATAGCTCTTTACCATCCTTAGTTGTCATTCTATCTATTTAATGAATTGCGTTAATTCCTATTCTTATTTAAGGTAGGTTGTATTTCCTTTTCTTATTTAAGGTAGGTTAGAATTATTAGGGTGATTTAAGGTAAGTTGGAATTATTAAGGCCATGAATTTAGGAGGCTAGTTATACTTTTCTTTTCCTTTTTTCCTATTTAAGAGTGTGTCGGAAATTAATATAAGATCTATGATTGGGCCTTAACTATCAGCTCGAGCTTTTAGTTCAATCTGTTCCATGACATATGATTGAGCCTTAACTATCAGCTCGAGCTTTTAGTTCAATCGGTTCCATAACAAAGAGAATGAGCCTGTACTAATTCACTATGCAATTGATTAATGAAATCTTTATTTCTTTCTTCTAAATTCTCTCTCTATTCTCTTTTTTCTCTGTTTATCTCGATCTCTTTCTAACCTTCTCTATTCTTCTCTTCTCCTAAGATATTTTCTGCCCTAATCTTACCGTCAGAAATCCTAATCCTGACCGTTAAATCTAAGCTTATTATATCTAAGCCTTAGAATACTTTGAATCTCCACCTTAGGATTCTAATAAATCTAGATCTAAGGGTGAATGACCAAATTCTACATGGTCATTAAGGTCCATGTGACCAAATTCCTAACACAACTTTCACATATAAAGTTGCAAATATGAGTATCATGACATGTCTTCTTAAAATTTTCGGACTATATTACTACTCTCTGCCCTTTTATATGTGTGGGAATTGATATAGGACAATTTCGAATGTTGAGAAACTGACTAGTAAAAAATATGGAAAGGTTAGAGCTGGAGCAAATGAACCATTTATGCTCAATTGAGGCTTATTTCTTTCACCATTTGTGCTAACTATTCTTATCCTTGTTTTGGATTTCCATGATGATTCAACCATGATGACATCAATTTACCTATGATGTGCCGTAGTGTTCACTCCAATTTGTTACTTGCAGGCATGAGGCAGATAATATTGATCATATAATTGGAGAGATTTCAAAAAGACTTGATCAAGTAATGCTCAGTGTTGCAATCCACCCAGTTGGTTTACATTCTCGAGCACAACAAGTGAAATCATTGATGGCTACCGAGTTACAAGACACACGGATAGTTGGGATATATGGTATGGGAGGCATCGGCAAGTCAACCATAGCAAAGGAGGTGTTCAATTCTCTCTTCCACAAGTTTGACAGCAGCTGCTTTCTTGATAATGTTAGAGAAGTGTGTCAGACCAGAGGTATAGCCTACTTGCAAAGGCAACTTCTGACTGAGATCTTAAAAACAAAGCATGAAAAGATTGATAATGTTGATAGAGGATTGAATTTGATAATTCAAACTTTAAGTCAAAAAAAAGTTCTTCTAGTACTGGATGATGTTGACAAACTTGATCAAATACATAAGATCCTTGGAAAATGCGATTGGCTATTTCCCGGGAGTAGGGTGATTATAACTACTAGAACGAAAGATTTCTTGGAATCATCCAAGTCTTATTGGCAGTATGAGGTTATTGAATTAGTAGATAGTGATTCTCTTAAGCTCCTAAGTCTTCATGCATTTGGAAAAACTCATCCCGCCAAAGATTACATTGATTGCGCAGAAAAAATGGTACATTATTCTGCGGGAATTCCTCTAGCTCTTGAAGTTTTGGGTTCTTCTTTGTGTGGTCAAAGTGTTGATGTGTGGAATAGCAGGTTGGAAAAATTGAAAGTGATCGCCAATGATGATATTCACAGCAAGCTAAAGATAAGCTACGATTCACTTGGTGAGACTGAACAGTATATATTTCTGGACACTGCATGCTTCTTCATTGGATTTGACATGAATTATGTAATGAGCATACTTGATGGTTGTGATTTTTCCCCAATTAATGGCATCAACACTCTTCTTAAAAGGTGTCTTGTCAAAATTGGCACTAATAACAAGTTGTTTATGCACGATTTGCTTCGTGACATGGGGAGAGAAACTGTTCGCCAAGAAAATGCTATAGATCCTGGGGAGCGTAGTAGATTATGGCATCATGAGGACGTAATTGATGTTTTAACTGATAAAATGGTAAGAGTAGGAGGAGCTTAACTATTCTCATTACAATTTGTCCTTTCATCCTTCATGAATATCTATATTGTATTACAATTTGTTCTGCATCAAGCACCAGCACGTATGTTGCTCAATTCTAATTCCTGCATCTCCCTGTCTCAGGGTACAACAGAAGTTCAAGGGCTTGTTCTGAACATGCCCGGATTCAAACCTTCATGGGGTACCAAAACATTCAAAAAGATGAAAATGCTGAGACTGCTCCAACTCAACCATGTTAGCCTTAAAGGGGACTACGAATACGTATCTAGCAAGTTGAGGTGGGTGTGTTGGCGAGAATGTCCTTTGGTATCCATACCATTAGATTTTGGTCTGAAATATCTGGTCGCTCTTGATATGCGATATAGAAAATTGAAACAATTTTCAGAGGAAGGAAAGGTAGATTGAAATCTCTTTATATTTCCATGAAATATCTCAATAATTTTTTTGATATGAGTTATAATAGTTTTTTTTTGTTGTTGCAGTCTTTAAAGAAGCTGAAATTTCTCAACCTTAATCACTCACTTGAGCTTGTTGAGTCCCCTGATTTTGAAGGCTGCACCAATCTTGAAAAATTGACTTTCAAAGATTGCATTAGTTTGGAAATGGTTCATGACACCATTGGACTTCTCAATCATCTTGTTTTCCTGAGTTTTCAAGACTGCAAGAAACTTAAGTACCTTCCGGGAAGCATTGGTGGTCTGATAAGGCTTGAGAAGCTTAATATGTCAGGCTGCTTGAAACTGGAAGATGTGCCTGAGTCCATAGGATGTCTAACGCAACTTGTTTTCCTGAATTTTCAAAACTGCGAGAACCTGAAGAGTGTTCCAGAAAGCATTGGCAATCTAATATCACTCAAGGAGCTAAACATGTCTGGCTGCTCTAAACTTGAGGAATTGCCGGAATCTACTGGACTTTTAACCTGCCTTCATTTATTGGATTTGCATGATTGCAAGAGCCTTAAGCATCTTCCGGGAAGCATTGGTGATCTGAAATCACTTGAAAAGCTAATAATGTCTGGGTGCTCAAACCTTGAGGATTTGCCGGAGTCAGCTGGATGTTTCACTTCCCTACGTTTTTGGTATTTGCAGGACTGCAAGAATCTTAAGAGCTTTCCAAAGGAAATTCTCGGCCTGAGATTGCTTAGGGAGCTAAACATGTCTGGTTGCTCAAAACTTGAGGAATTGCCTGAAAGTTTGGGGAATATGAAATCCTTGGTTGCACTTAATCTTGATGGTACTGCAATAAGCACCCTGACAGAGAATATTCAAAATTTGAATCAGCTCACAACTTTATCTTTGAGAGAATGCACACGTGTATTTTCGCCCAGAAAAAATCCCTACATCATCAATTTTCTTCCCTATTCACTGAAAGAGCTGGACATTAGTTTTTGCAAAATTTTTGATGGTGTGATTCCCCAAGATCTTCGAGGTTTGATCCAACTGGAAGAGCTGAAGTTAAGTGGAAATGACTTCACAAGCTTACCAAATAGCATATGTAGCCTCACCAAACTCAGTGCTCTATATCTAGATGATTGCGGATGGCTTCTATCGATACCGCAACTTCAGTCAAGCATAGAGTCTTTGCATGCCAACAATTGTCCATTTCTCGAAAGTATCGATCTAACAAACTTCCGCGGGGATGCAGAGTTGGAGGTCAAAAGTTGCTTGAGTTTAAAAGAAGTTGAAGGGTATTTTAACTTGGAACCATTAGCTATTGAAGTAATTGAAAAGCTTCTCAGGAGGAACAGCTCATCCATGGAAGATCTGGTTACAAATTTTCTGGTGCGGAAGATTGACAATCTGACCAAAACCAATACGTTATGTCCCCTTCAAACACTTTCTGAGAGAGGCATATACAGCATCTTCATACCAGGAAATGAGATTCCAACATGGTTTAGCCATCGAACCGAAGGTGACACCGTATCTTTTATCGTGCCTCGACTTGATTCGGGTTTCAAGATTATTGGAATTGTTACATGTGCTACTTATGCGTGGCGAAAATTCTCAGATTCTTGCTACTTTTCTCCTCATATCACCATCTCTAACAATAGTAAAATGTATGAATGGATCTATGATCCATATGTTACCTTCTTATCAAGTGAAGTTGAGCAGGATATGAATTGGTTGTGCTACTGGATATTTAATGATCTGAAAGACGAAAGTGAGGACTTAGATATGAGTTGGAGATTTAAGGATGAGATGGAGGAAGGGGATGAAGTGGAGTTTTCAATAGATCTTGGTTTTGGAATCAATGTCAAAAACTGTGGTATTCACCTTCTTTTTCAGCCTGATGATTTGGCAATGGTTCCTTATGCCTCATCCAGACACCAAAAGAGGTTCTTGCATTCTCGCCCTCGAGTTTTAACCATTGAAGGCATTGAAGAAGTAACATCAGACCAGCCTGATGTTGCTCCTCCCAAGAACCAGGAGTTTTTAGAGTAAGCTTTCCTTATGCAAATCAATCTTCAAGTCTTCATTGTTCTTGATGGAACTTATATCTATCTATCTATCTATATATATTAGTGTTCACATGGAACCTGACTGACCATATGAATTGTGTCGGTCATAGTTAGATCTAGGCTTATTTTAGGACTGTAATCGAGCCAAGCTTTGGCCTGTTCATGCTCGGCTCGTTAGAAAATTGACTAGTTCGAACTCAACATCTTGTTCGTGAGCTACTCACGAGCTTGTTCGTGAGCTTTGATCACGAGCAGCTCGTTAATTCTGTTCATGAATTTCCCTTGCGAACAGCTTGTTAATTATGTCCATAATTAATGTTCATTTCAAATTTCTTTAAAACAAAATTACATAGTTTTGAAATCTGCAAACTAAAGTTTATACAAAACTAGGTTGTTTTGCATTTCACCTTTATAGAAATACTATTATTAAAAAAAAAATTGAACGAAACTCGTTCACGAGTTTGCTCATGAACCTATAACCGAGTGTGCTCGTGAGCTTTCAAACCGAGTTTCACCGTGCTCAAGCTCGGCTCGAGCCGAATGACAGAGTCCTAGGCATATTAGATCTAGACCTTAGGATAATTTTAATTTCCACCCAGCCTAGGATTCTAATAAGCTTAGATTCAACGCATTTCCACCTGAACACTACTGATATTTATATCCTGAATACATTTCGTTTTTCATATAATGATATAGACCAGCAGCCAAGATGATCTACCTGATTTGACTTGATTTCATTTCACCTTGATGTGCAACAGGTGGTCAGAGCAAAGGAAGCAGAGGTCATTAAGATGGAACTATCAACATTATGACAACATATACAAGGTTTGGAGGCTGTTTTGTTACCTATTTATGAACTTATAAGATGCCTATCCAACAACATTGGAAATAGTATAACTCTTTAAAGTTAAAATTTGGCTTAATACATCCTTGGATCTGGGATTCTAATAAGCCCAAATTTAATGTGACATGTTTGGTCAGTCACCGTCCAAGTGAACATTACTAATACTTTGGAAATATCATATTCACCCCTTGAACTTACTTAAAATGACCTATTGACTTTATGCACTTTTTTAAAGTGACTTATTGCTTCTTTGAATTTTCTCTATTGCTCTTTTGAACTTGCTTAAAGTGATATGCACTTTAACTTGTTCAAAATCTCTCAATGCACTGCGGTATGGACTTAAAGGAGGATCAATATGTCATTTTATGCAAGTTCATGAGGTAAATAGGACAACTTGAGGAGGATCAAGCTAGGCCTATAGTTTTCTTTGAAGTAATTGATTCTCAAGCAAAGTTGAAGGATCCATATAAAATCTAAAAGCAAGTCATTTTTTTTCCAATCTAAAAGCTGCATATTAATTCTCCCTTGTTTGAAAGTTCAGTTGTCGCCAATGAGCAAAGGGGTGGAAGAGGAAAGCAGCAGAGTCAAGTTGGAGCTGCAGAGAAATTCAGGAAACACGGATAAGGTTTTGGAAGAAATTGTAAAGATGGAGAGAGAGATATTCCCAGAACAAGAATCTGGAGCTTCATATTTCGATGAAGAACTGAAAAAGAAGGATTCAGCTTTGCTCTACTTGGAGATTGATGGAGATATTGTTGGATATGTCATGTGTTCTTGGCTCTCTTCTTTGTTTGCTTATATAAATAAGCTTGCAGGTTCATATCCTCAACTTTCCTTCTATTTATATCTAGCATTTACATTGATCAATAATAGTCGGATTGATTCCGTGTAGATATTTTATTAGCGATCTGAATCTTGTTTAAAGTGAGATGAGTAACCCACTAGAGTTCTGTGTAGCACAACAAAGTGGAAATTTAGACAATGTTGAAACAGGTATCACTTTAACCAAATTCAGGCGGTCGGGGTGAGTTATTTCTAAAAAATATAGGAAAAGGAAACCTGAGAGAAACTTGTAAATATTAAAAATATGGTTAAATGCATTGTTGGTCATATTGAATTTTAATGGTTGTCTCAAAATAGTCATTCAACTTAGTAGCCATGGGTAATTTAGCGTAAAGTTTAGTGACCTTTATGTTACATTTTGAAGTTCAGTGACCATATTGTGAAAATGCGCAGAGTTCAGTGGCCATGAGTGTAATTTACCCCATCAGTAGTAGTCAACTTTTACTGCAGTTCGAAACGACACATGGTTGCCACCTAGATGACACGTGGCTGTCACCTAGCTGGCCTAAATGACACGTGTCAACTAATTGGGTGCCATATGTCGTTTCGGTTAGCTAGGTGGTAGTCATGTGTCATTTCGGTCAGCAGTGAAAGTTGACTAGTACTGACGTGGAAGCCACATTATATTTCCGATGTCTTTTTGCTCTTGAAGTTGCCGAAGTTATTTTATTGATACAAAATCCAAAATGAATGATTTTATTGAGACAAATTGAAGTTGAGTACCATTTCGAGACAACCATAAAAGTTTAGTGACCAACGGTGCATTTAACCCATTAAAAGTAAGGATAAGGTATAAATTCAACGTTTTATGGTTATTGAGTCAGAGCGGATTTAGCTTGCACATATAAAATAGTGCAATCTTAAACCTAACATTTAACCGACGATGTAATTTCAAGCCCAATTAATAAAGATGAGTTTTTCTTTATTAACAAAAGATGTGCAATTTCAAGTCTTATTGGATGACCAGTGCACTTGAGACTGGAGCATGGCCAAACATGAAAAAAAATCTCGTTTTACGTTAATGAGGCTTGAAATGCGTTTCCTATTTGCAATATTTATAGAAACACATCTGGAAACGTGTCCTAATGTTTCCCGATGTTTCCTTTTTCTAAACGGACACAAAACGCAAAAATGCTATTGAATAGAAGCTTTTGTGCAATATAGGATCCCCTTAAGCAAGTTCATAGGGTAATGAGCTATCTCCAAAGTTCAAGAGAATAATCAGATTAAATTAGAGCTTGTTTGTTTCAGTTGTTCCTGTTTGCTGTTGTTGTCGTTAGCTGTTAGTAGATATTAGTTGTTTTTTCTACTAAAAGCAGTTGTTCCGGAAATTTTTAACAAACATCTGAAAAATGCAAACAAACGGACACTTAGTCAAATACAGGTAGGGCTGTAATCGAGCCTAGCCGAGCTTTGGCCTGCTCAAACTCGGCTCGCTATAAAATTAACGAGCTCGAGCCCGAGCCGAGCTTTGGCTTGCTCAAGCTCGGCTCAGCTCATTAGAAAATAAACGAGCTCAAGCCGAGCTTCGAGCTTGTTTCGGTTCCAAAATCCTCTTTCAATTTGGTTCATTAAAAAAATATCTAACCATGAATTATTTGTGAGTAAATCGTTAATTTTATTTATGAAGTTTGCTCCCAAATAGCTATTTAATTGTGTATGTAAACAAACTCATAAGTAAAGTTCTTGAATAAATAAACAAGATACTTACAAATAGTTCGTCTATTACTCATATATTATGTTTGTGAACGAACTCATCTAAATAATATTAAGTTTGGATATTTGTGAACTAACACAAAACTATATAGGTTTATACAAAGCAAAAATTTGTTCATAGATGTTCTAATCGAGCTGAGTTTTGGCCTGCTCAAACTTGGCTCGTTTACGAACCGAGCCAGTAAATCGTGCTCATGAACGGCTCTTTTACAAATCGAGTCGAGCCGAGCTTTTACCGAGCCGATTACCGAGCCGCTTGTGAGCGGCTCGACTCATTTACAGCCTTAAATACAGGGGCGACTAATATATTAAGTTGGGATTTTAACTTAAAATGTTCATATGGAAAAAATGAAAACAAACAGTGAAGGAGAAATACAGAAAGCAAAGACATGGAGAGGCAATGATGAGAGCAACCATTGAGTGGTTCAGAACAAGAAATGAGAAAAAGGTGCAGCGGATATCACTGCATGTTGATCCTTTGAATACTGCTGCTATGAGCCTGTACAACAAGCTTGGTTTTCAAGTTGATGGTTTGGTTCAAGGTTACTATCCTCAGGATCGAAGTGCCTATACAATGTCCTGCACTTGTTTAAAATGATATATCGACCCGTTTAGTCCATGTGACACATTAAGACGAGATATTGAACAAGTTGAAGTGTATATCATTTTAAACAGGTTCAGAGTTTTATACAAATTTAAGGGGTGATACATCATTTTGAAAAAGTTCAAAGAATAAATACGTGACTTTAATCAAATTTTAGGTAATATTATTTTGTTGATATATTTTTATTAATATTATTTTGTTGTCATATTTTTATTTTTAAAGATTATAATGTAATAAATATTAAATATATGTATTTATATCTTCAATATTTTATATTATTATTTTTACGTAGTATGATTGGTATTTTAATTGTATTTATTTATTAAATATATATAGATCCTATTGTTGCTGCTGCTGTCAGTTCTCTCTTTGTTGAGGGTGAGAGACGATGAGATATAAATATTGTTCGTGATTTTTTCAATTTGGAGGATCAAAATTATATATTTAGTATTCCTAATTTTCAAAATATGTTGCAGGAATGATTGGTTTTGGTGTTTCGAACATGATGGAAACTATTTTGTACGGGGTGCTTATAAGAGGCTTTATAATATTGCAGTTGATACTGTAAGTAGTTTGTGGAAGAAAATTTGGCAGGTCAAAGTTTTCTTGAAGGTGAGAAATCTTATTTGGAGAATCTATCATAATGTTATCCCTAAGTATGATGCACCAAAAACTATGAAAGATCTTAGACCCATATCGTTGTGTAATGTGTTATACAAAATCATATCCAAGGTCTTAGCTAAAAAACTCAAGTTGTTTCTCCAAAGCTTTATCAGTGAGAGTCAATCTACATTTGTTCCTCGTCGGTCTATAATTGATAGTGTTCAAATTGCATTCCAGTCCCTACAATTACATGAAAAGAGAAAATAGGGGTAAACTAGGGGAGCTAGCAGTGAAAATTGATATTAGTAATGCATATGATAGAATGGACTGGCGGTTTTTGGAAGCAGTTTTGATTAG
Organism: Euphorbia lathyris; assembly: GCF_963576675.1. Taxonomy (NCBI): domain Eukaryota; kingdom Viridiplantae; phylum Streptophyta; class Magnoliopsida; order Malpighiales; family Euphorbiaceae; genus Euphorbia; species Euphorbia lathyris. The sequence continues at coordinate 92,766,638 of NC_088914.1, forward strand.
AATGAGTTTCATACAAATGGGTCAGTGGATAATGTTAGGCATCACGACGATTTCTTACTCAGTAGCGATTAACGGGGATTTGATTGGACGTATTACTCTAGGACAAGGATTAAGGCAGGGGATCCATTATCCCCTTATCTAGTTATATTATGTGTGGAGGTCTTCTCTAAGCTCATTCATAAAGCTGAGGCAGCTTTTTATTTTTTGGTGTCTGTGTTGCAGAGACTGGGGTTATACTTAATATTATTTCTAAGTATGAACAAGCTTCAGGCCATGCTATAAATGTTTGTAGGTCTGAAATTTTCTTCAGTTCCAATGTCAAACACAAGACACTGGTAAGTATCTGCAATCTGCTCAATGTTCACTATCCGTTGGATACAGGTTGATACTTTGGCCCTCCGTCACTGATTGGTAGGTAAAAATAAGTATATTTATGTTTCTACTTGATCGACTGAGGAAGCGGTTTGTTAATTGGGATTTAGATTATTGTCTACTACATGGAAAGTTATCTAGCTCAATATTGTAGCCCAGACCCTCCCTACATTTTGTATGAGTACATTCTTACTTCCTAAGTCTATTTGTGAAGAGATGTAGAAAATGATAATTTATTTTGGTAGGGTTCGAAAACTGATGGAAAAGGAAATATTCACTGGTTCGACTGGTCTAGGCTATGTCACCACAGGGATCAAAGAGGATTAGGGTATAGAGATCTGCACCAGTTCAATATATCACTGTTGGGGAAGCAATGGTAGAAGTTCCTATCAATTTCTAATTAGTCGTCTCTTTAAGTCTTCTAGGTTCTTATCAATTCCGCATGCTCTAATTAGTCGTCTCTTTAATTCTCCCTTGTTTGAAAGTTCACTTGTGACTAATGAGCAAAAAGATGGGAGATGGAAGGAATAGAGTCAAGTTGGAGCTGTAAGGAAATTCAGGAAAGATGGATAATGTTGGGGAAGAAATGGTAAAGATGGAGAGAGAGATATTCCCAGAACAAGATCGCCAAGCTGCATATTTCGATGAAGAACTGAAAAAGAAGGATTTAGCGTTGCTCTACTTGGAGATTGATGAAGATATTGTTGGCATTCTTTTGGGGGATTTCTCATCTCGTTCCAACGGAAAAAATTTAGGGCATTTCCACTCGACGAATCAATTAGGCTTCGTTTATTTGCCAAAGAATAGTGTTTTGGAAATATTTGGTAAGGAAAAATTCTATGTTTGAAATTAAAATATTTTCTGATGTTTAGCTACAATATTGAAAATCGAAAAAAAAAAATGAGTGAATAAAAACAGTAAGAAGGAATGCAGTAGGGTTCTAAAATTTTCTTCACTTTTTTCATAATGTTTTTAGTTTGACCTAAAATTTTATGTTCACTTATTTTTCGAAGAAAACAAACACTGACAAATAAGAAAAATAATTTTTTACATAATATTTTCTGACAAACGATCGGGTTTTAATATTATATGTTTATGTTCTTTTCTACGAAGACTTAATGTATATTTACACCATTAAACTTAATAAGTTTTGCCGATTGGCATCATGAATTTTTTAAATAACTTATCACATGTCACCTCATATGTCAAAGATGACAAATCAACAATTTTATGTGCAGGAGGTCCGAATGAGCCATGTGATAGATTCTTAATGTCAACTATAGATGTGTAATAAATTTTTAAAACTAACTATAAATATGTCATTATTTAAAAAGTTCAGAGCGTTAATAAATAAAACTTGAATTTAATAGTATAAATGTGCATTAAGCCTTATATCAACGTACAAAATAATTTTTATTGTATCACTGCCGAAATACGGTAAACCATTCAACAAATTTCACTTTTTTTTAGCTGTATTTGTATTTGGCCCATTTAATCTTAGTGCGGTCCACATTCTCTCCCTTCTTCATTTCTTTAAACTTTTCAAGTTGACCTGAGAAGACCTGAAGTTGAAGATGATCAGTCAACTAAAATCACTCTCAATCCATCGCAAACCAGAATATATTCTTCTATTTATGCATAACTAAACAATCAGCTCCATCATTGATTTCATGGCTTCTTCTTCACGGTGGAATTTCGACGTGTTCTTGAGTTTCGGAGGGAATGATATAAGAAAAGGCTTCACCGGCCACCTCTTTGCTGCTCTATGTCGGAGTGGAATCAACACTTTCGTCGACGAGGAAAAGTTGGAATACTGGTACGAAATTGGAGAAGCATGCTTGAAAGGAATCAAAGAGTCCAGATTAGCACTGATACTTCTGTCAAAAGACTATCCATTCTACAGTTGTTGTTTGGATGAACTTGTTCAAATTTTAAAATGTAAGAAGGCTGATGATGTTTGGCCGATCTTTTATGATGTTGATCCATCTGAGGTTGAAGAGATTAAAGAAAGTTATGAATTGGCATTTGTTGAGCATCAGAAACATTTCAAGGAAGATATTATCAAGGAGTGGAAAGATGCTCTGCAGGAGGTTTCTTACTTGAAGGGGCTTGATCTATCCAGGCATTTAGATGGGTAAGATGTTTAACTTTAATTGCTAGATATTTTATCTATCTAATATTGTTTTTATCTTCTGTGTGTTTGAATGAAACATTTATGAACTTCCAAGGCATAATGAGTGATTTTCCCCAAATTTCCAAGGGTCTTAACTGTTAGGTGTCCAGATTAATTACTTAATTAGTTAGCTATATGTAGGGTTGTAATCGAGCCATCGTGTGCTCAAGTTTGGCTTGCCCTTAATTCAGTTCATGAACTTGAGTTTGAACAACTCATTAATTATATTAATTTGGAATTTGTTTAACATAAAACTATATAGTTTTGAAATCTATAAAACTAAATTTTATACAAAACTAGATTGTTTTATCTTTCCCTTTATATAAATTATTATTATTAAAAAAATAATGGAATCAAGCTTTCTCACGAGCGTGTTCATGAATGATATAATCGAACTTGCTCATGAACCTATAATCAAGCCGAGCTTTGCCGTGCTCAAGCTCGGCTGGTTTATAAATCGAGTTAAACACCAAGCCGCTCATGAGCAGCTCATTTACAACCCTAGCTATATGTTTTCTATGTGAGGCAATCCTCCTCCTATCTCTTGGGAATGAGTTAGTAGTTTATTTACATAGTATCAGTGCCTTCTAATTAATGTTGAGTCACTCATGAATGTTTCATTCGTGCTCTAGATGGTTAGGACACGAGGGGTGTGCTAGATAAATAATAGATACCCACATTTGCTTAATTTGTATCATGGAACCGTTTGAACTAAAAGCTCAAGCTTATAATTAAAGGTTCACTTCATATTAATATCTGACACTCCCACAAGCGAATGCCTACTAGTCTTGAAACATGCACAACAGAGGCACATATTACCATGTGCTGCAATCAAATCAACAAATGGGGACTGTCAGGAATCGAACCCTAGACCACTTGGTCAAAATGGCTCTGATTTAATTGCAGGACATGGTAATATGGATCTCTGTTGTGCACGCTTCAATATTAATATGAAGTGGACCTTTAACTATCAGTTCGAGCTTTTAGTTGAATTGGTTCCATGACAACTTGTGAACTATATGGTACTTATACATGTGTGTCATGGAGCTGCCAGGAATCGAACCCAGAACCACTTGGTCACACTGGTTCTGATACCATGTCATGGAACCGTTTTAGCTAAAAGCTCGATCTAATAGTTAAAGGTCCACTTCATATTAATAGTAATAGCTGACAATGTGATACAATCTTCTATTTTATTTTGAGGTACCTTTTCGGGGTCCGTTAGTCTTTATTTACATGCTAACGGAGTCTTGTATTCAATACTCATGGATATTTGCTTCATGCTCTGGATTGCTTCATACTCATGGCCCCTCACTAATATTTCCGTTGCCATTGTAATCCACATTCCTTCAAAAACATGTGAATAGTATTTTGGATTTATGATCAGAAAGTTTGAGCTATAGTTATTAAAACAGAGCTATCATTTTCAAAGAGTATACATTTTCCTTTCAAGTTTTACAAATCATTGACTATCAGGCTCACCTGAGCTCTTCTTGTTCCAGCCAACCGAACCAGCTTTCCTCTCCCGTGCTTTCTCTTGTTTCTTGGAAACTGAATCTGATTCTAAACATGATTGCAGAACTGTTTGTCCCTTTGCTTCAATGCTTTTCCCCCATTTGATCACTTTATAATGTTGCAACAACGCATCGATCACCGCTTTCTCCTTCTGCTTTCTTGGCTTTATCATTCTTCTCCTAAACTTGATTACTTGTCCTACTAAAGTCCTCCCATCTCCTTCTGCTGCTTCATTATGTATCACCACATTCTCCACTATGTGCATGCACATTGCAAAAATCATACATTTGTTCAAATTTGATTCAACAATTTTACACGAAAATGGAATGATCATAACACACAATCGTATTTCTTACATTGCTTAATTAGAAAGCTATCCCATATTGCTTAATTAGAAAGCTATATGACTCCTTATATATGTGAGACAATCGTCCTACTTTGAGGTACATTTTGGGTGTGTTAGATCTTTGTTTACAATAACAAACAGCCTTTTGAAGTGATAAAAAAGTTAACAAAGATTCTAGTTAACTATTGCTCTTCAGACATGAATTATTTGACCAGCTTTTGAATTCTGTTTGTTATTCAGGCAGATTTTGTTTCTCAGTTGTTATCGAAGTAGTCAATCTTATTCTTTCCCTCTTGTTAAAATAAGTACATTTTTATCGTACGTGCAGGCATGAGGCAAAAAATATCGATCATATTGTTGAAGAGATAACAAGACGAGTAAATCCAACAATGCTCAATGTTGCAATGCACCCAGTTGGCATACAATCTCGAGCTGAAGAAGTAATTTCAATAATGGCTAATGACTCAGAAGATATTCGAATAGTTGGTCTGTATGGAATGGGAGGCATTGGCAAGTCTACAATAGCAAAAGAGGTTTACAATTTGATCCACCATAAGTTTGTAAGCCATTGTTTCCTTGAAAATGTTCGAGAAGTATCGAGTTCCAAAGGTATTGTTCACTTGCAAAGGCAACTTTTGTCTGAGATATCCGGAAAAAAACATCAAAAGCTAGAAACACCTGCAATAGGACTGAATTTGATTGTCGAAAAACTACGTGTCAGCAAGGTTCTTCTTGTACTAGATGATGTTGATGAACTTGATCATGTACATAAAATTCTTGGAAACTGTGATTGGTTTTTTCCAGGAAGTAGAGTAATCATAACTACTAGAATGAAAGACTTCCTAACTCCATCTGAGTTTTATTATCAGTATGAGGTCGATAAAATGGATAACAACGATTCTCTTTGTCTCCTAAGTTTACATGCCTTTGGAAAAAATCACCCGGTTGAAGGTTATACTACTTCTGCGATGAAAATAGTGTACTATTGTGGGGGAATTCCTTTAGCTCTTGAAGTTTTGGGTTCTTCTTTATGCGGCGAAACTCTTGCAGTGTGGAATAGCAGATTGGAAAAGCTCAAAGTGATTGCCAATGATGATGTTCAAAGCAAACTTCGAATTAGTTATGATTCTCTTAACGAAACTGAACAGTTTGTATTTCTCGACATTGTATGTTTCTTCATAGGGTACAACAAGGAGTATGTCCTGAAAATTCTAGATGGATGTGGTTTCTTCGCAGTTCAGGGAATTAGTACCCTTATGCGGAGATGCCTTGTCAAAGTTGGCTCTAATGATAAGTTGGTGATGCACGATTTGCTTCGGGACATGGGAAGAGGGATCGTCCGCCAAGAGAATGCTATAGATCCTGGGGAACGTAGTAGATTATGGGATTCCGAAGATGTAATTGACGTTCTAACAGATAAAATGGTAAGAGGATGATTGCTAGAGCTTTTGATTTACATGTTACCAATTATCATTTCCCTTTATCGATAAGCTTACCCTTTACCCGAACTAATATGATTGTTGATATCCTTTAACAGGGTACAAATGCAGTAGAAGGCGTTGCTTTGAACAAGCCAGGATTAAAATGCACATGGACGACCAAGAGTTTCAAGAAAATGAAAATGCTAAGGCTGCTTCAGCTTAACTACGTTGGCCTAAAAGGAAGTTACGAGCATATCTCTACCAAGTTAAGGTGGTTGTGCTGGCGGGAATTTCCTTCGGAATATATGCCTTCAGATCTCAGTCTCAAAAATCTGATTGCTCTTGATATGCGACATAGCAGCCTAAAACAGTTTATCGAATCAGGACAGGTATATCGCAGTACCATTTAATTTTTTTTGACAGTAACTTGCATAGATAGAGAAACTAACTTTTCAACTTTTGTAGTCTGCAACAAAGCTGAAATTCCTTAACCTCAGCCACTCTCACAAGCTTGTCGGAATCCCTGATTTTGAAGGCTGCCTAAGTCTTGAGAAGCTGATGCTAAAAGATTGCACTAGATTGGAAAATGTTGGTGACACAGTTGGACTTCTTTCTAATCTTCTTTTCTTGAATTTTCAAGATTGCAAGAGCCTTAAGAATCTTCCAGGTAGTATAGGCGGACTAAAAGCACTTGAACGACTTGATATGTCAGGCTGCTCCAAACTTGAAGAGCTCCCCAACTCGATTGGAGAACTAACTCAACTAACATTCTTGACTTTTGAAAACTGTGAGAAACTTAGGCATCTTCCAGGAAGCATCGGTGAGCTAAAATCACTTCAGGATCTAAACTTGTCTCACTGCTCGAAACTCCAGGTATTGCATGAGTCATTTGGATTTTTGACTAGCCTCATTTCCTTGAATTTAAGAAACTCTGAAAACCTTAAGAGTCTTCCAGAAAGTATTGGCAATCTAAAGTCACTTGAGAAGCTTGACATGTCAGGGTGCTTGAAACTTGAGAAGTTGCCCGAGTCTACTGGATATTTTGATTCCCTTCTTTCCTGGAACTTGCAAGACTGCAAGAATCTACAGAACTTCCCTAGCAACATTTTCGGTCTAAGATCACTTCAAAGGCTTAACATGTCAGGCTGCTCAAAACTCAAGGAATTGCCGCAGGAACTAGGGAATATGGAATCCTTGGTTGCTCTTATTCTTGATGAAACTGGTGTAAATTCTCTGCCTGAGAGCATCAGAAAAATTAAAAGGCTCGAACATTTGAGTTTGCGCGAATGTCCTCTTATCTTTTCGCCTGGAAACAGTTCACATATTATCAAAATTTTGCCATATTCTTTAAAGGAGTTGGATCTCAGGTACTGTAACATAATGGATGGTGTGATTCCCAATGATCTTGATGGATTTTCTTTCTTGAAAGACTTGAAATTATGTGGAAACAAGTTCACAAGCTTACCGACTAGTATATGCAGTCTGCCAAATCTTGACCTGCTGCACTTAAGTGCCTGTAAAATGCTTCGGTCTGTACCGCTGCTACCTTCAAGTGTTCGAAACTTAAATGCTAAAGACTGTTCATCATTGGAAAGCATTGATCTCAGAAACTTCCCCGGGAATTCAACGTTGGAGCTTCAGGGGTGTGTAAATTTAACAAATATGGAAGGCTACTTCAACTCTGAACCATTAGAAGTTGAAATTGCTGAAAAACTTGTTGGAAGCTCAGTCTCTGACTGGATTGGAAACTTTTCTGTCCGTAAGATAGACAATCTTGTAAAGGCGGATAAGAAGTGTACTCCACAGGTATTGATTAATTCCTTTCCTTTTCGTTCGTTGTTTCTGGCTTTTCTTTTCTTTCCTGATGTTGACTTTTTAAGCAGGCTGTTTCGGAGATGGGTATGTACAGCATTTTCTTACCAGGAAATCAAATTCCAACATGGTTCAGCCATCAAAACGAAGGTGATGCTGTATCTTTGAATGTGCCTGGAGTTGATCCGGGTTCAACCATCACCGGAGTTGTTACATGTGGTGTCTACGCATGGAAAGGAACCTCCGATGCATATTGTTGTTCACCCCACATTACAATCACTAACAGAACCAAAATGTTTGAATGGACATATAATCCATGTGTCACCTTCTTTTCAAGTGACGTTGAGCAAGATATGAGTTGGATATGCTACTGGATGTTCGACAATCACAAGAATGATGCTGATCGAGTCGATACAGGATGGCGATTTAAGGATGAAACGGAACAAGGGGATGCAATCGAGTTTTCAATGGACATGGGGTTCGGAGTTGATGTTAAAAAGTGTGGCATCCACCTGCTTTGCCTGCAGCCTACTAAACAGGGCTCGTTATCAGATGAGCTAGCAGTCATTTCTGCTGCAACATCCAGACATCAAAACAGGTTCCAGTTTGGTTTTCCTTATGTGTTAACAAAAGAGAGTGACGGAGAAATAACATTTTCGCTTCAAAATCCACCTTTCACTGAGGAACTAAGCAAGTAAGCATTCTGTTATATCTTTTGCCATTTACTAGCCTGTTTTTCCATCATTTGATACAAACAATAAGCTAAACAATTCACTCAATTTCCTTTTTGTTGCCTAACAGGTGGACAAAATATAGGAACCGAAAGTTAGACGAATTGAGTTCAATGAATAAGAGAGCGTATGAAGACCGATAACTTCAGCAACAGTTTCTGCATCTGTTTCAAAAAAAATCCTAGTTCTACAAGACTAGTTCCTATCTGCTATTCCTCATGTGTGAGTTTGTCCATTGTTCATCGGTAATGACTACTAAATTGATATGTCATGAATTGCAAGGATTAATGTGCATGAATTAATGTCATGAATCACAACTAGTGAAACATATAGATAAGAGCAACTGTATACTAAAAGCAACCACAATTAACTTCAGGGTATATTAGAATTTGGACAAAAGCAACCACTGTTAAGTCGTAATATCTGTTTGGTTTCTCTTTTTGTAATTTGTAATATTTTCGAAGGACAATCTGCTAAGATCCGTCATGGGACCACTTTAACTAAAAGCCCAAGCTAATAGTTAAGATCCAATCGTATATCTTATATTAATCTCTGACACATCCCCACACGCAAATGCCCCTTGGGTTTGCAGCATGCACAACATAGGCTCATCCCTCCATGTGTTTTTAATTCCACAAATTAATAAGGTTGCTAGGACTCGAACCCTCGGCCGTTTGGTCCAAGCGGCTCTGATACCATGTGTCACGATCGAAGTTCGTGACGCGCAGACAGAGCGGATGCTTGCTGGTTGAACGTGAAACGTGAGATGCGGGATTAGCGATAAGGTTGAGTACGTGCTATTTAGATGGCATCCTCTCCAGAGTTACCGACGGAAGAGTGTGCATCTAGGCACTAAACTGGTTCAGGAGCTGATCCCGCTCCTCTGATGAGCCCATGGGAGGGCGAAAACCAGCGAGCACGGAGATGGCAAGGCTGACTTTAAGGAGTTGTGTCGCAACTTGAGGTGCCGCACGGGAGTTGCCTCTGCGTGAAAACTCTGACCCCGTAACAAATGGTATCAGAGACGTTAGTGTGCTAGCTGTAAGGGGGGATTATCTTTGTAATCAGAATATGTAATAATGGGGAGAGACTTACTCTATTGTGTTGTGGGGAGCTTTGTAATAGCCATTAGCAGTATGACTCGAGTTGGTATAAGAAACACTATAGGGGGGAGTGACCTGTCATACTGGACAGTCACTCGGTTGTTGGCAGTCGACCATCTCTAGTAGTTGCCCCCCTGCTACTACGAGATGGGACCCATGGTGTAACACTATTGCTTATCTATGAATAACATCATTCGCGTATTGTTCATTCTTGAGTGTTCTATATGTTATCCATGTGTGTGCGTGATTGAGATGGTTGCCCTTATGTTGGTATCGTATGTATGCTATTATATTCACTATATGTGGTTCCTATCTAACCCTTGCGTGTGACCTTTGCAGTTAGGGTGATCTAGTTCTCTTGGCTGGCTTACTTCGGGGGAGACGAGTAAGCGCCGCACGGGCCCCGGCGATAGGCCCCGTGACATTTGGTATCAGAGCTTGGTGTAACGATACTGGGAGGAACCATGACGATTGCAAATGCTAAACGCATGGATGCCATAGAAAAGCGAATTGAGGATCTCGATCTTGACAATCTTTCTATAGCAGTAATAGAAAACTGCAGGCAGATCGAGCGTATGGAAGAAGCCATCATAAGACTCCAAGATGAAAATGGAGTAGGTCAGGGGGCCAATACTGAAGAACTTTCTCTACGTATTGACAACCTCGAGGAGGCAATGTCGAAACTCCAATGCGGAGATGAAAATAAAAATCTGGCAGAGGCCGAGGCCTTGAGGGCTAATATACATACGGCAGAGGCCGAAGCCTTGAGGGCTAATTTATATCCGGCAGGGGCCGAGGCCTTGAGGGCTAATATACATACGGCAGAGGCCGAAGCCTTGAGGGCTAATTTACATCCGGCAGGGGCCGAGGCCTTGAGGGCTAATATACATCCGGCAGAGACCGAGGCCTTGATGGCTAATATAAATCCGGCAGGGGCCGAGGCCTGGAGGGCTATTCTAAATCCGGCAAGAGCCGAGGCCTTGAGGGCTAGTGAAAATCCGGCGAGAGCCGAGGCCACGGGGGCTAATGTTGAATTGTTTAAAGCCATTGTGGCTCATGCTGATATCTTTAGGGCGATGATAGCCCGAACAGAAATTTTTGAATTCGTGATGACGAATGCCAAAGCTATTCGAGAACTAATAGCGAAAAATAATCCCCATACCGATCAACCACCGAATAGTGGTGTGACTCGAGGAAAAGGGAGAAGCATAATTAATGAGAATGCTCATTTTGCAGGTGAAGAAGAGTTAAATGCGCTTAGAACGGCCATAGGCCATGTCGAAGCAGATCAGAGAAAGTTATTCGAGGCAGTGGAGAAAACTCGAGACCAAACTGCGGATGGATTTGATAACCTCATACATGAGTTGAATGTCCTGCAGTGGAAGGTGGAATCTCTCTCCCTAAACGGGGGAAGTCGTCAAGCGGCCGCGAAAATCAAAATTCGAGAACCGAAACCTTTTGTAGGAATTCGGGACTCCAAGGAAGTGGATAACTTCTTGTTCGATGTGGAAAGTTATTTGGCAGCTACAAAGACAAGCCTAGATTCAGAACGACTAGCAATTGTACCGATGTACTTGGAGGGGGATGCCAAACCGTGGGGAGACATCAGACTGGAGTTAAAATCTCAATTCTCCCCCGTAAATGTGCAGTTCTCAGCCAGAAATAGGCTAAGCGAACTCCGACAAACTGGTAACATCCAAGACTATGTTCGAAGTTGGCAAGTTCTTACCCTAGAAATTCCGGAGATGCAAAAGGAGGAAAAATTCTTTAGCTTCATGAAAGGATTGAACCCTTGGTTTCACAGTGAGGTGATGAGAAGGGGAGCCACAGATCATTCCTCAGCAATCGCGGCAGCTGAAAGCATAGAGGATTTTAATAGTAACACGAAGAGGAAATTCCCTTCTGGAGTAGACTCAAACCCCAGGGCTAACAAATGGAGCCGTCCATGGAATGGGGGAGGTGACCGAAACTATTCCTTGTCCGGAGGCGAAAGGGGACCATGGAACGCCAACAACTCTGAGCGTCGACCCTACCTAGGGAACCACTCAGAAAGAAGAAGCCTTCCACCAAGGATGACAGGTCCCTATACACAAACCCAAGGAAGCCTGTCGCAAAGGAACCAGTCATACACACCGAGGCCGCTGTCATGCTTCATTTGCACAGGATCACACAAGGCCGCTGATTGCCCGAAGAGATCATCTTTGGCCTCACTACTCGCGACACGAGAAGAAGGGAGTGTCGTAAGGGAAAGGGAACGCGAACCTTCAGAACCCTCAGTAATGGGATCGCTTCGATTCATTGGAGCTCTGGCAAAACAAATAAAGGAGACAGGAGACGGTTCCGAGAAAGGACTCATGTACGTAGAGATGGTAATAAATGGCAAGAACACGAGAGCCTTGATTGACACTGGAGCAACTGATAATTTCATAACAGACACCGAAGCCTCCCGCTTAGGACTCCATGTGGTAAAGGGGACAGGAATGATGAAGGCTGTGAACTCAGCTGCTCAGTCGATTAGTGGAACGGCCCAACATGTACCTTGCAAATTGGGACCTTGGACGGGCACGATAGGGTTCACAATAGCACATATGGATGACTTCGACGTCGTGTTGGGGCTGAATTTTCTGAAACAGAGCTTCGCAGTACCCATGGCATCAGCAAGTTGCCTTCTGTTTATGAACCAGGACCCGTGCATCATACCGGTAACGATGAGCTCAATTCGAGAGAAGAAGTATATCTCAGCGATACAGTTCAAGAAGGGTATAAAGAGGGGGGAGCAGACGTATGTGATTGTCCCTAAAGGTGACGACTCAGAAGGTAGTGTCATCGTCCCTCGAATGCTCGAAGGAGTGATGAGGGAGTTCCAAGACGTCATGCCAGAGACGTTGCCACAAACATTACCTCCACAACGAGATGTTGATCATGCTATAGACATATTCCCAGGTACAAAGGCCCCAGCAAAAGCACCGTATCGAATGGCTCCCCCTGAATTAGCAGAGTTGAGGAAACAGTTAGATGAACTGTTGACGGCAGGTTTCATCCGGCCATCAAAGGCCCCATACGGCGCCCCTGTACTGTTCCAGAAGAAAGCAGATGGGAGTCTGCGGTTGTGTGTTGACTATCGAGCACTTAACAAAATTACTGTGCGCAACAAATATCCAATTCCCATAATCTCGGACTTGTTCGATCAGCTCAGTGGAGCCAAATACTTCACTAAGCTCGACCTACGCTCTGGGTACTACCAAGTCAGAGTAAAGGATGAGGATGTACCAAAAACTGCTTGCGTAACTCGGTATGGGTCCTTCGAATATCTTGTTATGCCTTTTGGACTGACAAACGCTCCGGCGACTTTTTGTACTTTAATGAACCAGGTATTCAGAGACTATCTTGACAAATTTGTGGCGGTCTACCTAGACGACATTGTCATATACAGTTCCACCCTCAGGGAACATCAGGAGCACTTGCGACTAGTTTTTCAGAAACTGAGAGAGAATCAACTTTTCCTCAAGTTATCCAAATGTGCCTTTGGTCAGACGAGCATCAAATTCCTTGGCCACGTCATTGAGGAAGGGCGGATAAGCATGGACAAGGGCAAAGTACGGGCTATAGTGGACTCGAAAATCCCCAGGAATACAACAGAATTGAGATCCTTCTTGGGACTACCTAACTATTACTGGAAGTTCATTAAAAGTTACTCGGAGACAGTCGTCGACCTTACTGATCTGTTGAAGAAAGACAACAAGTGGGAGTGGACGGACCAGTGTCAGAAATCCTTCGAGAACTTAAAACAAGCTGTCACTGCAGACCCTGTGCTAGCTATCCCGGATATGAGCAAGCCATTCGAAGTTCACACTGACGCATCAGATTTTGCCTTAGGAGGAGTCATAATGCAAGAGGGTCGTGCGGTAGCTTTTGAAAGCAGGAAGCTCAATAATGCAGAACGACGATATTCCACACATGAGAAAGAGCTACTAGCAGTCGTGCATTGCCTGCGAGTATGGCGCCACTATTTACTGGGATCCAGGTTCATAGTGAAGACAGACAACACAGCGGTTAGTCATTTCCTGACTCAACAGGGATTGACATCTAAACAGGCACGATGGCAAAGCTTGTTAGCGGAATTTGACTTTGTGCTGGAGTATCACTCGGGGAAAATTAATCAAGTGGCAGATGCATTAAGTCGGAAGTCAGAATTAGCGGAGTTGACAAGAATAGCCTCTCTGTCCAGCAGTCATCTATCATCCCCAATACGACAACAAATCCGAGAAAACTTACAGAAAGATCCTCAGGCAACCGCTATCATCAACCTAGCAAAGCAAGGGAAAACTAGACAGTTCTGGATGAGCGAGGACTTGTTGGTAACAATCAAGGAAAGAGTTTATGTACCAACCGCCGCTAATCTGAGGAAGACACTGATGAAGGAATGTCACGACATACTATGGGCAGGCCATCCAGGGTGGCATCGCATGCTAGCTCTCCTCCAGCGACACTATTACTGGCCAAGGATGGAAGATGATGTGAGAGAATATACAAAAACTTGTCTAATCTGCCAGTAAGATAAGGCCGAAAGAAAGAAACCTGCAGGGCTGCTGCAGCCACTACCAGTACCAAGCCGACCATGGGAAAGTGTCCCTCGACTTCATCTCCAGCCTCCCTCGAGTGGGTGACTGCGACTCCATCTTGGTGGTAGTTGACAGGTTTTCCAAATATGGAACTTTCATTCCGATGCCAAAGTATTCAACTGCGGAAGTGACCGCACAGGCTTTCTTCAAGCAGGTAGTCAAATATTGGGGAATCCCAAGGAGTATTGTTAGCGACAGAGATGGTCGGTTTGTGGGAACTTTTTGGGCTGAATTATTTCGACTCTTGGGGTCGAGCCTCGACATGTCCACTAGTTATCATCCTCAGACTGATGGTCAAACAGAGCGTTTTAACAGCATGCTGGAAGAGTACCTTCGGCACTTTGTCAATGCCAGACAACGAAACTGGCCTTCCTTGTTGGATGTGGCGCGATTCTGTTTTAATAGCCAGAAAAGTTCTGCTACTAATAAATCACCTTTTGAAATTGTTACAGGTCAACAGCCGTTGGTGCCTCATTCAGTTGATATTCCATACACAGGCAAAAATCCAAAAGCATATCTGTTCACTAAAGAGTGGAAACAGAACGAGGAGATCGCGAAGGCGCATTTGACGAAGGCATCAATGAGGATGAAGAAATGGGCGGATACAAGCCGACGTCCACAAGAGTTCCAAGTGGGAGACATGGTTCTGCTCAAACTTCGACCTGAACAACTTCGCTGCCTACGGAACAGAGATAGAAGACTCGTCAGGAAGTACGAGGGACCCCTCCCGGTCCTAGCTAAAGTGGGACCCGTAGCCTACAAACTGGATCTCCCACAGTGGATGTCATTCCACCCAGTGTTCCATGTCAGCAACTTAAAAGAGTATCACCCAGACACAGTAGACGACCAGCGCAACAAATCAAAGCGACCTCCAATTACAAAGAAAGCACCTGCCAGTAAAGAAGTGGAAGAAATCCTTGCAGAACGCACAGCAACGGCATGTCACCGCCGCCCTCACACAGAGTACCTTGTCAAGTGGAAAGCTCAAGGAATAGAAGAAACAAGCTGGGAGAAAGCAATCGACCTCCAACCCTTCCAACAAAAGATTGAAGACTTCATCAAAAACCCGTTCGACAGGGACGTCGAACCTCTAAGTGGGGGAGAGTGTAAGGGGGGATTATCTTTGTAATCAGAATATGTAATAATGGGGAGAGACTTACTCTATTATGTTGTGGGGAGCTTTGTAATAGCCATTAGCAGTATGACTCGAGTTGGTATAAGAAACACTATAGGGGGGAGTGACCTGTCATACTGGACAGTCACTCGGTTGTTGGCAGTCTACCATCTCTAGTAGTTGCCCCCCTGCTACTACGAGATGGGACCCATGGTGTAACACTATTGTTTATCTATGAATAACATCATCCGCGTATCGTTCATTCTTGAGTGTTCTATATGTTATCCATGTGTGTGCGTGATTGAGATGGTTGCCCTTATGTTGGTATCGTATGTATGCTATTATATTCACTATATGTGGTTCCTATCTAACCCTTGCGTGTGACCTTTGCAGTTAGGGTGATCTAGTTCTCTTGGCTGGCTTACTTCGGGGGAGACGAGTAAGCGCCGCACGGGCCCCGACGATAGGCCCCGTGACACTAGCTGCGCAGTTTGCCGAGCGCTCCGTTGGCCGCGGTGGCGAGTCTAAAAGTGGACCGCAAGTGGTGTGCTCGAAAGCGAGCACGAGTAGGCAGGAAACCGCAGCGAACGATTCGCCAAGAACTCCGAGTGTCGCTCGCACCCTGGAACCTCGAGTGAGACTCCGAGGACGTGGACGAGGCGAGGAGCGCCTCCGAGTCATATCGACCTCGAGGGGGTTTCGGAAGTGGGTGTTTCGCCAGACAGCGCAAGACACGAGCAGGCAGGGAATCTGCACACTGATCCGGGCGCGCGAGAAGTTCGTGCACGAGGGCGTTGCACGAGTTGAGTGGGGGAGTATGTCACGACCGAAATTCGTGACGCGCAGACAGAGCGGATGCTTGCTGGTTGAACGTGAAACGTGAGATGCGGGATTGGCGATAAGGTTGAGTACGTGCCATTTAGATTGCATCCTCTCCTGAGTTACCGATGGAAGGGTGTATATCTAGGCACTAAACTGGTTCAGGAGCTAATCCCGCTCCTCTGATGAGCCCATGGGAGGGCGAAAACCAGCGAGCACGGAGATAGCAAGCACGGGAGTTGCCTCTGCGTGAGAACTCTGACCCCGTGACACATGTCATGGAACCACTTTAACTAAAAGCTCAAGCTGATAGTTAAGGTCCAATCGGATATCTTATATTAATCTCTGACAAGATCTACTTGCAACTAAGGTCTAAAAAATCGATTGGCCCCTAACTTATAAAATGTCTCGCTAGCCTTCTTAACTTGCTTAAAGTGATTTATTGGCCACACGAATTTGTTTAGAGTGATCTATTAGTCATCCATTGACCTCCTCCTGCCCAGTCACTATCAGAGAATCCAATCAAAGTTTCTCCTTGAACTCCATAGTTTCTCTTTGGCACAAGTGAAGTGAAATTTGAGTTGGTTTGTGCATAAACCTGGATAATATGCTGACAGAGAACATCAAGTGAGGCTTTCATTTGAATGAGTTAAATATACAAGACTTACAATATGTTACTCTATATATATACTGAATAAATATAGACCAGAAGGCAAGATGGTCTGCCTCGTTTGACTTTATTTCATTTGACCTTGATGTATAACAGGTGGTCAGAGCAAAGGAAGTAGTAGAGGTCATTAAGATGGCGCTGTAAACATTGTGACAACATATACAAGGTTTGGAAGCTGTTTTGTTACCTATTTATGAACTTATAAGATGCCTATCCAACAACATTGGAATGATATAACTCTCTAAAGTTGAAGTTTGGCTTAATACATCTTTGGATCCTTATTTATGTCTAGAAAAGTCAACTGTCTTCCCTTTAAACGGTAATATTCACTTGGACGGTTATAGATTACTGACCAAATGGATTTGACTAATCCATCCAAATCTAATGGTGACTGAATAAATTTATTTTTGGTCGATCACTATCCAAGTGAACATTATCGATACTTTGGAAACATTTTATTCACCCCTTAAACTTACTTAAAATGAACTATTGACTCTATGCACTTTTTAAAGCGACCTATTGTTTTTCTGGACTTTTTTTTAAGTGGTCCATTGCTCCTCTGGACTTGCTTCAAGTTATACGCAATTCAATTTGTCTAAAATCTCATTTGTGGCCAATAAGTAAAGAGCAGCAGGGTCAAGTTGGACAATGTTCATTTGGATGGTGGCTAACCAAGATTTGGGCTGATTAGAATGCCACCATAGGATTTTAATAATCTCCACCCTAGGATTCTAATAAGCCAATATTTAACGGTGACTTATCAAAGTCACTGTCTAAGTGAACATTACCGATACTTTGGAAATGTTATAGACCATGTAATACACTAGCAATGCCTTAAGAGACTACATTGTTATATTAATCTGATAAGAAATACACCTGTATATACACTTTAGTTGATAAAGTATAGTTGTAATAGCATGGGTTTGACTACAACCCGTGCTATGATAAGTTGTCATAACATACAGTTTAACACTCTCCCTCGAGCTGTAGCATGGAGCAACTAGCTTGTTGCAGGGATATGTAAAACAATACGACTCTAAAACAGAATAAACATATAACAAAATCACTACTAACAAACACAAAATCTAAACTTCAAACCATGTTACAATGGCTGACATGATTGCTAGAAAAAGAAGGACGACAACAAAATGACTGAACAGAGGCGGCACGAAGGAATCACGTGACAAGTTCAAGCGTCAAAATATCGTTATTTATCCACTAGATAAAGAATCTATTAAATTTGAATGCAAATTGGGTGGAATTTAACCAATTAGGATAAACCATGAATCAAATATGACCAAATAATAAGTCATTGATCAAATGATAAAATTTTGGATAGGTCAAGGACCAAATAGAGCTTTAAACCTAAATTAGTATGAAAGTGATTAAGGAGTTAATTACAGGAATCATTCTAATTATTACTGTAATTAACTCCTTAATCACTTTCATGCTAATTTAGGTTTAAAGTTCTATTTGGTCCTTGACCTATCCAAAATTTTATCATTTTATCAATGATCTATTATTTGGTCACATTGGACCCTTTTAGCTATCCCAATTGGTGAAATTTTTTCACCTAATTTGTGATAAAATAATATTAGGTTTATAATCCCTTGTAAGTTATGTTTTTTCATAGTTAGACTTTATTGTGTTTGACATCAAATAGAATTAGATGTTCTCTCCACAAAAGAAAGAGTAAAAGAAGCAGAATGGAAATTTTTACAACAATAGAAGATGTTCGAGATGTGCAAATAGTGGATGCATTTTGGACCGGAGCTCATCAGGGAAGAATTTCTTCCTGCTAGGCAGGATAACTATCACATTGCTTTTCCTTTTTAATAGTTATCATACCTAGCGGGAAGCAAGTCTCCCCTAATGAGCCCCTATCTAAATACATCCGCTACTTGCACATCTCAAACATCTTCGATTACTGTGGAAATTCTCATTCCACTGCTTTTACTCTCTTTTTTATAAAAAGAATGTCTAATTCTCTTTGATGTCAAACATAATATAAGTCTAACTATGAAATACAACTAAAAATAAATTATAAAACCTAATATGATATTATCTATCCCAATCGTACACTGATATGATTGATCAAGTGGGATGTAGTGGTGGTCTCGTTCTTTTTTAGAATAATAATATTGATCTTTGCATTTTGCCATACTCTCGTTTTCCTATTGACTTTACTATGTTAGATGATTTTGGAATAAAATGAAGTTTACAAACTATCATAAAACTAAATTTTATTTATCTTGAGATTTGAAGGGGAGTTCCTCTCTCTCGAGGTGTGTGATGAGAGATTTTAATGATCTATTATTTATTCGCCCCTCACCCAAAATGTATGTTGCATGGGTTTAAGTTAGATTGTAAACTTAAGGATTTGCCGCTAGTAAGACTTGTATTGTGCTTGATATCAAATAAAATTAGACGTTCTCTTCACAAAAGAAAGAGTATAAGCAGTGCAATCGAAATTTCTTCGGCAGTGAAAGATGTTTGAATGTTAGAGACTGCAAGTAGTGAATGCACTTAGACAAGAGCTTATTGGGAAAGCTTCCTGCTAAAAATGATAACTACCATATTGTTGTTAAGGCGTTTTTCCTTTTTCTTCCCTCCGAACTTGCAAATATGAATACCAATATATTGATATTGTAGTTATCATGTCTAGTAGAAAACAAGTCTTCCTCAATAATCTCTTATCTAAATGCATCCACTATTTGTCGTTCCTCACCATCTCAAACATCTTCGATTGCTAAAAATTCTCATCCCACTGCTTTTACTCCTTCTTTTGTAGAGAAACGTGTCATTATCTTTGATGTCAAATACAATATAAATCTAATTAGGAATAAATGCAACTAAACGTAATAAGATACATGGCACTCATATTCCTAAACATTAGGGCTACTATTTCATAATCCTCTCTCGAGAGTGTGCCATGAGATTTTTCATGATTTATTGTTTATTTTCGATAAGAAAAGTGGTGTCTCTCACCCAGAGTGTATAGTTTCATGACTTCAATACAGCTATTTTAGATAGGGAGCTCGAAAAACATATATGCAAGAAATTGTTGAAGAGTTGGTTTAAGAGGTTGGGGTTTAGTGTAAAGTGCAAATAATACATTTACCTAAAATCAGTCCAAAAATTGTCCTCATCAAAATTTTCAACTTCATATTTCAACCTAAAATTAATAAAGTTTTAGTTTCTTAACTTAATTTTTTTTATTGAAAGGTTGGGACGTGAACGGGAGAGAATTCGGGCATCCCAACTATGTTGGCACCCCCTAGCTCAAACTCGAACAAACCCGAATATATTAAAAAATGAGAAAGTGTACAAGAGAGAGTTTAAAAAACACGAAAATGTGGAGCCGAACTTAAATCATCGAAAATAAACGATCGGCAGAAGGCCGGTGCAGAGTTCCACCAGATGAGCTGTGAGGTCGTGACACCAAAGCGAGCCAAGGAGTCGGCCACCATGTTGCCTTCACGGTATATGTGTGTTACCACAACCTCCATTTGTGCAGCTAGCTGTAGACAGCGAAGCCATTTTTGCCGAATCACCCAGGGGACCGAGTTAGAGCGAGAGTTGAAGAGCTGCACTACCATTTTCGAGTCAGATTCAATCCAAAGTTGGCACCATTGTTTCTCCCAAGCCATTTCCACTGCGAATATGGCCGAATTTAGTTCCGCAACAAAAGCATAAGTATCCGCAACAGGAAATGCAAAACAGCCCCTCGCAAAGCCTCTGTGAGTACGAAAAATCCCACCAGCGCCCGCATGCCCGGGGGAGCCTAAAGCCGATCCGTCTGTATTAACTTTGATCCAACCCGGACTAGGGGGAACCCAACGAACCTATATGTAGTTCGGTGCAGGAGGGACGTGGCGCAGTAAGTGATCTGGCCTCTTGAAGGCTTAAACGAAGCTTGTAAATATAATTTTGGATTAAAGGGAGCTCACCGTCAAATACGGCTCTGTTGCGACAATTCCAAACCAACCAAGGGCAGGTAACAACCGCAAGGGACCAAGCTGCTGCAACAGGTCTTGGAACTCTACTTCGCTGAAGACTTGCAAAGTAAATGGTGAAGGTGTCGGGCTGAGGCATTTGAATACCAAACCAGCAGCCAATAGCGGACCAAAGATGAGCTGTGAAATGACAGGAGACAAAGAGATGATCCATTGTTTCTTCGCAGCAGTTACAAAATGCACACTTGCTTGCAAGTGAGAAGCCGTGCTTCCGTAGGACGTCATGCGAGGCAAGTTTCCTATGTAAAAGCTTCCAGCAGCATGCTGACCTGCTCGGGGGAATGTTCCGCTGCCAAATAAAGTGAGCCCAGGGGGTAGGGTCGGCTGGAGGCGAGAGTCTTTCATAAAAGCTCTTCACCGTGAAATCTCCTTTACTCGAGGGGGTCCAAACGCACATGTCCGATTCGTCCATCCCCCGACTAATACGTAAAATATTGGTCTGAATGTCAGCTAGTAGAAAATCAATGTTCGTCCAATGGTCCCTAATGAGAAAATTCGAAACACATCTGTACATACATGTCTGTTCCTTAACCGTGAGGTTCAGTTGTGTTGCTATTGGCGGCAAAATCCACTCGTCGGTCCAGAAATTCAGTTTTGTGTCTGCACCAATCCACCAGCGGATAAGACCCTTAATACATTTGTATTCACCTCTGCAGGAGACCCACACACTCGAATTAACCAGATAATTTCGCGGCTGTCCGGAGATGTAAAGGAAACGCTTCTTAAGAATCTTGGTTACATATTACAGCGTCTGAAATTTCTGATCTCGAGCCCCCCATTTTCCTTGCTTCTACCACAAACCGACCAGGGAACTATCACCATTTTCCTCGAGTCACGGTTATCGGTCCACAGAAAGTTGCGAGTCGCTCGATTGAGCTTGTTCAGGAGAGACACGGGCCAATGATAGACCATAAAGGAGTGGATCAGCGCACCGGAGAGCACCGATTTAATTAGAGTAAGCCTGCCCGCAAAGGAAAGGGAAGAGCCTTTCCAGTAACTGAGTTTCCCCAAGAACCGATCAGCAAGGGAGAGCAGATGTCTACTTTTTGGCGCGCCTCGAAACAGAGGGACCCCAAGGTAGGTGAAAGGCAAGTCCACAGTCCGAACCCCCAGTATTGTAGCTAACTGATTGACCCAGTGTGCAGAGACTGCATTGCCAAAGTACACTGCAGACTTGTCCCAGCTAATCAACTGACCCGAGATTTCCCCATAAAAACGGAAGAGTTCCTTGATAGCAAGCATGTTTCTCCTTGTAGCCCTGCCAAACAAAATCATATCATCTGCATAGAGTAGATGAGAGGGGAATTGAGAACAACCAGTGTAGTGCATAGGTGCAAATCTGCCCCTATCAATTAGAAAGGCAAGCCATCTACTAAAAAAATCTTCTGCGATACCAAAGAGTAACGGAGAAAGCGGGTCGCCTTGTCGGACTCCACGGGAACAGCCAAAGAAGCCATAAGTCGAACCATTGATCAAAACAGATATCCGTGATGATGCAAGAATACTCAGGATCCAGTCTCTAAGCTGAAGGCAAAACCCAAAAGCATCCATAACTGCAAGGATGAAGTTCCAGTCTAAGGTATCAAAAGCCTTCCGAATGTCGACTTTGATGGCCATATTACCCCCATAACAATGTTTGCCTAGCATATTAACACCCTCCGAGGCAGCGGCAATACACTAGTGGATGTTTCTGCCTGGAATGAAGCCAAATTGATTCTCAGAAATAATTTTTGCAGCCACATGGGCAAGACGATCAGCCAGGATCTTCGAGATTATTTTATAATTAAAATTACTCATCACAATCGGGCGAAATTGCGTTAGCTGGTTTGCCCCTTCCGCTTTAGGAATTAACGCCATTATATTGGAGTTCAATCCCGGGAGAATGTAGTTTGTATCAAAGAAATGAAGTACCATATTGCAGACATCCGCCCCAACAATCCCCCAATATTGTTGATAAAAAATTCCACCATAGCCGTCCGGGCCCGGGGCGTTGTCCTGATTCAAAGAGAAGACTGCTTGCTTTATTTCCTCAATTGAAGGCCGCTTGATTAGCATGTCGTTATCAGATTCCGTGATCAGTCGGGGGATTACAGAATAGATCGGCTGTTGGTCGACAGGAGGAGAGTTGCAGGCAAACAGAGTAGAGTAATAATCAACTGCATGTTGGGAGATACGGTCACAATCAAAAGAGAGATTTCCGTCAATTATAATCCCATTCATACATGCCTGGGTCTTTTTTATCTTAGCTGCTCTATGGAAAAACTGTGTGTTTCTATCTCCGGCCTTCAGCCAAGTCATCCTGCTTTGCTCGCGGAGAAGAAGCTCTTGCCTATATAGTTGGAGATCAAGGTCTGCCTGAGCTAAGGATTCCCTTGTTCTAAGGGTAGAGGAGAGCCCCACCTCTGTTATCTCTGCCTGAACGCTATTAAGACGACCCTTTGCACGCTCGATATTTTCCTCAACATTGCCGAAAACAGAGCGATTCCAAGCTCTCAGAACCGGACGGAGGGTTTTCAGCTTGTGACAAAGCAGCTGTGCCGGGGGCAGAGATAGTTGCGAAGAAGCCCAGTGATTAGCAATTACCTCTTTAATCGACGGGTGAGTGATCCACATGGAGAGAAATTTAAACCTGGCAGCCCGTTGTCTACCAATACTGCAGTGAAAAAGCAACGGCGAATGGTCTGAGCTATGGCGGGGCAGAGCAGCGCAGGCAACCCTGTCCCAACTGTCAAGGAAGGAGTTCGAAACAAGAGCGCGGTCGAGTCGGCATTCTACATGTCCAGATCCCAGCCTCCATTTGTCCAAGTAAACTGAAGCCCCGAGGTTTCCATCTCCACTAGGTTACAGTTCTGAATAAAGTCTCTAAAATCAGCACAAGAGGTGCTAGAAGGATGCCCACCAGTTTTTTCATGAGCGCCCGTGATGGCATTGAAGTCTCCCAAGATAACCCGATTCTGAGCCCTAGAGATACTAGCCATTTCATTCCAGAGTGTACGGCGACCAAGAATAGAGGTGCTCCCATAAACAAAAGAGGCCTGGAGGCTAATACCCGAGTGAGACACTTCTAAAGAGATGTGTTGTTCATGAGAAGCAAGAATGGAAATCCCAGGAGCATTGACAATTTTAGCAAAGACCCAAAGCGAGTTTGAGCTGTTAACTTCGATCAATTAAAGGCCCAGGGAAAGCCACAACAAATCAGGAATACGGTCAAGCTGTACCATGGGTTCTGCCAAACACAGGAGATCGGGGCAGTGCACCTGACAAAGCAATTTCAAAGCTCTTTGAGTTCTACTATTGTGAATCCCCCTGCAATTCTAGAAAAGTGCAATCATTGGAAGCGGATTGGAGGTCTGCTCTGTTTTTTAGAGCGTGTGAAAGTCTGTATTTGTGAGGCCTTAGCTTTTTTCTTCACCGTATTCCAATCACCACTAACTGTATCCTCTTCACTTGAAACCAGTTCAGAGCTAGGGACAAGATCAGAACACATATTCAACTGTAAAGGTAACTTCAAGTTACCCCATCCGCTATCAACCGTGCGAGGTAAGGGGATATTTGGGTGTACGGAAAAGCTGCTAGGCTCTGCTGCACTCGAGCCGTTACTGGCTTCTTCACATTGTTCTCCCCAGCTAGTGTGTTGATCAACATGATTGTCACAAGCCGATTTATGTAACACCATTTACAGGGGCGGTTCCGCGGTATCTGAAGACTCAGGGCGTGATTAGCTGCCCGTAGGCTGACTGTGACCCCGTGAGTTAGGCTGTCGAGAGGCTGACCTCGCCCGGTGTCCGTTCCCATCTCGAGCTGGATAAAGGGGGCTGGTGTTTCTCCGGCATTGGGCAGCCGAGTGACCGATAGAGGAACAAATCGAGCATAGAGCTGGAAGACGCTCGTATTCTAAGTAAACCCACTGCATGTGTTGATTAGTATCCACCTGTAATTTTTTCTGGATGTCTTTTTTCAAGTCTACATCCACAAGTACCCTCGCGTAATGACCAAACTCTCCATTGACAGTATTGTTATCAAATCTGATGGGGACCCCGATTGCTCTAGCAATACTGGCTATTATACGAGTATCCCAAAATTCACAGGGGAGATTGTAAATACGCACCCATACCTGAGCTGAAGAAGACTTGTGAGTATCCGGGTTGAACCCAGGGGTCCAGAGAGTGAATCGCATGATGCCATGTTTTAATGCGAGTGCCCCAGTGCTCCAGACGACTTGCAAAGATAGTGCATCGGGCAGAATTATATGGTAAAACCCCTTCCCTAAGGAGATCAACTTCCAGTCCATACATCGATTCCAGATCTTGTTCAGCTTCAGCTTTAATTCTGAATGTTTCCAAGGAGATTCGCCCTTGGATAGAGAAATGCGGCCAATGACCGAATGCTGGCATGAGAGAACTCTCTCATCATAAATTGATTGTTGAATGCGAACGGCTTTGAATCCCCCCTCCTCAGTAATGCGCGGTGGAGGTGAATCCGAAATCGTTTCCTGTGGTATTGATTTCGCTAAAACAGCAGCGAAAGTCTTCGGATTTGGACGGTCGTTGACGGCGGGTTTCTCAGAACCCTCTGATAGAGGTTCCAGGGATCTTTCGAAGGCGATTATGCTAAAAAGATGGGCGATCGAGAAAGGGGCCGGCGAGGCAGCGGCGGAGCAATCATAAATTTTTAACCAAACATATACGGACATGTTGCTTTATTTTATTAGTTGTAACGTTTGGTCTAAGAGGTTCTGATACCATGTCATGGAACCGCTTTAACTAAAAGCTCAAACTGAGAGTTAAGGTTCAATCATAAATCTTATATTAATCTCTGACAGGTTCTCCCTGACAAGCAGGGTCTCAACTCCACTGCACCTACAAAAAATTGTATTGTTTCTTAATTAGCTTTTCCAAATAAACATTAAACCAAATCAACAAAATAATACGATTTACAAAAATAATCCGACTGATTTTAACACAATAACCCAAATTTATACACCTAATTGAACTTAATATAGGATACTAATCCTTTAATGTATTATTGAAAATCAATGAACTTAAACGGAATTGCTAAGTTTAAGAAAAGGTTCAGTCAAATCCCTCAATGTCATTGTAACATTGTTTCTACCAAGTAAGTTATCCGTAACAAGCAGAATCTTAGCTAGAAATGGCAATGGATACTGTGGGTACCCGACACTACTCGATCCTAATAAGACTATCTGTACCTTTATAAAAGTGTATGAGACGGGTATGGAATCAAAATCATTACTCGTGCTGGGTATGGGACGGGTATGAGAATACCCCCAAGATACATATTACCGTCATAGATCTTTTATATATTAAAAAATATTATTATTTTTTAGATGTAAGATATGAGATTCAAATCTCAACCTTCCATTGAGTGATACCATTAGGTTGTTTTATTCTTATTGATCAAGATTAATTTTTTCAAATTTTAGATAGATGATGTATTAAATTTAAACTTTTTTCAATTCGTAATATTTTTTGCCATATGTATTGATTCTTAACGGGTAGGGGCACCCGTGAATTACATGGGACGCATATAAGATGCAAAAAGTATACCGATTAGAGTAATGGGATGTGTGCGGATAATTAAAAAAATAAACAGATAAGAGTTTAGGATTTGCACTACCCGCAGATACCCTACTCATTGTCATCCCTAATCTTAGCCCTGCTACATCACAAGTAATACAAGAATAAGAAATACAATAATTACTTGTATACAAAAGGTAAATGAGACAAATTAGTGGCTTAAAGAACTATTTGGTCATTGACCTATTCAAAATTTTATCACTTAACCTCTGATCTATTTTTTATCACATTTGACTTCTGATCTATCACCAATTGGGATAGACCAAAGGTCAAATTTGACCAAATAATAGATCATTGATCAAATGAAATTTTTTTTGGACATGTCAAAGAATAAATAATGCTTTAAACCTAAATTAGGTTTATAATCCCTTCTTAGTTATATTTGATCATAATTAGACTTTATTGTGTTTGACATCAAATAGAATTGGACGTTCTCTCCACAAAAGAAAGAGTAAAAGAAGCAGATTGAGAATTTCTACAGCAATCGAATATGTTGGAGATGTGCAAATAGTGGAGCCATTTAGACAATGGCTCATTAGGGAAAACTTGCTTTTTTGCTAGGCATGATAAACTGTCACATTGCTTTTCCTTTTTCTTCCCTCCGAGCTTGCGAATATCAATTTCATATCCGCAAGCTCGGAGGGAAGAAAAAGGAAAAGCAATATGATAGTTATCATGCTTAACAGGAAGCAAGTTCTCCCTAATGAGTTATTGTCTAAATAGCTCCACTACTTGCACATCTAAAACATCATTTACTACTATAGAAATTATCATTCCATTGCTTTTACTCTTTTTTTGTGGAAAGAATTTCTCATTCTCTCTGATCTCAACCATAACATAAAGCTAAATAGAAACAAATACAACTAAAAAGAAATATAAGCCTAACATGATATAATCTATCTCAATCGTACTGCTATGAATATTAAGTAAAATGTAATGGTGGTCTCATTCTTTTTTGGAATAATAATATTGATATATGCATTTTATTTTACTCACGATTTCATATTCACTTTACTATGTTAGATAGATGATTCTAGAATGAAGTTGTACTAATTTTTACAAACATTCCTGCATAACAAATTTCATTTATCTTGAGATTTAAAATGAGAGATTTTAATATTCTATTATTTGTTTCTAATAAAAAAAAAAGGTGACGCCCCTCACCTAAAGTGCTTGTTTCATAGCTTTAAGTTGGATTGTAAGCAAAGGATTTGCTACTAGTTAAACTCGTATTATGTTTGACATTAAATAAAATTAGATGTTCTCTTTAAATTTCACTAGTAATGAAATAGTGAATGCATTTAGACAAAAGCTTATTGGAAAAAATTTACCTCATGCTAAACATGAGAACTATCACATGTTAATAAAACGTTTTTTCTTTTTCTTCCCTCCAAATTTGCAAATGTAAATATCTATATTTGCAAACTCCAATGGAAGAAAAAGGAAAAACATCTAAACAACATATTATAATTATTATGCTTAGCATGAAACAAATCTTTTTCAATATGCTTTTATCTAAATACATCCACTATTTAAAGTTACCAACATTTCAAACATTTTATTAAAGAAAGATGTCATTCTCTTTAATGTCAAACACAATATGAATCTAATTAGAAACCAATATAATAGAATATTATCTATCTTCATTCCATGCACTTATATAAATAAACATTAGGACTATTATCATTGATCTTTTTTTTTGTAAAAATAATATTAACCTTTGCATTTTTTTCATACTCTGATTTTCATATTGACCATGTTAGGCAATTTTGGAATAAAATAGAAAGAGACTAATTTTTACAAGCATCCTAATAAAAGTATAAAATTATCCTCATCAAAATTTACAACTTCATATTTCAACTTAAATAAAATTTTAGTTTCTTCAATAATAGGATGAATCAAAATTTTCAACCTACAATTAATACAATTTATATTAATTAAAAATGTTTATATGTTTATGTGGAAACACATTGTCTTATTTCCTTATTTTGAAAGAATAAGTTAGAAAATTCATATCTTTTATTACTGTTACCTGTTAATCTTTTAATCTAATTTTTAAATTTATTATAATATTTTATTCAAAAAAAAATTATTATAAAATTCCTTATTTTTTACTACCGTTAATCTTGATCCTTTAATCAATTTTTTTAAATTTTTTATCGCAAAATGTAACAATTAAAAATTTAAAAGAAAATTCGCTTGGTAGGGAGGTCTCAGGATCGATCCCCCACAACGGCGATTGGGAGGAGTTTAAATACCGTAATCCTTAGACCCGCCCCGAATTCGGATTAGTCGGCCCAATGTGGTTCGGAGTACCGGATGGTTTAACCAAAAAAAAAAATTAAAAGAAAATACATTAAAAATCTAAAAGAAAACAAATAAAAAGATCAAAAAGTTAACTAAAAAAATATACATATAGATCTTATAATATATTTTTAAAATTAGGACATAAACAATATGTGAATATTGACTTCACATGTCATCAGTGAAAAGAACATTAAGAACTTCTAATTGGAAATTGTTCTTTTCATTTAAAATGTTCATTTTTAATTCTTTTAATTAAAAACAGCTTACTTATTGTTCAGATTACAAAATTATTCTTCACCAGGATATCAAATTACTTGTCTCAGCTTATCTTCTCATAATCATATTATGAGATTACAAGGATCCAATAAAACTGACCGGATTGTGCTTGTAAATCATATTATCATATCAAAAACTTCGACCACAAAAATTTAGTGCTGTTATTTAACTCCAGTCTCGTGAGATATAGAGAAGAAGCTGATGACAACACATAATTTCTGAGTACACATAATTTCTGAGTTTTTCGGACCCAGATTCCATTTCAAAGGATACAAGGGTATAGTTAAAACTCAAAACAACATAAACAAAGATCAGATCATTTCAACAGAACACATAAAATATCAAATTAAGGATCAAAATGCATCAGCCAAATCCATAAATGTCATTGCAATGCAGTTTCTACCAAGTAGGTTCTCCCTGACAAGCAGGGTCTCAGCAGTTCCACTACACCTATAAAATTTGGATTGTTTGTTCATTGGCTTTTCCAAAACAAATCCCTAAGCAAACATTAAACCAAATCAACACGATTACAAAAACAATCCTGATTTAGACACATTAACCACAATTTATACTGATCTCAAACAACATAGGATACTGATCTTTCAATGTATCATTGAAAATCAGTGAACTCAAAAGGAATTGCTAAGTTCAGGAAAAGGCTACCTAAATCCATCAATGTCATTGTAATCTAGTTTCTAGCTAACAAGAAGGGTCTTATAATCTTCAATATACAGAAAAGTATTAATAACCCAATTATCAATTTTCTTGTGTATATATCATATTACAATCTTCATTATACAGAAAATATCAATTCCATAAGACAATTTTGACACAATAAAATGAATTAATAACCCTAGTTGGACTAATATTGAATTAAGTTGCACGTGAGCAACACATGCTGAAGACTCAGTCAAAGCAGTCAACAAAGAATGCCAGCTCAGCATAACTGACTAACAACTCCAGGCGGGAAAATTAGATTAGTTGGTTAGGCATTTCTAGCTTGTATAAGAACACTCTCTGTAATCAGTTTTCATTGAATGGAATAATACATTTCCTGATTCTTCTTTCTCTTATTTTCTCTCCACAATTCACAATGTTTACATGGTATCAGAGCTCATTTTCGATCCACATCAATGGCGTATAAAAGCTATGCTCACGCCTTACGATCTACAGAGAAGGAGAGAAGAAGCAGTCAACATTCTCGAAATCGAAATACAGAAATCGATAGAGAATCGAAAGAAGTAAATCGGAGTGAGGAAGATAATCTCAGTTCCGACGAGATTGAAGAAATCATGATGAATCACAGTGGGATGATGTTTGCTGGTATGGAGAATCCAGGATCATTACTGGTTAGTTCTCAGTTAACTGCTACTAATTACTTGTCATGGCGTAGAGGTATGATTCTTGCTCTTGAAGTCAAAGAGAAGATTGATTTTATTTCTGCTGATGCTGAAAATCACATACCTGCTGATAAGACTAGTACTGAGTATGCAAAATGGAAACGCCTTGATAGTTTAGTCAGATCTTGGTTGTTAAATGCAATTTCTAAAGAGCTTGTTGAAACATTCATGTATGCCACAACTGCTAGAGGCATATGGCTTCAAATTGAGCAGCATTTTGGGGAAAGTAATGGTCCTTTGCTGTACCAAATCAAGAGAGAAATCAGCAATTTAACGCAGGGAGATAGTTTTGTGTTCATTTACTATAGTAAACTCAAGAAATTATGAGAGGAGTTGTCATTCTTGAGGTCTGTTCCAAAGTGTTCCTGTGAAGCTGCCAGACTTTGCAGTTGTGATGCAGTTAAAAGAATCAAGAACTTTGATGATGAAGATCAAGTTATCAAGTTTCTCATGGGGCTGAAGGAGGAATTTGAAGGTGTAAAATCACAAGTACTCATCATGGATCCAATCCAACCTATGGCAAAGGTTTATGCAATGGTGCAGCGTGTGGCTAAGCAAAAGGAGATTGCTGTTGAAGAGGCTCAACTAGAATTTTCTCATGCAGTTACTCACAACAAACCTGCAAGAGGAGGCAGTGATCAGTCAAAAGATAAGAAGAAGTGGCAAAAGAGCTATGACAACAAATCTGATCGATGGTGTGTGCATTGCAAAGCACCAGGTCATGTGAAAGAGACTTGTTTCAAACTCAATAGCTATCCAGAATGGTACAAACCTAAAGGGGAAAAGAAAGGCAACAATGGCATGAATGATAGAAGGAGACAGGGCACCTATCAGCCCAGTTATTCACAGCAGGCAAACATGGTGCAAGAACATGAAGAAAGTCCACTTGACTACAGTGATGATGACAGTCCCCACAACAACAAGATGCCACAGAATTTCAACTATCTCGTACAGCAAGAAGTCCAGAAGATACTGAAGAACAAAGCATTGGAGTTACCTGGCCATTCATCAGGAGGCAGAGATATTTCTGCTTTTGCTGGTTTTGCATGTAATACTCTAACTTCAACTTTGTTAAAACATTTTACCAAGACTGATTGGGTGGTAGATAGTGGAGCTACTACTCATATGTGTTGTGATAAGGGTCAAATATTGAGTTTTCAAAGGGTTCATAGTGGCAGATCAGTCTATTTGCCTGATGGAAATACTCAGAAAATTGAAAGCATAGGGCTGATAAAGTTAAGTGCATCTATTGTGTTAAAAGATGTCCTATTCCTACCTCAGTTTAGACTCAATTTACTGTCAGTTGGGAAACTTTTAATGGATAATCAGATCTTTGTGGTATTTTTGCCTAAGTTCTGCATATTACAGGACCTGAGATCTAAGGAATTGTTAGCAATTGGGGAATTGGTGCAAGGACTCTACAAGCTCAACAGTAGTTCCTTTTCACAGGAGAATATCACAAGAAGAAGCATGGAGATTAATGTACTGCAGGGTGCATTCAATGTAATAGCTAGCTCAAACACTAATAATGTGGATATTTGGCATTTGAGATGTGGACATGCCTCTAAACAAAAGTTAAAGTTGTTGAATGGAATTCAATTGAATAATTGTGATTATGTGTGTGAAATTTGCCATTATGCTAAGCAACATAGGTTGTCATTCCCCAACAGTCATATTAGCACACAAAAGGCTTTTGAGCTATTACATGTTGATGTGTGGGGTCCATATCAAATAGTTACTTCTACTGGAGCTAGATACATTCTCACAGTGGTAGATGACTATACTAGGTGTACTTGGACACTATTGTTGCATAGCAAGTCACAAGTAACAGACTACCTAACCACATTTCTCAACATGATTCACACACAGTACAATGCAACAGTCAAAATTGTAAGGTCAGATAATGGTACAGAGTTTGTCAACTTTAAGTGTAAAGAACTGTTTCACAGCAAGGGCATTATTCATCAAAAAAGTTGTGTCTACACACCTCAACAAAATGGTGTGGTAGAAAGGAAACATAAGCATCTTCTAGAGGTAGCTAGAAGTTTTTTATTTCAAGCTCACATGCCTAAACAGTTCTGGGGAGAAGCAGTTTTACATGCTACTAAGGTCATTAACATGCTGCCTACAAAAGTTCTAGGGTGGAAAAGCCCTTATCAGTTACTATACAACAAACCTCCCGACCTTACTACTCTTAAGGTATTTGGTTGCCTTTGTTTCTACAAAAATGTTCATGCTCACAAAGACAAGATGGATGCAAGGGCACATAGCGGTGCTTTTGTGGGATTGGCACAGAACACAAAAGGGTACCAAATATATGATTTAACTACACAACAAATCATTGTATCCAGGGATGTCAAGTTCTATGAAAGAACTTATCCATTTTCTGCTACACAGCAAAATACTGACATTTCAAGTCCTATAGTACCTGTTGTTTTTTATGTTTCTTCTTTACAGGATACACCAATTTGTAAAGACAACACCCCTCTGGTTACAGCCGATGAAGTCCCATCATCATCATCACCATCTCTTGCTGCAGAAGTACATGAAGCAGTAGAGGAATTTCCTGAAGCAGTTTCCTCTCCATTTTCTTCTGCTGAATCCACTTTCATTACTCACACAACTCCTGCACAATGCTTACAACCTGCCAGAAAATCAAGTAGACAAGTCAAGAAACCCACATGGCAAAAGGATTTTGTAACCAGCAATGTTATTTATATGTCAGATGATGTCCCCACTATGCCATTATTCAATCAACAATAATGTGCTTTTGTTAGCAAAGTTGAGCAGGAGCCAGAACCTACTACTTACCAAGCTGCTTGCAAGAATGAGAATTGGGTAAAAGCAATGGATGCTGAAGTGGAAGCATTAGAGAAGAATGGTACCTAGCAGATCACTAAGTTACCAAAGGGAAAGAAGGCAATCAAGTCTAGATGGCTTTTTAAACAAAAGTTTCTTGCAGATGGAAGCTTGGATAAATACAAGGCTAGGCTTGTGGCAAAAGGGTACAACCAGAAGATGGGTATTGATTACAGTGATAGCTTCTCACCAGTGGCCAAAGTTGTTACTGTCAGGTTATTTTTGGCCTTAGCAGCCCATTTTAAATGGGAGATATATCAAATAGATATTAACAATGCTTACCTACATGGTTTCATAGAAGAAGAGCTATACATGGAGCCACCTGAGGGCTACACCAAAACCAAACCAGGGGAAGTTTGTAAGCTCATAAAATCCATCTATGGCCTCAAACAGGCAGGCAATGGAATAAAGAGCTCACATCTACACTACTTAAGCTGGGATTTCACAGGTCCATTCATGACTATTGTTTATTTACAAAGTCAGAAGGACAAGAGTTCATAGTGCTAGTGGTTTATGTAGATGATATCTTGCTTACAGGGACTTCTAAGAACATGATTGATGCAGTTAAACTTGCTTTGCATGAGTCTTTCACAATTAAAGACTTAGGAATTGCTAAGTACTTTTTGAGAATAGAAATATCCCGAATGATATAGGCATTGTTATATCTCAGCATAAGTACATAAAGAACATGTTATTAGAAGCATGCTTGCAAGAAGCAACACCAACTTCTAGTCCTTTCCCAGCAGGCATTGACTTTTCTCAGTCAAGTCCTCTCATACCAAATGCTGAACAATACAGGAGAATAGTGGGGAAACTATTGTATTTGGGGTTCACACGTCCTGATATTGGTTATGTTACTCAGCAGTTAAGCCAATTCCTACAAGAGCCTACTGTTCTACATATGAATGCAGTCCTCCATGTCCTCAAGTATCTAAAGGGTACAATGACAATGGGATTACAATATCCTAGTGGATCAGAGTTGCAACTTCGTGCTTATTGTCATAATGACTATTCTCATATGATAAATAAAGCACCTATGCATCTAGAAGCATACAGTGATGCAGATTGGGCGCGATGTAAGCTTACCAGGAGATCTGTTGGAGGATACTGTGTATTTCTGGGAGGTGCTTTGATTTCTTGGAAGGCGAAAAAGCAGGCTACTGTTAGCAAATCGTCAGCAGAAGCAGAGTATCGTGCCATGGCTACAACCTCCTGCGAAGTTCAGTGGTTAACTTATTTATTGAAGGAGTTTAAGGTTCCTATGCAACAACCCATCCCTCTGTACTGCGACAATAAGGCAGCAATCCACATTGCAAAAAATCCGATGTTTCACGAGCGAACGAAGCATCTGGATATTGATTGTCACATCGTCGGAGATCATCTTCAAAATGGATTATTAACGACCCCCTTTGTGTCTTCTAGTGACCAATTGGCAGACTTACTCACTAAACCTCTCAGTTATTCTCAAATGGTACCAATTTTGGGACAGATGGGAGTGGTTAATCTTCAAAGATCCGGCAAAGGTGATTGATTTTTCATTCCGGTGATCGTTTTCAAATTGAAGAAGATGCAATTAGGGATTTTACTTCAACGGTCATATTTTGCACATGAGGGGAGGTGTCTCACTTATTGCTCAGTCAAAGCAGTCAACAAAGAATGCCAGCTCAGCATAACTGACTAACAACTCCAGGCGGGAAAATTAGATTAGTTGGTTAGGCATTTCTAGCTTGTATAAGAAAGCTCTATGTAATCAGTTTTCATTGAATGGAATAATACATTTCCTGATTCTTCTTTCTCTTATTTTCTCTCCACAATTCACAATGTTTACAACTAAACAAACTAATCCTTTTAATGTATCATTAGCTACTTACACATTGAAAAAACAGAACACAATAAATATAAGAAAGACTCAGCAAAATCCATTAATGTCATTGTAATGTAATTTCTACCAAGTAGGTTCACCCTGACGAGCAGGGTCTTGGCTCCACTACATCTACAAAAGTTGGATTGTTTCTTCATTGGCTTTTTCAAATTACTTCACCTAATCAAACACTAAACCTGGCTAACACAACACTATTAATAGATACAACCTAACTATCCCAATTTTGACACTAACAAGAATTAACTAACACCCCCAAGGCTTTGATTGAATGAAGATTATGGAGGGGTTAGGAATAAATTGCTTTAACAATTACAACCAGAAGAATTGATAGCAATTTAAGCATTGAAGATGCAACTTTAAGCATTAAAACTCCATGAAATAAAAAGACATTGTTAAATTTAAGAAAAAGCTCAGACTTGAAACAGCTCTATCGATCATGAATTTTCTGAAGCAGAACTGGCATTAAAGCTGTAAACTAATCATCACTGCCATTTTCATTTTCAGGGCAAAAAACTAAACTAAACTAAAAAATTGGCTCATATCAAGACATTCAACCATATATTCTTTTTTCTGCTTCATTGATTACTCTCAGAAGCGCGGATAATAATTAATCATCACCAATGACATATCTCAGAACAAAGTTCAAATCAATCCGTCAACAATTCGATTCAAAAGAGGAAAAAGTCGGACCTAAATATTTATGGTGGAAAAACTACCGAAGAAGAGAAACTCAACGTTATCACGGCAGAAATTCTCTATTTTCCATAAAATTAACATCGAAAACAAATTAAAAGTGTGGAAAGCCACGATTCAAAACGACAGATCTAAAAAACCCTAGAACTGAGCAAAAGAAAACATAGTAGAAAGAGATTTCGCCGTTGATTTGACACAGATCAGCCGGTAGGAAGAGAAAAGGCTAAACTGCAACACTAAACGGCAATAATTTAGCACGAGTTTTGGGGCTTTCATCGTCACTGTATTATATATCAGAGAAGCCCGGGAGAACCCGTGCAGAAACAATTAGCAAGTAAATCGACGAAATCTTTCCGATTAGCTCACCTGAAGCATAGATCTGAGAAGCGGCTTCGCTTTGAGTGATGAATGGAAGGGATGCTCTTGGGTTTATATAGAGGTATTCAAGCCCTAAAACCCTAGCAGACGATAGCGGTCGACGAATTTTACTTCTTGATATCATATAGCTAGTAGCGTGCGTATATCAGAACTAAACCTGTCCATTACCGGGCTGGGCTAGGTTCGGATCGGGTCTAACAGGCTTTTATCTAAAATAATTTTTAACCTTGTATGTTGTAATTTAGGCGTCTAAATCCAAATTTAAAAAATCAAATCACAAATCCAATTCATATAAGTTCGCCTAATATATATATATATAATTATAAAATTTATATTTAAAAATAAATATTAATAAATAAATATATAAATTCACTAATTAATAGTAGTAGATCACGCTGATCGGATCATATTATTTTTATCAATCTCAAACTCGGTTTTGGTGAGTCTGGATCGAAGGTTAATTTTTTTGTATCCAATTTAGAACCAAAGGATACGGGCTTGGATAGATCGGATGGATACCCTAACCCGTAGACAGGTCTAATCAGAACTAGGGTTTCTATATATTTGTAATTTTATAGGTTGTTTATTGGGATAAAGTGTAAAAATACTAATAGTCATGAGCAATTTTATTCTTAATGTTTAAAATTATGCAATTTTACTCTTGCTGGTGAAGTAAATAGCAACTTTACTCCTAATATTGGTAAGTTGAGTTAATTTCAGACATCATTATAAAATAAAAATCTTTTATTCGTTATTTAATACTAGTTGCATATCAATTGGTTCTAAAAAAATCAAATTTTTTATGATTTAATAATAGAATTGAAGATTGATATTTTTAAATTCGACGAAATATATTATTTTTTTTCTAATTCGTACAAAATACAATATAATTTTTTATTTTTTTAATAATATATTTGTGATATGTTAATAATGTGTGATAAACTAACGCACATATGAAATGTAGATGATAAAAATAATTATTGAGAAAAAAATATGATTTAATAATAGAATTGAAAATGAATATTTTTAAATTTGATGAAATTTTTAGATTTTTTTCAACTCGTACAAAATACAGTATATTTTTTTAATGATATATTTGTGATAATAAGTGATAAAGTGACGTATATGTGAAATGTAGATGATAAGATTTATGACTGAAAAAATAGTTTCATGGCTTATTTTTCAAATTGATCCAACTTTCCAATATTAGGAATAAATTTGCTCTTTGCAGCCGCAGTTAGAGTGTCCGTTATGGTTACTTTGTTTAAAACAAGGCTTAATACCTTTCGAGCCCATAAGTTGTTCCAATACTGCAACTGACCACCCGGACTTAAACTTGTGCCAACTAACCCTCTCAACTTGCTTTATTTGAAACAAATAACCCCTCAAATTACTCAATTGGAACAAATAACTCATCAAGTTGCTTATTTGTAACAAATATCCCATAAATCCAAAAAAAAATATTCGACATAATATTACATCAGAAATAAAAGATTTCCAATTGCTACATCTAACTAATCTACTGATACATTAACTAAAGGGCAAAAAAACTCCCGAAATCACAAATATTAACCTATTTGAGGGGTTATTTGTTTCAAATAAGCAAAATGTTAAAAATAACATTATCTAACAGACCAGAAATAAAAATTAAGCACAACAAAAACCAAGTACACAATAACAATTCAACAATAAAACTGATAACAATTAACATGGAGAAGAGTTTAGAGTAGCCTGTGAATTTGTGGATTGAAGCACGCTGATTTGCGCTGTCCTTTGAGAGAAAACGACCCATCTGTACCGAGTATTAATCAACCACGTCTCTTCCACAAGATACACTTCAATCCGCTGAGATTCTTATGTGCAACTAAGAATCACCCGAACCGGTTATTCTCGATGCTCAAATGACAATTGTGATTAAGGGCACCAAAATTGAATTATGATAAGGTAAATTCAATGATTCTAAATAAAAGTTAGACTACGTATTAACATAGCAGCTAAGAGAGAATATATGAGAATTGCCTTTTTTTAAACAATAGCAAAAGAAAACCAGAAGATTAGAATTAATCTGATATAAGGACGAAATCTTGAAGAAAAATGGTCTGAGAAGAATTGAAAGAAGAAGTTTGATTTTTGCTGATTACAAAAGTGTGTTTAATCAATTATGTACAACTCTTTTTATAGGCATGATAGGTTAACGTTAGTACTTGAAATTAGGGGATTTAGATGCTAAAATCGTGCACTAAGAATTAGTGAAATTGACCAATTATATTGGCTAATCTTTAGGAACAAACTTTTACCAAGTAAATATAACAAATTTGAATTAAATTTTAATTAAAAATCTAACATTCCCCCACATAAAACTTTTAATTATTATTTGAGCATATAATACCGTGTAATAGGTGATAGGTACCTTTCGGGTTTGAACCTACACTTAGTGTTAATGAATTTATCCTGAAGAAACCATGGTAACATATAAATATTTTGAACTATGCTCTTTAGGCCAGAATAAAATTCACCACACACCACAGTATGAGAAATCATCAAGGTCCTATCGATTTTGCACTTTTCGATCATGCGCACATATCTGTTCATGAGTGCTTTTAGAAACTAACCTAATTTTTCATAGTGGCGACCCCACCACCACACTCACTAGGTGAATCCTCCAAGAGTGATATGTGAAAAATCACCCCGCAAAATATATACCGTTAGATTCATTCAGAATTAAATTCTTCCTAAACATCACATTAGAGAGCAACACATCATAGGAATGGGACCCGGAATTCTCCCGCATATTAATATTAGATTTGCTCTCCCAAGTTACCAAATAGTTTCGTTATTACCTGTTGAACTTTATTTATGTGGGATCGCCATGTATATAAAGTCAGGTGTCCACTATGGTAACTAATTAGTGGGTCTCAGTCTCATTCCCCTCGATGTAAGAAGTATCTGTTGGCGCGCCAAACCTTTGGTGAGTGAATCCGCTATGTTATTTTCAGACCTGACAAAATCTAAAGAAATGACACCATAAGATAATAAATGACGTATCGATTT
Source organism: Euphorbia lathyris (assembly GCF_963576675.1). Lineage (NCBI taxonomy): Eukaryota > Viridiplantae > Streptophyta > Magnoliopsida > Malpighiales > Euphorbiaceae > Euphorbia > Euphorbia lathyris. The sequence continues at coordinate 92,805,795 of NC_088914.1, forward strand.
ATGTCTAATAACCACATGCCTTCTTTTTTCATTATAATTTTTATTTTGAACCTTTGCAATTTTAGCTTGACTTTCACAATGCATGGAAATTAAAGGGATAGGCTTATCTAAAAATGGTATATCGTCTAAGAAACTTTTAAGTCATTCTGCTTCCCTACTAGCAGCATCTAGTGCCACTAATTCTGCTTCCATGGTAGACCTAGTTATAATGGTTTGTTTAGCAGATTTTCAAGCTATTGTTCCACCACTTATTGTAAAAACAAACCCACTAGTGGACTTTGTTTCTTGTGAATCTGCTATCCAATTAGCATCACTGTAACCTTCCATTATAATAGGGAAACCACAATAATGTAAAGCATAGTTGACAGTCCCTTAAAGATATTTAAAAACTCTTTCTAAGGCATACCAATGTGTAAGGTTAGGATTATGAGTATATCTACATAACTTAACAACAGCAAAAGATATATCAGTTCTAGTATGACTTGCAAGATGCAATAAAGATCCTATTATTTGAGAATACTTATATTGAGAGACACTGTCACCAATATTTTTCTTTATTTGAACAGTCATATCATATGGAGTAGACACAGGAGATATATCAGAATAGTCAAACTTTTTCAATAGTTTTTCTATATAATGCGATTGAGACAAAGCAAAACCATCATCAAACTTTACTAATTTAATTCCTAAAATTACATCAGCATTGCCTAAGTCTTTCATGTCAAACTTATTTGAAAGAAAAGATTTAGTAATCTCAATAGCTTTTAAATCACTACCAAAAATTAAAATATCATCTACATATAGACATAGAATCACAAAAGAGTTTTCAAATTTTTTGTAATAAACACATTTATCAACACTATTTATTTGAAAGCCATCAAATAACATGACATTGTCAAATTTCTCATGCCATTGCTTAGGTGCTTGTTTCAAACCATAAAGAGACTTAATAAGCCTGCAAACTTTATTTTCTTTCCTAGGTATAACGAAACCTTCAGGTTGGTCCATATATATTTCTTCTTCTAAGTCACCGTTTAAGAAGCGGTTTTACATCCATTTGATGAACTTCTAATTTATAGATAGAAGCTAAAGCAAAGAAAAGTCTAATCATAGTAATTTTGGAAATAGGTGCATATATATCAAAAAAGTCTACACCTTCCTTTTGTTAAAAACCTTTAGCCACTAATCTAGCTTTGAACTTTTCTATAGATCCATCAGTTCTTAACTTTTTTCGAAAGATCCATCTACAACCAATAGTTCTACAGCCAGGCGAAAGATCACATAAAAACCATGTTTTATTTGAAATAATAGAATTCATTTCATCATTTATTACTTCTTTCCAAAAAGGAGCCTCAGATGATGCCATGGCTTCATGATGTGTTTTTGGTTCATCTTCAAGTAAAAATGTGTAAAAATCTGAACCAAAATCTTTATTTTTTTCTTTTCCTTTTGCTTGTTCTAAGTGTCTTAGAGTCATTAAACATAGGATCAGAACTGGAAGAACACACTTCTACACGTTTAGAAACCTTATTTTTCATAGGAAAAATATTTTCAAAGAAACATGTATCTTTAGATTCCATAATAGTGTTACTAGAAATTTCTGGAATATCAGAGTTTAACACTAGAAATCGATAACATATACTGTCCATAGCATAACCAATAAAAACATAGTCAATAGTTTTGGGTCCTATTTTCCTTTTCTTAGTAATAGGAATATTGACTTTTGCTAAACACCCCCACACCTTTAAAAAATTTAAAGATGGTTTTTTAGCATGCCAAAGTTCATAAGGTGTTTTGTCACTATTTTTATAAGGAATTCTATTAAGAATTAGACATGCAGAATGTAAAGCTTCACCCCAAAAATTATTAGCTAAACCAGAACTGAGCAATATAGTATTAACCATATCCATAAGAGTTCTATTTTTTCTTTCTGCTACTCCATTGGATTGAGGTGAATATGGAGGTGTGACTTGATGAATGATACCATGAAATTTACAAAATTCATTCATCTCATTTGATGTGTATTCACCACCTCTATCAGAACGTAAGTTTTTTATTTTCTTATCAAGTTGATTTTCAACTTCAGCCTTATAAGCTTTAAATCTATCAAACAATTCACTTTTGCAATTGATCAGATACACATAGCAGAACTTAGAAAAATCATCAATAAATGTAATAAAATATCTCTTGACACCACGTGTCAAAACATTATTGCTATCACAAATATCACTATGAATTAATTCCAATAGTGATGATTCTCTTATCATTGGTTTAAAGGGTTTTCTAGGTTGTTTAGCTTGAACACATATTTGGCATTTTTTCTCTTTGTTAATATCATGCTTTGGGATTAATTCTAAACTCATCATCCTTTTCATAGTGTTAAAGTTTGTCATGTCAAGAATTATAACATTCAACAACGGTAATAGAAGATTCAAAAGAAGACTTTTTTATCAATGTTAGAAAAGGGCACTACATACAATTTATATAAACCATTGACCAAATACCATTTTCCAATAAAAGTACCATGTCTAGTAATAACAACTTTATTTGAATCAAGTACAAGTTTAAAACCATTTTGATCTAATAAAGAAGCACTCGTTAAAAAATTTCTTAAGCTAGGTACATGAAGAACACCATATAAAACAAGAGAATTTCCTAAAGATAATTCTAACTTTATTTGTCCTTGTCCTAATATTTGTGCCTCACTCTCATTCCCCATACTCACATATCTGGCACTTGAAACCTGATAAGAGGAGAAAAACCTTTTATCAGCACAAGCATGTACATTAGCACCAGAGTCTATCCACTAGTCATTTTAGTTAAAAATTGTATTTAACTCTGGGCTAGAGACAAAGTACATGTGAGTTGAGGGATGGGAGCTAGGTTCAAGAGTCACCATATTTGCTTGAGGTTTTTGAACGGTTTGTCCTTTACTTTGTTGACCTTGGCGTTTGAAGCAATTTTTGGCAATGTGATTGGTTTTTCCAAAACCCAACATTCTAAGCTTTTTTCTGATTAAAGTTGTTAATTTTTGGTTTATTGTTGTTAAACTTACCATTGCCACCCGAATTTTTGCTAAGGGAATTTTTCTTAAAATTATAGGGTCTAGGCTTATGGACATTTTCAACAATATGATCTTTTGCGTGAAAACCAAAATTTTGTTTAATAAGGAAAGACACAAGTACAATATCAGGAAAATCAATGCCTTTAATTTTCAAATAAAAAATGATGTTTTCAAAATCATGAATTTGATCAGAAACACTTTTACCATCAACCATACAAAAATCAAGGAACTTTTCAATAGAGTATCTTTTTAAACCCTTTTCTTCATTGTCGTATTTCCTTTCTAAAGAATTCCACAACTCAATGGCAGTTTTGGTATGACAAAAAATGCGATAAATATTATCAGACAGAGCACTTAAAATACGACCATGACAAAGAATATCCTTATCATTAAAATCATTTTTATCCCTAGATCCCGACGCACTACTAGACTCAACAATTTCTATCATATTCCTAGGAGTTGACTTTTTCTCTTTATCACTGCTTAAGATTACCGAAAAGAGACCTAGTTCAGTAAGCCAAAATTTTATCTGTTATTGCCAACAAAGAAAATTCTGACCCGTGAACTTTTCAGGCTTGCTAGACAACGACTTAATAAGATCCATAATAAAGGTTTTCTCTCAAAGAATGTTAAAAATAATATTGTCTAACAGACCAGAAATAAAAATTAAGTACAACAAAAACCAAGTACACAATAACAATTCAACAATAAAACTGATAACAATTAACACAGAGAAGAGTTTAGAGTAGCCTGTGGATTTGTGGATTGAAGCACGCTGATTTGCACTGTCCTTTGAGAGAAAACGCTCGTCTGCACCAAGTATTAATCAACGCAAGATACACTTCAATCCGCTGAGATTCTTATATGCAACTAAGAATCTCCCGAACCGATTATTCTCCATGCTCAAATAACAATTGTGATTAAGGGCACCAAAATTGAATTATGATAAAGTAAATTCAATGATTCTAAATAAAAGTTAGGCTACGTATTAACACAGCAGCCAAGAGAGAATATATGAGATTTTTCTTTTTTTTAAACAGCAGCAAAAGGAAACCAGAAGATTAGAATTAATTTGATATAAGGACGAAATCTAGAAGAAAAAGGGTATGGGAAGAATTGAAAGAAAAAGTTTGATTTTTGCTGATTACAAAAGTGTGTTTAATCAATTGTGTACATCTCTTTTTATAGGCATGATAGGTTAACGTTAGTGCTTGAAATTAAGGGATTTAGATGCTGAAATCGTGCACTAAAAATTAGTGGAATTGACCAATTATATTGGCTAATCTTTAGGAACAAACTTTTACCAAGTAAATATAATAAATTTTAATTAAAAATCTAACAATTTGAGAGGGTTAGTTGTCACAAGTTTAAGTTCAGGGGGTTAGTTACAGTATTTGGACAACTTGGAGGCTAAAAAGTTATTAAGTCTTAAAACAAAATAACAATACTTTATTTTAAATAGCCAATAATATAATGACATAATGACATGTGAAAAATTAAGTTTTAATAAAATCAAATTATATTAAAAGTTAACCTCTAAAATAACAGGTTATAATTTAATAAATGAAAATTAAAGTAACACAATGTAAAATACAATACAATTCTATCCACTAAATAATTTTACGTAAATTTGACACTACTTTATATCAAATCTATAAAACCTTTACAATTTTCCATAATATTTATACAATTTTATATAAAATAATTATTTTTTATTAAAATATTACTTAAAAATAATTTTATTATTAATTAATTTAGTAGATAACACTAAATGATATCGTAAAAAGTAAATATTTGACGTGAAACTCGATTTTCAAGGAATTTAGTAGTATTTTAATAAAAAAATAACAACTTTATGTAGATTGAGTCTTACTTTATGTACACGATGTCTATAAGCAGAGAATTGACGCAAAGTTGAAATATATTACGTATACCACATATTTTTCGCGAAGTTAGAGGATTTGTTTTCGTAAAATAACAATTTTGCATAAATTAAATCTTATTTTACGTAAATTGAGACTACTTTACATAAAATATATAAAACCTTTATAAATTTTCGTAACATTTGTATACTTTTACATAAATTAATTATTTTTCGTTAAAATATTAATAAAAAATTATTTGTTAATTAATTTATATTTTATTTATAAGTTTAGTAAACAACACTAAATAATTTTCATAAAAGGCAAATATTTCACGTGAAACTCGATTTTTGGAGAATTTAGTAATTTTTTCATGACTGATATGGTAAAATATATCGAATGGGCCTTCGAAAAGCCCATAACTTATTCTTTGAGCCGGTCCAGTTAGGGTCCCCAAAAGGATCCAATTACGGAGTGAGACTTTGGACCTCATAAACACACTAAGCTCAATTAGAAAGGGAATTTAGGATCCGGACTAATATGATGCTGACACGTGTACATGAGTGGAAGCCCAAATTACTATAAATAGAGGCTCAGCATAAGGAGAAAGGTACACATTATTTCTATACTATACTACTCATAATTTACATCTTAAGTTCATTATCCACATATTGACTTAAGCTTCGGAGAGGGTTCGCCGATCATCGGCACCCTATCTGAAAGTGTTCTGTTTTACAGGTCATAAGGCGTGGTGATTCAATATTACGACATCATTTGGTGCGGTGAACGTGGAACGCTACTCATTTCAGAATGGTTTATGTTCAGTCTTCCATAATCCATCCGGTGGTGGAACCTTTGCTTCAATCAGCAAACGTACAGGTTGTTCAACCTGCCGTCAATCAGAGAGTGAAAGATATCCCAAGTTCTTCTACTGTTCTTCCTAGAGGTTTGGTGGATGCCAGTAATTATCCGATTACACCTTTGTTTGTAACTCCAACTTTGGATGTAGAATTCTTCGGCCTGTTCAATGAGTTGTGAATCAGAATGGTCGTTCAGGTTCATATTCATAATGTCGGAGTGACAACCGATAAAATCATTCTATAAAATTTTACGGAAGCTATTTTTTCAATTGGTAAACAATGACCTTCTGGCTTTATAATGTTGAAAATGTTGGTGATTCTCTTCCAAAAATCACCAAGTTGTTGATCCGTATCCACGACTTCGTCGTTCGCTATTGTCAACCAAATATGACATAAATGTTTTTCAAATGTATTGCTCAATTTAAACCTCAGTGTTGACCCTCCAACAGGTTCTGCCTGAGTTTTTGAAACTTTGATGCACTCATCAACTGATCCCGTATGTGAAGATTCCACAATAATTAGGGTTGAACCGGAATAAGGACCATGTGGGTAGTACTACAACATCAGTTGATTATTTCCGTGTATATAAGGGTACGATACTTGGGGTTGAATAAATTTTGGTGGGTTGGCATATATTATTGCATATATGGCTCATAATGAGGTTGTTGAGTTGGCCTCATCGAAGATCTTTGGGAGATTGGCGTAGTTGGGATCTAAAATTGAGGATTTTGTATCGATAATTCGGAATTTTGTGTTTCAAAATACTGAGTATTTGGAACCTAGAAAAAATATTGGGTAAAATGAAAAATATTGGATAAAATGCCCTTGATTTTTATCCATTGAAATAAAAAAAATCTCTAAATATTAGAGAGATTGTTGTAATGAAAATTGTGAAATTATTTGGATTTATAGTGAATTTTGAAAATTTTACAGTTTGAAAGAGTAATTTAAAAAGAAAAATTAAAAGTTTACCTTTTGTAGCCACTTTGTATATATTTATATGAATTGTTTAAACCATCTTTCTGTTTGACACAACAGATTATTCTTTCCATATTTCAAAATAAAACAATTTTTTTAATTCAAAAGATATTTTGTATACAACATTTTATTTAATTGACAAACATAGGCCTTCTAGCTTGAAGAGAAGCTGACGCTCCTCTTAGATACATGCACCTTCTATATCACAAACGTGCAATTTCTCTTCCTGTTTGGAAGTATTATTTTTATGTCTTCGTTACTAAATACTATAACTTACCTAAATATACAACAACCAAAACACTTGTACTAAACTTGTTGAGTGTTACAAGTAACACTCTTATAACACCCAGTATAGTTGCTCTTAATTTACTCTCTAAAAATAATATAAATAATTAACTCTTAGTGGTTTAAGAGTGACTAGGACATATCATCTCTAAAAATGCTCCTTATATTCACTCTATATTACATCACCTTTTAATTTTTTTATTATTCAAATTATTAATCATTATTTTATTTACCAATAGTGAAAGCAGAAATATGATCAATAATAATTTATTACTACAAAATGAATTAAAGAAGCACTAAAAGATAGAAAGGGACTTTCTATTACTAGAGATGATTGGGATGATTTTTTAATAATTTGAGGAGTAACTAAAAGACTGTTGGAACTGATTTTTAGCTCTTCTCAAATTTTAACTGAAAAGCCAAATTAAGAAGCCATTAGAGATGTATGTTTATGGGGTTTTTTTCCAAACAGGAACTGAAGTTATTTTTTTACAATAAAAAAATGACTAAGGTTTTTCACTTTGTTAAAAGGGAAAATTGCAAAATTGGGTAAAATAGGAGACCTATTTACATATTTAGACCACTTATCCAACCTACTACATATCTAGACTATATTTTTGTAATTTTCCAAAATATACTCTAACCTTTCATCCTCCACTTCATCTTCCTCTTCCAAGTGCACGGTTCTCCTTCCCCTTCCCAGACCTTTAATCTTCCTCTCTTCCTTTATTTTGCAAAATCTAAACCGATTTCTTCATCATCATGTCTTTTTCTTCTTTCTCTCTTGATTCCTCATCTTCTTATTTCTAGAAAATTAAGTCATGGTTCTTCATCTTCCCATTTATTCTCGTCTCTTAGTTTCTTTCTTCTTTTACAAATTAGAGACATCGTTATTCGACGTTATTTTGATTGTTTATCATATGGTTATTAACTTAATCTTCATCTTTTTTTAGAAAATCACTCCACGAAATGAGATTTGTGAAGGTTTGTAAGGAAAAATAAGCTAAAAAATGATGATTTTATTTCGCGAAAACAGATTACGCGAAGTCTGCGAAGAAAAATGTTCATGATTTTTATCTTCACACTTCGCATAATCTTGTTTCGCGAAGTAAAATCGTCCTTTTATTATTACTTTTCTCTTCGCAGGCTTCATGTAATCGTTTTTCGCGAAGAAAAATCATCCTTTTATTGTTACTTTCTATTCGCAGATTTCGTTTAATCTTCTTTCGCGAAGCCAAATTGTCATTTTTCTTGCTAACACGACTTAATTTTTTTGAAAGTGGTTGAATACAGAACATCGAATTCAAGTACTCATTTAGCTTGAATACAAAAGCATCAATCACAGTAGGCGGTGTACTGGGATATAATGGAGGTGTGAACCTTTGGATTTTTCTTGGATTCTTTCTTGAAAAGAAAAGAAAAATCACCACGAACTTCGGGTTCAATTTCTCAAACTTCGGGTTCCATTTCTCATCTCAAAAGGACACGTATTCCACTGATTTTTCTTGCTTCTAGTTCCTTCTGTTTTTGAGATTTAGGGTTTAGGTTTTGAATTATCATTGCAATGTTATTGAAAATTTTGATAATGTTATGATTTTAATGTTGTTGTAAATTTTGATAATGTTATTATTTTAATATTAAAATTATTGTTGCATCCTTATTGTTATGCTTTTTTTTTTGTTATATACCACTTCGCATATTTCATAATATGCAAAGTATGTAAAGTTTGCGAAAAAGTACGTCTTTTACTTCGCATATTGTGAAATGTGCGAAAATAAAAAATTATTCTGCGAATTAGTATTGTCTTCGCATAATTTGCATATTACGAAATATGCGAATTAAATTCATATTCTAAAGTAAATATCATTTTCGCATATTTCAAAATATGTGAAGTCAGGTGACAATGGGAAAAAAATAAATACTAAGAAATTTCTAAGTGTTATATATATATAAAAGGTATTGTGGAAAAGTCACAAAAATAAAATCTAGATAGGTAATAGATTACGTAAATGGTCTAAATATGTACATGAATCTCTCATTTGACCCAATTTTATAATTTTTCCTTGTTAAAAATATTAATCTTTTTAGTTGACACTGTTAAAATAACTGTTAACGACCGTAAAATTAAAAAATTATTGATTATATTCTATACAACTTAATCTTTTAATTTTTTAATTTTGAGATCATTTATATTTTGTTTTGTGGAAAAAAATAAATGTTTAAAAAACTCCAAAAATGATAACTTCTAAAATAAAAAATTTAATTTAGAGAGAAAAGCTCCAACAATTGCAATTTTGACAAATTCTAGTCATTACTGGTTTCCATATAACTAATTCTAGTTATACTACTAATGATCTATAAATATGTAAACTATTTGTATTAAAAGTAAGTGCACATAATTTGCTATACATTCATTTTGCATTTGTTATTAAAACAAATCAGTAATCAATCAAACTCTTAAAATAATAGATCAGTTACTCATCCTAATGGGTTAATCAAAATTAAAACAAACGATGCTTTTAAAAAATCAACTAGTTTAACTAATGCAAGAAATTTTGGTTCTAAGAGCATCTGCAGTGGGCTGTATCACTTGCAAAAAGTGATTCAGAAAAGTGTATCTTTGCATTGGAGATGAGTGAATTAAATGAAGAGAGGGGTATTTTGTAACACAATTCTGATGCGAACCATGGAGAAAAGGAGGAATGGAGGCTTTGTGGGATTTGGCGAGAACGAGCAGCTGAGATCGCGCCTCAACTGGCGCATGTGATACACGCGCGCTTGAGGCGCGTCTCAGCCGCAAAGTTGGACTTCTGGAGGAGACAGGTGGGCCCCTCAAAGCTGGTTACATTTTTTTTTGTTTAAGCGCTTTTGAATTATAAAAAGCTGATTTGAATTAACACATTCACATTACCGTTGGGAAGTATAAAAAGGGGATTTTTTTTTTCAATGCCAAAATTATACCGTTGCATATATCATAATTTTGTAAAAAAATTAAATATATATATATATATGATAACTGGAGATGAATTTCTGATCAACTCTCTTCCCTGTGGGGGCGTCGTTGGGTTCGACGGGGGGAAGCTCCGATGCCAAAGTTAGTATGGTATAAGGAGAATAAACTATATTGACAAAGGTAGGGTTTTAGGAAGAGAATGAATGTGTACCTCAATAGCATGGTGTGCAAGCTATTTATAGTCATGTGATCGTAACTCCTAGTAACCAAAAAGTCTCTATTAATGCCCCATTAATGGCGGTTACAGATCTCCTTTAAGCTTGGCCGTTAGCTCAATAAAGGATCATTAATGGCCTTTATTGGGAATCGGTTTTACCGCTCAATGGGCGGATCGATGCATAACGGCGGGTCATCCATAGGTTTGACTATGGATCTCATGTGGCGGAGTTTAGGTGATCCGCCATCAGGATGCCTTACCTGATACGCCATTGCTTCTCGGGCTGTCCCCAATACGTGGTCGTTTTGGCAAATATCCTTTTTGATCCTTGGGATCATATCCCGATGTTATCAGAAGCCCCCCCAAAGTTCCTTTAAAGTCCTTTAGGGCTTTTGAGCCTCTTCGCGTGCCGTCATGATGAACTGTATTAATGGCCACTTGGTTTGAGGCCATTCATGGAATGACATGTGTCCTTTGCGCGCTGCTCGAGGTGAGAAGTGTGGCCTTCTTGAGTTTCCGCGAAGCTCTTTCCAGAATCAAGAACCTTCAAAGCTTCCAATTTTCATGTAAGTAAATCTTTCCGCCTTGTTTTCTGGGTTTTATGAGTTCTTCGTCTGGGTCTACTACTGAACTGTTTAATTTGACCTCCCCTTCTTCCGAAACCCAAATTAGTTGGACCACTTCCTCTGAGAGTTCAAGTTCTTTCGAAAGTACGTCTAGCTGGGATTTGTGTAACTCGGTGAGGGAGAGTAGGAATCGTAGAACTCGGAATTTTCCTGACGCCGTGACCCGTACTGTTTCGGTGATAGATTCTAGGAGGTTTTCCGGGATGGAGGCTTCTTATTCAGCCCCATTTAGGAAAAAGGCGCCTCGTGCGGAGTCTACTCCGTCTCGCATGAGCGCCGCGGATCTAGCAGATCTGGCGGATCGCTATCCGTGGATTAAGAATTATGAGATTGAATTGGCGGCTGCTCACCAGCGACCCGCCTGTCCGCCCGTAGGATATCTGTCCGTGTACAGTTGCCATGTGGAGAGAGGGTTCCATCTTCCTCTTCCTAAGATGATGGCGGATATCCTGGCGTACTTTGGAATCACTGCCTGTCAGCTGCATCTAAATGGCTGGTTAGATTTGGCCCTGGATTGTTATTTGGCTTCGAACCTAGGGGTAGTTTGTAACCCTCGAATCTTCTGGTCCCTTCATAAACCAACGAAGCGGAAATCTGAGTCCTTCTACACATTCGCCAAATTTAAATCCTATTCGCCATTCTCTGGGAAGATGTCGAACGTCCATCTCTAGGGTGAAATTTTTTTCTACATTAAGGTGAAAGAGGATGAACCCCTGGGATTCCCCTCGGTTTGGAATGCCAAACCTTTGCATATGGCGGGAGATCTACGTATATTGACAGATAGCGATGAAAAGGTGGTGGATCTCATGAAAAGCATCAAGGCAGATGCTTGGACGTACACTGATGCTCTGGAATTCATGATGAATGATATTCCCCTGATCCGCCGTGACGAGAATGGATTTACTTTTTCGAAGTTTTATCAATTTGATGAAGGTACTTTTGTTCTTTCCTTTTGATTATTATTTCTTGCTCCCTTGTCAGGGGTTTGTCTGAGGCAAGTCGCGCTCTTGTAGAGATGCGCAAGAAACAGAAGGAGGAAGAGGCTCAAAAGGATAAGCAGGTAGCGGATCCCCATAAAAGCTTTGAGAAGCGTCCTACTGGTGATATGGTTGATCCTCCCCTGCCAAAGAAGAAGAAATTTGTGTCTTCTAGTGGGGGAAAGTTGCTGGAGGATGCCATGAGGACCGAGAAACCAATGCCGAGGCTTGAACAGGTGTGTTCATTCAATCATTCTCTTTTCTCTTACTGGGATCTTATTTTTTTGCCTCTTTAATCCTTGCGTAGGTGGTGAAGCCTGACTTAGGAGGTTACTGGCTCGCGCCAAATATGGTGACAAAGGATCTTTAAGGAATGAATCTATCATCAATGACCTGGACGAAGCTCTCGGTCAACTAGGCGAGGTACGGGAGAGCCAGAATAAGATCTCGGGATCAGCCCATTTCCAGATGGGAAAAACAGAGCTCTTCACAGTAAGTTTCCTCTATCCCTTTTTGCATTTTTGGATGAAAGAGTGATCTCCTTTAGGGAGAGTTTGTCGTTTTTATTCTTTTATTTGAATTGGCTTTTGCCTTGATAGGTATACACGCACATGCGTGCTATGGAAGCGGATCTCCTTCAAGGAGTGACTGATAGAGCTACCCTAAAAAGAATGGAGAAAGAGATAGCCACTGCTAATGCAAATGTGGCTTCCGCCATTGCCCTTATCGATAGTAAAGATGCAGAGATCCGTAACCTAAAGGGGAAAATTGAAGAGCTAGAGGGGGATGCTAAGAATCATGAAAGTGCCTTGCTAAACGCGGAGATCCTGATGGGAGAACGCGCTTATTATTATGGAGAATGGATCATGGCATATGTCAGGCTCGCCTATCCTGAGATCGACTTTGTAGACCCGGAGTACGTGGTTCCGGATGTTGAAGACTGCCTTAAGTACCGCAAGATCCCTAATGTCAAAGACTTCATCCGTGATCATATTCGGAAGGTGATGAGCAGATCTGTTGAGGAAGCCAAACCTGCTGTGGATCTTGAAGCAGAGGATCTTGATGAAGTATCCCAGGAGGCGGGTGATAAGGATAAGGAGTCGACAATTGATTGCACTGTTCCTCAGGAAGGAACCATTCCTGTAGAGAAGGAGGTCCCTTCGAATGGCGCATCTGATAAGAAAGATGCTAAGGAGGATGCTCCTATTGATGTTTAGTTTTTGTGAATGTAACTAAGTATAATTTTATTTTAATCCTTGTTACAACCATTTAACTTTACTTTACGTTTCATATCTTTCAGCAAGTAGAGCTATAGGTTTTAGGATTAGTTTGAGGTAGGTGGCCAGCCATACCTCGTAGTGTGAGCCTTTGTGAAGGCTAGGAGCTTTTATTCCTTTAGAGGAAGTTAAGCTGCCTTAGACGATCAATTGGCTTTCTATCTTTGAGGTGAATCGATCCGCCACTAGGACTTTGGACTTTTCTTTAGAAAGAGTGTGCGAGAGTGTAAAGATCTCACGTCTGAGAAATGTTTTAAATCTATCCCTGACGGGGATCAATTTATTTCCTATCTTTGAGATAGATTGATCCGCCGCTGAGATTGTTCTCCTATCTTTGAGGAGAAAGTAGTTATGCTATGATAGCATTATCCTACTTGTGGGAATGCGTTTGTTGCCTCCCCCTTTTTTCGAATCTGGAATATTTATATTGCTACAAGAAAATACTTAAAAAAGAATTGACAAGATAAGAATTGCTTTTTATTGAATGGCGATGCGCCTTATTACAGCAAACGGGTCTTACATGTGAGCCTCATTAAAACCTTTAATAAGAAAAACCTCTTGGAATAAAAACTTACTAAAGGAAAAAGAGTACTCAAGACCTTGATTATATTCTATTCCCTGGCGAAATACTTGCGGAGGTTTTGGATGTTCCACGTGCGTGGCAGTGTGTTCCCCTCCATATCTTGTATTTTGAAAGTGGCCGAGCCAATTTTGGTGACTATTTTGTATGGCCCCGTCCAGGTGATTCCTAGTTTTCCTTTGCCTTCCAAGGACTGAATTTTATCCGCTTTTCGGAGTACTAGGTCCTCTGGGTTCAGATCCACAAGCTTTGCGTTTTTGTCGTGATAGGCTGCAATTCTCTGCTTATAGGCGGCCATTCGTATATACGCCCTCTCCCTCCTTGTTTCCAATTGGTCCAGACTCTCCTTTAATCGTTGGTCATTCTTGGCCTCACAATAAAATAGGACTCTGTCACTAGGGACTTGGATCTCGATGGGGATCACAGCTTCTACACCATAGGTGAGGGCGAATGGTGACTCGCCATTTGCGGTCCGAGGAGTGGTTCTATATGCCCATAAGACATTCATGAGGTGATCCGCCCACTTTTTATCGTGCTCACCCAGTCTCTTTTTTATGCCCTTTACGATCGTTCGATTTGTTACCTCGGTCGTCCCGTTAGATTGGGGGTAGTAAACTGAGGCAAACCTGTTTTGAATGCCTTGGCTTTCGCAGAATGCTCTGAATCCTCCACAATTGAACTGCATCCCGTTGTCAGTAATAATCGTGTGAGGAACTCCGAATCTTCCAACTATATTATCTTTGACAAACTTGATCATCCGCTCGGCATTTATGGAGGAGACAGCTTCGGCCTCGACCCATTTCGTAAAGTGATCCACAGCTACCACAACATACTTCCTTTGTCTCTTGGTAGGGGGAATTGGCCAACAATGTCGATCCCCCATGTGGCAAAGGGTCATCCTTCCACAATGGGTTTTTGTAGGTGCTTAGCCGTGTGAGACTCGTTTGCATAGACTTGACAATTATGACAGGACTCCACCAGCTTTTGGGCATCAAGTTCTGCAGTGAGCCAGTAAAACCCTACCAATCTGGACTTTTTCAAGATCGAGGTGGATGCCTCGTGAACTCCACAAGTACCTAAATGCAATTCTTTGAGGATATGTTGCCCCTCTTCTGTTCTTACGCACTTCAACCAGGGGTGACCAAAAGATTTTCTGTACAGTTGATCGTTCATTATGGAGAAGTATGCAGCCTTCCTCACCGTCCGTTTAGCCTCTTCTTTGTCTTGAGGCAAAGATCCGGTGGAGAGATACTGCTGGATCGGCGATCTCCAATCTCCTGTAGCAGATGAAAGAAGAGCTATCTCCTCTAGGGCGAACGCCGGCCTGTTTCTTATCTCAAATGGACATTGGAGATCCGTCCACTGATCCTTGCTTGAGGCTAGTTTAGCCAGGTGGTTCGCTTCTGTGTTTGATCCTCGTAATACGTGAATCAACTCCCACTTGGTCTCTTTAGACTCTAAATGGTTCAACAGCTTTTTTACCTCCTCGACGTACTTGACCAAAGTTTCGTCTTTTACATCAAAGTTTTTAGTCACCTGATTAACCATTAACTTAGAATCGCTATAGATCACAACTCGTTCTGGCGTAATCTCCTTCAGCAGGCATAGCCCCAATATCAAGGCTTCATATTCTGCGGCATTATTAGTTACAGGGAATTCTAACTTTGCGGCATAATGCAGTTTGATGTAGTGAGGTCTTTTGATTATCACACTGATTCCCGAACCTTCAGCTGAAGAGGCGCCATCAGTGTACATCGTCCACTCTTTTACTTCTGGCTTCGGAAGGTTTATGCCCTCTTCGGTGAATTCGTTCACAAAGTCTACCAAGACTTGACTTTTTAAGGCGGATCTGCCTTCATAGCGGACATCAAACTCGCCCAAGCGAATTGCCCACTCCATTAGCCTCCCTGAAGTTTCCGGCTTTTGCAACACCTTCCTCACAGGTATACTGGTTCGAATAATGACTGTGTGAGCCTGGAAATAAGGTCTTAGGCGAATTGAAGTGGTTACCACTGCTAAGGCCATTTTGTCTAATCGAGAATACCAGGTTTCCGCATCTTTTAAGACTTTACTCACGTAATAGACTGGATATTGTTGACCATCTTCTTCCCTGATCATGACAGTGCAGACTACTTTATCAGTAACAGAAACGTACATGTATAGATTCTCACCTTCCAAAGGTCTGCTCATTAGGGGCGGTTCAGATAGGAAGCATTTGATCCCTTCAAAGGCCTGCTTGCAATCCTCATTCCACTCGAAACCTTTTTGCTTTTTGATCGCTTCATAAAAAGGTTGGCATCTACGAGCAGAGCAGGAGATGAATCTACCTAGTGCTACGATTCGCCCATT
This sequence comes from Euphorbia lathyris, assembly GCF_963576675.1. Lineage (NCBI taxonomy): Eukaryota > Viridiplantae > Streptophyta > Magnoliopsida > Malpighiales > Euphorbiaceae > Euphorbia > Euphorbia lathyris. The sequence continues at coordinate 92,821,823 of NC_088914.1, forward strand.
GAGGCGTTGCACTTCTCTGACATTTTGTGGCGCTCTCATGTCTAACACTACTTTGATTTTATCCGGGTTGGGACCGATTCCCTTCTAGCTGATCATGTATCCTAGAAATTTGCCATAAGTTGCCCCGAACGTGCACTTCTCTGGATTCAGCTTGATGTTATGGTGACGTAGGACACCTAAGACTTCTCTTATGTCTTCTGCATGCCTTTCTATGGTGATGATTTTAATGATCATGTCATCTATATAAATTGAGAAGTTGTTACCTTTGCTCTCCTCAAATATTTTGTTCATCATTCGCTGGTATGTAGCTCCGGCATTTTTGAGTCCAAAGGGCATGACCTTAAAGAAATAGGTCGCCTGATGTGTTACGAAGGATGTTTTAATTCTGTCAGATGGCTCCATCGGAATCTGATGATAGCTAGACTTTACATCTATGAAGGAATACATTGCGTGTCCTGCGGTTCCATCAACTAGGATATCAATACAAGGCAGGGGGTAATTGTCTTTGGGACAAGCCTTGTTAAGATCCGTGAAGTCGATACACATGCGGTATGATCCACCAGCTTTCTTCACTAGGACCACATTTTCCAGCCACTGCGTATAGATAACTTCTTCAATGGCGTCCGCCTTCTTCAGTTTAGAGACTTCTTCTTCCATCACTTTCTGTCTCTCTAGACCATGATTCCTTCGTTTTTGTGCTACAGGAACTGCATCTTCAGCGATTTTGAGTTTATGGGTGATCACATCTGGACTGATTCCCGTGAGGATCTCATCGTTCCATGCAAACACACCCTCGGATTCTAGAAGAACCTTTGTGATGTCCTCATTGACCTCTTCTTTTAACCCCCTGGCGATTCGTACCCTCTTGCCTTTCGACATAAGAAACATTTCTATATCACCAAGTGCTATTGTTACGAGCTCTTCCTCATCATCCTCCTTAGTCTGCGGGCGAATCGATGGTGATGCCGAATATGTCTCCTGGGCAACCTTTTGGTTCCCTTTGACCATCACACCTCCCTTAGCAGTCGGGATGTACATCGTCAAATGGCGAATTGATATAAGAGCCACCGCTTCAGAGATGAAAGGCTGCCCTAAGATAATGTTGTACGCCAGTTGACCATCCATAATGGAGAACTCCAGATCTCCCATCCATACTTGGTCATCACCCGCTAATTCGCATTCCAGCGTTACCTGGCCCTTTGTCTGTACCGTGTGACCCGTCACTCCCAGAATATCTACAATGGTAGTCTCAATTTGAATGGGGTCAACCTTGAGTTTGGCAAACGCACCCCTGGTGATGACATTACAAGAACTGCCAGTGTCTACCATTACTCTCTTCATTTCCCAACCCTCTACCATCATAGTAATGACAAGGGCGTCTGCATGTGGAGAGATAGCCGGACCGACATCCGTGAAGGGGCGGTTGAGTGATGCCCTATCCAAAGCAGTGGTCTTTGCTTTCTTTATCACCGGCTGATATCCTGGTCCGCCAGCTATGACATTAATGACCCCTTTGGCCTTTTTCCTTGGCTCGTCTCTGGATTTATCACCATCTCCCCTTCTATCATTCTGGACGAACCTGTCCAGCTTTCCTCTCTCAATAAGCCTCTCGATTTCTCTAGCCAACTCGCAGCATGCGTCAGTATCATGGCCGTTCTTCCGGTGGTATTTGCAATAATTCTTGGGGGTTTTCCCCGTGTTGGTATACTCCCCTCCCTTTGGTTCAGGGTATGAAATGCTCCGCTTATGCTGGCTGTTCTCTATCCATATTAGTACTTCACTCTTGGAGGCATTTAATGGTGTAAACGACGTCATGTATGCCGACTTGTTTTTAGAACCTCTACGCCTACCTCGGGATGACGAATCGGGGAGCTTTTCCTTTTCCTTGTCCCATCTACGAGATTCGCCCTTTTCTCTCTTAGGTGGTGATACAGACTCCCTGTGGATGTCATCAACCTCCATAAAATCCTTGCATCTCTCTATCAGCTCTGCCATACCTTTCGGTTTGTTTCTGATGAGATCTTCCTGCAAGCTTTTACATGTTGTGTTCCTTACCAGTGCCTCTACTGCCATGGAGACATCCACATCAACAATGCGAATACATAATTTGTTGAAATTGTCGACATATTCTCGAAGGGGCTCATTCTCTTTTGCTTCAATTCAAAGAGTTTTCGCGATTTAACCACTGGAGGAATGCAATCGGCGAATTTCGCACAGAACTCTCTACTCAACTGATCCCAGCTGTCTATCGATCTCGGGGGGATAGACTGGAACCAATCATAAGCTGGCCCTTTTAACGTAGTAATAAACATCCGATATAGCACCGCCTCACTTGCCCGATTAAGGCTGAGCAACATGCGATACTTCCTTACATGGGCTTCGGGATTATCGTCACCTGAATAGACTTGGATGTTGGGGATCTTAAAGTGCCTCTCAGTTTCCTCAGCCTCGATCCATGCAGTAAAAGGCGAATCACGGTTGGCGAATGGGTTATGCCTGGCATTCTCCTCGTTCTGACGGCGTATCTCATCTCTGATCTGATCCGCCATAGAACCTCGATTCTCCCTGGGACGCCTTCTACTCGGAGGTCTACTTCGAGAAGACGAAGAGCTGGAATCAGACGATGGATCCGATGGTGACCTCCTACCACCTCTGCCGCATCCCTCTGGAGGAGCTGGCCTATTCCCTACCTGGTTTGGTGGTGGGCGCTGCCCCTCCCTTTGAGTTGCCTCAACTGGCCTATTACTTCTCCTTCGTTTAGATGGAGGAGATCTGCCCCGCTGGGGTGATCTATGCCTGCGATGGGAAGGGGATCGAGATCGCGCCTTGCCATGTGTTTTCTTACGCTTCTTATGTCTCTGTCCCTCTGGTTCGCCATTTTGTTGATTCAGCACCGTGTTATTAGGAGCTCGAGGTCCGCCGATGGTGATCCCAGGATTAGCGGCGCTTCTAAGGTGAGTTTGATCATTCCTTCGACTCCCTTCCACTCCATCAGTGAATAGTTGTCGATTCAGCGGTGGGTTACTGGCGGATACTGGATTAACTACCGTGGAGTCCACAAGCTGTGAGGGAAAAAACGTCGAATCATGAACATTTGGTCCTACAGCCGTCGTTTTCCATTGTGATGACATAGGAATTGGTGTAGGACGGCGGAGATTCAATGGGGGAATCGTCATGTAAGATCGCAATCGACTCTCCATGGCGGGTCCATACTCTCGTCCTATGGACCCCGCGTAAATTTCCAAGAAAGAGTCAGGTGACATGCTCCCCTCGCCATGCACAGTGGGTGTATCAAGGTCAACGCGACCAGCGTTTATTGTAGCAGTAGTTGATGGTGTTATGGGTGGTATTTCAACCCCGGTTGAGGGGTTAGACCCTCCACTTGTCATGTTTTTATAGCGTGAACGAAATCCTTTTTAGATTAGGATCCACGTTCACCGCACCAATTGATAACTGGAGATGAATTTCTGATCAACTCCCTTCCCTGTGGGGGCGTCGTTGGGTTCGACGGGGGGAAGCTCCGATGCCAAAGTTAGTATGGTATAAGGAGAATAAACTATATTGACAAAGGTAGGGTTTTAGGAAGAGAATGAATGTGTACCTCAATAGCTTGGGGTGCAAGCTATTTATAGTCATGTGATCGTAACTCCTAGTAACCAGAAAGTCTCCATTAATGCCCCATTAATGGCGGTTACAGATCTCCTTTAAGCTTGGCCGTTAGCTCAATAGAGAATCATTAATGGCCTTTATTGGAAATCGGTTTTACCGCTCAATGGGCGGATCGAGGCATAACGGCGGGTCATCCATAGGTTTGACTATGGATCTCATGTGGCGGAGTTTAGGTGATCCGCCATCAGGATGTCTTACCTGATACGCTATTGCTTCTCGGGCTGTCCCCAATACGTGGTCGTTTTGGCAAATATCCTCTTTGATCCCTAGGATAATATCCCGGTGTTATCAATATATATATATATATATATATATATATATATATCGGTAACTAACAGCTATTTTTTTAATTTCTTTATAAATACTCAATTCATTTACATATACAAAAACACACATTCATAAATACTACATCTTGCAAATTTTATTACTAAACATATTTAGAGGTATGGATAAACACCAATGTAGCAAAAAATACTCTCAGAAAAATCAATATTCTGATTCGCAACACCCTATTCCTTTCCAAATGCCAAACCGAAATACGTCAAATATGCAAATATCTCCCATGAGGGATTCTCCACAACCCGTATTTCCTCAAAATTACGGTCATTTTATGCCAAGCCCTCACAAATTCTTCCACCCCGATATCCATTATGCCAATATGACCCAATTTAACGATAGTTAACCGATGAACTTTCACCTCCAAAGTCCGGGTTATAATGATCCATATCTTTCATTCAATAGTTCAAGAAGTTCATTTTTCGGATCATAGTTGCCAAATCTTGACTCGCCAAATGGGGGTTCTGTCAATATTCAAGATGAAGATGACGACGAAGAAGAAGAAGAAGAGATTGACGAAACACTTATTAATGAACCTGTTGTCGAGCCAAAACAGAAGCAGAAACAATACAAATGGATGCAGGAATTAGAAAACCTTTTATGTAAATGTTTTTTTTATCAATTTCTATAGATAATGTTATTGGTTCGGCTTAGAAGGAAAGACAATTCTGAAAGCGAGTAAGCAATGTGTTCAACGAAGAGAGGCCCAGAAATTCCAAAGCAATCACAGGTGGTAAGGGTAAGAATAAATTTTTACGAATAAGTAGAGAAACCAATAGATTTGTTGGGTCATTTATGAAAGTGAAGAATTTGCAATTGAGTGGAAAATGGGATTCAGAACGCGTTGAACATGCGCGAACTCTATACCGAGCGAAGTGGAAGACGACATTTAACTATGTCCATTGTTGGCAGATTTTATGCCACGAACCTAAATGACGGGACTATATTCTTTCAAATGGGGGAACTTTTGGAGGTGAAGAGATTGCCGAAGCAGAAGAGAAACATGAACGACCACCAGAAGTTAAGGCGGCGGCTAAAGTCAAAGGCAAACAGAAGGCAACATCGTCCTCCAACAGTTATGATATATCACTAGTTGAAAAAATGCATAACGAAAAAATTGCAGCGGCTAGGGTAGTGGCACAACAAAATGACCATGTTATGATGCAAAGAGATTTTGAATTTATCAGTAAGGGTTCAGTCAGAATGAATGAAGAGCAGAAGAAAAGATATGATGTTATGTGCGCCCACCTCATAGAGAAATATCTAGATGTATTTCCTTAATTGTGCTAGTTTGAATTGTATTTTAGTATTAATTGTATTTTTTTTTTAATTAACACATTAATACTTATCTTTTAGCATATGATATAAATAAAGACATAAAAGACACACTATCCTTAAAAAACACATTATTTCAAAGCAACACTTAAACTAAAAAACACATTATTTCAAAACAACACTTAAACTAAAAAACACATTATTTCAAAGCAACACTTAAACTAAAAAAAACACATAATTAAAAATTCATTAATCCCGCGTATCGATCTCAACAGACAACTCGGTCTCAAAAATCTCTATAGCTTCATGGATTGTGTCTATATAAACAGATGTAGGCTCCGAGAAGCGCTTAGCTAGCTCAAAAATTCAACCTTCTCAAATGTCTGTATTGAATCAGACCCTCAATTGTTGGTTTGTGCTTTTCATAATGACAGAGTTTTTGATTCTCCCTTTGGCCTGATTTTGAAAGATTGTAAATCCTTAGCTAAGGATGTGTCTCTTCTATCTGTTGTTTTTGTAAAGTGATCAGCTAATCGAATAGCTCATAGTTTAGCTTGAGCTTTTGATTCTTTGTCTGGTTCTGGTGAGTGGAGGTCTGTTACACCATCATTTATTGTTTGGGCTCTCCAATTGGAGTTTTAATGATTATTTTCATTCTCTTTTTTTTAAACACAAAATAAGTTGAAAAAAAAGACTTTTATCACGGGCATATATCTAATTATAAAATCATGTTTATTGTTTACTTTGTTGGTTCGGGCAGTTTAACCCACCTTCTTTTTTCTTTTATACTGAGAGAGACTCTACTTGTCTTGCCCAGATACTTGCTGAGAAATTACGGGCAGTCCCAAACAAGTTCCCTCTCCATATCTCTCTCGCTTTCATTTTTTTTATATATATTGCTATCTCCGTGTCTCTACGATCACGATCCAACGTTTCAGAATAAACGGAGCTTCTCTCAATTGTTTCTCCAGGTTTTAGAGTCTGAAACCTTTAGATCAGCCGTCTCTGCTCATTTCTCTGTTTCCAGTATATTTATATTTCTTTTGCTGTGAGTCGGTTAGTTTTTAGCTTAATACCAGTCCCTTTTGTTCTTTTCACTTTCGGTCTTTGAATTTCATGTTTATTTTGGGTGAATTTTTTTGCTTGTTTTGTTTCAATTTTCATTTTTCTTCAAGTTTTTATGTTTTCTTATGCGAAAAGTTGTAGTTACTGTTGGAGAATTCAAGATAATTTAAGAAAAAGGAAATTATTTCGGCTATGAACTTGAGTTTTTCTGTTTAGGGTTTCCTTCTTAACTTTTCATGCGCTGCTTCAAATTTTGAACAGAAGGAAGTAATTAAAGACAATTTTTTTTTGCTAATTCTAGTATTGTTTAGGGCTTGGTTTAATAAGAGGCGGAAATTATCAGATTCCTAAGGGTCTGCTTGTTTTGGAGTTAGAGGAGACTAACTAAAGGGAGGTTATTTAGCCAACCCTCCTTGGAAAAAAGGGTTAAATGAAGGGTAGAAAATCTTGAAATAACCCCAATTTCAGATTTGGAGGTTAACTAAATAACCTCCCCTCCCCTCCTTTTAATGAACCCTATCAAATCTTCATCCAAGCAGACCCTAATGGTAAATAAGGTAGGATTATATATAAAATTACAATTATATCCTCATCATGAAGTGTTAGTTCTTCGGTTTTTGGTTTCCTGGCCTATGAATTGCTTTTTTTTGTGTTCTACCATTTTCGTTAATTCAGTGGTTTCTATTTGGCATTTTGCATTCATCATCTTATAGATTAACTTATGGTCAATTATCTTGTTTCCGATAATAGTAGAAATTATGTCATTGTTTGCAAGATTAAATGAAGTCCAATATATGAGTTAGCACCATTTTTTTACCATCTTGAAACTTAAACACTTTTCACAATCTGTTATAAAAATTCTTATAAATGGTAATAAGTGTTGAGGTTTAGTGTGTTATAGTCAATTGTTGTAAGATATAAACTAGCTGTAAATGAATTGTTCTTTTATATCATTTGTTTTAATAGGATATAATATGTTTAAACTATATAAAAGCATTCATCTTTTAAGAACTAAATAAGTCAAATAAAAGAAAATCCTGAAGTTTATTTAAAGTGATTATAAAGTGTTCATACAAGCATGAAGTGAGACCAAACCTTATAATAAACTAATTAATAAACTTAAAACACCCCAAGGCAAGTAATATGTTTAAATATGGATTGAGATAATACTGTTGAGACTTGTATGTAATAGTGTCTTCTGTTATGAACAGAGAGATAATCTCACAAGTTTCGGATATGGAGATATTTGGACAATTACATGTATCCGGTGAAGGAGTTCATTAAAGATTGGGGACCCGACTTGAGATAACAGGATGGATGGATTTATCCTATGTCACCTGTTCATCACATTGGTATTAGTAGTATAAGTAATCATCGGACTCAAAGGAATATTAATTAGTGATTCTAGACTATGGAGTGTGATACTTTGACTATGTTCAAACACGATCCATAACAGAAAGGATCCTGGGGTGTGTGCGGGCAAGCGTTGGGTATTACACAAAGTAATTGCAGAATACTTAATATTAGATTGAGCATTCATCACTCCTGATAAATGGGAGGTATATCCATGATCGTTTATGGAGACTTGACTTTAAATCCTTGCAAGGTGATAAATTAAGAGTAGAAATGAAGATTTCACTTAATCTATCTATACGGAGTTAACTCTACCTGAACAAGTAAAATGAACGTCTCGTTATATGTGACTTGACACTATCCATAGTCATAAGATTCGTTCAAGGATATAGCTGGTGAAGGATCGAATTATACTGGACCTAATACGGAAAGGTCAACGGCGGAATCAACCTGTCTTCTTATAGTTCTAGGGGAATGTTTACAGTTCTGCCATTCACAGTCTGCACACTCATTCCGATATACAAAAGGTTGAATGTAATTTTGGAAATTAATTCAATAGATGTATACGACTAGTAGCAATAAGAACCTAATAGGTCACATATGAGACTTGGAACCAAAAGATGACATAATAGTAATTAATGAATGGAGAATTAAAATTGTTTAAATATGAAAATAGGGGGGGCGAATTTTATATATAAATGTATATATTATTTTAGTTAATTTATTTAGATAATTATAATTGGATTATAACTGTGGTTAAATTAATTATAGGATAAATACGTTAGGAGATTTAATGTGATTACATCTTTAACTATTAATTAATAATATCCTATCTAAAATAAATATATATATTATGGATAATTAATTAATTTAGATAATTATAATTAGATTATAATTATGGTTAAATTAATTATAGGGTAAAATTAGTTAGGTGATTTTATTTAATTATATCCCTAATTATTATCCTGTCAATAATAAATATTATTTATATTATATTTAGATATAATTATAGATAATATTAATATTAACTAAATAAGAGTGCTATTTGGAATATGACTCTAATTAAGTGTTTTAATTCAATCTAACTAAGGATTGGAATTAAGAGAATAATACATATATAACTACTATATGTGGGAATTCGGCCAAGAGACTATTTGTCACGTCCGTGTCCTTAATTTTTATTTATTCTACCTTGAACCCTAAGTTATATTTCAATCGTTTTAGGATTGGTCAATTAATTGGATGTTACGGGTATAGTTTAGAGAGTAATTGCATATTTTTAGAAGTAATTATAAGTTTAGGGTAAGTTTTCAAAGAAGTTGGATTTTGAAGGACCAAAAATGACATTTTCCAATCATTAACTTGGGTTATATAAAGCCTATTTTCAGAAGTTGGGTCATATTATATCAAAAGGATAAGCTTCTCCCTTCTTATTGCTCCTCCATTCTCTCTTCTTTCTCCTCCACCTTCCACCACCATCAAAACAGGGCAGCTCCACCGTTTTTGGTGTTGCCGGAGATCTAACCGTCCAAATCACTTCAAATTTTAACTGGAGACTCTAGACACATAGAAGCAACTTCTGACCGGAGGGATTTTGATTTGGAATTGTGTGCAGTGAATAAGGGCTAGGAAGATTGTGAAAAAGATTTAGGGTTTTGTGGTGTTAATTCTCAACCTTAGACTAAGGTAAGTAACTATTAACTATACTTATAATTTGAGTACATATCTATATGTATATATAAACATGGGTTTCCCTTAAATTTAATTTGAATTCAATTTCTAGGGTTTTGATTTCTTACATGTTTTAATTTGGGGGGTTTTGTGACTTAAGCTTTCAATTATGTTTTGAGTCACAAATTGAAGAATATTTGTGCATATCTTTATGTAAATGTCAGATTATTGATGATTTAGATAAGCTGATTTTGATTACATATGCTTTTGGGATTTTATGATTATGGAAAAGAGTATGGTTTAATGAATAAAGAACTTGATTGTGAGAAGGATTTATTGAGAATCTAAAAGCTCAATTATGAACAAAGTATATGTGTATATAGTTGGGATTTGATATATGTTAAGTGAAAATGATTATGGGTATCCATCTAGAGTAACCCGGAATGGTGTTTATGTTACTTGAAGACCATATTCAGCGAGGAATGTGGCATGTGTACACAGTGATTAAAGACCTATTGGGTATGGCAGTGAAGGGTTGAGTAAGACCATACGGGATAGGCAGATTTAAAAGACGTCTCGAATGTGTTGTGATTTGTGAATTGTGATATATGGGGATATTCTAGAATGGATACATTATGTTGACGTACAAAATTATGTTTGATTTGAATACGGTATTTGTGATAATGGCTTTAAAACATTTAGTGGTTATAAAGGTCTTGTACTTCGTAAGTTATCTTTTATGGCTATTTTTAAAGTATATATATAGCTAATTTGAGTAAAGATTAGTTTCTATAGTCGATAGTTGCTTATTGAGATTTCCGTCTCATCTTTTCAAATGTTTTAATGTTTTTAGGCGAAGAAGTTCGAGGTACCGAAGGAGGTACTCAACGCTAGATCGAGGTGTGGATATGGCTACGATTGTTGAAGTCGTCTTTTAGGGTATTGCATATCATTTTGGCACATGTATATAAATATATATATAGGCATATATCCTTGCTTAGATGATAGTTGGGCATTTGAGATGCCAATTTTGAAGGTGTGCTTTGTGAGTTATGTCTCCATGTTAATCACATTTTAGTGGTTAAATTTGTAAAGGAGGTGTAAAAGTATGTACAATTAGGTGTGTTTAAGTTGAATGTTATATTGGTGTGTTCATGAAAGGCTACATGAGTTTTGATATGTAATATATGGTTTGAAATTTTGAGTTTGGATGTTGTTATGTTGATGTTGGATAGGTTTAAACTCAATTAGTTGATATTGGGTAACTTTTTCTTGATGTCGAATTGTACTTGAAAAAAAAACAGATTCGGACCTGAAACTTGTATGCTATTTTTCGATATTTTCCAGACCGAATTAGAGTGACTGTTCTAAAGAAGAGTTTTAGGTCTGTGTCTTAAGTTTCCAATGGTTTTCGAATCGCCCAATTTTGACTCCGGATGAAGGAGATACACTATAAACAGCGGGTAAAGGTCATATGTAACTTGAATTGAATTGATGCTGAGTTTTTACGGATTTTCTTGTAGCTTTAGTTCGGGAACTTTTACCTAAAGAATTCTTTTGTGTTTTAGGAATGAGTAGGTTTTGGTTTTGCTTGATTTGGTTTTATATTTTGAGAATTATAGCTCGATGAAGCTTTTGTTGATTTATTCTTTTTCTGAGACTCTATTTTGGACATGTAAATGTCTAAATTATTGTCTCATCATCATATCCGATTCTTTTTAGGATTGGGTGTGACATTTTGGTATCAGAGCCCTAGGTCGGATCATTGGATCATAGGTATAATAGTTTTATATATGTGAAGTATTTAACTAAGTATAACTTGGTGAATTGTATTGATATGTTGCATAAATGAAATTCATGCATATCATGTATTGACATGTAGTTTTAATAGTGTGTTTTTCATATAGATGCATGCAAGACGACGTCGTGGCCGACCTCCTCTAAATAGGGGTAGAGGTCAAAATAAGGAAAGAGGAGAGTTAGGAGTGGGTAGAGAAGGCATAGGGGATAGTGAGGCCTCTGATGCTAGAGTTCCACCGGCTGTCCAACCTCAAAGACAACCACCACCACGTCAACCCGTTAATCCTCAACCAATACCACCTCAACCTGAACAACTAGTACCACTAGTGGCTCCACAAGCTGCAATACCATAAGCTGCACAAATTTTACAGCTTGAACCCCGAACATTAGTTGAAGCTTTAGTAGCCATAATGGAAACACGTGAGGCACGCCGTAGGCCCAGTGAATTGATTGAGGATGCCAAAAATTATGGGGCATTTGATTTCAGAGTTACTATTGAGTGTGATGAAGCTGATAAATGGTTGAAGGCTACAGAAAAAGCCTTTGGTACTATGCAGTTAGGGAATGAAGACAAAGTGAGAATTGTGTTTGGTTTGTTACATGGACCAGCAGATACGTGGTTAACTCGAATTAAGGGTCTGTATCCCGAGGGTTTGAATTGGGAAGTTTTCAAGCGTGAATTTATGAAAGAATATCTGACTGAATCATTTCAGAAAGCAAAGAGGAATGAGTTCTTTAATCTGAAACAGGGAACTATGACTGTGAAAGAGTATGTAAACAAATTTGATGATTTATATCGTTATGCAAGTCAGTGGTTTCCTATAGAAGAAGTTAAATGTGAAAGGTTCAAAGATGGTTTGAATGTATTTTATCAGAATGAACTCAGCTTGTATGAGGGTACACATTATCAAGGATGGGTGGAGAAAGCAATACAGAAAGAGAAATTGAAGAGCAAGTTAGAATCTGAGAATAGCCAAAAACAGTCAGGGGATGTTGGGAGATTCAAGTTTGTAAAAGGGGGGTCATCACAGTTTCGAGGTGGTCAGACACGGAGCCAGAATACCAGAGGAGCATCCGTGAGTCGTAATACTTTCCGAGCATCTGATACTATTAGCCAAGCTTCATATAGTCCTTCTGTTGCTAGTAGTGGTAATACCCAAAAATGTGTTCAGTGTGGGAAATTTCACTCGGGTGAATGTAAGAAGAGATCTTTGGAATGTTATCAATGTGGAGGAACTGGTCACTTAAAGAAAGATTGTCCGTCAGGAAAGCCAGCTGAAACTAAAAGGAACATTTCATGTTATGAGTGTGGTGAAAAAGGGCATCTACGTACTAATTGTCCTAAATTCAACACTGTTGGGAGAGGTCGAGGATTACAGAATGACAGAGGAAGTAGAGGTAATACATTTGGAAGAGGGAATAGTCGAGGTAACACAAGAGGTACTAGTATGGGAAGAGGAGCAAGTAATCAGGGTAATCAGTCAGACAGAGCTGCAACTCAACCTCGAGCTTTTGCTATGACTCCACATGAAGCTGTTGCATCTGCAGAAGTTATCACTGGTACGATTTCTTTATTTGGGAAAGATGCTTATGTGCTTATTGATCCGGGTGCTACTAATTCTTTTGTGTCGCCTTTGTTTATGTTTGATGTAACTTGGGAGTCGAAATTGATGTCTGAACCCTTAATTATTAGTATGCCTGCGGGAGAATCTTTAGTATGTACACATGTATATCCAAGCTGTAAGTTAGAGTTAGGAGGATCTTTCATATATGCTTATTTGGTATCTTTAATGGTACACACATTTGATGTGATATTAGGCATGGATTCATTATCTAAGTGTCAAGCCGTGGTAGACTGTTGTAGGAAGAAAGTTAATCTGTTATTAGCTGATGGGGAAAAATATGTGTTTCAAGGCGAAAGAGGTGTACATAGAAATATAGTCTCTGTTATGGCAGCTTTGAAAATGTTAAGAAAGGGATGTGAATCTTTCTTGGCATATGTGATAGACAGTAGGGAAAAACTTCCTAAATTAGAAGATGTTCCAATTGTGAATGAATATCCAAATGTGTTCCCAGATGAGATACCGGGGTTACCACCAGAAAGAGAAGTGGAGTTTGCAATTGACTTACAACCAGGGATCGCTCCTATATCATTTGCACCATATAGAATGGCACCGGCGGAAATGAAAGAATTAAAAATACAGTTGCAAGAGTTGTTAGATAAGGGATATATACGACCTAGTGTATCACCCTGGGGAGCTCCAGTGTTATTTGTGAAAAAGAAAGATGGTACAATGAGGTTGTGTATAGATTATCGTCAATTGAACAAGGTAACTATTCGTAACAAGTATCCATTGCCTAGAATCGACGATTTGTTTGACCAATTGCAGGGAGCGACAATATTTTCAAAGATTGACTTGAGAACTGGGTATCATCAGCTGAAGATCAAAGAAGAAGATGTACCAAAAACAGCTTTTAGAACTCGATACGGGCATTATGAATTTTTGGTTATGCCATTCGGATTAACTAATGCACCTGCTGCATTTATGGATCTGATGAACCGAATATTTAAACCTTACTTAGATACATTTGTAATTGTGTTTATTGATGATATTCTTGTGTATTCTAAGAGTAAGGAAGACCACAGTAAGCATTTGAGAACAGTTTTGCAGATTCTGAGAGAGAAGCAGTTGTATGCCAAATTTAGTAAATGTGAGTTTTGGCTTGATGAAATTATATTCTTGGGGCGTGTGGTATCAGCTAAGGGAATTCTAGTGGATCCTACAAAGGTTGAAGCTGTAGCTAACTGGAAAGCACCGTCGAATGTACATGAAGTGCGCAGTTTTCTGGGGTTAGCAGGGTATTACAGGAGGTTTGTGAATGGATTCTCACTTATAGCTTCTCCAATGACGCAGTTGCTGAGAAAGGGAGTAAAATTCAAGTGGACACCCGAGTGTCAGAACAGTTTTGATACTTTGAAGTTAAGACTTATTAGTGCTCCAGTGTTGACACTACCTGTAGTGGGTGAAGGGTATACAATATATAGTGATGCATCAAGGCAAGGTCTTGGAATTGTGTTAATGCAGAATGATAAAGTAATTGCTTATGCATCACGACAGTTAAGACCACATGAATTGAATTACCCGACACATGATCTTGAATTAGCTGCTGTTGTGTTTGCTTTGAAGATTTGGAGACACTATCTGTATGGTGAGAAATGTCGCATTTTCACTGATCACAAGAGTTTGAAGTACACAATGATTCAGAAGGAATTAAATTTGAGGCAAAGAAGATGGATTGAGCTACTGAAAGATTATGATCTGACAATTGAATATCATTCGGGTAAAGCTAATGTGGTAGCTGATGCTTTGAGTCACAATAATGTTGGAAGTTTGAGTTATATTAAATCTGTAAAAATGCCTTTGTTACTTCAAATGAGGGCTTTGAATGTAGAGTTGAATTGTGGAAATGAAGGAGTGTTATGGGCAATGTTAAAAGTGAGACCAATTCTGAGGGATAGAATCAGAGAAGCTCAGAGTCAAGATGAGTCCTTGGAGCGGATTAAAGATGAAGTTGTGCAAGGAAAGTGTACTGATTACAAGATCTCAATAGATGGAATGCTAATGTTTGGAGATAGAATGTGTGTTCCAAATATTAGTGATATTAAGAAGGAGATATTAGAAGAAGCTCATGATTCCTCCTATGTAATGCACCCTGGGAGTACAAAGATGTACAGAAACCTCCGTGATCATTTTTGGTGGAAAGGGATGAAAAGAGAGATAGCGGAATATGTGAGCAGATGTTTGAGTTGCCAACAAATCAAAGCCGAACACCAACGACTTGCTGGTACTTTGCAACCACTTCCTATTCTAGAATGGAAGTGGGAGCACATTACAATGGATTTTGTTAGTGGATTGCCTCATACGCAACATGGTAATGATGCTATATGGGTAATTGTAGATAGATTGACGAAATCAGCCCATTTTCTACCAGTGAAGGTAACTTTCTCTTTAGAAAAGTTGGCACAATTGTATGTCAAAGAAATTGTGAGACTTCATGGTGTGCCAGTTTCTATTGTGTCTGACAGGGATCCTCGTTTTACCTCAAGATTTTGGCCTAGTTTTCAAGATGCATTGGGAACTAAATTAAACTTTAGTACTGCCTTCCATCCACAGTCAGATGGTCAAAGTGAGCGTACAATTCAAACTTTGGAGGATATGTTAAGAGCTAGTATTCTGAATCTCCAAAGTAGTTGGGATGTGCATTTGCCTTTAATGGAGTTTGCATATAATAACAGTTATCAGTCTAGCATTGATATGGCACCTTATGAGGCATTATATGGAAGAAGGTGTAGGACTCCGTTATGTTGGTCCGAAGTGGGTGAAAGACAGTTATTGGGGTCTGAGATAGTGCAATTAACGACTAAAAAGGTACAAATGATCCAGCAGAAACTGAAAGAAGCTCAAGATAGACAAAAGAGTAATGCAGATTTGAAACGTAGACCTATTGAGTACGTTGTGGGAGATAAAGTATTCATGAAAGTATCACCGTGGAAGGGTTTACTCTGATTTGGCAAGAAAGGAAAGTTGAGCCCTAGATTCATTGGTCCGTATGAAATTGTGGAAAGAATTGGGCCTGTTGCATATCGTTTGAAGTTGCCTCAGAATCTTTCAAACATTCATGATGTATTTCACGTGTCAATGTTACGGAGGTATAGAAGTGATCCAAATCACATTATCCAGGAACAACCAATCGACCTTTCAGAGGATTTGACTTATAAAGAAGAACCAATAGAAATCTTGGCTAGAGAGGAAAAAGTGTTACAGAATAAAACAGTACCACTAGTGAAAGTATTGTGGCACAGACATTCTCGGGAGGAAGCAACCTGGGAAAGAGAAGCGGATATGAAACAACAATACCCTCATTTGTTCACTTTTTCGGGTAAGTAAAATTTCGAGGACGAAATTCTCTAAGGTGGGGAGAATTATCACGTTCGTGTCCTTAATTTTTATTTATTCTACCTCGAACCCTAAGTTATATTACAATCGTTTTAGGATTGGTCAATTAATTGGATGTTACGGGTATAGTTTAGAGAGTAATTGCATATTTTTAGAAGTAATTATAAGTTTAGGGTAAGTTTTCAAAGAAGTTGGATTTTGAGGGACTAAAAATGACATTTTCCAATCATTAACTTGGGTTATATAAAGCCTATTTTCAGAAGTTGGGTCATATTATATCAAAAGGATAAGCTTCTCCCTTGTTATTGCTCCTCCATTCTCTCTTCTTTCTCCTCCACCTTCCACCACCATCAAAACAGGGCAGCTCCACCGTTTTTGGTGTTGCCGGAGATCTAACCGTTCAAATCACTTCAAATTTTAACTGGAGACTCTAGACACATAGAAGCAACTTCTGACCGGATGGATTTTGATTTGGAATTGTGTGCAGTGAATAAGGGCTAGGAAGATTGTGAAAAAGATTTAGGGTTTTGTGGTGTTAATTCTCAACCTTAGACTAAGGTAAGTAACTATTAACTATACTTATAATTTGAGTACATATCTATATGTATATATAAACATGGGTTTCCCTTAAATTTAATTTGAATTCAATTTCTAGGGTTTTGATTTCTTACATGTTTTGATTTGGGGGTTTTGTGACTTAAGCTTTCAATTATGTTTTGAGTCACAAATTGAAGAATATTTGTGCATATCTTTATGTAAATGTCAGATTATTGATGATTTACATAAGCTGATTTTGATTACATATGCTTTTGGGATTTTTATGATTATGGAAAAGAGTATGATTTAATGAATAAAGAACTTGATTGTGAGAAGGATTTATTGAGAATCTAAAAGCTCAATTATGAACAAAGTATATGTGTATATAGTTGGGATTTGATATATGTTAAGTGAAAATGATTATGGCTATCCATCTAGAGTAATCCGGAATGGTGTTTATGTTACTTGAAGACCATATTCAGCGAGGAATGTGGCATGTGTACACAGTGATTAAAGACCTATTGGGTATGGCAGTGAAGGGTTGAGTAAGACCATACGGGATAAGCAGATTTAAAAGACGTCTCGAACGTGTTGTGATTTGTGAATTGTGATATATGGGGATATTCTAGAATGGATACATTATGTTGACGTACAAAATTATGTTTGATTTGAATACGGTATTTGTGACGATGGCTTTAAAACATTTAGTGGTTATAAAGGTCTTGTACTTTGTAAGTTATCTTTTATGGCTATTTTTAAAGTATATATATATAGCTAATTTGAGTAAAGATTAGTTTCTATAGTCGATAGTTGCTTATTGAGATTTCCGTCTCATCTTTTCAAATGTTTTAATGTTTTTAGGAGAAGAAGTTTGAGGTACCGAAGGAGGTACTCAACGCTAGATCGAGGTGTGGATACGGCTACGATCGTTGAAGTCGTCTTTTAGGGTATTGCATATTATTTTGGCACATGTATATAAATATATATATAGGCATATATCCTTGCTTAGATGATAGTTGGGCATTTGAGATGCCAATTTTGAAGGTGTGCTTTGTGAGTTATGTCTCCATGTTAATCACATTTTAGTGGTTAAATTTGTAAAGGAGGTGTAAAAGTATGTACAATTAGGTGTGTTTAAGTTGAATGTTATATTGGTGTGTTCATGAAAGGCTACATGAGTTTTGATATGTAATATATGGTTTGAAATTTTGAGTTTGGATGTTGTTATGTTGATGTTGGATAGGTTTAAACTCAATTAGTTGATATTGGGTAACTTTTTCTTGATGTCGAATAGTACTTGAAAAAAAAAACAGATTCGGACCTGAAACTTGTATGCTGTTTTTCGATATTTTCCAGGCCGAATTAGAGTGACTGTTCTAAAGAAGAGTTTTAGGTCTGTGTCTTAAGTTTCCAATGGTTTTCGAATCGCCCAATTTCGACTCCGGATGAAGGAGATACACTATAAACAGCGGGTAAAGGTCATATGTAACTTGAATTGAATTGATGCTGAGTTTTTACGGATTTTCTTGTAGCTTTAGTTCGGGAACTTTTACCTAAATTCTTTTGTGTTTTAGGAATGAGTAGGTTTTGGTTTTATATTTTGAGAATTGTAGCTCGATGAAGCTTTTGTTGATTTATTCTTTTTCTGAGACTCTATTTTGGACATGTAAATGTCTAAATTATTGTCTCATCATCATATCCGATTCTTTTTAGGATTGGGTGTGACACTATTCCTAGGGGTAGGAATTTCGGCCAACACTAATAGTTTAGTGTATGTTTCGGCCAACATAAGAAAAGAGGAAGAAAAGTTCATCATTTCTCCATTCGATTAATTTCTATCTCTGTTTTCTTTATCCTTGATCTTGTGTTGATTTATTAGAGGCAATCTCGTTTGATTGCTATTCATCAGTTATATTCTAATCGTTTACTTGTTTGGTTTTTGTTTGTGTTCGTGAAACTTGGGATTAAGAGTTGTGGACACTTCGTTTGTAACTGTAGATAGATCGTCAATAAAGGTATTTTGTTCTATCCCTCTTTATATGAAATAACCCTTAACAGATCTTGGGTTAAGGGAAATAGGTAAATTTTTTATATTTCCGTTGTGCCTGTGTTTGCATATTTTCCTTCAATAGACTGCAAATCCAATCATGATAGTACTGAATCCACTTCAAGTTCAACGAGAACTCATCTATGTTGCACAGAAACGGAATTGGAATCAGAAACGGGAACCCGAAAATGTTATTTCTAAGAAACCGTAATGGAAATGGAAACGGACATGAAAAGCAAAAATGCTAATGAAGAAGAGTTTATGTGCATATAGAATACCACTTATCCATCATTTTACTTACTTATTGGCACTGTTATTAGGCTCGGATCGGACCGATCGGTTCGACCGATTGGATCGGGAACCGACCAGGAAATTGATCCGAACCACTCTAATTATTTGAATACTCAAATAACCAAAGAGAGCCCAGGTCAAACTGGAACCCGACAGTCCGCCCGGGAACCGGTGTGACCCGGGTTTTTTATTTAATTTAAATTAATCCTTTTTTGGTCTAAAAATTGGAAAAAAATAAAATAATAAAAAGCAAAAATATAAAACGTGTTTGTGAAATTGTGAACAGAACCTTTCCCATCCCCTCTTTCACTTCTTCCCCCATTGCGATAGAACCCTAAGAAGAAACCCATCTATTTCTCAGCCCCTCTTTCTTCCCCATTGCCGCCACCTCTTGCTTCCGCCGCCGACCTTGCTGCCGCCTCCGCCGCCTGACCTTCCTTCCGCCGCCGCCTCAAAGCCTTCTACCAGTATGATTCATATCCCCTTTAATTTCCCAGCTTAATTTTTTATTCATACTGTCTGTAATTTTCAAATGATTATAAAGTTTTGATTCATACTGTCTACATTGAGTCAATTGGTGCTTTGTCTTGTAATTTAAATTTTTGATTCATATCCCCTTTAGTTTAGATATGTCCCTGCCGAGAGAGCATTCTCTAATTGCTCCCCATTCTTTCCTTTCTTTCCGACTTGCAGGTTTATGCAATTAGTAATTAGTTTCTCCAATGAATTAGCATTTTTTGATACTTACTTTATTGTACATTTGCAAAGGCATACCTGGATTTAAAACATCCCTACTTGAAGAGTTTGGTGTTTGTTTGATCATGTATGTGCCTGAATTATTTTATATATATATATATATATATATATATATATATATATATATATAATTTTAATATATATATATATATATAATCAATATTATATTTATTTATTACGTCATCCGGTCCGACCAATCCGAAACATCCAGTCCGACCAAGTGACCCATGACCCAATTACAAATCCGGTTTGATGTCCGGTCTGGTTCTGATAACTTATTGGTTAGAGAAGAAAGTCCACTAAATTTTTAATTTCAATATTTGGAATTTAATTTCTTTATTTATACTAATCAATGTGTATTTGTATAAAGGCGGCCCGGTCGCATTACGCGTCCCCGCTGAGCGAGGGTCCGGGGAGGGGTCCCACCACAAGGGTGTATTGGGGGCAAGCCTTCCCTTGCCAATTTAATTGGCAAGAGGCCGCTCCTAAGACTCGAACCCGTGACCTCTGGTCACACGGCAACAACGTTTTACCGTTGTTGCCGTGTAAAACGTTGTTGCCGTGTGACGTTTTACACGGCAACAACGGTAAAACGTCAACATTTTGATAAAATATTTGTTTGTTATCATTGAAATATAATTTGGTTGTTAAATGTCAACACACGCTTCTGAACGTGTCATAGCACCCAATTATTAGCAGTTTGTGTTTGTGTCATGTGCAATCGTGTCAACAATGTCGCTTAACACTGCACAAACCGGCATGAAAACACGAATTGCCAACTCTAGATAGCTCTAGCAGTGTACTTCTGGTGTTTGTGTGCATCATTTTCTTGTTTTTGTTATTGATAACTAGTTTGCTCATTGAAATCTTCCTCTGCAGCTAATAGATTTGTCATAATGTCTTGGTGCACGATTGAATCCGATCCAGGTAATGTTGTTGATCTACAACTTGTGGGTGTATTCATTGAGGCTTTGCTTTTCTCTTTAATACATATGCTCGAATTAAACCTTAACTTGATTGGCTAGTTTCTCCTTTTTCCCTAATCTACATTCTAATTTAGTGCCAAGAAAAGTTACCTTTGTGTTTCTGTTTCTATTTTTCTGGATGCTCATATAGATTCGATAAATTTGATGAGTTGAAATTTAAAAGTTAAATTATCTTGAAGGGATTTACTAAGATCCTTTGATTGTGTTTCAGGCGTGTTTACAGAACTTATACAACAAATGCAAGTGAAAGGTGTGCAGGTAATATGATCTTCTATGATGCCATTTCTGTTGAATTTTGTTATCCTGTCAAGATTGTCTATGATTATACCATTTTGCTACTTTATTTTCATGAGAAATAACTGACAAAATGCTGTTTTTTGTTTGAATTTACTTTTTGTAGCTTTAATTTTAGATGATTCTAGTGATTTTGATATTGTGTTTAATGTGAATTTCAAGTTAACATTCCTTCCGTCGTAGAACTGATTGAATTGAAAGTTTAAGCTCATAGTTAATGCCCAATTTCATATTAATATCTGACACACTCTCTCATGCCAATGCCCACTAGGCTTGAAGCGTGTACAATACAAACCCTAATCAACAAATAGAGTTGCTGGTATTGGAACTCTTGATCACTTGGTCTACGAGGCTCTGATACCATGTCATGAAACCAATTGAATTAAAAGCTAATCTCATATCATGGTTAATGCTCAATTCATATTAATATCTGACACCTTCAAATGTGTCTATAGTTACACAAATAGAACGAAGACGACAGGTTCAAATGTGTGTCTGTAATTACACAAACAAATAGAACAAAGACAATCATTAGTTGCGGACACATGTACCTATTGACAGGTTTGAATGTGATAAAAAGTGTTAAATTATTGATGATGTGAATAGTCTGTCATAGCTGGCCTGTGAAGAGCTAAAAAATGTGAAAAAGAAACTGGATCCTTCAGACAAGGAATAGTAGTGGATTTGGTAAAAGAGTGAAGAAATAACTTGCAAGAACTTGCCATACTTTTATTCATGACATTACCAAGTCCTTCAGACAAGGAATAGTCTGTCATAGCTGGCCTGTAAAAATGTCATGTTGGTATTGACATATTTTTACTCTTTGACATTACCATTGCACTAGTATGGCACCATGTCTAATGCCATAGCTTGACTTGACCATTATTTATTATTACCACTTCTGGCACTACAATGCCTGTATCATTCCTGTGCAGCCATTGACCATTAACATACTCATGAACATTGTTATTATTTCTCTTCTGACATAAGCCCCATTACAAACACAATAAAATAGAGAAACTGTTTCACTGGTTGTAATAGAAAAATGAAGATAGACTGAGTTGTGACTGACTCAATCGCCATTGGAACCTCAGATTTCTCCTCTCTTAGAGGATAGTCATTCCTCAACACTGAAAATAATAGCAGATTTCTTGATGCCCTTCTCTTCTCAATCTTGAAAAAGTACCCTTACCACATGTCGTGGAACCAATTAAACTGAAAGTTTAAGTTGATACTGATAGTTAACAATGCTGATATAAGCCCCTTCCCCTTCCCCTTCTGGTTGCTCGAATTTATTATTTCTCTTCTGATATAAGCCCCTTCCCCTTCTGGTTGCTCGAATTTATTATGAATCCCTTGAATAACAATGCTGCCTTCAAACTCCCTCCTTCCGGCACTCGTGTACCTTTTGCTCAAACAGTATGGCCTGTTTAAGAGGTAATCTATTTGAGAGTTTTTTAACCCTGAGCTCTAATTAATTGAGTTTCTCGTCACTAGATGTTCAACAGTTGGTTTTTTAGAATCCAACAGTTTGGATCAATTGATAGAAACCCAAACACCCGGTAAAATAGGTAAGTATAGTTATATTGATAGTTGTTTCTCTAGTAACAGCAAGGTCATAAGCTTGCAATACTGCAATTAACAATAATAGAAAACGCAAAATGAAGATACGACTTTCATCTACCAAACTAGAGAAAGAAAAAAGGAAGCGGGCTAGTCTGGATTAAATGTGAGAAGAGGATTTTTCGTGGTTTTCCATACTGAATTGAAACTACTCATTATGCACAGGAACCTCAAATTCCCTCTCCATTCTCATAGAGCAGTGCCAAATCTCAATATTGTGAGAAATAATATAATTCTCAATGCCCTCCTCTCACAGCTTTATAGAAATACACTTACTTTATTTATTCCTACATTTCCCTTACAACACTACCCTTATCCCTGGAGTGTCTGACACGACACTCATACGTTAACCTCCTAGAAGTGTCGGTGCTGCCTAGGGAATAACTATACTATACTCATGCTGCCCAACCTTTAGCTCTCCATTGTTTAATTTTTATTTTAATTTGCGATGCATGACAACACACAAAATTCAGAAATTGGCAACAATCTGTATTTTATAAATTGGGTTTGTGAGTGAATGGATGTTATCAACTCCATTTCATATTTCTTAAGGATGATGATGGCATGAATTTCAGAAATATTACTTCGCCATGAGTCATCATACGTACCTATATTTGAATTTTCTTTATTTGTTTAGTGCTTTCCAGAATGAACATTCTATTCTATGATGTGTCAATGTTTTTTTTATCAGTTACTGCTTGAGAATGAACCTCTCAATCTACATGTTCTTTTATCATATTTCATGTTTTATTTTTTGTCTTTCAATTAAGTGGTAACTAGAGTTAGCCTAGCCTAGCAATTAAACCACTGCACTGCACTGGGAGTTCAATTGTCAATCGGTTTTACGGCTTGTTTGTCTACATGAATAATTTGATGCCATTTTTTGACTCATTTGGCAGGTTGAGGAGTTGTATTCATTGGATCTCGATTCCCTTGACAGCCTTAGGTTGGTGTCTGAATTTTATTGCTCTATAAATATATACTTTTGTGTTTCGACGATTAAATTGCTCTATATATATATTTTTTTTGTTTTTGTTCAGGCCTATATATGGGTTGATTTTCCTGTTCAAATGGCATCCGGGGGAAAAGGATGAACGCCCTGTAATCGATGATTCAAACTCAAACCTCTTCTTTGCTAGTCAGGTCCGTGGAAAACGAGATTCCTGACTTTTGCTATCATAAGTCAGTATTACCCATCTTATAGGTTAGCTATATTAACAAATTTAAAGTCATTTATTTTCTATGGTTTCTTTTGTAGGTTATTAACAATGCTTGTGCAACCCAAGCAATTCTGTCTATCCTAATGAACAGCCCAGATATCGACATCGGTCCAGAATTATCAATATTGAAAGAATTCACTAAGAATTTTCCACCTGAACTCAAAGGTTTGGCCATTAACAACAGCGAAGTTATACGTGCAGCTCATAACAGTTTCGCGAGACCAGAGCCTTTTATTCCCGAGGAGCAGAAGGCAGCAGGGAAAGATGATGAAGTTTACCATTTCATAAGTTATTTGGCTGTTGATGGAGTGCTGTATGAGCTTGATGGCTTGAAAGAGGGCCCCATTAGCCTTGGCCCGTGCACTGGTGATCTTGACTGGTTGCGTCTGGTGCAACCAGTGATCCAAGAACGCATCGAGAAGTATTCAAAAAGTGAAATAAGGTTCAATCTGATGGCAGTGATCAAGAATAGGAGAGAAATTTATACTGCTGAACTGAAGGAGCTCCAGAGGAGACGGGAACGTATATTGCAGCAGCTGGCTGCATCGCAATCCGACAATAATAGCAGCAATTATGATGCATTGAACAAATCATTGTCGGAGGTAAATACCGGAATTGAAACCGCAACTGAAAAGATTCTGATGGAGGAGGAAAAATTTAACAAGTGGAGAACAGAAAACATTCGCAGGAAGCACAATTATATACCCTTTTTATTTAATTTCCTCAAGATTCTTGCAGAAAAGAAGCAGTTGAAGCCCCTTATTGAGAAGGCTAAGCAAAAGACAGCAAGCTCTCAAGGCAATGTGTTTTCTGGTTAGCCTCAATATACTTATTGAATGATTGTGATTCCTATGTTTAAGTTGATATGAAATGTTACTTGCTTAGCTTATATAATATTAATTTGTCAACCCTGAGTTGAGTTAATTTAGTCTCCACGTACAAAACAAAATGTCATAATTAATTTCAGTTTCAATGTTTGTCAAATTGCACAGTTAAAACCATCACTAACAGAAATGGACGGACGGACTCATTAGATGATACACCATTTGTCAAACTGTAATGTTGAAATGATGAAAGTGATTTTGGAGTTGACATATGTGGTATCTAGGTGTAGAGGGGCTAACGATACAATAATTTGATGTGTTTATTTTTGTTAGTTAGAGATTTAATTGTACCATTTGACAAACGGATGATATTATAGCCATTAAAGTTTAATTACCGTCTCAAAATGACTGTTAACAATCTCAAAATGAAAACATTTGAGACCGTTAACAAGCTCAAAATGAAAACATCTAAGAATTATGGTTGCTCATTTATCATGAAATCAGATTTTTTATTTTCTAAAATCATCGGCTTTCTCCTTTTAAACATTAGTTTTCTCTCTTAGAATATTATCGTTTTTTTGAATGTTTGAGTCATCAATGGTCATTTTGCTATTTGGAGTTTAGTGGTTATAATGTTAGAAAATGTAAGATTGAGTGATTTTTATGTTACGTTTTTCAAGTTTAATTGTCAATATTGTTAGTTGAGTTAAAGTTGAGTGGCAATGGGGTGGATTTACTCCTAACATAAATTGACACATTAAATGACGTAATGCTTGTCGATTTGTAATTTTGAAAGATAAAAGTGATATTAGAGCTGAAATATGTAGCGCTCTGGTCTTAGGTGGGGGAGGGGGGTTAACGGCACAGTAATATGATGTCATTTTGTTAGTAACAGGTTTAATTGTATCATTTAACAAAAGTTTGGGATTCAAATTATGTACATGAGGGTTGAATTGAATTGGGTTTTCTCCAAAAATATCTTTTGAAATGTGGGATTTGGACCCTCATATGTTTAAGTTGATAGGATTTGGACCCTCATGGTTATTCTATATTAGGGTATTGCCATGACCAATCAAAAATGAAACAGGTATATAACAATAAAGCTAATTTTATCTCAAATAAATAAATAACTTGTATCTTTATTAATTGATATTAATAGGCGGATCGGGACTAAGGTTTTGTTGTTGTTTTTAGACGGATCGGGTTGTATCGGTCCGTGTTATTTTTATTAATCTCAAGTCCATTAAAAAAATAGACTGCTTTAATGGGACTGGGTTGCCCAAAGATTAATTTTATTCTTCTATCTGGTCCAAAGGATACAGGTCTGGATGGGCCGGGCGGGTATCTAGATCCGTGGACATGTCTAGATATAATAAAGGTAGGTATAATGTATTATTGGAGTAAAATGATAAGCATGGAATAACTTTTTATTTTCATGAAACAAGTGCAATACTTTTAGTTTTGTGCAATTATTTTGCATTTCACAATCTGTTATAAAAAATTCTTATAAATGGTAATAAGTTCATAGTAAACGATTGAAAGTCCAATCATGATAGTACTGAATCCCCTTCAAGTTTAACGAGAATTCACCTATGTTGCACATTGGAAACAGAAACGGGAATCCGAAACGTTATTTCTAAGAAACCGTAATGGAAACGGAATCAGACATGAAAAGCAAAAACGCTAGTGAAAGAGCTTCCGTGCAACATAGAATACCACTTATCCATCATTTTACTTATTGGTTAGAGAAGAAAGTCCACTAAAAACAAGTGCAATACTTTTAGTTTTGTGCAATTATTTTTCTCAAAATGAGTCCCACTGTGACATTTTATTTCATATTGATTCAAATTCAGTATTAGTGTTTGGATATTCAGGAATTCAATCTTGAATTTTATTTATTTAACCGAACCGATGTTTATACAATTTAAAAAAAATAAAAATGACCGCACCAAATAACTAAAATAACCAAAGTTGATCGAACTGAAAATCTCTAGTTCGGTTCCGTTACCAACCAAATAACCAAAAAAATTATATTTTTAATTTAAATGTTTAAAATATTATAAATTATGAAATTTTATCTTCATTAATTTGGAATTTGCAATTTCAAAATCAATTAACCAAATACCTTGTATATTATACTTCTTAAGAAGAATTGATTTCGATACTATGTAATTGCGTGTTTCACACTCACACTATGATATCTAAAATGTGATTTTGTAATTAAAAATACCTTAACTTGCACTAATTAACGTTTTTATCGTCTTTTTGGTTGATACTTGCCATACCCTAAATGTGATTCCGAAATGGTCATGACCTCCTTTGAGAATTAAAATAGTCATTATGACTTTATTGTGGCCGAATCAGTGACTTTATTATCATATTTTAAGATGTAATGATCAAATTACAGTAACTATGAATGCTTTTTTTCACCCGACTAAATTTATATATGCTAATATAGTCTTCTTCATCTGGTCTTGAAGTTAGTAAGAATTCTAGCTGCAGTTATTCATGTAGACGTTTATTGGCTACGGTGATCAGGGAGCAATTCGGGTGGGTTTCTTATTTTGTTCGGGTTTTCACACAGGTTGCTGTTGCTATCATGATGAGGTCAAACTTTCCCTTCCTGCCATTTGGACACCATTCCATCCGCTCTTATTTATTTATTCCCAAAGCCAGTATTATGTTGTTGTTTGGATATCTGCAAATTGTCAATATTATGTACTTTTGATGGATGGACTATAAGGTTATATAATATAATATAATATTGTATAAATACAGATAGATAATATAAAAAGGTAAATTACACCTATAGCCATTGAACTTTACCCATTTTTACATTATGGCCACTGAACTCCATTTCTTCCCAATATGGACACTGAACTTTACACGTTTTAACATCGGTGGCCACTCAATTTTAACTAATTTCTCAAAATGACCATTAATGATCGTTAACAACCTCATAATGAAAATATTCAAGAATTAAAGTTATTTAGAATGACAGTTACCATGAACCCACATTTTTTATTTTCGAAAATCACATTTTTGGAGCTTTCTCTCTCTAAAAATTCACTTTCTCTTTCCTAACCAAACAACACCTAAATGACCTCAAAACAAAAAATTTCAAGAATTAAAGTTCCTTAGAATATTATTAACGATTGGATTTTTTATTTTTAGCCGCCAATGATCATTTTGAGGCGTTGAGTGGCCACTAGTGTTAAAAAGTGTAAAGTTCAGTGGCCATAATATGAAAATGGATAAAGTTCAGTGGCCATGAGTGTAATTTACCCTAATATAAAATGTTCTATATTGTGTAATTTTTTTGCAACATTGATATATACAATATGTCCTCCAAACAGAGAAAAAGAATTAGTAGTAAAATCATATTTCACTTAACAGTTAGTTGGAATCTCCTCCGCATAAGTATTAGCAGTAATAATAAACTTATCATCTTATTATTACAATAATAAAAGGTAAAATATAGTCTACACATATTAACAATACCAACAAAGTAAACATATCCATATCTGTATAATTCAGTCTGAAACTTCACTAACCAAACGCTGAAAATACTTCCATATTGATGTTCCATACTGATAAAATTACAAATATTTTAGACAAAACATGTACGCATTAAGACACGAGTGAGGATCTGTAGGGTGTGTGTCAAAGGATAACTCGTCTCATAGGCCCTAGTAAGACAACGACATGTCTTTTTTGGAATCCCTAGGCATCTCATGTGGGCATTTATGACGTATTTGGTCTCTTAGCGGTATTTGAGATGTGAGTGATGGCACACGACGTATGTGTCAACGGTTTGACGTGAACTCATTAACATGAACAACACGATGTATGAGATGCTTGCAAGACGCAAGTGACGACATACATGACAAGTGCCAAACGTTGGACTTAGACTCGATGATATGAACAACTTGATCATAGGGATACAAATAAGACCCAAGTGACGACATACGAGTATATGTCTCAAACTTGTGCATATGAACAACTCGATGTCCGGGACATAAGGATGATGCTAGCAACGATATACGGGGAGCATGTCAAAGATTGGGCAGGAACTCAAAGACAGGAACCATGCGATATTTAGGATGCAAGGAAGGCACACACGACGATATACAAGGTACGTGCCCAAGGGCTTGTCTTGAATTTGAAGACATAAATGACTCTACCTTTGAGATGCAAATAAGACGCGCATGTTGACGTATGAGGTACGCGCCAAAGGTTCAACTTGAACCAATAATATAGCCAACTCGACATTTGATGTGCAAGTGAGATACCCACGATGACTTATACGATACGTGCCCCCGGTTCGATTTGAACTCGATGATATGAACGACACGATATTCGAAATGTGAACATGACGCACGCAGCGGCGTACGAAGTATGTGCAAAAAGCTTAACCATGACTCGATGATATAAACGACTCGACCTTTGATATGTAAGCAAGGCCTAAGGGATGACATACGAGGTGCGCCTCAAAGGTTGATCTCGAGCTCGATAACCTAATGATGTATTTGTGGATTACCAATGTTATGTACAATAGGGTGACATATGAGGGTTGTTCAACGAGACTCAAGGTATAACTAGAACGCAAGTGATGACATACGAGGTATGTGCCTAAAATGACCTATACTCAAAATCCAAGTTATCGTAGTAACACATTCTTGACATGCTGACGTATTATGAAACGTTGCGACATACAATGTATGTCTTACGTTGGTCTGGCCCCTTTGAAGACGCGCCAAGTGTGGCTCACGAAAGTTGAGAATGTACGGGTTATCTTAGTACCCTGTCATATTTCGAAACACGGGTGCATGGCGTGGCAATATACGAGGTATGTCTGGAGGTACCACTGGTATGTGACGATGACCTACTGGCTAAGAGGTGAGTATAACGACGTATTTTGACATATGGATTTATTAGGCGAGACACGACGACATACGAGGTGCTAATTAAGGTGCCGATAGGATGCGATGACTACGTACAAAACATGCGTCAGATGGTCAATCTGAACTGGGGTTTTGACAGTGTAACAATATATTTCCAAAATACGAGGGGCACCGTGACGACCTACATGGCACACTTAATGGTTCAAATGGGAGGTGATGACAACATACGAGTTAAGAGTTTATTTTGGAGCTCCAAGTATTGCCCATAACTCCGAAATACGGAGGTGCTATGCACCATGGGGTGACGTATAGGGTATATTCCTAGGTACGAATGACAATGGTAAGCGAGGTTCGTGTCGATAGTTAACTCGAACCTAAGGTACCGATCGTACAATAACGTAACTTTGGAGCATAGGTGCACGACACGGTGACATACGTGGCATGTCTCGAAGTACGAACATCATGATGACAACTTATGAGGTAAAAGGTTAATTTGAACTCGAGGCATGGACAATACGACGACATAATTTGGAAACATATGGGCCTTGTGTATGGCGTGGTGACATACGTGGGTATGTCTTGAGATACGAATGAGAGGTGACGACCACCCGTGAGATTAAGGTTCTATTTGAGTTCAGGGTGCCGGTCACAATCTCGAAATGTGGATGTCTTGGCTAAGATGTAGTGACATATGTGGTACGTCTTGAGGTGTAAATAGGACGCGGTGACCACCTATGAGACATGCGACTAATGATTAAATCGAATCTCGAGGGAACCGATGCTACGATAACGTCTTTTCGAACTACCAATATGTTATCAGTGATGTGGCGACATACATGGTATGTCTTGAGTTGACCGTGCGGAAAATATACGAGGAGGGACCCGTGGCGCGAATATCATGACAAGTGAGGTAGGACCAACCAATGGTTTAGACAAGGCAAGGATGCACGAGGTACTTTATGACCTAGGTTGCATATCTACCGAATGGTGTAATGAAGACGCATAGGGCCCATCACGACGTACGTGGTATGTCTCGGAACTAGGATGTATGATACGATAAAGACGTACGTGATATGCCTCTTGATTGGTGTAAATGACAAGGTGAAGACGTACGAGGCCTATTACAATATAGATATGCACCTGTTTGAGATTGATAAAAGTAATATGATCCGACCAGCGTGATCTATTAATATTAATTAATGAATTTACATATTAATATTTATTTTTATGTATAAATTTTATATTATATATATATATATATATATATATATATATATATATATATATATATATATATATATATTAGGCGAACTTATATGTGATTCGATTTTTTAAATCTAGATTTAGATGCCTAAATTAAAACAGACTAGACTAGACTAGACATTATTTCAGATAAAAGCCCGTTAGATCGGGTTGGGATAAAAGCCGTTAGACCCGATCCGAACCAAGCCCAGCCCAGTAATGGACAGGTTTAGTTCTGATACGCACGCTGTACATGATATCAACAAGTAAAATTCGTCGACCGCTATCGTCTGCTAGGGTTTTAGGGCTTGAATGCCTCTATATAAACCCAAGAGCATCCCTTCCACTCATCACTCAAAGCGAAGTCGCTTCTCAGATCTGTGCTTCAGGTGAGCTAATCGGAAAGATTTCGTCGATTTACTTGCTAATTGTTTCTGCACGGGTTCTCCCGGGCTTCTCTGATATATAATACAGTGACGATGAAAGCCCCAAAACTCGTGCTAAATTGTTGCCGTTTAGTGTTGCAGTTTAGTCTTTTCTTTTTCTACCGGCTGATCTGTGTCAAATCAACGGCGAAATCTCTTTCTACTATGTTTTCTTTTGCTCAGTTCTAGAGTTTTTTAGATCTGTCGTTTTGAATCGTGGTTTTCCACACTTTTAATTTGTGTTCATGTTAATTTTATGGAAAATAGAGAAATTCTGCGGTGATAACGTTGAGTTTCTCTTCTTCCGTAGTTTTTCCACCATAACTATTTAGGTCCGACTTTTGCCTATTTTGAATCGAATTGTTGACGGATTGATTTGAACTTTGTTCTGAGATATGTCATTGGTGATGATTAAGTATTATCCGCGCTTCTGAGAGTAATCAATGAAGCAGAAAAAAGAATATATGTTTGAATTTCTTGATATGAGCCAATTTTTTAGTTTATTTTAGTTTTTGCCCTGAAAATGAAAATGGCAGTGATGATTAGTTTACAGCTTTAATGCCAGTTCTGCTTCAGAAAATTCATGATCGATAGAGCTGTTTCAAGTCTGAGCTTTTTCTTAAATTTAATAATGTCTTTTGATTTCATGGAGTTTTAATGCTTAAAGTTGCATCTTCAATGCTTAAATTGCTATCAATTTCTTCTGGTTGTAATTTTTAAAGCAATTTATTCCTAACCCCTCTATACTCTTCATTCAATCAAAGCTTGGGGGGTGTTAGTTAATTCTTGTTATTGTCAAAATTGATATAGTTAGGTTGTCTCTATTAACCGTATTGTGTTAGTCAGATTTAATGTTTGATTAGGGGAAGTAATCTGAAAGGCCAATGAAGAAACAATCCAACTTTTGTAGATGTAGTGGAGCCAAGACCCTGCTTGTCAGGGTGAACCGACCTGGTAGAAACTACATTATAATGACATTAATGGATTTTGCTGAGTCTTTCAATTCATTTTGTGTTCTCTGTTTTTCAATGTGTTAGTGGCTAATGACAGGGTGAACCTACTTGGTTGAAAATACATTACAATGACATTAATGGATTTTGCCGAGCCTTTCAATTCATTCTGTGTTCTCTGTTTTTCAATGTGTTAGTGGCTAATGATACA
The DNA here is from genome assembly GCF_963576675.1 of Euphorbia lathyris. Classification (NCBI taxonomy): domain Eukaryota; kingdom Viridiplantae; phylum Streptophyta; class Magnoliopsida; order Malpighiales; family Euphorbiaceae; genus Euphorbia; species Euphorbia lathyris. The sequence goes on from NC_088914.1 coordinate 92,854,260, forward strand.
TTAAAGGATTAGTTTGTTGAGTCCAACTAGAGTTATTAATTCATTTTATTGTGTCAAAATTGTTTTATGGAATTGATATTTTCTGTATAATGAAGATTGTAATATGATATAAACACAAGAAAATGATAATTGGGTCTTAGCGCTAAGACCCTTGTTAGATAGAAACTAGATTACAATGACATAGATGGATTTAGGTAGCCTTTTCTTCAACTTAGCAATTCCGTTTAAGTTCACTGATTTTGAATGATACATTAAAAGGATTTAGTTTGTCGATTCCAACTAGTTTATTAATTCATTTTAGGGTAAAGTTAAAATAAAACCTCTGTGTTTTCACTAATTTTCAGATAAAGGAATATGATTTACTTTTTGTCAAAACGAGGATTGAGGTTTCACACTTTTAATAATGCTATTAAAACTATCTTTAACGACTTGAAAATAAATTTTTTCAAGAATTAAAGTTGTTCAATGCCATATTTTCTATGGAACTACATTTTCGATTTTAGAAAATCATCTTTTTTGAAACTTTCTCTCTCTAAATATTAACTTTCTCTCTCTTTACCAAATATCATCTAAATAATCTCGAGAATATTAGTAGTTTTTAAAATATGTCATTTTTGAAGTCGTCAAGGATGATTTTAATAGTATCAATCGAAAAAGTCCTTATTTTGCCAAATTTGAAAACCTCAGTCCTCGTTTTGACAAAAAGTAAATCACAGTCCTTTATCTGAAAATTAGTGAAACCACATGGGTTTTATTTGAACTTTACTCTTCATTTTATTGTGTCAAAGTTGTGTTATGGAATTGATATTTTCTTTATAATGAAGATTGTTAAGATCAATTAGGTGTATAAATTTGGGTTAATGTGTTCAAATCAGTCCGATTATTTATGCAAATTGTGTTGTTTTGTTGATTTGGTTTAGTGTTTGATTAGGGGTTTATAATTTGGAAAACCAATGAAGAAACAATCCAATTTTTGTAGGTGTAGTGGAGCTGAGACCCTGCTTGTCAGGGAGAACCTACTTGGTAGAAACTACATTACAATGACATTAATGGATTTAGCTGAGGCATTTTAATCCTTAATTTGATTTTTCATATTTGTTTTGTTGAAAATATTTGATGTTCTCTTTTCTTTTGAGTTTTAACTATACCCTTGTATCCTTTGAAATGACATCTGGGTCTGAAAAACTCAGAAATTATGTGTTGTCATCAGCTTCTTCTCTATATCCCACGAGACCGGAGTTAAATAACAGCACTAAATGTTTGTGGCTGAAGTTTTTGATACGATAGATAAATCGATTTACAAAGACAATTTGTTTTGTTTTGGTTTTTTTGATTTAAAAAGATAATCTGACCAGTTTTATTTGACACATCTAATTTGATGTCCTGGTGAAGAAAAATTTAGTAATCTGAACATTAAGTAATCTGTTTTTAATTAAAAGAATTAAAAATGAACATCTTAAATAAAAAGAACAATTTCCAATTAAATGTTCTTAATTGGTAGAACTATATCTAATGTAGGTAGCCTTTTTAATTTGAAGAACTATATGTATTGTACATGTAGTCTTTGATTACATGTCATGTCATTATTCACATATTGTTTGCGTCCTATTTTTAAAAATATATTATAAGGTCTATATGTATATTTTTTTAGTTAACCTTTTAATCTATTTAATTGTTATATTTGTCATAAATACAAATAGACTGATAGGAAATGATAGAAGTATTATATCATGACTATCCTGAATTTTTAGTTAAATTTGGTTAAAAATTAAAATAAAATTTATTGGATCAAAGATTCACGGTAATAAAGATGTGAATTTTATAAAGGTCAAATACATGAATATCATAATTAAGTATAAAATTACACAATTTTGATCATATAGACTTAAGGGTAAATGCTATGCTTACTTTGTTTTTTACAAAGTAAGCCTTACTTTGTTTTTTACAAAGTAAGCCTTACTTTGTGTGTTTTCACCATTGGATTAATTTTATACCCCATCATCCAATGGTGAAAACACATCAAGTAATGGTACTTTGTCAAAAACAAAGTAACCATAGAAGGCACCTAGACTTAAGTATAAAATTACACAATAAAGCAATATGTCTGTATATGTTTGGTTAAAAATTAAAAAATATAGATTAAAAGATTAAAGGGTTAATAGTGATAATAGATAAAAAAAATTTATAATATGTTTTCAAAATAGGGGATTTGATCTTTAAAAAGGTGTGAATAATAACCATATGAACATTTTTTTTTTGTTAAATCTTTGATCATAATTTATGAAATAATATAAATAATGTTAAATTTATGTTGAAAATTTTGATTTATCCAATTATAGAAGAAACTAAAATTTTATTAATTTTAGGTTGAAATACGAAGTTGAAAATTTTGACGAGGATAATTTTTGGACCAATTTCTAATAGGTAAGTGTGTTATTTGCGCTTTACACTAAACCTTAACCTCTTAAAACAACTCTTCAATAATTTCTAGCATATACGTTTTCGAGCTCCCTATCTAAAATACGGTCTTGAAGCCATGAAACATACACGCTAGGTGAGACACACCACTTTTCTTATTAAAAATAAACAATAAATCATTAAAATCTCATGGCACACAATCAAGAAAGGATTATGAAATAGTAGTCCTACTGTTCAGGAATATGAGTGCCACGTATCCTATTATGTTTAGTTGCATTTATTCCTAATTAAATTTATATTGTGTTTGATATCAAAGAGAATGACACGTTTCTCTACAAAAGAAAGAGTAAAAGCAATGGATTGGAATGAGAATTTTTGTGGTAATTGAAGATGTTTAAGATGTTCAGCGACTGAAAATAATGGATGCATTTAGATAAAGTTTATTGAGGAAGATTTTTTTCTACTACACATGATAACCACAATATGTTGTTTAAGGGTTTTTCCTTTTTCCTTCCATATGAACTTGTAGATATTGGTATTCATATTTGCAAGTTCGGAGGGAAGAAAAAGGAAAAACGCGTTAACATGTGGTAGTTATAATGTTTAGTAGGAAGCAAATCTTTCCCAATAAGCTTTTGTCTAAGTGCATTCACTATTCTTAGTCTCTAACATTGCCCTGATTGTACTCTTTTTTTTTTTATGAGGAGAACGTCTAATTTCATTTGATGTCAAACACAATATAAGTCTAACTAGCGGCTCGTCCTTTACTTATAATCCAACTTAAGCCATGAAACAGACACTTTGGATGAGGGGCATCACTTATTTCAAATGCACGAGGGAACCTATGGGTTCCCTGGGATGCTTGGAAGTCTTGATTGCATGCACTGGACTTGAAAAAATTCTCCTGTTGGGTGGAAAAGACAATACCCTAGAGGCGATCATAGAGTTCCTACAATCATACTTGAAGCAGTCGTTTTACAAGATCTATGGATTTGGTTTGCGTTCTTTGGTGTTGCTGGATCGAACAACGACCTCAGTGTCTTGAACAGAACACTTATTTCGTGACAAATTACAAGGAGTAATCCGAGAAGAGCAATACACTGTCAACAACAAATTGCACAAGATGGGATACTACCTGACAGATGGTATATATCCCGACTAAGCTGCATTTGTGAAAAGCTTTCCACATACAGTTGAACCTAAGAAAGTCACTTTCAAACAAAAGCACGAGAGAGCATGAAAGGATGCTGAACGGGCATTTAAGGTACTACAAGCCCACTTTGCAATTGTTCGTAGACAAGCTAAGTTTTGGGACCAAAGTAAATTGCATGATATCATAGAAGCTTGTATTATATTGCATAACATGATTGTCGAAGATGAACGACACCAGCTCCATAATACAGTATATGAACCAATCATTATTGAAGGTTGTGAATTTTTTTCTCCTAAAATAAAAAAGTTACGTAAATTTAGTCAAACTATATGTAAATTATGTGTAAAAATAAAAGATTTACGTAAAATTCATAGGTTTTACGTAAAACTCTATTTTCACAAGGGTTGTGAATTTTTTTCTCCTAAAATAAAAAGGTTACGTAAATTTAGTCAAACTATACGTAAATTATATCTAAAAATAAAATATTTACATAAAGTTCAAAGGTTTTACATAAAATTCTAAGTTTCACAAGGTTTGTGGATTTTTTTCCTAAGATAAAAAGGTTACGTAAATTTAGTCAAATCTTACGTAAATTATGTCTAAAAATAAAAGATTTACCTAAAATTCATAGGTTTTACGTAAAACTCTATTTTCATAAGGTTTGTGAATTTTTTTCTCCTAAAATAAAAAGGTTACGTAAATTTAGTCAAACTATACGTAAATTATATCTAAAAATAAAATATTTACGTAAAGTTCAAAGGTTTTACGTAAAACTCTAATTTTCACAATGGTTGTGGATTTTTCTCCTAAAGTAAAAATGTTATGTAAATTTTGTCAAACCTTACGTAAATTATGTCTAAAAATAAAAGATTTTACGTAAAATTCATAGGTTTTACGTAAAACTCTATTTTCACAAGGTTTGTGAATTTTTTTCTCCTAAAATAAAAAGGTTACGTAAATTTAGTCAAACTATACGTAAATTATATTTAAAAATAAAAGATTTACGTAAAGTTCATAGGTTTTACGTAAAACACTAATTTTCACAAGGTTTGTGGATTTTTTCTCCTAAAATAATTAGGTTATGTAAATTTAGTCAAACCTTACGTAAATTATGTCTAAAAATAAAAGATTTACGTAAAATTTATAGGTTTTACGTAAAACTCTATTTTCACAAGGTTTGTGAATTTTTTTTTTCCTAAAATAAAAAGGTTACGTAAATTTAGTCAAACTATACGTAAATTATATCTAAAAACAAAAGATTTATGTAAAGTTCAAAGGTTTTACGTAAAACTCTAATTTTCACAAGGTTTGTGGATTTTTCTTCTAAAATGATAAGGTTATGTAAATTTAGTCAAACCATACGTAAATTATGTCTAAACATAAAAAATTGACGTAAAATTCATAGGTTTTACGTAAAACTCTATTTTCACAAGGTTTGTGAATTTTTTTTCTCCTAAAATAAAAAGGTTATGTAAATTTAGTCAAACTATACATAAATTATATCTAAAAATAAAATATTTACGTAAAGTTCAAAGGTTTTATGTAAAACTCTAATTTTCACAATGGTTGTGGATTTTTCTCCTAAAGTAAAAGGGTTACGTAAATTTTGTCAAACCTTACGTAAATTATGTCTAAAAAATAAAAGATTTACGTAAAATTCATAGGTTTTACGTAAAACTCTATTTTCACAAGGTTTGTGAATTTTTTTCTCCTAAAATAAAAAGGTTACGTAAATTTAGTCAAACTATACGTAAATTATATCTAAAAATAAATGCCTTGTTTGGTAAAGAGCGTTTTGAGATAAAAATAGCGGTTTTGACCAACTTTAGAGGTTTAACCACTGAAACCGCTAATTGAAGTGTTTGGTGGAGAGAGGTTTGGGAGAGAGGTTTGGGAGAGAGTTTTAGGATGAAAACGCTAATTTAGAAAAAGCTCTTAAAAGAAGCCTTTTTAATTAGCGTTTTGCAATATTAAAATTAATGGATTTCTTTAACCCTAATAAATAGACTCCCTCTTCTCCTGCGCCAAAATTAATGCCCTTATTCGTCTTTTTGCACAAACCGCTATTATCAATCAGCTAATTTTTACCAAACAGGTCTACACAATCAGCTAGTCAAATCAGCTAATGTAATCAGCTAACAGCTAACAGCTAATTCCCAAACAGGGCCAAAGTTCAAAGGTTTTACGTAAAACTCTAATTTTCACAAGGTTTGTGGATTTTTTCTCCTAAAATAATAAGGTTATGTAAATTTAGTCAAACCTTAAGTAAATTATGTCTAAAAATAAAAGATTTACGTAAAATTCATAGGTTTTACGTAAAAATGTATTTTCACAAGGTTTGTGAATTTTTTTCTGCTAAAATAAAAAGGTTACGTAAATTTAGTTAAACTATGCGTAAATTAATCTAAAAATAAAATATTTATGTAAATTTCAAAGGTTTTACGTAAAACTCTAATTTTCACAATGTTTCTGGATTTTTCTCCTAAAGTAAAGGGTTACGTAAATTTAGTCAAACCTTACATAAATTATGTCTAAAAATAAAAGTTTTACGTAAAATTCATAGGTTTTACGTAAAACTCTATTTTTACAAGGTTTGTGAATTTGTTTCTCTTAAAATAAAAAGGTTACGTAAATTTAGTCACACTATACGTAAATTATATCTAAAAATAAAAGATTTAAGTAAAATTCAAAAGTTTTACGTAATACTCTATTATTCACAAGGCTTTTGGATTGTTTCTCCTAAATAACAAGGTTACGTAAAATTAGGCCAACTTTATCTAAATTAAAACTAAAAACAAAAGATTTATGCAAAGTCCAAAGGTTTTACATAAAACTATATTTTTCACAAGGTTTATGAATTTTTTCTCCTAAAATAACAATGTTACGTAAATTCATTCCAACTTTACTAAATTATTTCTAAAAATAAGAGATTAACGTAAAATTCAAAAGTTTTACGTAAAACTCTATTTTTCACAAGATTTGTGGATTTGTTTCTCCTAAAATAACAAGGTTATGTAAAATTAGGCCAACTTTACATAAATTATATGTAAAAATAAAAGATTTATGTAAAGTTCAAAGGTTTCACGTGATGATCTATTTTTCACAAGGTTTGTGAAATTTTTTTCTCCTAAGATAACAATGTTACATAAATTTAGTCCAATTTTAACTAAATTATGGCTAAAAATAAAAGATTTACGTAAAATTCAAAGGTTTTACGTAGAACTCTATTTTTCACTAGGTTTGTGGATTTTCTCTTAAATTAATAAGGTTACATAAATTTAGTCAAACTTTACGTAAATAATGTCTAAAAATAAAATATTTATGTAAAGTTTAAAGGTTTTACATAAAACTCGATTTTCCACAAGGTTTGTGAATTTTTTCCGCTAAAATAACAAGGTTACGTAAATTTATTCCCATTTTACATAAATTATATCTAAAAATAAAAGATTTACGTAAAGTTTAAAAGTTTTACGTAAAACTCGATTTTCACAAGCTTTGTGGATTCTTTCCCTAAAATAACAAAGTTACACAAATTTAGTCCAAGTTTATGTAAATAATGTCTAAAAACAAAAGATTTACGCGAAGTTCAAAGGTTTTACGTAAAACTCTATTTTTCGCAAGGTTTATGGATCTCTTATAAAAATAACAAGGTTATGTAAATTTAGTCTAAATTTATGTAAATTATGTTTAAAAATAAAAGATTTACGTAAAACTCTATTTTTCACAAGCTGTGTGAATTTTTTTCTCCTAAAATAACAATGTTATGTAAATTTAGTTCAACTTTATGTAAATTATGTATAAAAATAAAAGATTTACATAAAGTTTAAAGGTTTTACATAAAACTCAATTTTTCACAAGCTTTTTGAATTTTTTCTCCTAAAATACTTTACGTAAATTATGTCTAAAAATAAAGATTTACATAAAGTTTAAAGGATTTACGTAAAACTCTATTTTTAACAAGCTTTGTGGATTTTTTCTCCTAAAATAACAAAGTTGTGTAAATTTAGTTACATTGCTTGAGCTTGCAATTCTCATTTTATCCTAAATTTCAATGAACTTATTCAGATTGTCGGAGTGCTAATTTTCTATTGGATCGGCATAATATCTTATTGCTCCCCTAAAGTGCCCATATGCAAACCAATGAGTAAAAACTTTTGAAATGTAGGGTCCATTTGTTTCAGCTGTTCCTGTTTGCTGTTAGCTGTTTGCTGTTGCTGATAGACAGTAGATATTAGTTTTTTTTTTTTTTTTTTTTTGCAAAAAGCAGCTGTTTCGCAATTTTACCAAACACTTTTTATCTCTTATTTAGTATTAAAAGCCAAAAAAAATTCCGGAAAAAATGGAAACAAACGGACACATAATATACTTTTAGGATATAAGAAATATAATCAAACCCAACTTTGAAATCTATCCATTCATTTTGTGTTTGTTTGCAAATTATAAAAAAAAAGTAAAATTATAGTTTCAAAGCCACTAATATATCTTTATGAAACTGCAAAACTGATTCAACCTTTGTCCCAAAAATTGCAATCGAAGCATTTTATTTAATTTGCAATTGGAGCCAATTTGCAATGGAAGCATTTGATTTAATTTCTTCCAAAAATTGATGAGTTGAAGAACAATAGATATGCAAAAGAATAAAATAGAGATAAATTGAACCAGCAGGTGGTGGGTCCGTAGAGACTAGAGAGATGGCAGTTTACTTTTCAATGGTAACTGGTAGAAAAGGTAGCCAATTAAATTAGTTGACTAGATTTGAGAAATGGGATTTTTTCTATTTTCAATCAACGGATCAGAGAGCAAAGTATATATACTTTGTTTTAAAAGAAAGTGAGGGTGGCCTGCACTTATAAAGTTAATATGAAAAAAATATAATATAATTAATTTAATGACGATGTTTAGCTTAAATTGTATATATTTTGTAAATGTTAAGCTTAAATTCGTATTATTTTGTAAACGTTAAGCATATATTTGTGCTATTTTGTACGTGAGGCCTAAATTGATGTTATATTGTAAACATTAAGCCTAAATTGATATTATGTTATAAGCGTTAAGCCTATATTGAAGCTATTTTGAACATTAAACCTAAATTGGTACTTCCCCAAAAACCTTAACGGGACGTTTGGTATTCTATTGGGATAGGGATAGTGATAAAGGTTGGGATAGGGATAAGGATAAATGCTTGGGATAAGAATAAAAATATGATGGTCGAGAATTATTATTCAATGTTTGGTACGTGGGATAAGGATAAAAATATGATGGTCGAGAATTATTATTCAATGTTTGGTACGTGGGATAAGGATAGGGATAAAATAATACATTGTACTATTCTGACCCTATTTAAACAACCTAACATTAATTTGAGGGATAAAATGGACTTTTCCATCCTATTAAAATGGCAGGAACTTATCTCAGCTCCTTATACAACCCCCTCCTGGGTATAGGATTTGAGGAATAAGAAACTTATCCCTCATCCGTCTCACTCTTCTATCTCCCAAACAAACACGGGATAACTTATCTCGTGTTTTTTATCCCTATCCCACCTCCTATATCCCTTCTTACAAACAGCCCGTAGGTATATTTTGGTATCTTATCCCTTTAAGAAATTGTACATTAATACTTAAAAATTGAATCTTGACTATTCAAATAATAACACGCATATATACAAAAAAAAAAAAAAATGAGCAAATTCAATTTAGTAGATTTTTTTTTTTACGAACGCATATGTAAAATCAGCCCCCAACCGAGTAATCACGTATTCACCACTAGTCAATTATTTATATGGAGCTGAAAAATGAAAGCACTCAGAAATTATAATTTTCGTGTAACTTGTCAAAGCAGTGTTCTGTTTTCCAAAACAAAAGCAAAAGTCAACCACGCAAAACTATGTTCAAACATATAACGCAAGTCCAGTCCATAAATGAAACCCTATAGAATAAATACCATGGCCACCATAAAAGGTTTCCTCCTTTATTTGCTTCTGTTTCTTCATTTTCCATCAAACAATTCCCTTTGATAGCATTACTACAAATCAAATCATAAAAAAATGTGACCTTCTTGTCTCAAAAAAATGGCAAATTTGCATTTGGATTCTTCACTCCTCATCATACTTCAATTCATACATATCTTGGAATATGGTTCCACTTCCTCAAAATTTCAGAGTCATCTGTTGTGTGGATAGCAAACAGGAATAGTCCTATCAATGGCACCTCATCAGGGCTTCTATCAATTAACCAAGATGGGAACCTCGTTCTCTATTCCGATCATTACCAAACAAGTAGAGTAAATTACATCAATGGTACCTGAACTTTACCCTAATTCACACTTTGGTACCTAGATTACATTTTGTCTCAAAAATATACCTGGAGTAATAATGACCGGACAATTTGGTATATTTTACCGGTCAATGGCCGGTAAATGCGACTTTGATGAGTAAATTACACTGATGGTGCCTGAACTTTACTATAATTCACACTTTGGTACCTAGATTTCATTGTGTCCAAAGAATACACCTCAACTAAAGATGACTCAATATTTTAATACATTTGACCGATCAGTGATCGATCAATGCAAATTTGACCATTTTAAATTAAAAATTGAGATACATCATACACTCAATTATATATATATATATATATATGATAGTATTGTAATTTTATGTTAATTGAGTGTATGGTGTGTCCCAATGTTTAGTTCACATTATCCGGCCACTAACCAATCAAATGAACTAAATTTTCCAGTCACCTTTACTTGTGTTATGCTTTTAGGATAAAATAAAATCCAGGTACCGAAGTGTGAATTATGGTGAAGTTCAGGTACCATTGATGTAATTAACTCATAAAACTCGCGTTGACCGGTCATTAACCGATAAAATATATTAAATTGTCTGGTTGTCGGTACTTCAGGTATATTTTTGGGACAAAATGTAATCTAGGTACCAAAGTGTAAACTATGTAAAGTTCAGGTACCATTAGTGTAATTTACCCCCAAACAAACAAGTACACTTTGGTCCACAAATGTTTCAAGTGAAACAACTGATTCTTGTGTTGCTCAACTCTTGGATTCTGGGAACTTGGTTTTGCTACATGTCAGTAAGAGAAATATTTTATGGCAAAGTTTTGATTATCCTACTAATACCTATCTACAGGGAATGAGATATGGGATGAGTAAGAAGAGAGGCCTAGACTGGAGAATAACCTCATGGAGATCAGAAGATGATCCAAGAACAGGAGATTTGGGCATACTACAAATCTTCCTGTATGAGGGCTCAAAACGTCGTTGGCGACAACATATATGGCCGCATAGGAGATTCTCTGATATATATAATTATAGTTATGTTGTAAATCAAGAAGAGGTATCCAACATGAATGATGCTTCCACATTCATAATACTGGTGGATCATGGAGGAACTTATAAGTGGTTAAGGTGGAGTGAGAGCATTGGCCAATGGAAAGAGTTTTGGTCAGCCCCTAAATATCCATGTGACTTTTATGCACATTGTGGTGCCTATGGTAAGTGTACTCTTAGCAATCCTGATGCATTTGAATGTTCTTGTTTACCTGGTTATGAACCCAGATTGGCATCTACGAGATGGATCAGGAGGATGTGCCAGAAAGCGAATGGAATCTTCCTCGTTGTGCAACAGCGGAGAAGGCTTTTTGAAAGTTGAACATGTCAAGTTTCCAGACACTTCATCTGGAGCTCGGTTAAGCACCAATATCAGCCATCTAGAATGTGAACGGAAATGCTTGAGAGATTGTTCCTGCTCTGCATATGCAAGCATAGAGAATAATGAATCAGGGAATGAATGTTTGACATGGCATGGAGAATTAATAGACACAGTGGATCACATGGATAGTAATGGCGGATTTGACTTGTATGTTCGTGTTGATGCAATTGAACTAGGTATTTTAAATATTTTGTATGATTTTTCAAAACACAGATCATAAACAGAAAAAAAAAGTGGTACCGAAATGTCTACTCTATGGCTATGCTGCATAAATTGTCTACTTGTTCAAGCTAAACCAAAATTGCAAATTTATCTTCCTCTGACTTCTCTTGATAAATATTATTTCAATTGATGCAGCTGAAAATAGCATACAGTCAAATATTTTTCTAAGAAAGGGTTGGAAGATTCTAATACTTCCTATTACTTCAGCATGGGTTACAATTATCTTATTCATCTACTTATGGATTAGGAGGAGAAAAGGAGGTAAGAAACCCATGAGTCTCTGCTCATCCATTTTGCTAATAAAGTACACTATAGATTAACTTATTTAAAGGAAATCACTATTGCTTTGAATAGGGCTGTAAATGAGCCGAGCCGCTCATGAGCAGCTCGATAAAACTCGGCTCGATTTGTAAACGAGCCACTCGTGAGCACGATTTACTGGCTCGGTTCGTAACGAGCCGAGCTTGAGCAGACCAAGCTGATGCTTCTAATTCTAATAATTGATTCAGGGTCAGCTATCTGATGGGAAAGAAGTTGCTGTAAAACGATTATCCACTAATTCAGGGCAAGGGATAGAAGAACTTAAAATGAAATTATGTTACTTGCAAAGCTTCAGCATCTAGGATGTTGCATTGAGGGAGGAGAACAAATGTTGATTTACGAATATCTGCCAAACAAATCATTGGATTCATTTATTTTTGGTAAGTAATTGTTCATGTATCTAGTTATCCGAGTATTATGACCTGTTTAACTATAAACTGTCAAGAGTAACCATAACAAATCTTTATGTAGATCAAACAAGAAAATCTATCTTGGACTGGAAGAAACGCTTCGATATTATAACTGGAATTGCTCGTGGCATCTTATACCTTCACCAAGATTCAAGGCTGAAAATCATTCATAGGGATAAAAAATGCAGCAACATTTTACTAGATGCAAACATGAACCCTAAAATTTCAGATTTTGGATATTCAGGACTGATCAAATTCAAGAGAAAACAAATAGAGTTGTAGGGACATAGTAAGTACAAACTACACAATATTTTGTCAAAGTGAACATCCACAAACAAAACTTAGAATACATGTGAAGTCATTGTATTTTATAAGAGGAAGAAGTCTAGTAGAAAGAAAACACTACGGATTGAAACAACAGAAGTCTAGTAGAAAGAAAACACTACGGATTGAAACAACAGAAGTCATTGTATTTTCATAATTTAGTATTCATTGCATTTTTTATGTTAGTTTCATAGTTTATCATTTTTAATTTTGAAAGTGCCCCTTGTCTCGCGCCATCGCCGTGCGCCAAGGCTCCAGGACCCCTTGCGCCTTTAATAAATATGTGTGAAGTTTATTTTTCAACAATTTTCTTCTTCAGTGGCTATATGTCTCCGGAGTATGGATTATTTGGAAAATTTTCAGCAAAATCAGATGTGTTTAGTTTTGGGGTTATAATGTTGGAGATTGTGAGTGCCAAGACAGAGGAATTGAGATTGTTGATTCCATATCCTAGGGATGAAGCCATGAGATGCATTCAAATTGGGCTTTTATGTGTACAAGAAAATGCAGAGGACAGACCAACTATACATAGAAGTAGTCCTAATGTTATGGAGCGAAAAGGCTCTTCCCTCTCCAAAACAACTAGCTTTCATTTTTAGAAAATCTACCAATAATTCTAACTCCATTGCAGCAGATGAGATTGCAGAATGTTCTATTAATGAACTCACAATTTCGAGTATAAAAATACGGATTGCTAATCACTGGTTATGGAAATGAATTCGTAAATAACTTTCTAGGAGAAATGAAAACTTACATTGTCGATTCCATTTTGGAATTTCAGAAATCCTGCACCAATCGTTTCGTGTTTGCCCAAAATCCCTTCATTTTCTTCCCTCTCCGTTGATTTTCTCCTTGTTCTTGCTCCCGGTGTCATTCGAATTAGAACCAAACCTGTGGAAGCTCAGACTCAGCCCGTTAGTACTCGAGCCAATCCCGAACTCGAGTCGAGCCACTAAGAGCCGAGCTTTCACCGAGCCGAGCTCGAATAGTTGCGAACTACCAAGGCTCGTTAAGCAAAGCCACATATTATGTAGAAATGCCACTCGTTCATCCAACAAATTAATGAAAAAGCAAACAATTAATGGATCTACCGATACATTCTGTCATGGGGTCAGAGTTCTCACGCAAAGGCAACTCCCGTGCGGCACCTCAAGTTGGGCAGAACTCCTTGAGGTAAGCCTTGTCGTCTCCGTGCTCACTGGTTTTCGCCCTCCCATGGGCTCATCAGGGGAGCGGGATCAGCTCTCGAACCAGTTTAGTGCCTAGATGAACACCCTTCCGAGGATCGGATGCCATCTAAATAGCACGTACTCATCCTTAATGCTAATCCCGCACCGGACATTTCAAGTTCAACTTGAGGTGCCGCACAGGAGTTGCCTCTGCGTGAGAACTCTGACCCCGTGACAAGTGAAAGTTAATTCTATTTCTATTTTTTTTTTATTAAAATAAAAATAGAAATTCTATTCTATTTCTAGTAAATTCTATTAATATAATAATATATTTCTATTAAAAAAAATATTCAATTCGATTGCAAATTTCCTATTTTAACTAATGATCAAAAAGAAAGTAAGGTAGACCAAAGAACCCTTCTTTATTTTTATTCAATTTTTATTAAATTTATTGTTATTAAACTCACCCAATAAAAAATCCTTCAATTCTCAATTTTCAAATCAAAAAAGAATAGAGGAAATCATATTTTTATACAATATCTTAATTGAATTTTATATTATGATCAATAAATTCAGTTTAATTCTTTTTTACACACATGAAATGGTATCAGAGCCTAAGGTTGAAGGTTCGACATAATTGCCTACGGAATTCTGATTTTCCGACGGATTGCACAATGCCGAAGAGAAGTGAGGTCGAGGCGACTAGCGTGCGTGAGGAGCAAAGTAAGAGCGAGAGGGGAAGATCAAGGTCACGAGACGTCCTTGTAGACATCAACGGTAGGCTGGCAAAAGTGGAGTTTGCCATAGTCGAAGGCCGGGATAAGTTCGAGGCGATAGAGCAACGCTTGGAAGTACTCGAAGGGGACGAGTTCCAGCAGGAGGTGCTAGCCATGGTGAACAGGGTCGCCGGTGATTGTGAGGAAAGGAACAAGACCTTGGAAGCTCAAATTGTTTCTCTTAGGCAAGAACTAGAGAGAGCCCTTACCGAGTTAGTCACGACAAAGGAGGAGTTAGCCTTGTGCAAGAGGGCCATTGCACATGGCGATGCATCAACTTCAGGTGCGTTTAGTCCGCAGCGACTAGAAGTACCGAAACCGAAGGCATATGGTGGTTCGAGGAATTCCAAGGAGATAGACAATTTTCTTTGGAGTTTGGAGAAGTATTTTAGGGCACTTGGCATTGCGAGTGATGCCAAGATGATCGACGCCGTGCCACTCTACTTGCAAGATACGGCCATGGTGTGGTGGCGATTGAAGGAGCAGGAGATGCGACGAGGTACGTGCTCAATCGCTACGTGGGACGAGTTTAAACGAGAGCTTAAAGCACAATTCTATCCGGAGGCGGGCGAGCTCGAGAAGAGGGCTAAGTTGCGACATTTGAAGCAACGAGGTGGTTTGAGGGAGTACATCAAGGAATTCTCCAAGATTCTCCTAGAGCTGAAACGAGGTGGTTTGAGGGAGTACATCAAGGAATTCTCCAAGATTCTCCTAGAGCTGCCCAACTACCCACAAGAGGAGGCCTTCTATCTCTTCCTAGAAGGATTGCAGCCATGGGCTAAGCTAGAAGTCCAACGCAGAAATGTGAAGGAACTTTCTGCCGCAATTGCCGTAGCCGACTCGTTAGTGGAGTTCGACAAGTCGGGAAGGCAAAGCTTCGGCCATGACAAGGGCAAGAATGGCCAAGAAGGAGGAGCCGATGGCAAAAGTGGGGGAGACGCCCACGACCAAAGCAAGAACGTCCCAAAGCCGCATGAGGCCAAGCCATCCGAAGGCAATAACGTGGAAAGGCCGCTCAAGTGCTACTTGTGTACCGGCCAACATATGACAAAGGACTGCCCGATGAGACAGAAGCTGAATGGGCTCATCGAGGAACGGGAGCGTCTACTGCGAGACGACGAAGGCAAGCATGAGCGACTGTCCCAGATGTACATGGGGTCCCTTCGTCACTTAGGTGCAATGAGAGTTGAGGGACGAAGCGATGATGAGACATCAAGCCCCTCGACACCAAGATCTCCCCATGGAGCGGGAGAAAATTCAAGCGTCGAGCCCGAACAAACTATGGATGTCCGAGGGAGAAAGGGCATTCAACCACCAAAGATGCCGATTGAGCTGCCATCAGAGGGCAAGGTGGAGCTCAAGCCAACAGATATTTGCAAGGTGTTGCCGTTAGAGGGCAAGGCGGAACACCAACCAACCAAACATTCACCCAAGGGAGCAGTGAAGAAGATGAAGTCCAAGGCCAAGAGGATGACCAAGGACGCGACCAACAAAGTGTTGCCGTCAGAGGGCAAGGCAGAGCACC
This sequence comes from Euphorbia lathyris, assembly GCF_963576675.1. Lineage (NCBI taxonomy): Eukaryota > Viridiplantae > Streptophyta > Magnoliopsida > Malpighiales > Euphorbiaceae > Euphorbia > Euphorbia lathyris. Next base: position 92,870,307 of record NC_088914.1, read on the forward strand.
AACTAGCCAAGACTTCACCCAAGGGAGCGGTGGAGCAAAGGAAATCCAAGGCCAAACGGGTGGCCAAGGATGCGTGCAACAAGGGTGAGCAAGGTGCTATCACCCAACCGAAGAATCCTACGGCAGCGAGCACCAATGGGAGAAAGGTGCAGGGTCCGAGAGCCAATGGGAGCAGATCGGCCAAGCGAGGGAAGGCTTGCCAATCAAGGCTTGTGGAAGGACAGTTGCCAATGGGAGACAAGCATGACCAGAAGCCAAGGGGGCGGAGGTCGAAGAAGATTAAAGCTATGGAGGGCCAAATCTCCAAGAATGTAGGCCAAGGGGTTGGCCAACGTGTGGACAAGTCGTCGAAGGAGCAACATGTTGCGTGGGAGCAACAACCTATGAAGGAAGCTGCTCATACCGAAGGGGCAGCGACCAAACCGAAGGGCCGAGCAAGGTGGAGACGTCCAAGCAAGGCCGCAAAGAAGCATGGTGGGCAAGGAGGAATGACGCACCCAAAGGAGGCAACGAGGACGTTGTCTAATGGAGTGGGGGAGGATGTCACGGCCCGCTTTAAGTCATCCGAGGGAAGGCCCGAGCCAAATGCCCGAAGGGCTACGCGAAGCGGTCCAGGGGCAAAACGGTCATTTTTCTGTTTATCGGGACGTTGCGGGTCATGCCGGTGGACATCGGGCCAATGTTATGTGCAATCGTGCACAAGGCAACCGGGCCCGTGCCTGCCGGGGGCCAATTTGGCCAAGAGAAGGTCCCCCCTATAGTGTGTCTTATACCAACTTGGGTCACATTGCCAAGCTCCACACACCACAAGTTTTCCAAAGGTGTGTCTAGAGGATTCCAAATGCGTCCATATTTGGTATGTGGTTCCTTGGGATCATTATAGAGCTATGTGCTATAGGATGTGCTGGGGAAATGTTAAGTATGGCAAAAATTGCCATGATGGAAAAGTAGTGTGCGTGCCAGCAGGCACGTTTAACCTCTGTTCGTGCGGGGCAAGCAGGCAGCAGACCCAGGAGCTGCGGGGAGACTTGCCAGACGAACCTCAGATTGCCGAGCTACGGGCCCAGAAAATTCCAGACGGGCCCGGAGCGTGCCAGAACGGGCCAGAACCGTCCGGGACGTGCAAGATTTGTTCGGAAGGTGCCGCGACGTGCCGGAACAATCCGGAAGGTACGGGAATAAGCCGAAATGGCCCGAGAAACTTCTAGGGACATCTTAGAAATGTCCCAACTTTTCTTTATGTTTCTTATTTGTACTTTATCTAGAATATTCTAGGATTTTTAAGTGTAAATTATTCTAGAACCTTCCTAGGTTGCCTATAAATAGGAGGAAGGGTTCATTTGTACTACACATGACACAAACGTATAAGCAAGTGTGAGTGTCTTTGTAAGCTATCCTTTGTAAAGGATTCTTTCTTAATAAAGAGTGTTTTCCTCGCTTAGCATTTGTGCAAGATCCTATCTTTCCGCTGCATAACGTTGCCTAGCGTTCAAGCTAAGCATACGAACTAGTAATAGGGGAGAAATTACTAGTGCCGCACGGTCGACAGATAGTCAAGAGGCTGTGTCCGTGACAATTCACAATGAGGAAAGACAACTAGAATAAATTCACTCTTGACAGTTAAAATAAAAACCAGCGGAATTCTTCATGTGAAATTGCAAAAGCTTGAGTAATTCCCTTTTCTTTTCCTTCTTCCCCAAGCAAGTATGTAACTTTACAACATACTCAAACCCTGCTCCATACATATGAGACGCACACGCTGCTTTATAAGTTGGGAGCTGCAAATCTCCTGTTACAATTTACATAGCTTTTTAAATCACGATTTAAACAAAATCATCACAAATTAAAAGCAACAGTTGCAATAGATGATAATATAATATTTGCAAAACGGAAGCCCAATCACTAAACTAAGACATACTTGGAAGTTCAAACACCAAAAGCAAGGTTTAGGGGTTAAATGCATCATTTGTCACTCAACTTACATAGTTGTCTCAAGATGGTAACTCGTCTCAATAAAATTATTCAAATTTGAATTTTGTCTCAATTAGGTCACTCAACCGGTTTTAGTGGTTAAAACTAGAGATGGCAATTTTCGTGTTCGTGTCGTGTCAAATTCCGGGTTAGTGTCAAAAACCTAAACACGAACACAAAAACATTTTCGTGTCAAAAGCTCAAACCCAAACACGACCTGCTCTTGACACGAACAACACGACACGACACGAGTTTTGTATAGAAATAGATAAACGTGTTAATTTGACACGATTCGACATGCTGACACGACACAACACGAGTTTTCGCTTAAATACCCAAATATGTTAACTCGACACGACACGACCTACTAATAAAACCTAGCATATTTGAAGAATCTAAACCAAAGATGAATAAATCCTTAATAAATTAGCTTTTATATTTGAAGAATCTAAACCAAGGATAATTTTTGTAATTTCAACTTTTCGTGTCATTTTCGTGTTTCTCGGGTTGACCCGAACACGACCCAAAATTTTTAGTGTCATTTTCGGGTTGATCCGAAAATGACACATTACCTACTAAGCTCAACACTAACACTAAATATCCGTGTCGTGTTCGTGTGTCGCTTTGCCACCTCTAGTTAAAACGCATCAAAATAATGAATGGGTGACACGTCAACATGAGTTAAATTAGATCTCTGACCGAAACGAAATGTGCCAGACACATATCGGATATTTTTATGAAAAACACTAACTTTTATTTTTTTTTTCCATAAAAATATCGACATGTGATGCCATATGTGGATGTCATGTGTCATTTCAGTCAGAAATCTGAGTTGTCTCATACCAACGTGTCACCTATGTCATCATTCTAATGTTTTTTAATCACTAAAATCGCAAGAGTGGCCCAATTGAGACAAAACTCAAAGTTGAGTGATTTTATTGAGACAACCATGTAAGTTCAATGACCAATTATGCATTTAACCCCAAGGTTTAGACAAAAAAAAAATCAAGGAAGATAAAATAGTAAGAAAACAAAAGCCAACATACCTGAAGCCATTTTGGACGCAAGCTGATTCTTGCCGAAGTGACGTGTCAACCACCATCGACAACGGAGCCTCCAAGCCTTCTCAGTTTTCCCATGGATAAACAATTTGGGGATATTGTAACCAACGGAGTGATCTTTCTTTTTTCCAACTTCATTTCCATTCGAGCACGTTGAGATACAATCTTGTTCCTGCATAGATACTTTCAAGAAGCACAAGGCAAAATCTCTCCATACAGTGTATTCCGCAAAGACAGCATCCAAATGCAATGCTATCATTTCTAAAAGAGACTCGGGACCATAATTGCCTGCAAAAATTTCATAAAAAGATTTTCTTCATAGCTGCATATTAAAAGGGGAGAGACTACAATCTTTATCGAATAAAAATTTCATACACCACAATAATGATGCATAGAAAAACAACTGTTGGCATTACCGAATGTCTTTGTAAAGAAAATGCTGATGTCTTTATGAAAAAAGATACGCTAGGCGCTAGTCAAGCGGACAGTGCCCCTGGTCATTAATCAGGAATCAATCAAGGATTAATCGGATTTATATTTTTTAATTTTTAATAAATAAATTGTTATATAAATATAACTACAATATGAATTATACTAGGCATAACACTCATTTTAACCCCTAAACTAAAACTTCAAAATCAATTAGGACCTTAAACTATCACAATCATCAATTAAGTCCCTGAACTAAGCGAAAATCATTCATTGAGTCCTTATGCTATCCTAAAATCAGAAACTGTGACTATTTGACATGACTGTAATGATATCTGTGTTGGCTCAAAACGGATTTGGGAAAGAGATTATGAAACTGTTCAACCGAATAATTTTCAATGAGGACTCATTGATGATTTTTGCTTAAGATGGGGACTCAATTGATGATTTTTACTTAGTTTAGGGACCTGATTGATGATTTTGATAGTTTAAGGTGCTAATTGACTTTCAAGCTTTAGTTTGAGGACCCAAATAAGTATTATGCCATTATACTATGTAAAAATAATAATATAAAAGATTTAAGATGGAAAAACATATATATTCTAATATTTGTTACATTAATGTCCTCAAACAATATAAAATGTGTCAACAAAATAACATTAATATCCTTACAAATAAGATTTGATAGTTTCAGGTCTTTTCTTTTAGTTTTAGGTTATTTAATATTTTATTTAAATTTGAAAATACTGACATAAAATTTAAGGGTCGATTTTTTTTTAAAAGGAGCGCCTAGATTCGCCTGGGGCGATTTTTAGAAGAGTGCAAAACAGGATAAATAATGTAGATATTGGAAACAACCCACCATTTTGATGCATGCTGATAAGCTTTGACGATGACATGAAGCAAGTAGGATCACGCTTTAAGGTGTCCTCGTAACTAGTTGAGAGTAAAATATTATCATTAGGATCAACATGCTCCAAAAGGCGGCTTCTCAATCTGCAAAAACGTCCTTGGTCAGAGCTCTAACTAAAGAAACAACAAGAGCGAACAAACTACAGGTTCAACAACAGTGGCATTTGTAGCACAGTTAGACAACAATCATAGTTATTAAAGGCGCAAGGGGGTCTTGGAGCCTTGGCGCAAGGTGCAGCTTAAGGCACGTGCCCGAGTGACTCGAGGCGCACGAAAAACAAAAATCATAAATTCATAATACTAGTCACAAATAATCACAAATAGTCAAATACCAACAATAAAACCATAAAATGCATGAGTTAAGTTCTAGTTAACTACTAAGTCATAATCATAAACTCATAATTCCGACTTAAAAGTTAAAACTAAAAAAAACACTAATAGTCTTAACTCTAGAAAACAACTAATCTTTAACTTCCTAGTCTTCCTTCCTAATCTTCATCGGAACCAAAATCATCATCATCATCATCACTTCCATCATCATATGCTTCTTGAATAAGGTTCTCAATCTCATCATCATTGTCACCTTCCTCATCAATGTACTCATCATCTACAAAGTCGGGTTCATCATCTATAAGAGGCATTTTACCTGATAGATGGAAGCACCATTGATGGAGGGAGGAGAGCAAAATGTCTGCTGCGATATGTGGAGTAAAAATTATCGATCTTTGTCTGTCTCTGCTTTTCTTTTCTTTTATTTTCTGAACTTAAAAAACCCTAAAATACCCTAACCTAAAATACCCTCAAACCCCTAAAATACCCTAAGATAGCTGAGGCATGCCAAGGCGCGCGCCTGACTGACCGCGCCCACCTTTGGGCTCCAGAGGCGCTAAGGCTGGAGCCTTAGCGGAGGTGCGCCTCAGGCGTGCCTTTAATAACTATGACATCAATGCTTTACCTTTTTATCAAATTTGATATAACCTGCCCCTTTCCCTAACATATGACCTGACTAAGTAAAATAATGTGCAAAAACGCTATTAAAATTTTAACAGCAACCATGAGAGTAAATGAGCCAATGAAATCTACAGCTTCCAAAGGAGAATATCAGTATAGCAATTTAGTTCCATTTGAAATTTGATTATATCATTTCATGGGAACTTGGATAATAATAAGTTTTAGTGCAAAACCAATTAATGCGGGATAACCAAAAATTTCACTGAGGAATCCAACAAGAGGAAACCTACATTAATAGCAAATGGTGAAAAATGTTTACAACTGCGCGGATGTGAACTGACACAAAAAGTCCAACTGAAATGATCTGGATTAGATCATATCATACTACTCTATGTTACATGGGCTCGGGTACGAGTATCCGATACGGGTACAGATCCGAGTATCTAGTATGGCAAGTTTGAAAATTTTGGATATGGGGACACCGTCCTAAATTTGGACTCAGGTATGTGGATACGGGAACTAAAATTTATATTATATATATTCAGAAAAATATATAATGTTGGAGCAATTAGTATTTAAGAGGGGAGAGGAAGAGTTAGAGGAGAGAGAGTCGAGACTTGGTGCTTTAAATTTCTGTCTTTCTCTCTTCCCCTTGTTGCCGTGAATTCACCGGTGAGATCATTGACTATGACTGCAAATTCAAGCAATAAACTCGTCTCAACTCGGTGTGGAGCGAATTTGGTAAGAAATCTCGCCTTTCTTCTTTTTTTCCCTCCTCTGCCTTCACTTTCTCTCTTCTCAGACTTGCCGTATCCCAGTGTTCACCAACGTATCTGACACGGATTTCATACCCATATCCATGTCGCGTCGTATCGACACCCGTATGGTGGCAAAAATGCCGAGTCAAGTACCATAGATACTACTTCATCCATTTCCATATTTCTATACTGGAAGTCATTAAAATGATAGAAACTGAAATCAAAATTTGGGTAAGACCACACAGACACTCAAATTCTACTAATGATAGAAACTGAAATCAAAATAGAAGCAAGAACACCGACATCAAATTCTACTAATGAAGAAAACCAATACCATCTTCTCTGTTAATAAATGATAGAGAATACAAATGCAAAACCTCACAACAAGTAAGTAATGAACAAGAACACACCACACAGACACTCACAGATTACCAAATACTGATATTCATTGATATGGATAGGTCGATACAAGTAGAATAAAAAAATAAGGAAAGATAAATGAATTGATCAACCCCAATCCCCTTCTCTACCAGAATGATAGAGCCTCTGCACTTAGGCAGCCAATCAGCAATAACCTATGAAGAACGGAAATTCTTCATGACAATGGTTTCCCCGTTTCCAGCAGATGTGGGAAACTGAAACTCTCGGAAACTTATATGAAACGTTTCCGGGCACGTTTCTGTAATTACCCAAAATATGAAACGCGTCTCTCAATTTTTAAACGGTTTTCCCTACTTATTTCGATTAAAATTCTGGAAGTTCAAACTTTCTATTTTGCAATTCCTATTCAATCTAAGATTAGGAAAATTGAAACTTCCTATTTGAGAGATAATTCTTGCTTGTACCCTTCAATTTAAAGAACTTACCCATATTTCTTTCTCCTATAATCTTTGTCTCTTGAATCTCGATTGAGCTTGGACTTTCTTCCTCTTGAACTTACCAGTATTAATCTTTATTTTTAATATTTATAAATATGCCCCTACATTTTTAATATTTACACATTTCCGTTTCCTATGTTTTTCAAAAATTACGTTTCCCAGTATCAGTTTCCGTTTCTGTGCAACATAGGCAATAACAATATCTCCAATACCCAAAAAGATCCCCTAACACACACTCTTATACCTCCTGTTTCCTTTACAGCTCATCATTCTCAAAATAACTAACTCTTGTTAGTAATTACCAATTGGCCCTGCTTTACTATGGCCTGTCCTTGTGTAGACTCTCCATACTTTGGGCCTCCCTTGATTAGGATCCAAAACCCCTGTTAGCCCGATCTCTATCAATAAACATCACATCTTTGGTTGCCAACTTATAGACGTATAGTTCCAAATGTCTATTTCCAACAGTAAGGCTACATGGCTTGGACTTTTCCTTGTTAATTATATGTACTTGGATCTGATAAGTTTGTTTTCTGGTCCTATATTTTCTCCTTCAATTAGATGAAAAATCCGACAATTATTTATAGTTTCGGAAGTCCAATATGTCCAAATCCAAATGATATATCAGGTAAAGTCATATGACAAAATGAAAATATATGGTGTTAAAAAAAATTAACATGAGTTCTAAAACTCCCAACTATAGAAAAAGAGAGACGCGAGGTGATGAGATGTCTTGTTAGAGGAAAACTTTACTAAGACCGGTTATGTGGATTTGTTATACTTATTCTCTGTTTGTAAAGCATTTTGTGTTCTTTGGTTGAATAGTTATTCGGGAAACATTATTTCCACCAGTGCAATAACAGCTTGTGCACGCTCTAGAGAGTAGGGTGCAGTGAAGCCACTGCTAGTACTCCATTCTTACGAAAATCAATCCTTTTACCACTTCAAAGATCAGGAGGAGGATTTTAGTAGAGCTGGAACATCAATTTGGACTTTCTTTTTAGTGAATTAATTAGTCTATGAGAGACTCGGGATAATGTTTCTACCCCCACTTTTTTCTGTGATAACTTAAAACAAGGTTATCTAATATCTAATCTAATTTTTACCTTATCTTCCCATACAGAAAAACCTAACTCAGAATAATGTTTCTGCCCCCACTTTTTCTGTGATAACTTAAAATAAGGTTCCCTAATCTAATCTAATTTTACCTTATCTTCCCATACAGAAAAACCTAATCAAACACTCATGCAATAGAGAGAGAGAGAGAATAGTAGAAGCGCCTACAATGCACAGTTGGTCCTCAAGGCCTTCACTAAGGATGGCAACAGGTAGGGTACCCGCGGGTAATGCCAATCCCAAACCCTTACCCGTTTACTTTTTAATTACCCGTACCCTTCCCATTACCATAACGGATATACTTTTTGCATCTCATACCCGTTCCATTTAATTCGCAGGTACCCTTACCCGTTAAGAATCAATAAATAAAATAAAAAAGATTACAAATTTAACAAAGTGTAAATTAATAAATCATCCATCTAAAAATTGAACAAATTGAACTTTAATCCATAAGAATAAAGTAGCTTAGTTGTATCAGTCAGTGTTGAAGAACAAAATGTTGGGGTTCAAATATCACATCTCACATCTAAAAAATTAAAAAAAAACAATAATATTTTTTAATATATAAAAGAGTATGACGGGTAACGGGTACCCTAGGGGTATTCCCATACCTGTCCCATTACCCGAAATGGTTTTGGTCACATACCCTTTTATACAGGGTACAAGTAGTTCCATTAGAGTCGGGTAGTGTCGGGTACGCACGGGTATAATACCCGTTGCCATCCCTAGCCTTTACTAATGGTTGGGTGACAATCATTTATTACATGTAGCATTCCCCTGCCTTTTTTTCATTTGTTGTTTTGGCAGTAAAAAATTTCAAGCACTTGGATCCACATCATTACAATCAGAAAGCCTTTCAATTTCATGTATTTTTTGGCAAGCAAAGAAGGCAAAATACCTTGTGGAAAGTGCTGCATTTGAAATTTCAGAGAACTTCTCAAGTTCCTGCAGTGCCTCTTTGTATCGATATCGAATCAATAATGACTGGAATAAATAAAAACTGTCAAGAGTCAAGGGCATACACTTCTTATCAATAATGTTCATAGCAGGCAAAAGAATATATAACTGAATAAATTCAAGGGTAAATAATTTATTAGTCCCTGAATTTTTTTACCTAATACACTGTTTAGTCCTCGTATTTGCAATAATACATCATAAGGACCTTAAGTTTTTTTCTATTCAACAATTTAGTCACTTCGTCCATTTGATATACTAATATGGTAAATTACATCTATGATACCAAAACTTTAGTATATATTATACTTTAGTAACTGAACTTTAATTTTATACTAAAAAAATACTACTATTTTAAATATTTAAAATACAACTTTATATATTTAACACTTTTATTTGTTTTTTCTGTCATCTCTTTCTCTCTCCTATCTAGTTTTAATAAAAAAAATATAACTTTAATATTTTAAATATATTATTTAAAATAAAAATATAATATTTTTATTTTTAATAAAATATTTTATTAATAACTATGAGAATTCATGTAAAAGTTTCACATAACACCAATATTAATATCCAAATACTAGTTATTAGAATCCAATATTAAAATAAAAAAAAAAATGAGTTTTATTAACTCGTATTTGGGTTTTAATAATAGTGTCGTATAAAACATTTACATTAATATGTATAGTTATTAACAACTATCGATACCAATATTAATATTTTATTAATAACTATCAATATTGATGTGAATATTTTACAGATACCAGTATTAAAATCCAAATAGGAGTTAATAAAAATTTAGATTTTAACATTGATGTCTTATAAAACATTCACAGGAATATCGATAGTTATTAAAAAAAATATTATAAATAATAAATTTAAAATATGGAGAGAGAGGAGAGGAGAGAGAAAGAGATGACAAAAAATAACAATTTAAATATCTAAGTGTAATTTAAATATTTAAGATAACAGTAATAAGTATAAAATTAAAGTTCGGTTACCGAAGTGTAAAACATGCTAAAGTTCAGGTATCGTAACCACTAATGAGTATGGCCAAATTAGTACTTCAAATGGACCTAAGGACTGAAATGTTGAATAGAACAAACTTAAAGGCCTTGTAGTTGATTATTGCAAATACGAGGCTAGACAGTGTATTAGGTGAAAAGTCAGGAACTAATAAATTATTTACTCTAAATTCAAATGCCAATTGGTAGCTCTAGCTTATATAGTTTTAAATAACAATTGATATCATATTTCATAGAGTATTCTAAAACAAATAGGGTAAATTTAATTATTCTAGTAATAAAGACTAGTTTTTTCATTAGCCTAAAATTAGCAAATGTTGTTTTCATGTAGTGCAATAATTAGTTAACTGAGTGTGTGTATCATCAGGAATTTTCACATGCACCTTAATGAGCAAGTGAATTTGCTCATTCACCGTTAGATATAGGCTTATTAAATCTAAGCCTCAGGATGCTTTGAATCTCCACCTTAGGATTCTAATAAGCCTAGATCTAATGGTGAATGAGCAAATTCTACTTGCACATTAAGGTGCATGTGATCAAGACTGGTGTATCATATGTATGTTGACTCTACCTGTATCAAAGGAAGCAAGGCTGCCAATGATAGGGGCGTCGAGCAAACAGCAGCTCGTAGGTACCCCACTGCATGCTCATATTCATCATCGTGAATCTCTCTTCCCAACTCGCATTCTCCACTTCGTAAGGGTAGCAACCATGAATCCAAGTTCTCTAAGGCAAAAGAATGTTAGGTGTGAAATCACTTGCGTGAGAAATACGGGTCACTTTTGTCAAAAACATCTATGTGTTTTTGCTCACAAAATGTTTAAATCAATAACTGGAATGGTGTACTAAATTAAATAGCACAAACATAAAACTTAATGTTCCAGAAACAAATACTAAAAGTTATTTTATATAATAAATACATTAAAACAAATATTTAAAATAGAAATAAAGAATCTCGAGGCCTTTATATGTCACTCTACTCATTAGAAAGAGATAAATAACCACGTCAGATCAATATCATATATGGCCACATCAAGTGACTGTTTATTTTTCTAAATGAGGGAAGTGGCATGCAAAACTTACCAAATCAGATGAGTAATGTAATATTAACCCTGTTTTAGTTCACATTTAACAAGACAGTTGATTGGGGGCTTAATGTGTTCGATGACAAAGGTAAAGGGGCTTAATGTGTCGAATTGAAAGTTCAAGGTTACATATGTAAAACTTGCGAAGTTGAGGGGTCTCCAAATGCTATATTCCTTCAATTTAATACGAAATCCGTAAATTGTTTCATCCACAACTTGTGTTTATTGAAGAAGTCCCGCTCACGTTTCAATTTTTGAATTAACAAGCCAAATTCAAGCAATGGGGCACTCAACTTGGTTATGGTTGCCTAAAAGGTAAGTCGTGCCAGAGCCTAAAGCCAACCACCATGCAGTGACTCTGTGGTTTTTTATTCTTCTTCTTTCACTGATAGCAAGCAAATTCAAGTGAGTCCATGTGCACTGATGTGTATTCCATTTAATACTTCAGTGATAAACCTGTGTTTAGACATGATTCACAGGATAACAGGCAAACTGGAACCCTTCAATCCTTCATATATTTTCGCTTTCCTAGTTTCATGTGCTTAAACTGACCCACATGGCCATATCATGAATTTGCTGACTGCAGTTTCATGCTAACGTATACTATACTTATAAATATGTGGGATTAAAGCCCTATTTGGCCCTTATGGTATCCAAAATTTTGTCATTTGCCCCTTGTGGTATTATTTGGTAACATTTTCCCCACGAGCTATTCTCATAGGTAACATTTAACTCATTTTGAATAGAAAAGTATTGATTCGTTAACTTTTTCACATGACGCAATTTCTAACACGTGACATGTACCAAAATGGGTTATATGTCACGTATGGGAATACCTCAGGGGCCAAATGTTACCAAATAATACCATAGGAGGCAAATGACAAAATTTTGGATATCACAGGGGCCAAATAAGCCTTTATGCCTAAATATATGTAACAAAAGCTAATTGATTGTTGCATAATGAATTACTGTTCTCCAAATATAACAGTTGATGATCATGCATAATCAAAGTAAAATTAACAATCTTCCTCCAACAGAATGAAGCGGATTTTTTTTTCAAGTGCATGAACTATACAAGTGTAATGAGAGATTAGTTAAATTAAGAACTTACTATGGGCAAACAAATTTCGGATAAAATGCGAACGGCCACCATTGTTATCAGCGGAAGCTTCATTTTCAGCTGAATTCACATAGAAACCTTGTGGGAGATCTCTCTGCTGGTTAACATCAACTTCCATAGATACCACTTTCTTTTTAACATCATCAGATACCTCGGCAGGCATTTCTTTGCCATTCATGACAGATGCCTCTGAATCATACTGAAACGAAGATTCAGAATCATTAAAGTGTGCATTATGACCCGAACCCCCTTCATAATCGACTTGTGTAGCTGATGCGTCTAACTGAGAAGAAACAGCTGACATATCTGAATTTGTGGAGCTACGGTGGTCAGAATCCTGATATTGGATGTCTTCAGGGATACTAGAATAAAACAGCTGATAGAATATCAAGCCTATGATCACATTGAATAATGGATAATAACTGCAGTCATTTTCTCGCATCAGACTGCAAAAAACAAACATAGAATAATCACTTAGATCACATTAGTCATTTCTCTTTAAAGACCGCATTATGGTGCGGTTGACCCTTCGATTTTTAAAAAAATGAGAAAAAATACTTTTCAAATACACTCACAAAACAAGAATACAGTCACTGCTACTCACCAACTATTCAATTAATTTTTATGTCCATATCCCTAAATAAAGTACATATGAATCCATACATACAGATACAAGTATACAAGTATCTATATACTGAATGGAATATGCAGTGTTTTAATAACATTGGCATGAAACTCAAAAAAGAAGTATAATCCTCCCAGATCACATGTGCGATGAAAAGTATGCATGTAGATAAAGTTTTGTTTAAGGAGGGAAATCTTGTACAGCGTTTCCAAAAGCAAGCAAATCTTAGGCATGAAAAACTTAAATTTTTACCTCCTAGCATTCTGGCGTTCGCCTTCTATTCTCCCTTGCAAAAATTGGTACAGGATGGACTCCAAACGAACAGCAATTCTGTCCTGCTCAACCACCAACGTGATTGATCAACACACAGTGACAGTCAACCAAATTGTCATTGTAAGAAGCAAGTCCTAATGATGGCACAAATTATCATGATTTTAGATATAATACCTCTTTCATAGATACATTCCTCTTTTCTTTATATGATACATTGATTCCTATCCTTGTCATCCAAGTATCGTAAAGTTTATCAATTGATGTCAATTCCACATCATTGCATTCTATATGCTTGAGCAACTCCATAGAAACCTAAAAGAAATAGTAATTGTACTTTCATCAGACAAGTTAATGATATCAATATAAAGGTAAGGGTATGAATAAAAAGAAAAGAATGTTTTAGATCTTAAGATATAAAAGGAATCAACCTTTTTTTTCTTTTATACAAAATTTGCATTGTCCATCAAACGCAAAATAGGACACATATGGAGCTAAACAAGTTTCACTTCTCAATTTCATATCTATTAGCATTATACTATGAGATTAGTACCTAAGACAACAAATTGGGAAACAAAAGCACTAACACTAGCCAATCGATTCAATCGAAAGATGACAAATGCAGTATAGGAAGGACCTTTTGTGGGTTAAGTGATCCTCATACATGTCACCCTGAGGACTTCCTTAATTAGCTAAGGAGCATAGTTTAAAGAGCTAGAATAGAGGGAAACAGATTTTGATAGAAAGGCAAGAAGGGAAAAGACAAACTTAGTGTTGTCTACAGCTTGCTCTAGCCCACTTCACAATCCTCTATGATCGATCGCTTAGCTATTTTGTTACGAGGTAAGGATAACAAACAAAATAATAATAAAAAGGCCTCATGCCCTGAAGTGTATCAGTTTAATGTGGAAACCTTGAAAATAGTCATTCTATTCTTTCCTATTTTGACAAACATAAGATCAAAACTTTTTTATGTTTCCAAAAATGGATTAAGAATAGAGCACAATGACATAATTTTCATGATAGGATTTTGACACCAATGTCTTACCGAATACTTAAATCGATTCATTCTAGAACCCTTATCCTTGCATGTCCCTTTTAACAATATGCTAAGTACACCACTTGCTTCCGCCCTGTTATGTTGCCTCATCAACTTCTTCAAAAGGTGGCATAATCTAACACGGTTTTTGGGCCGCATTTTATCTGAGCCTAATGCAAGAAGGTAAGAAGGCCGGGTCACAGATGAAATAACTCTTTTGTAAGCGTTTTCTTGTTGTGTGATATGGCATTCATTGTGCGAATTCCTTGTGCGTTTGCCTCTCAATCCTGCCTTCTGATTCTCCAAGACATTACCATCACTCCCTTCCAAATTTATTGTGTGTTGTTCAGACATCTCTACGTTCTCAACTGTAAATACTAAAAACCTCCCAGAGGCCCTTTCTCTCCCGTCTGTAATCTGGATTGATAAGCATTTACAATTAGAACAAACATTTTTATGTAAACTACAACAATTAGTTAATCAATTCATTAGTGAAACTAGAAAATTTAAGTCACAAAATAACTCGGTCATTTTCACTAGTTAAATAAAATAAGGAACTCATTTTTGCATCGATTTCTGATAAAATCATTGTCATAAATGCAAAAGGACTCAAAATTACAGTTGTAGTAGCTTGATCAAGGTCCACATTTGACGGTTATATACATGGATAGATAACATAATTACACTTTTCAAAAGAAATGAGCTCAACACCATTTCAGTGTTCAATTATATAAATAAATGAGAATCTAGTAACTAATGCATAAAGAAGAGAGACTATGAAACAGATCAAAGAAGAAAAGAAAAAGTGATCAGTTATCATTTATCTTTGAAGAAGTACAAAAGCCATTTATATGTAAAAAAACCGTGATTATTTAATTGAATCTTTTACATAATACATAAGTGGCATCTAATGAGGATAAAATAAGAGAATTGGCTAGAACATGTTCAAAGCCAGTCCATGGACAGTCTTGTGCTCAAATGTGAAGGAATAGAAGTAATTAGTGCTCAAATGTTGCAACTGCACCCTCCAACTTTCAATTGTAACAACTTACCCCTCAAACTTGTCCAATTGTAAGACATAACCCCTCAAACTTGTTCAATTGTAAAACAGAACCCAAAATTGCTGACACGGACTGCAATTGAAGAAATACGTAAAATACAAAAGCTGCAAACGGGGCGGGGCGGGGATTTGGTTTCCCATTCCCGTCCCCGCCTAAACGGGGATTCCCCGTCCCCGTCCCCGCCAACTAAATGGGGACAAAAACTGTCCCCGTCCCCACGTCCCCACCCCACGGGGAATCCCCGTTTACCCATTTAGTACAAAATTATCAATTATACTATTTGACCCACCAGGTTTAATTAGCAGAATTCCCACCAAAACATCAATCAAATGCATAATCAATGATTAAATTAACATATCATCCAAAGCTAATATAAATTAACAGCAGTTTGTCCAATTTATATACTTTAACAGCAGTTATATACTTTAATCATAAGTTAATAGCAGTTTTATAAATTAATATAAATTAACAACAAATTATATAATACCACATGTAGTTTTATTAGAATAATTTACAAAAGAAAACAAAAATCAAAGTTAAGGACTGGAGAAACCGCTTAACTGAAAAACCATGCCAAATAACAGTAAAAGACACTCACACAAACAAAGTGTAGGCGGCGAGAGGTGGCGGCGGTCGAGAAGCCGCTTCCTGTTTACGGCGCCGTGAGAAGTGCAGTCACTAGAGATACGAACGGCGGTGCGAGGTCGGGGTGGTGGTGCGAGGTCGAGGTGGCGCCGTGCGGTGTGCGAGGTGGAGGTTGGCGGCGGCGATGGAGTGGAAGATAAAATAAAACCCTATATTTTCTGGAAAGAGGCGGGCAGAGAAGATAATGGGTAGAGACAGAGAGAAAGCAGGAGATAAGATAATCAAGGAATAGTGTTTTTAGGTTAACAAAAAAAATAATTAATTTTGAAAAAATTATAATTTTTAAAAATTTTAATATTTTTTAATTAATTAGTGAATGGTTGATAAGAAATTAAATTGGTTCAGATGGTTAAGACGTTTGGTTGTGTATCAATTGCTTAAAGGTTTGATCCTCCTCATTTTCATTCACATTTTAAGTATATATTTTTCAATTTCATATCTAAACGGGGAATCCCCGTCGGGGCATTACTGGTACGTACGGGTACAGGGATCCCCGCGGGGCGGGGGGATGCCATTTCCCGTCCCCGCCCCGTACCCGCCTATGGGGACCATATTGGTCCTCGTCCCTGTCCCTACCAAAAAACGGGGGTGGGGCCTCGATGGGTACCGGTATTCCCCGCCCCAGTTGCATCCCTAAACTTATTCTCTTTCTTTTTGTTATTGATATTCGTTTTTTAGTGATTTCTTCATTCAAAGTTTTGGGATATTATGTGGGTGAAAATATGTTTATGTGGAGAAATAGCTTCATTGAAGATTTCATAGCGTGATACGAATTCGGGGAAACATTTTTATGGTTGCTTCAAGTACGGGGTAAAAAAAATCTCAATTTGGGGTTATGTTTTACAATTGGACAAGTTTGAGGGGTTATATTTTACGATTGGACAAGTTTGAGGGGTAAGTTGTTACAATTGAAAGTTGAGGGGGCAGTTGCAACATTTGGACAAATTCATGAGGTTATTTGTATATTAGGCCTTTACTTTGTAAGTAAAGTTCAATATTGCCCATGTATATATTTTTTTACATATAAAAGCCTTTTATATATTTTATTTCCCGGTTACTAATTTTCAGATAAAACCCATGTGGTTTCACTAATTTTCAGATAAATGACTGTGGTTTACTTTTTGTCAAACCGATGATTGAGGTTTCGAACTTTGATGAATGCTATTAAAACCATCTTTAACGACCTGAAAATGGAAATTTTCAATAATTAAAGTTGTTCAATGTCATATTTTCTATGGAACTACATTTTCGATTTTCGAAAATCATCTTTTTTGGAACTTCCTCTCTCTAAACATTAACTTTCTCTCTCTTTACCAAACATCATCTAAATAATCTCAAAATAAAAAAGTTGAAGAATTAAAGTTGCTTAGAATATTAGTAGTTCTTAAAATATATCATTTTTGAAGTTGTCAATAGTGATTTTAATAGTATCAACCGAAAAAGTCCTTATTTTGTTAAAGTTGAAAACCTCAATCCTCGTTTTGACAAAAAATAAACCACAGTCTTTTTTCTGAAAATTAGTAAAATCACAGGGGGTTTTATTTGAAATTTACCCTAAAAATAATGGTTAGAAATTAAAATTAATAATTTTATTGAAAGATCCTACGGAATTTACACAGTAACATAACAGGGATTCTCACGGGACGGATATAGCAATCCTCATCCCCATCCCTTTTAGGTTTCGTGAAAAAAATTATTTGTTCTCATCCCGTCGGTTTGGATACCCGCGGTTTCGGGATAATCTCCTCCCCATTACCATCTTTAATAGTTGGGTTGAGTGGAATGGGCTCTAGTAGCTTAATTTCACTGTAGCAAAAAAAAAATGGGGCAGAGAGAAGTCACTTAAACATGCAACAATCTCAAATAATCAGATTATTTATTAATATTATTTGATAAATGTAAATTGAATACGTATTTTTTAAGATTAATTCCATTCACAGTTCTCGAAGTATTAGAAATGGAACGTCCATCGATACCATAAAACATCATTTCTGAATATCAGAATCATCCAACTTTGTATTTGACGGTTTCTGCATTATCTTTAACCGAATTTTGACAATAATAATCATCAGAATGGACATGTAAATCACATATCAGGAAAAAAAATTTCATGCTAATTAACGATTAAAAAAATGGCATGCCACTAAACCCAACTCAATATGTTTATATAGGGGAAAACAACTTGGATTCGTTCCCTTTTAACTCGGTTGGGTCGATTTATTCGATTTAAGTTTAGTGAAATGTCATTTTAAAATAATTCGCATGGAAAATTTATCTAACATGTCGTCCATATGCTCATTCCATTGATTGTTATTGTCAAAATTCGGCTAAAAACAAAGTTGTAAAAGACGTTAGGCGCTAGTCCGGCAGACAGGGCCCTTATTGATTAGTCGGAGATTTATTTATTTTTTATTAAATAAAGTATTATATAAATACAATTAATATATGAATTATACTATGTAAAAATAATAATATAAAATATTTAGGATAGAAAAACATACCTATTTTAATATTAGTTACATTAATGTCCTTAAAAAAATAACAAATATATCAATAAAATAATATTTATAACAAACATATCAAAATAAAATAAAATTAATATTCTTAAAAATAAATTTGAGAGTTTTAGTTTTTTTTTAGTTTTTTGTTATTTAATATTTTATTTAAAATTAAAAAAATTGACATAAAACTTAAAGGCTAATTTTTTTAAAAGGGTCGCCTAGGACCGTCTGGGAACCGTCTAAACCTACCTAGGACCGCGTGAGACCATTTAGAAGGTCAAAAATCGGTCAATCGATCTATACCACCCGACTAGTGAAAATCGGGACAGTGTTTTAAAAATCTCCGTCTTGACTGATTTTTAGAACACTGGTTAAATGAACTATATGAAAAATTAAATGAAAAGTTGTATGGGTTAATTTAAAAATAAATGGGTAAATAATTTATTTGTCTCTGGGTTTATACATATTATAGTTAGTCTCTCTGTTTTTAAATATGTACTATAAAGTTTATAAGTTTCGACAAAACTAATTAATAGTTTATCTTTCTATCATTAATTAATTTAGGATTAATCTCAAATAAATGTCATATGGTTTCACGTTTTTGCAGATCGGTACCTGTGTTTTTTTGTGTTACAAAGCGAACTCTATGGTTTGCAAAATTTTCATTTTTTTTATTGACTTGCCAAAGTTGACCGATAACAACCTCAAAATGAAAATTTTCAAGAGTTAAAGTTGTTTAGTATCATATTTATTGACCACATTTTTTATTTTTCAAATCATCATTTTTAGAGCTCTCTCTAAATATTAATTTTATCTCTCATAAAAAACAACACATAAATGATCTCAAACCTAAAACGTTGAAGAATTAAAGTTGCTTAAAATATCATTTAATTCTTGAAAATTTTTCATTTTGAAGTCGTTATCAACCAAATTTGACAAAGTCAACAAAAAAATAAAGATTTTTACAAACCACATGGTTTGATTTGTATAAAAAAAAACACAGGTACCGATTTGCAAAAACGTGAAACCACAAGACATTTATTTAAAATTAACCCATTAATTTATATGGATTTTTTTCTAATAAAGTTTTTTGTGAGAACTTTATTATATTAATAGTACCATTTTAAATATGCATATGTCTAGCGAAAAAAAAAAAAAAAACAACGATAAGTCACTTAAAATTCATAGAATAAATTGATCCCACCAACAAAAGCTATTATAAAGAAAAGACTATTAATATTCTTAATAAAATCGAGGAAGATAAATCTTCAACATCATCATAACCACTTGTTGTAATTCTAAGTTTCCAAAAACTCCATCTCCTTCTTATGAGAATTTATTTAAACCAAACCCCAATGGAATTTTCTTCTTCATAGACCTCAACTCCGTAGATTTTTCTTTCCTAGTTTGTATCTTCAAATCTGTCTTGTTTTGTGGGTTTTTAAAAACTTCATCTTATTCTTTCTTCATTTTCCTCTTAAATCTGTTTTTTTTTTAGCATTCAATCCTTTACCATCTCCTACTTTATTCATTACCCTCCTAAAGATTGTAATGTTGCTTAATTTTGATGCTTTTCTCTCAATTGGTTAGGAAACTCTCCCCTTAATTTTTCTACAAACTTAATTGAGAAGCTTACAATCTTAAGCTTACGGGTGCCTAAGAACGTATACTTTTCAAAAGATCTGGTGAGAACCCAAAACTAAAGCTACACACTTGATTCAAGTTACTCGGCGAAGAATGCAACCATAAGCCGCTAGTTCAACTTGATCGGCCCCCGAACCGAAGATTTCACCACTGCGCACGGTAGCCCAAAAGGAAAGATAAAGCGGGAACGCGTCAATTTAAAGCATAAAGAATTCTCCTGTAACATAGAATCCTCGACTAGTCGGACAACGGGATGGAAAATGCATTTCCTGCCCCGCCCCGTTTACATCCCTAACAAAACTCAATCCCCAAATATAAAAGAATTCAATTGCTTGATATTATGATATAGATCTAAGTAAGAGAAGGAAAAAATTGAACTCTTAAAGTAAGCCATATGTGTAATAATATTTATAGATCTAGAGAAGTATAAAATTAAAACAAAACGAAAAGGTCAAATAAACCTTATGAAAAATGAAAAGCAGATGAGGTACTGAAGATGAACCAAATAATATTAGAAAAATAAAAAGAGAGATTAAGTTCTTATTATCATCATCATAACTGATCTGTGAGAAATCAAATTCACTTTGAATCACTAGGCATTATAACGTTAGACATATGATTTCTAAATCCCATAATGGGACTAGATAAAGAGAATTGTCTCAAACTATCACATCTAATAATTAGATAGTTCGAAGTGCTAAAGTCTATAAGTAGCAACAATCGTAAATTTAACATTGGCATTAAGTATAAGACATGAAAATAGTTTTAATTTAGTCAAATGCATCAGATTAGTTTTTAGATTAGCTGGAACTCACTGAAATGTAGTTCTAACTACAATAGTCTAAAAAGTTGTGATATGAGCATTTTACTCATATCTTTTAGTACGGGTTTTGAGATTATTTGGCATCATTTTGATTCGTTTTGTATCAATTTGATAGTTTTAATCTTTATTATATCGACTTTTAGTTTTTATTTATTTTCATAGTATTTATTTATGTTTCTCTCACATTTATGTCATTTTCAATAAAAAAAATATCAAATTAAATTAGAGGGCGTTTGTTTTGGAGGTTTCAGGAAATGGTACGAGAAATAGAAGATTTCATTCATTTTGTTGGTGTTTTTTTTGTTAATTCAATCATTCTTTTTGCCCCTCTTTTAGTTTTGGATTTACCCCTAGCTCATCTAATCTCATTTCCCAATCCCCCTAAAGTTTTCCATTCTCTTTCATCCCTCTTATAAAATTTGAACATCTACCCACCTTTTTTTTAACATCTACCCACCTTATAGAATTTTATTTTAATCTTTATTTAATTTTTAATTTGATCAATATGTTTATTTAGGATATATCAGTACTTTATGGAACTGAAACAAATATATAAGGAAATTCATGATCATTCCATTCATTTCTCCTTGTTTCCCTTTATTGATTTTATTCTGTTACCTCTGTACGAACGCCCCCTTAAAGCTTATTTTAATGCAATTTTCATGAAATCAATTTACCAAAAATAATTAATTTAACTTGGTATTTATTGCTCATATATGTCATTATTACAAAGATAGTAAAATTATATATGACACGTGAATATAAAACAAACGTAAATGAATTAATACCAATTAATGTTGGTTTGAGTGATTAAGAGTCTTAAGTTGTTTAAACTAAATCTCAAGTTTGAGTCCTAGCGTACGCAAAAAGCTTTAATTGAGAGAAGATCTACCTAAAAAATGTCTGACCAGCCTTGAACTGATTTCGGATAAATTATATAAAAAAACCTAATTGAATTAATACAATTTTTTTAAAATAAATTAGAATTGATTCATTTAATACTAGGTGCCTGCTATCCTCACTAGGTTTAAAATCAAAGTAAATTTACTTTGTTTTTTTAAACCAATAATACAAGGACACGTTAACCTCATTCTTTTATAATTGTATACCGTTTAACTTGTTACTTTCCATTCCAGTCACTGCCAGTTTATCTTTCTCTTCCTACTGATGCGGTTGATCGTGGCTGATAGAAGATTTCTGTTTCTGGTCACTTTTGAAGTAGCTCTTCATCAACTTCTGAGATTCTGTTTCTTCTCTGTCTGCATCTCGATCTCGGACTTCAACACCTAAACCTCTTTTACATTCAGAGTCCATCACCAATTTCAGTCATTCTGAAGTTAGGGCACCAGTTTGAAGGCTTGAAGGAAGAGGAGAAGGGTTGCGTTCTAGATTTCACCAACCCAGGTGTAAACCGAAGTTTCATCCATAAAAGGCCTCTCTGATCAGCTGTACTCCAAAAAAAAAAAAGAGGTGAGCAGTCTCAGCAATTGATTTTAATTTTAGGGGATTAATTTAGATTGAAATTGAATGCACAATTACTCTTTTTTGTTACAACAAACTTAGTAGGTTCAAAAGGGGCTTAGTTTTGATTGAAATTTGATAACAACCAGATACAATTTACGGGACTAAAAGGGTAATTGACCAAACGACCGCGTATTCAAACGATCCGGAGAGCAATGGCGTATCAAGCAAGCCATCCGCATGGCGAATCACCTAGATTCCACCATACGTCATCCGTAGTCAAACCTACGGGAGACCCGCCATCATGCCTCGATCCGCCCGATGAACGATTAAGCTGATTCCCAATGAAGGCACTTAATAACCCAGGTGGATCTAATCAGAAACAAACCAAAAAATATGGCGGAGCTGATAGAAAGGTGCAAGGATTTCATGGAGGTCGATGATATCAAAAGAGAGTCGGCATCTCCACCCAAGAGAGGGAAAGGCGAATCCCGGAGGCGGGATAAGGAAAAAGAAAAGCTCCCTAACTCATCCTTTCGAAATAGGCGAAGATGCTCTAGGAATAAATCAGCATATACGCCATCATTTACGCCGTTAAACGCCTCCAAAAGCGAAGTGCTAATGTGGATAGAAAACAGTCAGCACAAGCGGAGCATTTCATACCTCGAACTAAAAGGGGGAGAGTACACCAACATGGGGAGAAACCCCAAGAATTATTGTAAGTACCATAGGAGGAACAGTCACGAAACAGATGCATGCTGGGAGCTGGCTAGGGAGATTGAAAGGCTTATCGAGAGAGGAAAACTGGATAGGTTCGTCCGGAATGACAAGAAGGGAGATGGAGATAAACCCAGAGATGAACCGAAGAAAAAGGCTAAGGGTGTCATCAATGTTATTACAGGCGGACCAGGGTACCAGCCTACAGTAAAAAAAAGCAAAAACCATCGCTCTAGATAGAGCATCGCTCAATCGTCCCTTTGCAGATGTTGGTTCGGTGATTCCCCCCATGCAGACGCTCTCGTCATCACTATGATGGTGGAAGGATGGGAGATGATAGACATTGGCAGTTCTTGTAATGTCATCACTAGGGGAGCATTCGCCAAGCTCAAGGTTGACCCTATTCAGATTGAGACCACCATCGTAGATATTCTGGGAGTGACAGGTCACACAATCCAGACAAAGGGCCAAGTGACACTGGAATGCGAGTTAGCAGATGAAGATCAGGTATGGATGGGAGATCTGAAGTTCTCCATCATGGACGGTCAATTGGCATACAATATCATCTTAGGGCGGCCTTTCATCTCAGAAGTGGCGGCTCTCATATCGATACGCCATTTGACGATGTACATCCCTACTGCCAATGGAGGCATGATGATCAAGGGGAACCAGAAAGTTGCTCAGGAGACATATTCGGTATCCCTGTCGATTCGCCCGCAGTCTAATGATGATGAAGAAGATGAACTTGTTACGACGGCCCTTGGAGATACAGAAATGTTTCTCATGGCGAAGGGTAAGCAGGTACGAATCGCCAGAGGGCTAAAAGAAGAGATTAAGGAGGACGTTACAAAGGTTCTACTCAAGTCAGAGGATGTGTTCGCATGGAAAGATGAGATCCTCACAGGGATCAGTCCGGATGTGATCACTCATAAATGTTGGTCCCTTATAACGTAACAAGTTAGTTCTAAGGGGGGGATAGGAACTATTTAAAATTTTAGTACGTTAAGGCTGACTTCTTTTTCTTTGAAAAAGGATTACACAGCGCGCTGAGTAAATTAAGACACTAGCTTAGTCAATTGGTGACTAAGTCAGCTTCTTCCTTTGAGTCAGGAGATAGCACTTGAGTCTATTCCTGAACTCAGATACTCAATACACACAACTCAGCGTGACCTCTTTACTTGGTTAGTTTTGTTTAAGCAAGCAATATATATATTAAGGAGCTTAAGTTTAGAAAGATGTTACTCAGTAGATTTATCCAGGTTCGGCCTCCAAGCCTACGTCCTGTCCCCGAAACACGTTTCGAGCTTTCGAATTCTCTACTGAGCTCTTTAACGGTAGAGCATCAAACCTTTTACAATTCAGAAGCTGAGTATAACAAGAGTACCTTCCTCTATACCTCTACTCACTCCTAATCTCTCGCTGAGTACTATAACCGAGTACTCAGCCTCTCCTTTCTAATCTCTAGAAATGATAAAGATTTGTCCTAAACAACAATTGCTAAGACACCTTAGATGATTGAATAATCACTCTAGACATTTACACGAAAGATATAGAATTTGGTGTAAGTATTTGCTTTGCTTTTTCTCACAGAACTTTGAGTAGTATTTTGGTCAGCGTAATGGCTTGATAATGTTCTGTGTTTTTTTTGAAGCAACTGAAGGGCTCTATTTATAGAGACGTCTGAGGCATCAGTCATTTCGAATTTCGAAATAACCATTGGAGGGAAACGGCTTCCTATCGTTGTCACTCAGTCTTGCTTAGAGCTCTCGGCCAATCAGATTTGAGTATCTTCTGTCCTCGGTCAGCTTTTAGTCAGTTCGGCAGAATGTCTCTCCATTTATGGTAAGGTCAACTAGACAGCATCCTGTGTCTTCTGAACTTTACCTAAAGTGGAAACACTTTGTCTGGAAGTTGTTCTTGCTCAGCTGCTGTCTTGTACTCTTTGTCGATTCAACTCAGCAGCTTCATTCCGAAGTTGTTCAACGAAGGTCTTCTAGATCCTTCTTCCGCTGAGCTGCGTTTTGTACATAACGACAGCGTTTTGCACACGCGGGCCGAGTTATCTTGATCTGTTTGACTTGGGCTTTGACTTCCGTATTTGGGCTTTAAGCCTTTTAGTCTTTATGTCTTATAAACAATTTAACTCAACATTGAACAAACACATTAGTTAAATAAATCAAAGCATTTAAACTTAGTGTTTTTAGAATATATTTAGTTTTACTTAAATAATTTTGTCAAATCAAAATCATGTGGAAAGGTGTTTCAACAATAAATTCAATATCGCCGAGGATGCAGTCCCGGTAGCACAAAAACGGAGGAACCATGGTCTAGAGAGACAGAAAGTAATCGAAGAGGAGATTTCCAAACTAAGGAAGGCGGACGCCATTGAGGAAGTTATTTATACGCAATGGCTGGCAAATGTGGTCCTAGTCAAGAAGGCAGGCGGATCATACCGCATGTGTATCGATTTCACGGATCTTAACAAAGCTTGTCCCAAAGACAACTACCCTCTGCCTTGCATTGATATCCTAGTTGATGGAACCGTAGGGCACGCAAGGTATTCCTTCACAGGTGTGAAGTCTAGCTATCACCAGATCCCGATGGAACCGTCTGATAGGATCAAAACCTCCTTCATAACACACCAAGCGACCTACTGCTTTAAAGTCATACCCTTCGGGCTCAAGAACGCTGGAGCAACTTATCAACGGATGATGAATAAATTATTTGAAGGGAGAAAACGGGACAACTTCTTAGTTTACGTGGATGATATGATCATCAAGAGCACCACCATGGAAAGGCATGCAGAGGACATAAAGGAGGTCTTAGGGGTCCTCCGCCACCATAACATTAAACTGAACCCTGAGAAGTGTACCTTTGGGGCAACTTATGGGAAATTCTTGGGATACATGATCAGCCATGAAGGGGTAGGTCCTAACCCAGATAAAATCAAAGCTGTTCTGGACATGAAGGAGCCGCAGAATGTCAGAGAGGTGCAACGTCTTAACGGGCGTATCATAGCCCTTGGCAGGTTCATCTCATGCTCTGCTTGTAGATGCCAACCCTTCTATGAAGTGATCAAAAAATAGAAAGCATTCAAGTGGAATGAGGACTGCAAGCAAGTCTTCGAAGGGATCAAACGCTTCCTCACAGAACCGCCTCTAATGAGCAGACCTTTGGAAGGTGAGAATTTATACATGTACATTTCTATCACTGATAAAGCAGTTTGCATTGTAATGATAAGGGAAGAAGATGGCCAGCAGTATCCGATCTATTATGTGAGCAAAGTTCTAAAAGATGTCGAAACTCGGTATTCAAGATTGGATAAAATGGCACTAGCCATAGTCACCACATCGATCCGCCTCAGACCCTACTTCTAGGCTCATATAGTTATTGTCCGCACCAACATCGGGGAGGTTGATGGAGTGGGCAATCCGCCTGGGCGAATTCGATGTTCGTTACGAAGGTAGATCCACCCTGAAGAGCCAAGTCTTGGCAGACTTTGTGAACGAATTCACTGAGGAAGGCATAAATCTCCCTAAACCAAAGGTAGAGGAGTGGACGATGTACACGGATGGCGCTTCTTCAGCGGAAGGTGCAGGAATAGGCATGGTAATCAAAGGACCACACTACATCAAGCTACATTATGCTACAAAGCTAGACTTTCCCGCAATAAATAATGCTGCAGAATATGAGGCTCTACTATTGGGACTACGCCTGTTGAAGGAGATTACACCAGAGCGGGTCATGATCTATAGCGACTCCAAACTGATGGTCAACCAGGTGATCAAAAACTTTGAGGTGAAAGATGAAACCCTAACCAAATATGTAGAGGAGGTCAAGAAGCTACTAAACTACCTTGAGATGAAAGAAACCAAATGGGAGCCAGTCCATGTGCTTCGGGGATCAAACACAGAAGCAGACCACTTGGCTAAACTGGCTTCTAACAAGGATCAGCGGACAGACATGCAATGCCTGTTCGAGGTGAAAACGAGGCCGACATTCGCCTCAGAAATCATCGCTCTTCTTACATCCACCGTGGGAGATTGGAGATCACTGATCCGCCAGTACCTTGCAGATGGAACTTTGCCTCAAGTCAAAGAAGAAGCTCGACGGATGGTAAGAAAGGCAGCATACTTCTCCATAATAATGATTGCCTGTATAGAAAATCTTTTGGACAGCCTTGGTTGAGGTGCATTACGACAGAAGAGGGACAACAAATCCTCAAAGAATTACATGAAGGTGCTTGCGGAGCCCATGAAGCATTCGCCTCCATCTTGAAAAAGTCCAGGTTGGCGGGATTTTATTGGCCCACAGCGGAACTTGATGCTCAGAAGCTAGTAGAATCCTGTCATAATTGCCAGGTCCATGCAAATGAATCTCACACGGCTAAGCACCTACAAAAGCCCATTATCGAAGGACGACCCTTTGCCATCTGGGGGATCGACATTGTTGGTCTTTTTCCTCCTACCAATAGACAAAGGAAATATGTGGTAGTAGTCGTGGACCACTTTACGAAGGGGGTAGAGGCCGAAGCTGTCTCCTCTATAAACGTAGAGCGGTTGGTTGAGTTTGTCAGGGACAATATCGTCGGAAGATTTGGAGTCCCCCACACGGTTATCACTGACAATGGGACGTAGTTCAATTGCGGAGATTTCAGAGCATTCTGCGAAAGTCAAGGTATTCAGAACAGGTTCGCCTCTGTTTACTACCCCCAATCCAACGGGATGACTGAAGTCACAAATTGAACGATCGTCAAAGGCATAAAAAAGAGATTGGGGGAGCATAACAAAAAGTGGGCGGATCAGCTAATGAATGTTCTATGGGCATACAGAACCACTCCTCGGACAGCAACAGGTGAATCACCGTTCGCCCTCAGCGTAGAAGCTGTGATCCCCATTAAGATTCAGGTCCCTAGCGACAGAGTCTTATTCTACTGCGAAGACAAAAACAACCAGAGGTTGAGGGAAAGTCTTGACCAACTGGAAGCAAAAAGGGAGAAAGCGTATGTACGAATGGCCGCCTACAAACAGAGGATCGCAGCTTATCATGACAAAAACGCCAAGCTCGTAGATCTGAACCTAGGAGACCTAGTGCTCCGAAAAGCGGACAAAATCCAATCCACGGAGGGCAGAGGAAAGTTGGGAATCACGTGGACGGGACCATACAAAATAGTCACCAAAATTGGACCCGCCACTTTCAAGATCCAAGATATGGAGGGGAACACTCTGCCACGGACGTGGAATATTAAGAACCTCCGCAAGTATTTCTTTAGAGAGTAAAATGTGACCAAGGTCTTGAGTACTCTTTTTCCTTTAGTAAGGTTTTCTCCCATGTGGTTTTTCTTATTAAAGGTTTTAACGAGGCTCACACATAAGACCAATTTGTTGTAATAAGGCGAATCGCCATTTAATAAAGAGAAATGTTCATCTTGCAAATTCTTCCTTAAGTATTTTCTTGCAGCAATATAAATATTCCAGATTCAAAAAGGGGGAGGCAAAAGCATTCCCACAGTAGAATAATGCTATCATGGCATAACTACTCTCTCCTCAAAGATAGGAGAACAATCTCAGCGGCGGATCAATTCACCTTAAAGATAGGAAATGATTGATCACCGTCAGAGATAGAGTTAAAATATTTCTCAGTCGTGAGATCTTTACACTCTCAAATACTCTTTCCAAAGAAGAGTTTCAAGTCCTAGTGGCGAATCGATTCACCTCAAAGATAGGAAGCAAATTGATCGCCTAAGGCAGCTTAACTTCCTTAAAAGGAATAAAAGCTTCAAAGCCTTCAAAAAGGCTCACATTCCAGGGTACGACTGGCCACTGTTAGGCATGAAATTGACTAAGTTTAACAGATAATTTATAAGGGAATTCAGGTATTTTTTATATCATTTTGTAAGGATTAAGGGCTAATTAATGTCCTTGTGCAGATAAGCAAAGAAAAATGCTAAACTCGCTGGAAATAGCTTGTTTCGCTATTGCCAATGAGGAGTGGAGCCTTACGTTTGTCCAGCGGTTAAACGCCGGATTATCCAATGACGGACAGCGACAGATCGTTGGTGGCAGTGAAAGGAAAGCGGCAGGACAACAGGTGAAAGTGTGTGGCGATGGGATTGCCCAAAGAAGCATGATGATTTGAAGTCTCACCCCCTTGAGTGTTCAAGGGTTAATCTAAAAGTTAATCATTTTAGTTATTTTAATTGTAGTAAGTAGTTGACTTTGTTTTGTAAAAAGGGTACGAAAGTTGTACCGATTTTGGGTAGTCTCTTTCTTTTCCCTTTAAATAGGAAAAGCAGAGAAGGTTTAGAAAATATATATTTTTTCTTAGTTTTAGTTTTTTTAGACAAGTAGAATAGAGGGAGAAGAGAGCTCTCATGGAGTCTCAAGCTGTAACAAGAAACCTCTTCTACTCACTGCTCGATATGAGTGAGTAGACATTTTGAACGGGCACGGCCTGGCCGGCCCGGTGATGTAAGTTTTACAACGTTTTTATGAATATTTAGTATTTTGCCAATGTTGTGATCAATAAGGATTTAACTTTCTTGCGTAAGCATGTATGTATGTGTTAGATGAATGTTAGGACACTGCTTTCATCTTCACCGATATATCTTTTGATCTCCCAACTTCAAAGCTGACAAGTTAGAAGGTTGTGTCGAGGGTTTTCTCATCTAGAAATGCAGTTTTGTTCTTAATGCTAGAAAGAACGTATCTTTAGGACGCTAAAGATGTTAGTAAATCTTAGGAGTTTGAGAACACACGACAGTTGACTCAAACTCGCTTCAAAACTGATACTTTGGCTTCGTTGGCATTATCTTTTATTCATGGAATGTTGTAAGATGTAGCACACCTTGTTCGGTTATGTCGAGCCTGTTCTATTCCCTAAATCTTTGAAAAGTAACCTTATTTCCTTGATTTATCATTCTGCCTGAGTCATTAAACAACCAATATCAAACAATCAACCATAAAGGAAGACACTGTTGTAACACACACTGTTTAGCAACGATTTCCGATATTTATTTGAATCACAATCCCTGTGGAGACGATACTCACTTATCACTTTATTACTTGTATCTAGTGCACTTGCTAGAGTCTCATTTAAGGACAACAAGTTTTTGGCGCCGTTGCCGGGGATTGAGAGCAACAAATTTATAGCTGAAATTTCTGTAACACAGGGTGTTTTTAATCTGTGTGTTAAGGCGTGCAGGAACAAAAAGGTCATATTTTTTTTCGTTTATGCGTAGAGCTGCACCTCCTGTTTTTCCTATCGATCTCGAATTAGAGAGAACGTGTAGACGAAACAGAGCGGGAGCTCGACGTGCTAGACAAAGAGAAAGGCAAAGAGAGAGAAGAATGGCTGGAAGGGAAGGCCCAGAACAACCAGTTCCACCAAACCAAAAAGAGGAAGGAGAAAATAATAACCCTCATGTTATAAGAATCAGAGACTACTCTAGGCCAACTACCGAGGGACACTCATCGTGTATCGTATTTCCCAACGAGGGAAACAACATGTTCGAAGTAAAAGGGTCCATGATACAAATGATCCAAGCCTCGGTGCAATTTAATGGGTTTCAATCTGAAGATCCTAATGGGCATCTTCAAGAATTCATCACCTTGTGCAACACATTCAGGTCGAACAGAGGTGTCTCTGATGATGTGATCAGATTAAAGTTGTTCCCTTTTTCACTAAGGGATAAAGCAAAAACATGGCTGCGAAATTTACAGCCTGGAACGATCACGAGTTGGGAAGAGATGGCAAGAGCTTTTCTGATGAAGTATTTTCCGCCTCGACAAGCCATCAAGCTACGAAATGAAGTGTCACGCTTCATACAGGACGAAGATGAGTCGTTGGCAGAAGCATGGGAAAGATACAAGGAGCTGCTCAGAAGGGTGCCAAATCATGGTATACCTATGTGGATGCAAATGCAGAATTTTTACAATGGCGCGACCAACGTTTACAAAATCCAGATCGAATCTATCGCAAATGGTAACCTAGAAGATCTAGAGCCGCAAGCTTTATATGACCTAATAGAGAAAGTGGTCAGCACGAGTTACAACTGTCATTCGTCAAGAAGTGAAGGAAAAAGGACAGGAAACGAGGATGTCGTGTCAAAACTAACAAGCCAAGTGGAACAGCTTACTCGGTAGCTGGGAAAGATAAATGTCTCGTCCATTCACAATGAACCGCCATTTAGTGAACCACCATTCAATGAAAGTTGTGGTTTTTGCGGAGGAGCTCATTTCAATATCAACTGTCCTGGAGTTAAGCAAGGAAAAGGCACACGGGCTGAATGCGACTATGCAGGGTACAATCAGAGGAATCAGCCCAACCGATATTCTAACACCTACAACTCGGAAACCAGGAACCATCCAAATTTTGGATGGACAGGGCAACCAGACCAGCAATGACCACCACAGTATCAAGATCAGCCGAGGTATCAACAACAATAAGGAGGACATTACCAAAGACAACCTCAGCAGCATTATAAGCAACATGTGCCACAAAAGGAAGAAGTCGAACCAGATATGAAAACAATGATGATGCAGTTCATGAAACAGACGCAGGCATCGATCAAGAATCTGGAAACACAAGTCCACCAGATCGCCGCGTCCACATCAAAAGGAAAGGGGATAATGCCGAGCAATACTGAGCCAAATCCTAAAGGCGACGTCATGGCAATCACCTTGAGGTCTGGTAAGGAAACTCAACCAGTTGGTTTATCTAACAAGGATGCTGAGCGTGCAGGAACCTCCAAAGAGGCTGAAGGGAACTGGAACAAGTTGTTCCTGGTAATGAAGAAACGAGGAAAGCTAACCAAGCAAGTAAGCCAGATCAAGAGAAGGAAAGGGCATGTAAACCACCACAGCCGTATGACCCCCCGGTGCCATATCCAACGCGGCTAATCAACAAAAAGTTGGAGGAGCAGAATTCTAAAGTGTTGGACACTTTGAGGAAATTGCACATCAACATACCTTTTGTGGAAGCACTGGCACAGATGCCAACATACGCAAAGTTCCTCAAAGATATCCTATCGAACAAGAAGAAACTGGAGAACATTTCCATGATACAACTCAACAGGGACTGTTCTTCCATACTCCAAAACAAGCAGCAGCTTCCAAAGAAGCTAAAAGATCCAGGGAGTTTTTCGATTCCTTGTTCAATTGGAAAGCTGACTATTGAAAATGCACTCTGCGACCTAGGAGCTAGTATAAACCTAATGCCATATTCTGTATATGCACAACTCGGGTTAGGAGAACCACAACCCACTTGTATGTCTATTTAATTAGCTGATCGTTCTGTATGCTATCCTAGGGGAGTAGTAGAATACGTGTTAGTCCAAGTAGGAAAATTTATCTTGCCCGTTGATTTCATTATAATGGACATTGATGAAGATTTGCATGTCCCTATTATCCTAGGTAGACCATTTCTAGCGACAGGAAAAGCATTGATAGATGTAGGAGAGGGAAAGTTATTCTTAAGGATAAATGGTGAGGAAGTCATATTTAAAATGAATGAAGCAATGAGGCGTGCGAATAATAATGATGACACTTGCTGTTTCTTAGATGATTTTCAGAGTCTTACTACTTTGCAGGAACAGGACACATTAGAAACTTTATTGGGGAGAGAGGTGAACATATGCGAAGGAACAGGCTGTTCCATTGAAAGCAACTTTCCGACACCTCCGTTAGACCCTGCTGTTCCAACTCATCAAGAACCACCAGAGGTACCAACTGTGCCTGTGTCTAAGCCAGAATTGAAGCCGTTGCCTGAACATCTCGAGTATGCTTTCCTTGAACCACCCAGCGGAAGTCCTGTCATCATATCATCAAAATTAACTCCTATCCAAAAGGCGCAACTAATGGCGGTCTTGTGAAGAAACAAGGCTGCAATCGCATGGAAAATTGATGACATAAAAGGGATTAGCTCGGCAGTCTGTGTTCATAGAATCTTGATGGAAAAGGACCACAGACCAACTGTTCAGCCGCAACGTAGGCTAAATCCTCACATGAAGGAGGTTGTGAGAAAGGAGGTGATCAAGCTTCTCGATGCCGGCATTATCTACCCAATATCTGATAGTGTGTGGACAAGCCCTGTCCACGTTGTGCCAAAGAAAGGAGGAACAACCGTAGTCCTAAATGAAAAGGACGAGCTAGTACCCACAAGAACAATAACAGGGTGGAGAGTTTGCGTCGACTACAGAAAGCTTAATGAAGCCACCAGGAAGGACCATTTCCCCTTACCCTTCATTGACCAGATGTTAGAACGACTAGCGGGCTACGCATTCTATTGTTTTCTTGATGGGTATTCAGGATATAACCAAATCGCAATTCATTGTGAGGACCAAGAGAAAACCACGTTCACATGTCCATATGGGACTTATGCTTACAGAAGGATGCCTTTCGGACTGTGCAACGCTCCTGCCACTTTTCAGAGATGTATGATGTCGATTTTTCATGACATGGTGGAACGGACTGTGGAAATATTTATGGATGACTTCTCGGTCTATGGAAGTTCATTCGATAGCTGTCTAATCAACCTTGAAGCGGTGCTCGCGCGGTGCAAGGAGACTAACTTAGTCTTGAACTGGGAAAAGTGCCATTTCATGGTCAATGGAGGAATTGTGCTAGGGCATAAAATTTCTGAGAAAGGGATGGAAGTGGACAAGGCAAAAGTGGAAGTAATCGAGAAGCTGGCTGTGCCTGCGAACGTAAAAAATGTGAGAAGTTTTTTGGGGCACGCAGGGTTTTATCACCGGTTTATAAAAGATTTTTCAAAGATTGCACTCCCATTGTCAGCCCTACTCCATAAGGAAGCCGAGTTCTCTTTCAATGCAGACTGTTTGAAGGCCGTTGAGCTCTTAAAAACTAAGCTGATCAACTCACCTATACTAGCAGGACCAGATTGGGAGCAACCTTTTGAAATAATGTGCGACGCAAGCGACACTTGTGTGGGAGCTGTTCTTGGACAGAGGATTGAGAAGAGGTTTCGACCTATCTACTATGCCAGCAAAACATTGAACGTGGCCCAGCAAAACTATACAACCACCGAGAAGGAACTTCTAGCGGTCGTGTATGCGTTCGACAAATTCAGGCCCTACTTGATTTTATCAAGGGTGATTGTTCACACAGATCACGCAGCGTTGCGATACTTGTTCGCGAAAAAAGATGCTAAGCCAAGATTGATCCGATGGTTGCTGTTACTTCAGGAGTTCGATTTGGAAATTAAGGATAAAAAGGGAACGGAGAATGTTGCTGCAGATCATTTGTCAAGGATAGATCACAAAAGCAGGTTTGAACAAACAGAAATCATGGAAAAGTTTCCTGACGAGCATCTGTATGCGGCACAGTCTGCGCCATGGTTCGCTGATATAGCTAATTACCTTGCAACTTCGCTCAAACCACACAACCTATCCACGAATCAAAAAAGGAAGTTTTTCTCCGAAATCAAATATTATTTTTGGGATGACCCTTACCTTTTCAGGTTGTGCGCGGACCAAATCATTCGAAGATGCATATCGCAAGAAGAAGGACAGGATGTTCTCAGCCACTGTCATAACCGTGAAGCCGGAGGACACCATAGTGCAAGCCGTACCGCGGCAAAGGTTCTCCAATCAGGTTTTTTCTGGCCCACTCTTTTTAAGGATGCTAATGCATTCGTTGGAACTTGCAATGAGTGCCAACGAACTGGAAACATTTCAGCTCAAAATGCTATGCCCCTAAACAACATAGTTGTATGCGAAATTTTTGACATATGGGGCACAGATTTTATGGGACCATTCCCAACTTCCCAAGGGAATAAATACATCCAAGTGGTTGTGGATTATGTGAGCAAATGGGTCGAAGCAATAGCTAGTCCCACCAATGACGCCCGTGTGGTAGTCAAATTTCTGAAAAGACTGTTCGCCAGATTCGGGGTCCCACGAGCGATCATCAGTGATCAAGGGACCCACTTCTGTAATGCGAAATTTGAAAAATTAATGGGAACACTTGGAGTCTCACACAGGGTTGCCACACCATACCATCCACAAACCAGTGGACAGGTGGAGATCTCAAATAGAGAAATAAAAAGAATCTTAGAAAAAACCGTTGGCAACTCTCGGAAGGATTGGACAAACAAGCTCGATAATGCTCTATGGGCATATCGTACCGCGTATAAAACACCGATTGGAATGTCTCCTTTTCGTTTGTTATACGGGAAATCTTGTCACTTGCCGGTGGAAATGGAACACCGCGCATTTTGGGCGTTAACATTTTTAAATTTTGAGACGCAGGCTGTTGGTGAACAGAGAAGTTTACAACTGAGCGAAATGGAGGAATTCAGGTTGTTCTCATACGAAAATGCGGTGAATTACAAAGCCAGGACCAAGCAGTGGCACGAAAAAAAGCTCATGAACAAGGTGTTTCATGAAGGACAAAACGTCCTTCTTTACAATTCACGATTGAGGCTCTTTCCAGGAAAGCTCAAGTCAAGATGGTCAGGACCATTCATTGTGAACCGTGTATTTGCCCATGGAGCTGTTGAAATTTTCAAATACGGGGATGATCCTTTTAAGGTGAACGGACAAAGATTAAAGCCATATTTAGAGAATGATCACACAAGGAAGATCGATACTGTTCATTTCCAGGACCCCCCAAGTCAGTAGAGGCTAGAGAACAGGGTGTCCGCTACAAACACCAATTGTAGCACAAGTAACTTTGCATTTTATTGATTTTTTTTCTTTTTTTTTTCTTTAGTAAATTGTGTTTGAATTTGATTTCATTATGAGTCATTTCTGCCTAGGCACAATTGTAAAACCTAAAAATCCTTCCAAGGGTGAGGTAGTACAATTGTACCTGTTTTATAGGGAAGGGAATATCGTTGAAATTAGGGCGGTAGAAATTTGTTTATTAAAAGCTAGGTAAAGTGGAACGTCCACTCCTATGCCAAATAGGCAATCATACCGCCTGTTTTTTCTCCTCGATAAGATTGAACGGTTGGGGGGATATAAATGCTAAAATCAAATCTTGACCGTTCATCAACCCTCATTCTGATTCGAAAATACGCGCCTTTCTGCCAATTTGTCCAGGTGACCGACTTTGATTCGGCTTCATAATGACAGATTGGCAAGAAGACGCCTCGTTTCCCCTACTTAAATATGAGTTATCTCAGTTCTGTCCGTCTATCACCATATTTCTTTCTTTTCTTTGAGACTTCTTTTCACAAGGGCAGTTCATGATCTGTGCCCTATACCACTGGAAAACCCTACTTAAACTTGAAAGCGAAATGAGAACCCGAGGCTCGGGCAAAAACGTGAAAATAGAGGGTTCTTCCAAGAAAGAAAAAGCAAAGGCAAAAATGGTGGACCCTAGCTCTGTGGCGTTTGTCCCTGATGAGAAGCTGGTCAAGAAACTCTCCCAGTTTAAAGACGCCTCTGTTCAAGCGTACTATGATGAGTTAGCGAAACTTCAGTTCGGACCCATTCGAACAGTTTGCTGGGAATCCCTAAAAAGGCTAAAGCTCGAGGATCGTGTACGCAACCTCATGAAGTCCGGTCATTTTGAATGTTTCTTTGAAATGATGGAACCAGCCTATCGGGAACTAACCCTCGAGTTCTTGGCCACCTTTAAGCACAACGCTGAGATAACCGAACCTGACGAAGAGGGCAAATTTAGCTTCAGGCTCATGGGTCACTCCCAAAGGCCTTCGCTTAACTTGTTCAACCAGATGCTTGGTGCTGCCGACGATGACGATCTAGAATCCGAGAGCTATAAAGAGGCATTCACCACAACGCCTGATGTTTTCGACCCTGTGGCCTTCTGGGAATCACTTTCAGGACAGAAACATTATGATGGAAGTTCGACCAAGGCGTCCAATATCGATGATTACGCTGTTCGGTATTTGCACAAGTTGATCTCCGGTACAATCTTCGCCCGGGAAAACCAAGCCACCATGCCACATGGCAGTTGGACCGAGAATGAATTTGGGATTCTGGTTCGGGGAGTACATTAGCGCTTTTTCCAAGAAAAACTCGTCGATCATCTGTTGTGGAAGCATTGTCACCAGAATTACGGAGTCAATCGGGGTTTTTAAACCTGAAGACCACTCTCGTCTCACGATTGTGAATCACCCTAACCCGATTGATCTCAAGAGCCTCCAAAAGATGTTATTCGGAAAAATTGTGAACGGGAAGTGGGTCTGGATGTCTGACTTTGTTACATCTCGGCAGACTGAGAGCCGGAAAAGGAAAAGCGAGCCTACTGTATCAGTGTCGTCAGATTCCGAGCACGTCGAGAAACCGAAAGACTTGGACTTTTATAAGAAATGTGCAAAGATGACATGCGAGGATGTAATGGATCGAGTCAATGCCCTGTTTGCCCAGAATCTGGAAAATCGCGAAATGATATTCACCATGGAGCAAAAGTACGCGTCGCAATAGGGTGAGATAGATATGCTCAAGAGCCTTTGCATTGAGGAGCATGCCAAAGAAAGTCCCTCTGGTTTCTCGGTAAAAAGTCCGGTAAGACAAGTGCCCGAAACACCTGCCAGTGCCAATGTTAAGGCTAACGCTGCTGCCTCCTCGAAGGAGGAGGGTATTCCTGCCCCTATGGAAAAAGAGGTTAACTCCTCTCTTTCCCATCATGCCTGATCTGTCCCAATATTCGCTGTCCTAGCATCTGGTAACCTCTAACACCCTTACTCTATCATGTTTTGGTCTGCCTATTTTGTAGTCCCCTTATCTACAATATGCTGCCGTGATTGATAACATTGAGGACAATGTTTTGTTTTCTTTTGGGGGTGGGGATTGTGTGCACCACAATTTATGCGGAAATAACATGATAAATGTTGTGAATCGGTTTGTTTAATTTAGTGATTTGATGTAGAACAAATACCCCTTGAGAATTGTTGTGAATATCCTTGGTAATTATTGTCTGCTTCCATTGTTTTCTTTCCACTTATGTTTGTTCCATCTAGGGAATTGCTTGGTGTTATGTAGGAATCATAGAGCAGACTGTGCATGCTATGTGGTGTTAGGTTGTGTTAATTGCTTGGTTGCACTTCGTGTTCTTTAATTCAGGAAGTTCCAAAAAATTTCAAATCTTTAATTCCTCTATCAAAATTAGTAATCATGGCCTTACTGCTTTTTTTTCCCCGAAAATAGTGAGAACTTGAGCCTTATAATGCATCTATAGTATGCATTGATTTTTATGAGTGGGCCAGCACTCACTATCTTTAGGGAGAATTTGCCTTGGTGCCCTGTTGAAACGGTGATTGGTTCTGACTTTCATAGGAGGAAAAAGGCATTTAGTTATTCCTTCCGCTACACAAAAGGCACCTGTGCTATGCACCCCAATTATTAGGATAACCAAGTCGAGCCATGACCTGCTCTTTCTGAAAAACCACGAATGATAGCCCTCTCCCTTCACTTATAACTCTAAAATACCCTGAGTTCTGTCTTATGCTTCGAATAGCCAATTGTTTAAAATAAAAATCATGTGCTTAAGTTATGCGAATATAAGCAATTGAGCAAACATTACTTAAGGAAAAGATTGAAAGAACTGGGAAATATAATGTGGGGAGGAAGGAACCTTTATTAATATTCAAAAGAGTACTGGGTTATGAGTGAACAGGTTGTGTAGATAAAGTGTGTGTAAACAGCAATCATTATAGGCTGTGTATGTTAAATAAACTGCAAAAAGACAGAATTCATACACTGAAATAGCTTTTCACTGTCAAACCAGAGCCTAAGCCTAACATTACAACCTTTATAAAGTCCTTTGGACTCTGTCTGGAGGAACTTTGACCCTTAGATTCGGGACCAATAGGCAAACTCGCACCCTAAGGGTGGGGTGTCTGAGCTGAGGAGTGAAATCGCATTTGTTTTCCTATGGCAAGAAGATGCCATGCGAGAGTGAGTGAATTATTCCATTCCTTAGTGAGGCATGTCTGGCTGTTGGTAACTCTTTGTGAAAGAGGAAGTCTAAATTTTAAGATTTGAGGAATTTCTTGAGCAAAAATGACACATTTTTTTTAAAAAAAAAACAAGCTTTTACTCTTCAATGAAACCTTAGCATGCATCTGTTCATCTCCTAATGGTGCCAAGCATTCTGTGTTTCTTTACTCGTCGTTCTCATTCATTAAACTAATTTCATTCCTAAACCTTTTTCTGATTCCTTCTTACAATTTGTTGCTTGAGGACAAGCAAAGATTCGATTTGGGGGTATTTGTTAGGCATGAAATTGACTAAGTTTAACAGATAATTTATAAGGGAATTCGGGTATTTTTTATATCATTTTGTAAGGATTAAGGGCTAATTAATGTCCTTGTGCAGATAAGCAAAGAAAAATGTTAAACTCGCTGAAAACAGCTTGTTTCGCTATTGCCAATGAGGAGTGGAGCCTTACGTTTGTCCAGCGGTTAAACGCCGGATTATCCAATGACGGAGAGCGACAGATCGTTGGTGGTAGTGAAAGGAAAGCGGCAGGACAGCAGGTGAAAGTGTGTGGCGATGGGATTGCCCAAAGAAGCATGATGATTTGAAGTCTCACCCCCTTGAGTGTTCAAGGGTTAATCTAAAAGTTAATCATTTTAGTTATTTTAATTGTAGTAAGTAGTTGACTTTGTTTTGTAAAAAGGGTACGAAAGTTGTACCGATTTTGGGTAGTCTCTGTCTTTTCCCTTTAAATAGGAAAAGCAGAGAAGGTTTAGAAAATATATATTTTTTCTTAGTTTTAGTTTTTTTAGACAAGTAGAATAGAGGGAGAAGAGAGCTCTCATGGAGTCTCAAGCTGTAACAAGAAACCTCTTCTGCTCACTGCTCGATATGAGTGAGTAGACATTTTGAACGGGCACGGCCTGGCCGGCCCGGTGATGTAAGTTTTACAACGTTTTTATGAATATTTAGTATTTTGCCAATGTTGTGATCAATAAGGATTTAACTTTCTTGCGTAAGCATGTATGTATGTGTTAGATGAATGTTAGGACACTGCTTTCATCTTCATCGATATATCTTTTGATCTCCTAACTTCGAAGCTGACAAGTTAGAAGGTTGTGTCGAGGGTTTTCTCATCTAGAAATGCAGTTTTGTTCTTAATGCTAGAAAGAACGTATCTTTAGGACGCTAAAGATGTTAGTAAATCTTAGGAGTTTGAGAACACACGACAGTTGACTCAAACTCGCTTCAAAACTGATACTTTGGCTTCGTTGGCATTATCTTTTATTCATGGAATGTTGTAAGATGTAGCACACCTTGTTCGGTTATGTCGAGCCTGTTCTATTCCCTAAATCTTTGAAAAGTAACCTTATTTCCTTGATTTATCATTCTGCCTGAGTCATTAAACAACCAATATCAAACAATCAACCATAAAGGAAGACACTGTTGTAACACACACTGTTTAGCAACGATTTCCGATATTTATTTGAATCACAATCCCTGTGGAGACGATACTCACTTATCACTTTATTACTTGTATCTAGTGCACTTGCTAGAGTCTCATTTAAGGACAACAACCACCTACCCTGAACCAACAAAATAAGTCCTAAAACCTAGAAATTTACTTACTAAAAGATATAAAGCATAAAGTAAAGATAATGGTTGAAAAAAAGGATTAAATAAATTGTACTTAGTTACATTCAAAGACTAAACATTTACAGGAGTATCCTCCTTAGTGTCTTTCTCTAAAGATGCGCCCTCTGGAGGAACCTCATTCTTCGTAATGATAGTTCCCACCTGAGGAACCGTACAATCAATCATCGAATCATTGTCCTTGTCACCCACCTCCTGGGATGCTTCGCTAAGATCATCTGATTCAAGATCAACAACAGGCTTGCTATCCTTGACTGACCCGCTCAGCTCCTTCCGAATTTGATCGCGGATGAAATCCTTAACGTTCGGTATCCTGTCATACTTAATGCAATCCTCAACCTCAGGGACCACGTACTTCGGGTCCACAAAATCAATCTCGGGGTAGGAAAGCTTAACGTATGCCATGATCCGTTCGCCATAATAATAAGCACGTTCGCCCGCCATGATCTCCGCGTTTGACAAGGCAGCTTTATGATTCTTAACATCTTCCTCCATCTTCTCATTCAGGCTACGGATCTCGGCGTCCTTAAGGGCAATGGCGGAAGCAGCATTTGCATTAGCAACGGCAACTTCTTTCTCCAGCCTTTTTATGGTAGCTTTATCCGCCACCCCTTGGAGTAGATCCGCCTCCATAGCACGCATATGCGTATATGCCTAGCAAAGCAAATGATGATGTAAAAAACAAAATCTCCCCGAAGGAAATCACTCTTTCATCCAAAAATATGAAATAAGGAAAATAAAACTCACCAAAAGGAGATCCCTTTTCCCCATCTTGGCATGGGCTGATCCGGAGAACTTGTTTTGGCTCTCCTTCACTTCACCGAGTTGACCGAGGGCCTCATCAAGATCATTGATAACCGACTCATTCCTCAGGGACCCTTTATCACCATACTTGGCGAGCCAATATCCTCCCAAGTCGGGCTTAACCACCTATGCAGGAATTAGAAGGCCAAAATCAGGGTCCATGGTAGAAGAGAGAAAACAGTAAAGTAAACATACCTGCTCTTGCTCTGTCCTAAGCTTCTCAGCTCTCATGGCATCCGCCAGTAACTTTTCTCCACCAACTGCGGCCGATCTCTTCTTCTTAAGAGGAGGATCCGCGACGCCTTCAAAAGGACGTTTTCTGGAGCTCTTACTGGGATCCGCCACTTGCGCATCTTTTTGGGCCTCCAACTCCTTCTGTTTCTTACGCTTCTCTACAAGGGCACGACTGGCCTCAGACAAACCCCTGACAAAGGAACAACGAAATAATCAAAGTTCAAGGAAGAAACAAAGTTACCTTCATCAAGCAGAGTAAACTTTGCGTAAGTAATCACATCCCCCACACGGTGGACCAGAGGAATGTCATTCAGCATAAATTCCAGAGCATCAGCGTACGTCCAAGCATCCGTCTTAATGCTCTTCATGAGATCCGCCACCTTCTTATCACTATCAGTCAATATACGCAAATCTCCAGCCATGTGTTGAGGCTTAGCATTCCAATTTAATGGGAATCTGAGAGGCTCGTCTTTTTTCACCTTAACGAAGAAAAATTTCTCGTCCCAGAGATGGACGTTTGACATCTTATCGCAAAAAGGCGAATAACTCTTGAATTTGGCAAAAGTGTAGAAAGATTCGGATTTACGCTTCGAGGGTTTGTGAAGAGACCGAAAGACGCGAGGATTACAGACTACCCCCAGATTTGAAGCTAAGTAACAATATAGAGTAATGTCCAACCAGCCATTTGGATGCAGCTGGCAGACAGGGATCCCAAAAAATTCCAAGATATCCACCATCATCCGAGGAAGAGGAAGGCGAAATCCTCTCTCCACGTGGCTACTATACACGGATAGGTACCCTATAGGCGGGTCTCTGATGAGCTGCCGCCAACTCGGTTTCATAATCTTTGATCCATGGATAGCGATCCGCCAGATCAGCCAGATCCGTGGCGCCCATGCGAGACGGAGTAGTCTCTGCACGAGGCATCTTTTTCCTAATCGGAGTCGAAGGGGAAGCCTCCATTTCGGAAAAGCTCCTAGAATCTATCGCCGGAGCGGTTTGGGTCACAGCCACGGAAAAGTTCTGGGCTCTATTTAAACAAAAACGACGATTCCTACTCTCTCTCACTGTGTTACTTAACTCCAACAAATCACAACTAGAGGTACTCTCGGACGAACTCGAGTCCTCAAAAGAAGACCAGCTAAATGAGGGCTCAGAGGGGGAAGTCAAATTAAAGAGTTCAATGGTAGACCCAGAAGAAGAACTCATAAAAAACCCAGAAACAGGACGAGAAGTTTCACTTACATGGAAAATCGGAAGTTTTGAAGCTTCTTGACGCCGGAAAAACTCTGAAAAAACGCAAGCAGGAAAGTAGCAAATGAAGCGGAAAGAGAAAAAGAGAGGTTGAAGAAGGTATCGCCACTTACCTCGAGCAGTGCGTCCAGGACACCTATCGCACAGTGAATGGCCTGGAACAGAGCGGTAATTAATGCAACACATCATGACAGCGTGCCAGGAAGTGCAAAAGCCCTAAAGGACTTTAACGGGACTTAGGGGGGGCTTCTGATAACAACCAGATACAATTTACGGGACTAAAAGGGTAATTGACCAAACGACCGCGTATTCAAACGATCCGGAGAGCAATGGCATATCAAGCAAGCCATC
This sequence comes from Euphorbia lathyris, assembly GCF_963576675.1. Classification (NCBI taxonomy): domain Eukaryota; kingdom Viridiplantae; phylum Streptophyta; class Magnoliopsida; order Malpighiales; family Euphorbiaceae; genus Euphorbia; species Euphorbia lathyris. The sequence continues at coordinate 92,913,556 of NC_088914.1, forward strand.
CGCATGGCGAATCACCTAGATTCCACCACACGTCATCTGTAGTCAAACCTACGGGAGACCCGCCATCATGCCTCGATCCGCCCGATGAACGGTTAAGCTGATTCCCAGTGAAGGCACTTAATAACCCATTAATGAGCTAGCGGTCATACTTGAATGAGATCAGCAACCGCCATTAATGAGGCATTAATAGAGACTTTCTAGTTACTAGGAGTTACGACTTCATGACTATAAATAGCTTGCATCACAAGCTATTGAGGTACACACACATTCTCGCTTTCCTAAACCTTACTTTGTCAATATAGTTTATTCTCTTACAATATACTGACTTTGGCATCAGAGCTTCCCCCCGTCGAACCCAACGACGCCCTCCGCAGGGAAGGAGTCCGATCAGAAATTCATCACCAAATATCAAAATTGATGTAAATCGCTCCTTATTTTAAACTTCAAAGGAGTTTCCACTTCTAACTTTGAATTGATTTTAGCTTCTTCTGAACTTATAGGATTAGATTATGCATTATCCAGCAAATTCAATGGATTGATTTTCATTGTACCTACTGTGGATAATCTTATGGAAGAAAATGACTTTTCCTTTTGTCAATTTAAATGAAAAATAGTTAACTAATTATAAATAGTTAACTGCTGATTGCAGAATAAAGAGTGACATAGCTTACATGGATATGGTGACTAGGTGTAAAAGTGAAAGACAATAAATTAGCACAATGCCCACATTTCAAGGTCACTACATTCATCATTATGTTGCTTGGAACATCCACCTTACCAAATCAAAACATAATAAAAAATTATTCCTTACTTTCCATATAAAAACATGGAAAAAAAAAGCATATTTGAAAGTTCATACTCAAAATCAAAGAGATGTGAAATGGAGAAATATAATGGAATTAATCCTAAGAGAAGTTATTATTAGTTTCAAAGCTGATGAATGGTTTAGGTAGCAGTATATTCCTGCAGATCCTGCATACAGTGGCGGATCCAGGATTTCAAAATCAGGGGGCTAATTTTAGCCCAATGTTAAAAAAAAAATCGTGCATATATAAAAAAGTAAAATCAAATTATACAAAATTTTAATTGTATTGATAAATAAATGCTAAAAAGTACTTGTTTTGAACTGTTCGATGGATTGAGGAACGGTTAGATAGAGTTGTAGTAAATGTTGGGTGGAAACAGATTTATGGGAATTCTGTGGTGATTAACCAGCCAGCAGCGTTTTCTGATCATTCAATGTTGGTACTTCAGTTGAGGGCTTGGGTTCAGATACCTAGAATGAAGAGGTTTAGATTTGAGAACCAGTGGATCCGGGAAGGTACCTGTCAATCGGTTATTCAGACTGCTTGGGAGTCTTGTGTTGGGAGGTCAATTTCTGATAAAATCAAGGAGTGTACTGTTGCTCTACAACACTGGAGTAAGTCTATCAATAACAATCTTCATATTCGGATTTCTGAGCTTAGACATCAGATGGAGTCTTACAGAAGTAGAGCGGACAGGCTGGGTGTTGATATGTATATTCAGGCAAGGGATGCATATGTCAAAACTTTACAGCAGCAAGAGGATTACTGGAAGCAACGCGCTAAACTCCATTGGTTACAGGACGGTGATGCTAACACACGATACTTCCATGCGTATGCCACTTCGCGGAAGAAAAATAATGCATTTAATGAACTAAAGGACAGTAATGGGATCATGCATGGTTGGGGTAGAGGGCTTGAAGAACTACTAATTGATCACTTTCAAGGTATCTTCACCAGTTCAGGTAGTGAAGCTTCGACGATTTTAAATGATGTACAAAATTGTATTACCGTGGAACAGAACTCTTTTCTAACGGAGGCTTTCATGGCTGATGAGGTCAAGTCGGCATGTTTTTCCATGCATCCAGATAAAAGCCCGGGGCCAGATGGACTTAACCCGGCCTTTTTCCAGCGGTTTTGGGGAATAATTGGTACTGACATTGTTGAATGCTGCCTTACAATTCTTGAGAAGTCACAATTACCTAGCTCCTTAAATGATACACTCATTATCCTTGTACCAAAGAAGCCATGTGTGGACCGTATTACAGATATCTGTCCTATTGCTTTATGCAATGTGCTTTTTAAGATTGTTTCAAAAATGATTGCCTCACGGTTCAAAAAGGTTCTCCCCTCAGTCATATCTATTAATCAGAGTGCTTTTCTCCGGGAAAGATCAATTTCTGACAATGTAATGGTGGCCTATGAGGTAATTCATCACTTGAAGAATAAGAGACAAGGTAAACATGGATTGGCTGCTCTTAAACTAGACATGAGTAAGGCTTATGATCGTGTGGAATGGCAGTTCCTATGGTCAATGTTGGTAAAAATGGGCTTTCCAGATAAGTGGATTGGGTGGCTGAAAATGTGTGTCGAAATTGTAACATACAAAATCAGCCATGAGGGAAGGGAACTGGGTCCTATTATTCCAACTAGAGGGCTTAGGCAGGGTGATCCGCTTAGCCCTTTCTTGTTCTTAGTTTGCGCTGAAGGCTTGTCTTCCTTATTACAATTGAAGGAGAGAGCTAAGCTTATTCACGGATGTCAGGTGGCTAGATCAGCTCCTCCTATTTCTCACTTGTTCTTTGCAGATGATAGTTACCTCTTCTTCAAAGCCAGCGCTTCTGAAACTGAAACAATTCGGCAGTGTCTACAGGTCTACAAAGATGCATCTGGTCAGTGTATTAATCTTGAAAAATCTGTTATTCTGTTCAGTGCAAATACCACATCATTAGATAGGGATATATCAAGCTCGATGTTAGGCGTGAAGGTAACTAATGATTTAGGCTTCTATTTGGGAGCGCCTGCTTTTGTTGGACGAAGTAAAGCGCAGACCTTTGGCTTTTTAAAGGATCGAATTCGCTCAAGAATGAATAATTGGAAGGAAAAATTCCTTTCAAGGGCGGGCAAAGAAGTCCTTATCAAAGCTGTTCTGCAATCAATCCCCACCTATATCATGAGTATATTTCTTCTACCTTTACAATTTTGTGAAGATATTCAACGGCTGCTGAATAAATTTTGGTGGAGATCTGACTGTGGTGATGGCAAAGGTATCCACTGGATGAGCTATGACCGGCTTTGTAATCCAAAATGTATGGGGGGGCTGGGATTTAGGCGTCTTCGTGAGTTTAACTTAGCATTACTGGCAAAACAGGCTTGGAGATTAATTCAGCAGCCGCAATCTTTGGTTGCTCGAGTGCTAAAAGCCAGATACTATCCGAAGACTGAGTTTCTGAATTTTGAAATTGGACACAACCCCTCCTTCGTCTGGAGAAGTATTCTGGCCAGTAAAATGTTGATTCATCAAGGGTTAAGGAAGAAAATTGGGAACGGGAGATCCACCCTGATTTGGGATGCGGCTTGGCTACCGGAAGATCTGAACCCTTATGTTACCAGCCCTCAGGATATCAATCTTCCTACTGGTAAGGTCTGTGACTTGATACTAGCGGATGGAAGATGGGACAGGCAGTTGATTGGAAGGCTGTTTAATCAAAGAGATCAAAAATTAATACTCTCAATTCATAGGCGTTTAGCTATTAGGGAAGATTGCTGGGTATGAGGGATGGATAAGTCGGGCCTATACTCGGCTAAGTCTGGATATCGAACTTTAAATAGAGAACAATTGAATACCCAGAATTATGGTGTCGGGGTGTGGAAGTCTTTGTGGAGGTTACAAATAGCACCAAAGCTGAAGAACCTACTGTGGAGGATATTATCTGGTTGTTTACCAGTTTTGTGTAACTTACAAGCGCAACATAGCAGTTTGTCACCTATCTGCCCCCTTTGTAATGGTCAGGATGAGGATGTGAACCATGCGTTGTTTTGTTGTCCAGAGGTCAGACTAACTTGGGATATATTTTTTGGTGATGACAGGATGAACACTGTTGTTGACATTACTCATTGGATTGGAAGTTTACTTCTAGTTATGGATCAGCAGCTGATTTGTAAGGTATCTTCTCTACTATGGTGCATTTGGAAGAATAGGAATTGTCAAGTATGGAACCATTATCGAGATTTACCAACGGTGCTAATTAGAACTGCTGCTAAGGAGGTGTTGGAGTGGCAGTGTGTGAAATAATTAAGGCATGCTGCGGTTAAGACCACTAAGGGAAGGTCCGTAAGATGGGTTCGTCCGAATGAGGATGGATTTGCCTGTAACGTTGATGCAAGTGTGTTCAGCGATGGGAATTTTTGTTTATATGGGTTCTTGGTTCGAAACCATCAGGGTGTCTGTTCATTTGCTAAACATGGAATACTTGATGGTCCTTTTGAGCCCGCGGTAGCGGAAGCAATGGCGGCCAAGGAAGCTTTATCTTGGTTGAAAGGGAGTAGCTTTAGGAATGTTGAATTGCGTTCTGACTGCTTGGCTGTTGTTCAGGCCATAAACAAGGTTTCTGTTAGTTGTTCATATTTCTCTGATGTTATAGGTGAATGTATAGATTTAATTCATGAGATAGGTAATATTCCTGTTTCCTTTGTTAAACGTTCAGCGAACTGTGCGGCTCATAGTCTTGCTAGAGCCGTTAGTTTTTCGTCTGTTCGTGGAGAGTGGCTTGGTGCTCCTCCGTTTTTGGTTCTTATTCTTTTAGCTGATTCCAGCCAATAAATTTACCGTTTGTTTCAAAAAAAAAAAAGTAACCTAAATTGAAAACCCAAAATCATAACCTCTAATTTAAAGAGAACCTAAAATAAATTCCATAAACTATAAAAACCCTAAACTAAATTCTTAAATCAAAACCCTAAATTAATTAAACAAATTATAAATTAAAAATCCTAAATGAAAATAAATCTAATTTTTGGAGGAAAATGAAAAGAAAAGGGAAGGGGGTGATGAAATAAGAAATTTGGGAAGGAGAAGGGGATGAGGAGAGCAACTTCTTCTTGCTGGAATTTGCGCAGGGATTGGGGATTCCCCCCAATCCCTGTTTTGTTTCTAATAATTTGGCCCCCCAAAACGACGTCGTTTTGGGTTGGGGCCAAATTAAAAAAAAAATAAAAAAGACCGGGGACCTCCCGATCTCTTCTATTCTTTTTTAATTTGGCCGCAATCCAAAACGACGTCGTTTGGGGGGCCAAATTATTAAAAAAATAAATAGCCCAGCCCAAGTGGGCTGAGCTGAATCTTCTTCACTACATCTCCTTCTCCACAGAGAAGGAGATGTAGCAGCGACCCCTAACTCAGGGATATGGTGGGCGGCGGCTGGCTGGGGGCTAATATTTAGCCCTCCCTAATCCTCTATGGCAGCGCCGGCGCCGTGGGGGCTGGAGCCCCCACGGGCGTCGGGCTGCCTCCGCCTCTGCCTGCAGAAGAAGTGGATATATGCAATAAAAATAAAGCCTAGTCAATTCATGATGTGGTATGAGCTAAGAAAACTTTTACTTTTATCACCCATTTATCAGTGCTTTACAGCAATTACTTAAAGTATTTTTCTATTTTCATGGTATAGTTATTCGATGCTGAAAGGGATCTAGGATCACCTCCTCTTATCGATGCGTTTCAATGGATTGGGATGTCCTCATGTCTAGACATGTCTGGTTTCTTTTGAGAAAGAGGCGACTTAACATATATCAACAGTTTTCATACATCTGTAAAATGAACTCACATCCTATCGTACATATTTACTAGACTACATGTTTGCTTTTGTGGATTCTTGCGTTGAACCAATATATGATGTTTCTGAGAGGAAGATCATATTTAGGTCTAAGCATTCCATGAATGATAGTTGCGTTGTCGCAAATCTATCGTCAAAAGAGGTCTTTCAAGCAATGGTCACCTTAAACAACTACTTAATACAACATGAGCAAAATATACGAGAAGTTGTGTTTGCACTACAAAAAGTTAAGGATGGTATTCATTTTGGTTTAGGTGGAAAGAAAAAACAATCAACTATAGATGCATTTTTTCATAAGAAATGACTTCTAGTTGATTGATTGAAAGGTTTTGGTGTGTGTGTGTATATATATATATATATATATATATATATATATATTGTATGTAATTCAATAATTATTAATTTATATTTTCATTGGGCCCTTAAGGATTTAAATATTTTTATTACTTAATGCATTTAGCGAGGTTATTACTTTAGTCCATTGGCCCAAGTCGGGACCGAAAAAATTTATTATATAAACGAGGTTATTACTTTATCGAACATTCATTTATCGAGGTTTAACTGTAGTTGAACTCCAAAAATCATATAGAGATCCTTCAGTTTATAAACAGGTATTCTCTCCCTCTCCCTCGCCGTTAATTATGTCTCACACTTGTACGCATTCTCCCAATATCTTAATGCATTTATGTAAAAAGTTGTCGAATGATATGAGCGTCCCCTTGTGTCCATGATTATTGACCTCTAAAGTGTGAATATCTCAGTTATTTTCTCAGTCAGGGTGAGGCAAAACCATTAGGTATAATGGTATCCAAAGCTTGACCTTCAAGGGAAATATATTCCGAATGCGAAGTTGTTATGTTTTGCTAAATCTGTTGCTTCTTCAATGCACTATGATGAAATTCTTTAGCTGGCTAAAGAGTCATAAATCGTAATTATAAATATCCATGTGCATAAACAGGTGGCTGGGACAGAAGATGGTACTAAGAGCATCTCTAGTGGAGACTTCTTCTTCGTCACTTTGCAAAATTAGAAGTATCTAACCACTAGGGCGTATGTCTCCACAATTAGTTTGTTACTTTTTTTGTGAACAAACTTTTTACTGTTCAAAGAAAACATATAAAATAGATAAAGGTATGGAGAGTGAGGATGACGCAGGCGGCAGAGGCAGTGTGTAACACACGCACTAGGAATGACGATTCTGGCGCCTGAGATGGTACTAAAATGATAGACTGCTTTTTGATAAAAATATATTATTTAATCCATTCTTTTTATTAAACTTTTATTTTTATCCCGTATAATTTCTTGTTAACCCCAATAAATTTTAAATGAGTAAGGCTTTCTAGTGGGTTGTCTTTTTTATTTGCTCTTTGTCTTAGGTGACACACAAAAGTTGTTTACACCATTACCGTTGCTCTAAGGAGCCACAAGCAACATTTTCTGAATGCTTAGGTGCATTATAAATAAGACATGGCTTAGATGTTAAATATGACTAATATTCTAAGAGCATCTCTAACGGAGGTTGCTGTAAAGAGTGCCAAAAATTGACATATCATAGTAAAATATAATATTTTATTAATTTAGTAATCCACATCACTCTTGGCAATTTTTCTTTAAAAATGTTCCAATAGTAAAGCAACATTAAAAGTTGCCACAATGGCCCCACAAATCATTATTTAATATATAATTTATTTAATTATAAATATTGCCAACCAATAGTGAAATGAGAAAGAAATTCATCAAAAAATGAACCAATAATATTCAAATAAATCAACTTTTTTATATATTAAAAAATGTTTGGCAACCTTGCTTCAAGGTTGCCAAAAATTGACAACTTTTTTTGGCACTCACCTTCACTTCAATAGTAGGCACCCTTTAAAAGTTGCCAAATAAATGCCACATCAGCTTGTCACTCTTTTGGGCACCCTCTATTGGAGATACTCTAATAATTTAGATGGGTTAACTGTTTAAAAACTTGTTGGAAAGTTAGTTGTGGTCAACAAACAATCTGAAGTTGATTTCTAATTACCGTTGACAATATTTTAGAACATATTGTGAAACTTTAGTCACATTGGTTATATTGATTTTGGATTTTGTTAATTTTAGTTTTAATTTGAAAATATTTGTGCCAAGATGAGGCTGATTGTATACTGATATTATTTTTTAGTAACAGGATGTATATGGTTATTAGGTATTTGCTACCTCACATTGAAATTACAATCCTAAAATATAAATTAACTTGCGTTACTTTTAGACCGACCGATTTTTCAAAACTCATAATCGAAGTGCTATCTGATCCATAAAATAATAAAAGGATAATAAATTTAATCCTAACATTTTCAGTGAAGTGCAGTGCAGTTTTCTCATCAATATAAGAAATTGTTCAAATTTAATCTTAACGTTTTTAAACAAAAATCAATTTTAGCTTTACGTTACCGAAATTTTAAAAAAGTTGGTTTGACCACTGTTTATATCTGGACATTTTAAATATCAATTATGTCTAAGATATTTAAGGTGTTATTAAGACAGTTACAAAAAAAAAACATGTTAAACTTTTAACAATTAAGTCCGTCACATATAAGTTAATCACAATTTTTTTTATCAATATGTCGAAAATCTTTACTTTGTTACTAATATAGTAACCAACCAAAAGTGTACGAAACTACTTCAGTTAAATAACAGTCAAACCAACATTTTTCAAAATTTCATGAACATAGGGTTAAAATTGACCTTGTTTGAAAACGTTAGGACTAAATTTGCACTATTTCATACATTAGGCATAAATTTGCACTTCTTAAAAAACGTTAGGGTCAAATTTGATATGTATCGCAATAATAAATGCTTCCATTTAACCCTTAATCTATTTGATTGACCCCTAAACTAAATAAATGCGGCATCATTAGACATAATAACTTTAACTTTACACCATTCCTATACTATTTGACTTAATTTACGTACAATTATATTTAAAAAAAACATAAACTTCGCGAAAAATAAAGTTCAACTTTTGAATTTTACATAACTCTTCTATGTTTAGATATAATTTACATAAAGTTGAATCCAATTTACGTAAAGTTGGATTTTTACAAAAAAAAAAATCATTAACTTAACGAAAAAACAAATTTTACGTAAAACCTTTAAACTGTACATAAATCTCTTATTTTAAAACACAATTTATGTAAACTTGGACTAATTTTACATAAAGTTGTATTTTTTTTTTTAAAAAGTAACTTTGCGTAAAATCGAATTTTACGTGTTTGAACTTTACATAAATCTTTTATTTTTAAACATCAAGGTTGGTCTTAATTTAAGAAAAAATATTTTTTAACAAAAAAAATCATTAAGTTTATGGAAAAATCGAGTTTTATTTAAATCTTCTATTTTTAGGATTAACTTACGTAAAGTTGTTATTTTACAAAAAAAAAAAAAATCTCTAACTTGACGAAAAAATGAGGTTTATGTAAGACCTTTGAACTTTATGTAAATCTTATACTATTAGACATAATTTATGTAAAGTGATACTTAATTTATGAAATTGAGTTTCACATAAAATATTTACCTTTGACAAAAATTATTTAGTGTTATTTACTAAATTGATAAATAAAATATCAATTAATTAAATAAAATAATTTTTTATTAATATTTTAACAAAAAATAATTACTTTACATAAAAGTATACACATGTTACGAAAATTTGTAAAAGTTTTATATTTTTTACGTAAAATAGTGTCAATTTGCATAAAGTGAGACTTAATTTACTTAAAATTGTTGTTTAAGGAAAAGCTCGATTTGGAAAATATAGAGGTTTACGTAATTTAGTTAATCACAATTTTGTTTGTCAATATTTGAAAAATATTCAATGTTTAGATATAATTTATGTAAAGTTGAGCGCAATTTATGTAAAGTTGTTCTTTTACAACAAAGACATATTTGCCTTTTACGAAAATTATTTAGTGTTATTTACTAAATTTAAAAATAAAATATAAATTAATTAATAAATAAAAATATTTTTTAAAAGTCTATAAATGTTACGAAAATTTGTAAAGCTTTTATACATTTTACGTAAAATAGTGTCAATTTACGTAAAGTGAGAGTTACTATATATAAAATTGTTATTTTACAAAACAAAATCTCTAATTTAACGAAAATATGAGTTTTACGTAATATGTTTCAAAGTTACATCAATCACATACTGATAGACATAGTCTATGTAGAGTAAGACTGAATTTACATAAAGTTGTTATTTTTCATTAAAATATTATTTTACAAAAATTACTTTACGTCGATCTTGTCCTGATTGACATAACATACGTAAAGTAAGATTAAATTTACATAAATTTGTTATTTTTAAAATATTACTAAGTTCCCAAAATCGAGTTTCACGTAAAATATTTGCCTTTTACTAAAATCATTTAGTGTTGCTTACTAAATTTATAAATAAATATAAATTAATTAATAAATCATATTCTTTTTATTAATAATTTAAGAAAAAATAATTACTTTACATAAAATTGTACAAACGTTACGGAAAATTTTAAAAGTTTTATGGATTTTACGTAAATTAGTGTCAATTTATATAAAGTGGTTTGGTGGCTAGAATTAGAATTCTTTTTTTATTAATAATTATACAAAAAATAATTACTTTATATTTTGTACAAATGTTACGGAAAATTTTAAGGGTTTTATGAATTTTACGTAAAGTAGTGTCAATTTATATAAAATGGTTAGGTGGCTAGGATTAGAATTCTTTTTTATTACTAATTTTACAAAAAAATAATTACTTTATAGTTTGTTTGTACAAAGTTTACGAAAAATTGTAAAGGTTTTATGGATTCTACGTAAAGTGGTGTCAAATTACGTAAAGTGATTTGTTGGATAGAATTAAAATTATTTTTATTTAATAATTTAACAAAAATTTATTACTTTACATAAGTTGTTCAAAGGTTACGGAAATTTGTAAAGGTTTTATAGATTTTCCGTAAATTATTGTCAATTTACGTAAAGTGGTTTGGTGGATAGAATTAAAATTATTTTTTATTAATAATTTTCCAAAAATTTATTACTTTACATAAATTGTACATAGTTTGCGAAAATTTGTAAAAGTTTTATAGATTTTTCGTAAAGTAGTGTCAATTAACGTAAAGTGATTTGGTGGATATAATTAAAATTATTTTTTATTAATAATTTACCAAAAATTTATTACATTATATAAATTTTGACAAAGTTTATGGAAATTTGTAAAGGTTTTATAGATTTTTCGTAAAGTAGTGTCAATTTACGTTAAGTGGTTTGGTGGATAGAATTAAAATTATTTTTTATTAATAATTTACCAAAAGTAATTAATTTACGTAAAATTGTACAAATATTACGGAAATTTGTAAAGGTTTTATAGATTTTCTGTAAAGTAGTGTCAATTTTCGTAAAGTGGTTTGGTGGATAGAATTAAAATTATTTTTTTATTAATAATTTAACAAAAAATAATTAATTTACGTAAAATTATATAAATGTTACGAAAATTTGTAAAGGTTTTATAGATTTTTCGTAAAGTATTGTCAATTTACGTAAAGTGGTTTGGTGGATAAAATTAAAATTATTTTTTATTAATAAATTACCAAAAATAATTAATTTATGTAAAATTGTACAAATATTACAAAAATTTATAAAGGTTTTATGGATTTTACGTAAAGTAGTGTCAATTTATATAAAGTGGTTTGGTGGTTAGAATTAGAATTCTTTTTTTATTAATAATTATACAAAAAATAATTACTTTATATTTTGTACAAACGTTACATAAAATTTTAAATGTTTTATGGATTTTACGTAAAGTAGTATCAATTTATATAAGGTGGTTTGGTGGCTAGAATTAGAATTCTTTTTTATTACTAATTTTAAAAAAAATAATTACTTTATAGTTTGTTTGTACAAAGTTTACGAAAAATCGTAAAGGTTTTATGGATTCTACGTAAAGTGGTGTCAAGTTACGTAAAGTGATTTGTTGGATAGAATTAAAATTATTTTTAATTAATAATTTAACAAAAAATTATTACTTTACATAAGTTGTTCAAATGTTACAGAAATTTGTAAGGTTTTATAAATTTTCCGTAAAGTAATGACAATTTACGTAAAGTGGTTTGGTGGATATAATTAAAATTACTTTTTATTAATAATTACCAAAAATTTATTACTTTACATAAATTGTACAAAGTTTACGAAAATTTGTATAAGTTTTATAGATTTTCCGTAAAGTAGTGCCAATTTACGTAAAGTGGTTTGGTGGACAGGGGTAGATGTAGGGGGGGTCAAAGGGGGCATTTGCCCCGCCCCCTTCATCCCATTAAAAAAAAAAAAATTTAAGTCCAAAAATAAGGGTTAAAGTGCAAAAATACCCCTAATATTTTGTGTCAGGAGCAATTTTATCCCTAACGTCTAAAATGACACAATTTTATCCCTAATGTTGGAAGCCAAGAGCAATTTTACCCCTAACGTTGATAAATTGGGTCAATTTGAGAAATAATTCATCAAAATGTCTTCTCGGTCATGAATAATAGTGTCTAAAATTGATCCAATTTATCAACGTTAGAGGTAAAATTGGTGCAAAATTACAAAATTAATATGCAATTGGTGCAAAATAAAGAAAAAAATGACTGTATTTTATAATAGTGTCTGAAATTGATCCAATTTATCAACGTTAGGGATAAAATTGCTCTTGGCTACAAACATCAGGGGTAAAATTGCACCATTTTAGATGTTAGGGGTAAAATTGCACCTGACCCAAAACGTTAGGGATATTTGATGCGTAACAACCCGAGAATCCCGAAAATGGATGGTTACGAGTCAGAAACATTATAATTTACGTTTTTTATAAAAAAAAATCATGAAAATAATGCATGACAATTGAACGATTTTGCATTTTTGGTCACCAAAAATTGAACAATTTTGCATTTTTTGTCTAAATTTTTTGCCCTCCGCTCCCTCAAATCCTAGATTCGCCACTGTTGGTGGATATAATTAAAATTATTTTTTATTAATAATTTACCAAAAATTTATTACATTACATAAATTGTACAGTTTACGGAAATTTATAAAGGTTTTATAGATTTTCCGTAAAGTAGTGTAAATTTACGTTAAGTGGTTTGGTGGATAGAATTAAAATTATTTTTTATTAATAATTTACCAAAAATAATTAATTTACATAAAATTGTACAAATATTACGGAAATTTGTAATGGTTTTATAGATTTTTCGTAAAGTAGTGTCAGTGGTTTGGTGGATAGAATTAAAATTATTTTTTATTAATAATTTAACAAAAAATAATTAATTTACGTAAAATTATACAAATGTTACGGAAATTTGTAAAGGTTTTATAGATTTTTCGTAAAGTATTGTCTGTCACACCCGACCCTAAACGACCTCAATCGACATCGGGCGTGAAATAGAAAGATCATAATCAATACTTCTCTTCAATGTATATTCTAAAATAATTCATATCTTACTACATTAGTCATTCGATGACCTCACATATATTTCCCAACTTCATTATATTACAATTGAAATACCAAAGTTCTAACCATAATTCTAACAATAAGCAGTCAACTGCCAAACCTCGTCTAATCGGTCGGTAACCTTCTCTATATCCTGTACTTTATCACCTAAAAACATTAAAACATTTAAAAACGTGAGACAAAAATCTCAGTAAGAAACTATCAGTTATAAAAACCCAACTTTACTTAACATAGCTACATATATATACATTTGTAAATGGATTTAATCAAAACCTTATAAAATATACTCAAACTTAAGTTTATAAGATAGTCATCAAAACCTTATAAAATATTCTCAAAACTTAAGTTCATAAAATAAAATTTGTGTATGTGTATCCATCCTCGAATTCCACCCGTGTAGATCATAACATCAATCATAACAATATCGAGATATCTCATTTATATCTCGTTCCTTGCCTAACAGTTAGGACTACCAGCCGTACACTTTGGCCATACCGCCATTAGGTATGGTCTTACAACTTACAACTCCTACCCCGAGCAATCCTAGATGGATAAAACCATTTTATCTTTCAAAATATCACAACTCATAAAAATCATATTTGGACTTCAATCCAAAATAATAACAACAATCACCACAACAGATTTCTCAATCCAAAAACAATTTGTAAGAAATTATGAAATTTATTTTATTCAATATATATACATTGAAACCAAAAACATATATGTATATATATATATGTAAATCAAAACTTAAGCCTTACATCAACATAATCAAGTAAAATCTGAAATTCACTTAGAAACATAGTCAATAGCTTCATTTGAACCATAATTTCACAATAAAAAGCAAAATCGTGAAAAACCCCAATTTACAAAATTCCTGCATAACCTTAAATATCACTTTCTGAAAATTCTTTAATTATATATATATTTATATACATCAAACTCAAAATATAGTTGATAGTTACTTACCTTGGCTATTAATTAAAGACCACAAACCCGTTCAATTCGCCTCTAAACTCTGTCTAAGACATTTCCCTCTAAACACTGCCGAAACTCAAAAACTCTTCGGCTAGGACTTAGAACTATGTATAAGAATACTATGGTTCCAATTTCGAGTGATTCGGACGGTCGAATCTCCGTAAACCAAAGAAACGGTGGAGAAATGGTCGAAGAACGACGAAGAGGCAAAATGAAACAAAAGAAACAGAAAAGAAGACAAAAGAAAAAGAAAGAAGACGGTGGAAGGCTGGTGAATTTGGATTTATATTCCAAATTCATCAAATATCATATTTGATCTTTTTATAATCTTTTTATAATCTTTTAAAATTATCCTAAACTTTTAATTTACACCTAAAACCATCAAATTAACTCCAAACTTATCCTATAGCACCAAATAAAAATCACCCACCTAGTAATTATAATATATACTAATATCAAAATATAATTAACTTCACACACACAATAATTAGACACGGGCGTGACAATTCTCCCCATCTTAAGAAATTTCATCCTCGAAATTCATATTCTCTAGTCTATCTTAATTTCCTTCCGAAACCATGATTCCTCATAATCATCATAGGACCATAAATTGTAATATTTCCTTCCATTAACGTCATCATTTATCAATATCGACACCTTTGTAACAATCATTTAAATATAACTCTTAGTAACTCCAAAGTTCAACCGAGTCAATTCCATCGCCATAATCCACAATAACACTTCAAATATCATTCATATCTTCCTAACATACATCAAATCTCACTTTAATCAATTTAAATCACAATTGATTCCATCAATTGCATATATAACAAATATATTTCACCTATCTCCAAGTTCTAGAGACTTCAAAAATAAATCATGTTTGAACCACTAATATGTACGATATTATATTTTCCTTAACCTTTAAATAATTCGAATCAATAAACATCATACACCTATAATCATACACCTAGAATTAAAATTATTTTTTATTAATAATTTAACAAAAAATAATTAATTTACGTAAAATTATAGAAATATTACGGAAATTTGTAAAAGTTTTATAGATTTTCCGTGAAGTAGTGTCAATTTCCGTAAAGTGGTTTGGTGGATAGAATTATATTCTACCTTGTGTAACTTTAATTTTCCCTATTTAGTGGTAACCTGTAATAACAGGTCAACTTTTAATATAATTTATTTTATTTTAAATTAATTTGACACTTGTCGCAATACTATTCGTTATTGAAACAAAGTAATCCTACTTTGTCTTTAAAGGAAGTAACCATAGCGGATACCAATATATTTTTATTTAAAAAATATAGTATTGGATATTTTTTTAGCATCATATTCACTTAATAATATATAAATAAAAAAATTGCATAATAAACAAACTAAATCAAGTGTATGTTTATTTTAAAAATATAGTATTGGATTTTTTTAGCATCAGAGGCACGTAATAATATATAAATAAAAGAATTGTATAATGAACAAATTAAAGCAAGTGTCCCTGACAAAACTATAGAGGAATTAAATAAATAAAAAATTGGAGCATGTTCTTGAATTTATTTTTCTATTAATAATTCATTATTATGCACATTTCTTTTTTTTTCTATTAATAATTCATTATTATGCATATTTAATCGATATTAATAAGTGTATGCGTCAAATATTAAACAATAGAAGATACAAGAACTGTAGTATATGAAGCAGCGCGCGACATAATGTATAAGAAAAGTAATTGACTTAATGGTAAGTAGTGTGAAGTGGAAGTGGAAGTGGAAGTGTCTGAGTTCGAATCCCACTAGTAGCATCCCTTGTTTTATTTAATTTTTATACTCAAAACGGCGTAGTTTGTAGCATCCCTTGTTTTATTTAATTTCTATACTCAAAACGGCGTAGTTTTGAGTGTTCTCACATAACAAAGTGTCCTCACCTAAAAAAGGTTTCTCACAAGAGCCCTCCTATATATATATATATATAACGGTAGTATAAAACGGCTAGTTTTTGAAAATTTCAATATAAATACCCAATAAATTTACACAACCAAAAACATACCTACATACTATATCTTTGCATTCTTTACACAACAAATAAACTCACCTAAATCCTTTAGAGGTATGGATAAACGTCAAGGCAAGAAAAAATCCTCGGAGAAAAATCGATATTCTGATTCGCAACACCCTAATCCTTTCCAAATGCCAAACCAAAATACTTCGAATATGCAAATATCTCCCATGAGGAGGTCTCCGCAACCCGGATTTCCTCAAAATTACGGTAATTTTGTTCCAAACCCTCAAAACTTCTACCATCCCGATGTTCATTACGCCAATATGACCCAATATAACGATAGTCAACCGATGAACCATCACCTCTAAAATTCGGGTTATACTGATCTGTATCTTTCATTCAACAGTTCAAGAAGTTCATTGTCCGGATCACAGTCGCCAAATCTTGACTCGCCAAATCGGGATTCTGTCGATCTTGACGATGGAGACGACGACGACGAAGAAGAAGAGATTGACGAATCACTTCTTGGTGAACCTGTTGCCGAGCCAACAAAGAAGCGAAAACAGTATAAATGGACGCATGAACTAGAAGACTTAGTATGTAAATGTTTTTTTATCAATTTCTACAGACAATGTTGTTGGTTCAGCTCAGAAGGAAAGACAATTCTGGACTCGAATAAGCACTATGTTCAATGAAGGGTAAGAATAAATTTTTACCAATCAGTAGAGAAACCAATAGATTTGTTGGTTCATTTATGAAAGTGCAGAATTTGTAATTAAGTGGAAAAGGGGATAATGAACGCGTTGAACATGCTCGGTCTCTATACCGAGCGAAGTGGAACACGGCATTCAACTATATCCATTGTTGGCGGGTTTTATGCAATGAACCTAAATGACGGAACTATATTCTGTCGAATGGGGGAACCGTTGGAGGTGAAGAGGTTGCCGAAACAGAAGAGAAACGTGAACGACCACCGGGAATTAAGGCGGCGAAGGCGGCGGCTAAAGACAAAGGCAAACAAAAGGCAACATCGTCTGCCATCAGTGATGATCTAGCTCGTATTGAAAAAATGCTAGCGGCGAAGGAAGTGTCACGGCAAAATGACGTTGTTGCGATGCAACGAGATTTTGATTTTATCAATAAGGGTTCAGACGGAATGAATGAAGAGCAGAAAAAAAGATATGATATTATGTGCTCTTACGTCATAAAAAAAATACCCAGATTTATACCCTTAATCGTGTTAGTTTGCATTGTATTTTTTTTAAATTGTATTTTTTTAATTGTATTTTTTTAACTGTATTTTTTTAATTGTTAGTGGACTAATTGTATTTTTAGTTTTGAATGGTAACATCTCTTTACATTGTATTATTAGTTTTTAATGGTAGCATCTCTTTTAATTCTATTTTTTTTAAATTGTATTCTAGTATTATTTAATACACCAACACATAAACTAAAAAACACATTATTTCAATACAACAACACATAAACTAAAAAACACATTATTTCAATACAACAACACATAAACTAAAAAACACATTATTTAATACAACAACACATAAACTAAAAAACACATTATTTAATACAACAACACATAAACTAAAAACTATATTAGTCCTCATATCAATCCCAACGGACTGCTCGGTCTCAAAAATCTCTACAGCTTCATGGATTGTGTCGATATAATCAGATGGAAGACTTGCCCATGGTGTTTCAGCACGTCCCCATACTTCACTGCAATTGTTTTTCTGCGCACTTGCTCGTTGGAGAGAAATAGATGCACCACGAAGAGATTGCCAATTTGCACATAAAGAAGTTGGATAAGCATCATGAAGCTCATGAAATGCAGTAGACGGTGTCACTTTTAGAAAAAAATATTACAGAAATATTTTTTCTTTGTGTATAGTTTGCTCTAAAAACCCTCGAGTTTTCAAACAACAATCGTGAAAAATACGCATTCCATGCATCAAGTGGCATAAACCATTTCATAAATGTTTGTACAGTTGCAGGAATAGTACCCCCATATAGACCGTCACACCATTCAGATAAAGAAAATTCCATTGGTATGTAATGCATGTAGCATAAGAACCAACACATGTGCATTGAGCTCTTGGGGAACCTTATTGGAAGTTTGAAACAAGACATAAATGGAAAATCGAGATGAAACATTTCCAGTTGAATAAATGTTTGTCCGTAAGAGCGGACAACATCATATTGATATTCAATCATCTTTTGAGTACACTCAGACTAATTGAGGGTTATGATGATGCTATATTCCATAGGGAAGTTTGATGGATCCATTTTCACAAGTGGGTGATAATGGAGGCTGAGATTGGTGGGTCTTATAGAAAGCAAAAATCCCACTATCCCATGTGCTATCCTTGGGAATCATTACAGAACTCACTATCCCATGTGCTATCCTTGGGAATCATTACACAACACCACTATCCCATGTGCTATCCTTGGGAAGCATTACAAAACACCACTATCCCATGTGTTATCCTTGTGAATCATTACAAAAACCACTATCACATGTGCTATCCTTGGGAATTATTACAGAACCCACTATCCCATGTGTTATCCTTGTGAATTATTACAGAACCCTTGGGAAGTAGTACATCTATAAATTGCAACAAGTGATATGAATTTTCTCAATACAAAATACTCATCTATTTCTTAACAAACACCTTACAAAATGTCAAATTTCAATTACGATGACTTCTATCAGAGACAACACGCAACTTCTGCAAATTTGTGGGACGAAGGAGATGATCTTATTGAGCAAGCTATCACACAAGAAATTGTCCAACGATTGGCACCAATCCGTTGTAGAAGACATATCAACCGTAATCATGAAGAAGGAGTCGAACGTTTATATAAAGATTACTTTGCTGATGCACCAGTATACAAGGACCAAATGTTTCGAAGAAGGTTTCGGATGAGTAGACCATTGTTCATGCGTATAGTCCAATCATTGGAGAACCATACAGTCTATTTTACACAGAGAGTTGATGCATTAGGGAGGATGGGATTCACACCCATTCAAAAATGCACTACAGCGTTACGTATGCTAGCTTATGGAGAGGTTGCTGATCGTGAAGATGAGTACATCAGGATTGCTGAAACCACAACATTAGAATGTCTATCAAAATTCTGTCGGGCCATTATTGAGGTTTTCGGACCAGTATATATGCGTAGGCCAAATGCTGATGACGTTAAATGCTTATTCTCTATGGACGAGGATATCAATGGGTTTCCAGGTATGCTTGGGAGTCTTGATTGCATGCACTGGCCTTGGAAGAATTGTCCTATTGGGTGGCAAGGACAATACACCCGAGGGGATCAAGGCGTGCCTACAATTATGCTTGAAGCTGTTGCTTCACAGGATCTTTGGATATGGTATGCATTTTTTGGTGTTGCTGGGTCGAACAACGACCTTACTGTCCTTAACAGATCACCTTTGTTTCAGGACAAGATAGAAGGTAAATCTCCACCAGAGGATTACATGGTTAATGGTAAGATGTACAACATAGGGTACTATCGTTGATGGCATATATCCAGAATGGGCTACATTTGTGAAAAACTTTCCACATGCTATTAATCCGAAACAAATTCTATTCACGACAATGCATAACTCTGCTAGGAAGGATGTGGAACGGGCTTTCGGTGTACTTCAGGCCCGTTTTAACATTGTTCGTGGACCTGCCAGGCTATGGGAAGAAAGAAACTTCATGATATAATAGAAGCTTGCATTATACTACATAATATGATTGTTGAAGACGAGCGAAACACGTATTGTAGGGATTATCCTCCTGAAATTTTTGAAGCGGAAGACATTGAGGGCATTACACGAGAAAACCCTCCGATTGTTTTCAAAAACTTAGTTAGATAGGAGTTGGCAATTTGCTATAGAGCGACACATACCGTGCTAACTAATTATCTAGTTAAGCATATATGGCGACGTCATGGAATGAGAGATCTCAACCAAAGACCTAGCGGTTCAGTTGCTTAATATGTTGCGTGTTCTAATATCATTGTTTTTTATCGTCCCTTTTTTCGTGCTTTTAATGTAATTTCCTCGTTTTTAAATCTTGTACTTTATTTCGTTTCGTATTCTCGCGTTTTATTTCAATAAAAAAATATCGTTTGTGATATTTTATATTTTTGCAATTAATTATATTTTTTAATTAACTATTTCGGTTCAAAATAATTATAGATATGATTGATATTTATTTTTTTAACCAATTTATAGATTAATGGAATTATTTAGATTGAATGATGAAATAATTAGATTAATTGTTTGGTGGAAAGAAATAATAATTTATTTGAAATGTGTAAGAGTTTTATGACATGTGGGTCCTACGTAAAAAGTGATACAAATTGGTTTAATGGAGAGGTAGTTGAGTGTATTAGATTTTTTTGAAAAAAGTGGGTTTTTTTGATATAATACAAAAAAGTTGTATCACCCATTGTGGGTGCTCTAATGAAATTTTCCAAAAAAAAAAAAACTGTTAATCAACGGATGTATTCTATATTACCGTTTATATACATATATATATTTAATTCATTTTTTTTTTGAAAAATCTGTCCAAGTTGCAACGAATATATATTGAAAAGAGTTTTCATTTCAAATACAAATGTCACCGCTTTTCTAATTTAAAAAAAATAGTTGAATCAGTCCACAATTGCGGCTGAACCGTGTCTCATACGCGCGTGTATCACACGCGCCAGCTGAGGCGCAATCTCAGCCGTAATTGTGGAGGTGGATCACAAACAATTAATTCACTCCACTCTCACCCAATTGTATCGCAATTGTGATACACAAAACCTCTCCTCGCTTAATTCACTCCCCCACAATGCACTAATTCACTCAATTGTATCACTTTTATCAAAGTGATACATGCACTGCAGTTGCTCTTATAAATACCGACCCCATTTACATTTTTGCATATGACCCAAATTCTTTACACAACAAATAAACACACCTAAATACTACATTTTGCATATTTAGAGGTACGGATAAACCTAAAGGCAAGAAAAATTCCTCAGAGAAAAATCGATATTCTGATTCGCAATACTCTAATCCTTTCCAAATGCCAAACCGAAATACTTCGAATATGCAAATATCTCCCATAAGGAGATCTCCGCAACCCGGTTTTCTTCAAAATTACGATAATTTTGTGCCAAACCCTCAAAACTTCTACCATCCCGATGTTCATTACGCCAATATGGCCCAATATAACGATAGTCAACCGATGAACTATAACCTCCAAAATTCGGGTTATATTGATCCATATCTTTCATTCAATAGTTCAAGAAGTTCATTTTCTGGATCACAGTCGCCAAATCTTGACTCGCCAAATCGGGGTGATGTCGAGCTTGACGATGAAGAAGAAGAGATTGACGAAATACTTCTCGATGAACCTGTTGTCGAGCCAAAAAAGAAGCAAAACCAGTACAAATGGACGCATGAATTAGAAGACTTATTATGTAAATGCTTTTTATAATTTCTATAGATAATGTTGTTGGTTCGGGTTAGAAGGAAAGACAATTCTGGACTCGAATAAACAATGTGTTCAACAAAGGGAGGCCCAGAAATTCGGAAGCAATCACAGACAGTAAGGGTAAGAATAAATTTTTAAGAATAAGTAGAGAAACCAATAGATTTGTTGGTTCATTTATGAAAGTGCAGAATTTGCAATTAACTGGAAAAGGGGATAATGAACGCGTTGAACATGCGCGAACTCTATACCGAGCGAAGTGGAACACGACATTCAACTATATCCATTGTTGGCGGGTTTTATGCAACGAACCTAAATGGTGGAACTATATTCTTTCAAATGGGAGAACTTTTGGAGGTGAAGAAATTGCCGAAACAGAAAAGAAACGTGAAGGGCCACCGGGAATTAAGGAGGCGAAGGCGACGGCTAAAGACAAAGGCAAACAGAAGGCAACATCATCCGCCAACAGTGATGATCTATCACGTGTTGAAAAAATGCATAGTGAAAAAATTGCAGCGGCGAAGGAAGTGGCACGGCAAAATGACCATGTTATGCTGCAACGAGATTTTGAATTTATTAATAAAGGTTCCGCCAACAATACACCCGAGGAGATCAAAACATGCCTAACATCATCCGCCAACTGTGATGATTTATCACGTGTAGAAAAAACTCATAGTGAAAAAATTGCAACGGCAAAAGAAGTGGCATGACAAAATGATCATGTTATGCTGCAACGAGATTTTGAATTTATCAATAAGGGTTCCGCCAACAATACACCCGAGGGGATCAAGACGTGCCTACAATTATACTTGAAGCTGTTGACTCACAAGATCTTTGGATATGGCATACATTCTTTAGTGTTGCTGGTTCGAACAACGACCTTACTGTCCTTAACAGATCACCTTTGTTTCAGGACAAGATAGAAGGAAAATCTCCACCAGAGGATTACATGGTTAACGGTAAGATGCACAACATGAGGTACTACCTCGTTGATGGTATATATTCAGAATGGACTACATTTGTTAAAAACTTTTCAAATGCTAAACCCTGTAATTCGGAACAAATTCTGTTCACGACAATGCATAACTCTGCTAGGAAGGATGTGGAACGGGTTTTCGGTGTACTTCAGACCATTTTAACATTGTTCGTGGACCTACCAAGCTATGGGAACAAAGAAAACTTCATGACATAATACAAGCTTGCTTTATACTACATAATATAATTATTGAAGACGAACGAAACACGTATTATAGGAACTATCCTCTTGAAATTTTTGAAACGAAAGTCATTGAAGGCACTGCACAAGAAAACCCTCCAATTGTTTTCAAAGACTTAGTTAAACAAGAGTTGGTAATCTGCAATAAAGCAACACATACCGTAATAACTGATAATCTAGTTAAACATATATGACGACGTCATAGAACAAGAGATTTCAACAAAAAACCTAGCGATTCAGTTGCTTAATATGTTGCATTTTCCAATGTTATTATTTTTTTATTGTCCCTTTTTTTATGCTTTTATGTATTTTTTCATTTTTAAATCTTGTATTTTAATCAATTTTGTATTCTTATATTTTATTTCAATAAAAAATATTGTTTGTAATATATGTTATTTTTACAATTTATTATATTTTTTAATCAACTATTTCGATGAAAAATAATTACAAAAATAATTGATATTATTTTTTTAAAAAAATTTATAGATGAATTGAATAAGAAAAGAATTAAATTAATTGGTTGATGAATAGAAATAATAATTTATTTGAAATATATAAAAGTTTTATGACAAGTGGAACCGAATAAAAAAATAATATGAATGTAATGGAAAAAGTAATACAATTAGATTTTATTAAAAAATGTGAGTTTTTTTTTATGAAATTAGATAAAAAAAAAACTCGCCCATTGTGGATACTCCAATGATATGTAATTTTAGCGCGTTACTTTTGATGATTTGAAAGTACAAAATTTTATTACTTTGCAATAGAGATTCTCTTAGAGCATCCCTAATGGGGGTAAAAAGATTGTAACTTTGAGCCCAAAAGTTGTAACCAACCACTATGGCATATGTCACCAAAAATAGTTTGTAACTTAAATTGTTTACAACTGATTATCTTTCTTCCGATTTTAAAATCCCAAAACCATTTGCACTGCCCATTACGCACAGTGGCGTCTGATTGGCTGCATCAGGCGCGTGTCTGACACGCGCCAGACACAGCGCGTCAGACGCCTGTGTTTGTGTCTTGGGCAGTGATAAAGTGGGAATCATCCCATACTTCTACGAACCCATCCCTGATCCCATTCTTTATTTTTATATTTCACCTATATATCTATATACCTGCAATATTTCACCTTTATTTTTTTATTTATTTCAGGGAGCAAAAGTTAATTCCATTTAAAGTTCCACAATGCCAATTCCAAAATTCCAACGGTAATATTACCGTTTGATGAAAAAATTTCTAAAAAATCCTTATTGTTTTTTTTTTTAACAATCAACAGCTATATATTTGAAATTTGTAAAATTAAACTATAAAAGTAACATAAATCTTCATTTCTTCTTACAAAAAAATTCTACTCTCCCTAACTTTTTCTTTCTTTTATCTTAGTTATCAATGGATAACAATTCTGATTATTTTAGCCAATATTATTCTCAAGTTCCAAATACCCAAAGTTCCGAAACGCAAAATTCTCAGTCACCGAATCCAAACACGCCAACTGAAAGGTCTCCTATTAGACCAATTCCACGACCATTTTATGATCCGTACATGCATTATCCTCCAAACCCCCAAAACTTATTTAGTCCCGAATTCCCTCACCCGTATATGAATATACCGGGAAATTATCAAGGGAGGCCGATGTATTACCCCCGTGGGTCTTTTCCTAATGATCCGTATATGAGTCAAGTTCCAATTAATGTCGAAGCTACAAAGACGGGTTCGGTTGATGAGTGCGTTGAAGTAACGGAACAACAAGCACAAGTCGTTGGCGGGTCAACAACGAGGTTCAAGTGGACTAATACACTTGAAAAAAAATTATGTACTAGTTGGTTGACAATTGCAAACGATGCAATTGTGGGTACGGATCAACGGATTGGGGATTTTTGGAAGAGGATTACCAACCACTACAATATTTACAAGCCCGAAGGTCTTTCTTTAATAAAGGAGAATACGGCTTCAACAAAGTTTTATAAAATGAGTAAAACAATTAGTGATTTTGTTGGGTGTTATTCCGACATTGTCCAATTGAAACCGAGCGGACATTCGGATTCACAAATTATTGAAAAGGCCGAAGAATTGTATGTCCAAAGGCATGGCTCTAATTTTCCATTTCTTCACTGTTGGCAGATAATGAAAGACGAACCCAAATGGCTCGCCTTTACAGAAAAACACAACGACGGAAATTCTACAAAAAGAACGAAGCTTTCATCCACGGGAGAATACAGTTCAACTAAGGAATCAATGAACGATGTACAATCATTTCCTCAACGTCCAATAGGACAAAAGACCGCTAAAAAAGCTGCTAAAGGAAAACAAAAGGCGGGTGCATCTTCGAACTTGGTAGAAAAGGAATTTTTTATGGAATTACAAAAGGAAAAAATTAGAATTAACCAACTATTAGCAGATCAATGGGTAACATTTCTTCATGATCAAACCGAAGAGATTAGAGCCAAAGATTTCGATTTTCTTGAAAAAGATACGTCGAATATGGATCCAACAATGAAGGAACAACACGAGAAAATGTGCGCATATATTTTATCCAAATATGATTGTTTAAAATAATTTCTATTTTATTTGTAATTTAGTTGTTAATTTATTACGTTTACAATTTAGTATTATGTTTGTAATTTAGTTGTTAGTTTAGTATGCAAGTTTGTATTTTTATCAAGTAAGTTTATAGTATTTAGTATTATTTAGTAGTAGTATTTAGTCATTTTTTTCCAAAACATGGTACATACATTAAATTTCGCCCAACATATTAAATATAGTCAAAACAATATAGTATTCCATTAAATTAAACTAAACTCAACCAACATGTAAATATAGTTAAACAAACACATTAATGACAACCAAGATATTTACTGCATTCAAACAAAGACATTAATTTCAACCAACATATTTACTACATTCAACAAATCCCATTAAATTCAACCAACATATTTACTACATTCAACCATCAAACTTTTTCTATATATTCAATTAGATGTTTTCAGATTTAGACCACAACATTTTACCAAAAAAAAAGAAAAATGTCAAATTCAGATCGTAATAATTTTTACCAAGCGAGAGTAGATGCTATTAGAAATATGTGGGACGAAACAGATGAGCAAATGGAACGTGAGTTCTTGCAACAAATAGAAGAACCATCCGCACCACCGCGACGTAGAAAATATGTGGATCGAAAACGTGAAGAAGGTGCAGAACGTTTATATAAAGATTACTTTGCTGACGAACCCGTATACAATGACAACTTTTTTCGAAGAAGGTTTCGCATAAGTAGACCGTTGTTCCTACGTATTGTGGAGGCCTTAGGGAATCACACAGTATATTTCCAACAGAGAGTTGATGCAATAAAGAAGAAAGGATTTACTCCACTTCAAAAATGCACAGCGGCGCTTCGCATGCTTGCCTATGGAGAAGCCGCTGATCGTAAATATGAGTACATTAGAATTGCTGAGTGTACAACATTTGAATGTCTTGAAAAATTTGGTCGTGCTATTTTCGAGGTGTTCGGAGCAGTCTATATGCGGAAGCCTAATGCTGCTGATGTTCATCACTTATTTCAAATGCACGAGGAAACCCATGAGTTCCCTGAGATGCTTGGAAGTCTTGATTGCATGCATAGAGCTTGGAAAAATTATCCTATTGGGTGGAAAGGACAATACACTAGAGGCGATCATGGGGTTCCAACAATCATGCTTGAAGCAGTCGCTTCACAGGATCTATGGATTTGGCATGCGTTTTTTGGTGTTGCTGGATCGAACAACGACCTAAATGTCTTAAACAGATCACACTTATTTCGTGACAAATTACAAGGAGTAGCCCCAGAAGAGCAATACACTGTCAACAACAAATTATACAAGATGAGATACTACCTGACAGATGGTATATATCCCGACTGGGCTGCATTTGTGAAAAACTTTCCACATACGGTTGAACCTAAGAAAATAACTTTCAAACAGAAGCACGAGAGTGCAAGAAAGGATGTTGAACGAGCATTTGGAGTACTACAAGCCCGCTTTGCAATTGTTCATGGACCAGCTAAGTTTTGGGACCAAAGTAAATTGCATGATATTATGGAAGCTTATATTATACTGCATAACATGATTGTCGAAGATGAGCGACACCTCTACTCTATAACTTATCCTGTAGAAGTATATGAACCAATTGGTATTAAAGACCTTCGACAAGGACATGCTCCTGATTTTACGACTTACCTCGCACGGGATTTATAACTCCGTAGTAGAGTCACCCATATGAATCTAAAACTCGGTCTAGTTGAACATATATGGCAATATTTCGGAATCACCGACCTTAATGCATGATTCTCGTAAAAAAAATATGTTATTTTGTCGTATATAACTCGTATTTTAATCAATTAATAAGACTTATTCCAAAAGTGTTTGTTTTTTGATAAATAATTAGGCACATAATAATTATTTGTTTATTTAATTTTATTAAAATAATATTACGTACTAAATTAATTATTATATTGGATAAATATTTTGATTGTATTAATAATTAGTATTGGATTAATTATATTATTGGGTAAAAAATTATTAATTGTACATTAAGTTAGTAAAATATGAAGTATTTTATGACAAGTGTGATCCACTAAAAATTGAAGTAAATATGTAATTTTGGGGGTGTTATTTGTGCTGATGTGGAGGCTCAAAGTTACAAACTTTGTAACCAATGACTAAAGTTGCTCTTAGAGCATCAGCAGTGGCCGCCTCACTTTCTTTGCATTATATAAAAAAAACCCACATTTTTCAAAAAAATCTAATACACTCAACTACCTCTCTATTAAACCAATTTGTATCACTTTTTATGTAGGACCCACTTGTCATAAAATTCTTACACATTTCAAATAAATTATTATTTTTTCCCACTAAACAATTAATCTAATTATTTCATCATTCAATCTAAATAATTCCATTAATCTATAAATTGGTTAAAAAAATAAATATCAATTATATCTATAATTATTTTGAACCGAAATAGTTAATTAACAAATATAATTAATTGCAAAAATAAAATATATCACAAACGATATTTTTTTTTATTGAAATGAAACACGAGAATACGAAACGGAATAAAATACAAGATTTAAAAACGAGAAAATTACATTAAAAGCACGAAAAAATGGGCGATAAAAAACAATGACATTAGAACACGCAACATATTAAGCAACTGAACCGCTAGGTCTTTGGTTGAGATCTCTCGTTCCATGACGTCGCCATATATGCTTAACTAGATCATCAGTTAGCACGGTATGTGTCGCTCTATTGCAAATTGCCAACTCCTGTCTAACTAAGTTTTCGAAAACAATCGGAGGGTTTCCTCGTGCAACGCCCTCAAGATCTTCCGCTTCAAATATTTCAGGAGGATAATCCCTACAATACGCGTTTCGCTCATCTTCAACAATCATATTATATAGTATAATGCAAGCTTCCATTATATCATGAAGTTTTCTTTCTTCCCACAGCCTGGCAGGTCCACAAACAATGTTAAAACGGGCCTGAAGTACACCGAAAGCCCGTTCCACATCCTTCCTAGCAGAGTTATGCATTGTCGTGAATAGAATTTGTTTCGGATTAATAGCATGTGGAAAGTTTTTCACAAATGTAGCCCATTCTGAATATATGTCATCAACGAGGTAGTACCCCATGTTATACATCTTACCATTAACCATGAGATAGTGGTTGATGCAATAATTCATGAAGATAGCACATGGAATGTGGTTTTTACTTTATGTGTTGGTGTATTAAATAATGTGGTTTTTAGTTTATATGTTGGTGTATTAAAATAATTTGGTTTTTAGTTTATATGTTGTTATACTAGAATACAATTAAAAATAATACAATTAAAAGAGATGCTACCATTAAAAACTAATAATATAGTAAAAAAAATACAATTAAAAAAAATACAATTAAAAAAAATACAATTAAAAAAATACAGTGCAAGCTAACACGATTAAGGGAATAAATCTGGGTATTTCTTCATGACGTAAGAGCACATAATATCATATCTTTTTTTCTGCTCTTCATTCATTCCGTCTGAACCCTTATTGATAAAATCAAAATCTCATTGTATCTCAACAATGTCATTTTGCCGTGACACTTCCTTTGCCGATAGCATTTTTTCTTGATGCATTTTTTCAACACGAGATATATCATCACTGATGGCGGACGATGTTGCCTTTTGTTTGCCTTTGTCATTAGCCACCGCCTTCGCCGCCTTAATTCCTGGTGGTCGTTCACGTTTCTCTTCCGTTTCGACAACCTCATCACCTCCAACGGTTCCCCCATTCGACAGAATATAGTTCCGCCATTTAGCTTCATTGCATAAAACCCGCCAACAATGGATATAGGTGAATGCCGTGTTCCACTTCGCTCGGTATAGAGATCGAGCATGTTCAACGCGTTCATTATCCCCTTTCCCACTTAATTGCAAATTCTGCACTTTCGTAAATGAACCAACAAATCTATTGGTTTCTCTACTAATTCGTAAAAATTTATTCTTACCCTTAGCACCTGTGAGTGCTTCCGAATTTCTAGGCCTCCCTTCGTTGAACATGTTGTTTATTCGAGTCTAGAATTGTCTTTCCTTATGAGCCGAACCAACAACATTGTCTATAGAAATTGATAAAAAAAACATTTACATAATAAGTCTTCTAGTTCATGCGTCCATTTTATACTGTTTTTGCTTCTTTTTTGGCTCGGTAACAGGTTCACCGAGAAGTGATTCGTTAATCTCTTCTTCTTCATCGTCGTCGTCGTCTTCATCGTCAAGATCGACAACATCCCGATTTGGCGAGTCAAGATTTGGCGACTCTGATCCGAAAAATGAACTTCTTGAACTGTTGAATGAAAGATACGGATCAATATAACTCGAATTCTAGAGGTGATAGTTCATCGGCTGACTATCGTTATATTGAGTCATATTGACGTAATGAACATCGGAATGGTAGAAGTTTTGAGGGTTTGGTACAAAATTACCGTAATTTTGAGGAAATCCGGGTTGCGAAAATCTCCTCATGAGAGATATTTGCATATTCGAAGTATTTCGGTTTGGAATTTGGAAAAGATTATGATGTTGCGAATCAGAATAACGATTTTTCTCCGAGGATTTTTTCTTGCCTTGACATCGATCCATACTTCTAAAGGAAAGGATTTAGGTGAATTTGTTTATTGTATAAAGAATGTAAAGATATAGTATGTAGGTATGTTTTTGGTTGTGTAAATTTATTGGGTTATAAAGAAATTTTTCAAAACTAACCGTTTATTAGCGTTATATATATTTATATATATTTAATTCAATTTTTTTTTTCAAAGAGCCGTTGCATAAATAAACACTAATTAATTGCAATTGTTTTATACAGGTCTAGCAGAATTCAATGTTTGAGAGAAGGGTATGTCTGCTTTTTTGGCTTTAGTATTTAATTTATTCCACCGCTTCACCCACCACTTTTCATTAAAAAAAAGTAAAATAATAATGTGGATATGTATGTGCTGAAACACGCCTCTCTCACGCATGTATTACACTGGCGCGCTCTCAGCCACAGATTTCAGCGTGTTTAACAATCTCCTTTTGCTTCCAATAATTTTCTTCCGCATCACAAAAATGAGACAATTTGTCTCTCTCTTCAATTGATACAAGCAGCTGCAGTGGTAAGAGCAACTCTAGTGGACAACTTCAATTGATACAAGCAGCTGCAGTGGTAAGAGCAACTCTAGTGGACAAATATTGGTTGTGTTTTCAGATGAAAAGAAGTAAATAACTATTAGACATGTTCACAAAAATAGTTTGTTAACACAATTGGGAGTGTACTTCTGTCAGTTGGGAGAAAATATGAATAAAAACTGATGCAGCTGGTTTGTGGAGCACGCAGCCTTGGAAATGGTACAATCTGGCGCGTGTGTATTACACACCAAATTAAGTGCAGTGGTTGCCAATCTTGTGTATTTGCAAAGTAATATTTTATTTTTAAACAGTATAAAATTTGTGTAAATAGTCAAACAGTTATAGAGGTATTTTAGTGGGTTGTTAACAATGGGAGGTGTTTTTGCACATGTGGCACCAAAAGATGCATCCACCACTAATGATGCTCTAAGAGACAACCAATGGTATCACTTTTCTCAAAGTGAGGTAGGACTATATCTTTCCTAGGAATTCAGTGTGCACTAAATCCGAGAGGGAAAGCCCTAAATAGCATATTATATACAAATCACATCAGATCCAATCCCAAAACAGGAGACAATTTTAAACTACCTTAGAAAGAAAGGAAATTAAGTTAGAAGACGTAAAACTAACACATCATTTTATGAGTTTTACCAATCACCAATCATAGTTGCATAAACTCATTATAAGTAGATACTGATTATATCACAGGATTAGTTGAACAACTGAAAAAATTCCAACGATTAATTTTTGTTTAAATAACAAAAATAAAATACAGAATGGATATATAGCAAATTTCACATTAAAATAATACTGAATGAACTTAATTTTATTACTAATTTTTAATTTAAAACTGTTTATTTTTAATTGTTCTTTTCATTATAAAAAGCTTATGTATTGTTCTTCAATTACAAAGGAAAATTCTAACATTTATCCCTCGGTTTTTCGCCTAATTCCACCTGGTACATGAAATTGTAAGCATGGTTCCTCAACCTGGCAAAGGGAGCATCCATTTTTTTATAATGTACATTTTCAGATTACTAAATTTTTCTTCACCGGGATATCAAATTAGGTGGGAAAACTGTTTTATCGAATCCTAATCGAGATTAAAAGAGCAAATCAAACAGATAATTTTATAAATCGAAAACATTTAGTGCTGTTATTTAACTCCAATCTCCTGGGGTATAGAGCAAGAAGCTGATGACAACACATAATTTCTGAGTTTTTCAGACCCAGATTCCATTTCAAAGGATACAAGGGTATAGTTAAAACTCAAAACAACATAAACAAAGATCAGATCATTTCAACAAAACACATATATAAAAACAAAATGCCTCAGCCAAATCCATAATGTCATTGTAATGTAGTTTCTGCCAAGTAGGTTCTCCCTGACAAGCAGGGTCTCAGCTCCACTACACCTACAAAAATCGGATTGTTTCTTCATTGGCTTTTCTAGATAACATCCCTAATCAGACATTAAACCCGATATTACATACCTAATTGACACTAGGTAACACAATCGTTCATCCCAACTAAGAGGTCTAATCAATTTACAAAAACACCTAATTGACTCTAGGAAACACAATCATTCATCTCAACTATGAGTTTTGATGAGGATATTGACACTAAAAATAAATTGTTCAATTTGAGAAAAAGCT
Organism: Euphorbia lathyris; assembly: GCF_963576675.1. Taxonomy (NCBI): domain Eukaryota; kingdom Viridiplantae; phylum Streptophyta; class Magnoliopsida; order Malpighiales; family Euphorbiaceae; genus Euphorbia; species Euphorbia lathyris. The sequence goes on from NC_088914.1 coordinate 92,945,723, forward strand.
CAGACATGAAACAGCTCTATCGATCATGAATTTTCTGAAGCAGAACTGGCATTAAAGCTGTAAAACTAATCATCACTGCCATTTTCAATCTACGAAACTAGATTAGAAATTCAATATCTAAAACAAATAAAAATGAAGTAATTATTTTAGAAACTAGACAGAATTGATAAATTGGCTCATATCAAGAAATTCAACCATATATTCTTTTTTCTGCTTCATTGATTACTCTCAGAAGCGCGGATAATAATTAATCATCGCCAATTATAGATTTAACAACAGACACCGCAAATTTCAAATCACTGCATCAACAATTAGATTCAAACGAGGAAAAAGTTCGAGCTTAAAAACTGTAGCGGATGATTTTGGAGAGAGAACTATGGAAGAAGAAAACCTCCACGTTAACACCGCAGAAATTCACTGTTTGCCTACATGACTAGCTTTATTTCCCACAAAATTAATCGAAAACAAGCTAAAGGTGTGGAGAGGCAAGATTCAAAACTACAGATCAATAAACCCTAGAACTGGGTGAAAGAGATTTTGCCGTTGATTTGACACAGATCAGCCGGTGGAATAGAAAAGGCTAAACTGCAACACTAAACGGCAATAATCTAGCACGAGTTTTGGGGCTTTCATCGTCATTGCAGTATATATCAGAGAAGCCCGGGAGAACCCGTGCAGAAACAACTAGCAATAAAACGACGAAAGATTTCCGATTAGCTCACCTGAATTATAGATCTGAGAAGCGGCTGCGCTTTGAATGATGAATAGCAGGGATGCTCTTGTGTTTATATAGAGTTATTAAAGCCCTAAAACCCTAGCAGGCGATGGCGGTCGAAGTCGAAAAACTCCCTAGTTCAAATGGGCTGCCCGGGTGCCCGACCCACATGGCACACGCGAATACGACGTCGTACAAAAACGAGTTTTGAATCTGTTGAAAGGAAAAAACATTTTGAGTCCCTAGTTTTTCTCTTCTTTTAAAGTGAGTGAGTTAGGTGTTTGGTAGGATAACCTGGCCTTAGATCGATCTTGGACAATGAAAACTGTGTTAGATCCGATCTAAGTCCGCTAAAGCCAATTTATTTTTTAGACAACAAAAACTGAGGAAAAGCAACAATTTGCAATTACAAGGCCACATGCTTCTGATGCCAAGATTAAAGTTCAAAATGCTATATTAAATAGGGTTAAATATATGAATATCATAATTGAGTACAAAATTACAACTAAGTCATATCACCAAACTTAATTCTTAATATGTCATTATTTTCTATATATTATGATTTTATACCATAATTTAAGAATTCTAGACTCCAATTCATAAATTATAAATCCTAGAAAATATATTATAGACTTCTAATTTATAAATTCTAATCCTTAAAATATATTAAAAGTACTAATTTTACTAGTTTAACCTAAAACAAAATTATGAATTGACATACTTGTAAATAGTTTTTGAAAGATGAATTTCTGTGTAATTTTCCCTATTGGCCAAATAATCTGATTGACACTGAACTTGGAAATGTCTTGTATATTCTCATTATTTGATCAAATGCAAGGTTCTGACATATATTCTCATTTTTTACATCTCACCTTTGTTAATAAAGGTAATAAAAGTACCATTATTACTTAAAAACATGACTTGAACCTTCTATGTTGTTATAAACATATTAAATGGCCGTCCAACATGATTTTAGTGAACTTTTTAAATGGTTAATGTTAACATATTAATCCAAAAATAATATAAAATATTTAAAAATAGTATCATATCTTTCTATGTTTGTAAAAATCAACATTAATATAAGTATATAGTAAAATTACATATGATCTGAAAATACAATATGATACTAATACGATTATAATATGAAAGTTTTTAAGTCGAATTTGAATTATCTCATTTTAACATGGTCTTAAAAATGAGACGACACTAACCCAACTCTGCCAAGTGGAGATAAAAAAAATGCCTAATGCTTCTCCAGCCCCCTTAACTTGTCCAAATTAGTTATTTTACCCCCTTAACTCATTGAATGTCCTATTTACCCCCTTAACTTCATAAAAGTGGTATTTATCACCCACTTAACTTGTCCATTTATCCTCCCAACTTATAGAATGTTCTATTTACCTCCTTAACTTCATAAAAGTGGTATTTTCACTCTTAAATTGATAACTTTTTTTAAACGTTAAACTTATATTTATGTTATTTTGTAAGTAGAACATAAATTGATACTTTCCTAAAAATCATATGCCTATTTTGGTACATTATCCCTACATATAATGTATTTAACCTGTTTATATTAATGTTCTTGTTATTTGTATTTTTTATTCGTTTTTTCTCTTTTCAACTTTTTTGAGTACTATAAAGGGATAAGAAATACCATTTTTATAAAGTTAAGAGAGTAAATAAAATCATAAGTGGTGAGAAATATCACTTTTATGGAGTTAAAGGGTAAATAGGATATTCGATGAGTTGAGAATGGATAAAATGACAAATTTGGATAAGTTAAGGGGGTGAGAAATACCATTTTTATGGAGTTAAGGGGGGTAAATAGAACATTCGATGAGTTGGAGGGGTAAAATAACCAATTTGGACAAGTTAAGGGGGCTGGAGAAACATTAAGCCAAAAAAAAAAAAAAAAACAGCACTACAATTGTTCGTTTTTGGTTAGTGATGTCGTTTAGATACGAACACTTCATGCCCGGCTGCCTCAGAACAACTCTAATTCCATAGCCATGTCGATGCCAATCGCCACTCTCTCTCCACCCACCTTCAAATTCCCATCAATTTCTCGTCTCGCCCTCCGAAATCGCAATCAAACCATTTCATTTTGCCCTCCGCAGCTTAAAAACGAAACATTAAACCCCAAACTCACCCAGAAAGGATTTGGGATTTTCTACTCTAGAAAACTAGGGTTTTGCCTGAATGCAGCAGAGGATGGAAAAGGAGTGGGCGATAATAATGTTGAAGATGATGCTGAAAGGTTAGCTCGGGGAGATAGTACTATGCCTGATAGGTTCAGGTACTTGACCGAAGAAGCTCCTGATCCTCCGATTAGATGGCCATGGTTTGTGGGTAGGTTTTTCTTTTTCAATTTTATGGTATCAATTCGTGAAATTGTGTGTTCTTATGATTGGTGAAATTTGGGAGTTCAAATTTGGTGGATGTGCTCTTGTTATTGCTAGAGTTTAGTGCTTTGCATGATATTGGGGGAAATTTGATAGGGATTAGATTTGAATGGGTGACAATGTGGGGTTATGTTAAAATCCTGTTATTTTATTCCATATGATTACATACAATGTTGTGCAGAAACTCTTCTTCAATAGTGTTTCGTGTCCGTTTTTCAGTTTCTTCCCTGTTTCCATTTCGGTTTCCCAGCTATATTTTGTTTAGAAACAATGTCTCCTGGTGTCTGTTTCAGTTTCCGTTTCGGTGCAACATAGTTCACATATGCTATAAATGCAATAAAAAATGATAAATGTGTGCATGAGTTCTTGTTATTGCTAAAGTTTAGTGTTTTACATGATATTGGGGGAAGTTTGATAGGGATTGGATTTGAATCATCAATGAAATTGCTGAAGAGGGGTGACAATTTCAGGTTGTCGTGTCAAAATGCTGTTATGTTATCTATAGGTTCCATGTAATTACATATGCTATAGAGTATAAATGCAATAAAAATGATAATTGTGCGAATGGTGTTGTGTCAGTCAAGTTGTCTCTATAGATCGATATTGTTATCTGTGTCATAAATTGCCACGTCTAGCTGAAGGCTGTGTTGCACGAACACTACTGTTTAGTAGTATTTCTGCATTTTGATTTTCGTGTCTGCTTTTGTTTGAAGGCTATTTTATGAAGGTTATGCTTTAGGAATAATGTTTCCCAGTGTTCGTTTCCATGTCGGTCTCCATTTATGTGTCCGTTCAACATAGGCTGAAGGTATACTGCATACGCTACATATGGCAAAGAATAGCTTGTTCTGCGTGTTTACCTTCCGTTGAAGATGCTGTAATTTATGTGAATGTACAATTGTGCATTTTCTGCTGTAGCACTTCATTTTTACACTATTTACCTACATCTTGGCTTACTGAAATTCCCAATATTTCAATCTAATGTTCAAAATAATATCTTGCAATTTTCTCAATTTGTTTATTGATGATTCAGATACTTGAGGCTTTATATATCATGACCCTGTATTTGATCAAATAATTCGATTGCCCCCGTGAACTTTAGAGATGTCTTATTAGTCTCCTGAACTTGCTTAAATTTACATGATTAATCCTCTTAGTCCTACTCAGTAGAGCAAAGTGGAGATGTGGATAAGTTGAAGCACATATCACTTTAAGCAAGTTCATGGGGTTAATAGGTCATTTTAAGCAAGTTTCAGGGCCAATATGCCAGTTTAAGTAAATTTAGAGGGCGAATGAAACATCTCCAAAGTTCAGAGGCAAAATAGAGAGGCTCCTGATGTATTAAGCCGGTATTTAATTTAGCATTTAGAACTTCAATTATGACATCAGAGGCATGTGGCTTTGTAATTGCAAATAGTTATTGTAGCATCATCTGAAATCTTTTCATGGTCGAAAATGCACATATCCATGGAAATGCTTGCTTAATACTGTTAATCAATTCAAGAGCCTTGTTAAGTAGAACTGTCAATTTCTGACATGACACGATTTATGGAGACAATCCGCATAAGCAACCCGTTTGACGCGATTATCATTTTTGTTGCATCTACCTCATATACTATGTTGCACGAACACTTCTAGTTAGTAGCGTTTCCGCATGCCTGTGTCCATGTCCGTTTTCATTTGAAGGCTATTTTATGATGGTTATGTTTTAGAAATAAGGTTTCCTGTGTCCGTGCAACATAGCTCATATATAATCACATGAAATATATAGATCTCATAACTCGATTATGACACGATAACCGGTTTTGACACCCCTGTTGTTAGTCAACGGTTCTGTTTTCATTATCTTGAAATGCATTTGCTATTATATTAGTTTCATATGATATATTATTTGGTTTTTCAGCTTCTGATAACATTTGTTAGGGCTATGATAGACTGATAAAAAACATAAGAAATGAATTTTTTCTTGTTCGTTTGAAAGAATTATACTTTCGGTGAATTTTGTCAGAAATTCGTCTAATTTCGAATTAACATTGCAGCATTAGGCTTCCTTTTGTATGCTTGGCGAGCCGTCTTCTACGAGCTAGGCAACTGGAAAAAGGCAGCACTTGCAGTTGTTAGTTTCGTGGGATACCTTCTGAAACTTTTATTGGCAATCATATTCCATTTCATCGGAGATCCGATCACTTCTACAATCAGATCCGTAGAGACTCTGATTTACGCAGTCCAATCGTACTATTCATGGATAATCCATTATGCTGCTATACCAGAACTATCAACAATAATCGTGTTTGCATCAATAATTCTTGCCATCGGCGAAGCTGCAGTTCCAAACTCCATTTCAAGCCAACGCTATCTTCTCACAGTATCTGGCCTAATTGGCTATGCAGCAGTAGCAAACTACATCTCTGAACCGGGATTCTGGACTCTTCTTTTCGGTTTGTATGGTTTCTCACGGTTAATTAAAAGGCGAGATGATGTTACGTCTGCTCTCCCTGCTGCTGCTGTACTTGCTGCCATTGGAGAACCCTGGATTAGAGTTGTGGTTATTTTTTCTTATCTAACTCTAGCTATAACACACTATTCAAGGAAGCTTTCCGAAGGGAATACGGAAGAAGTTGAAGGTGTAACAACAGATCAGAGAGTTCCGGTACCGTTGTTATGTGCAGGTTTAGCTATTGGAATTCGTTTGGCTGCGAATTGGGCTGGGTATCGGCACTTGACATGGATGATAACGTAGGAGTTTCGAGTTGCGTTTTCGTGTTTTCTGGTGTTTGTTGGCACTTTTTGGTAGGGGTTTTTTTTCGGGTTTTAGAAGTTGTACATTACAAAATATGGTCATTTAGGTTGGTGCTGTTTGAATGCATTGTTCATTGCTTTTTTTGAATCTAGATTGGTAGTTAATTGTATTCAACATGTAGAATAATAATAAGGGTTAAGGTGCAAAAATACCCCTAATGTTTTAGGTCAGGAACAATTTTACCCGTAACGTCTAAAATGGTACAATTACCCCTTACTTTGAAAGCCAAGAGCAATTTTACCCTTAACGTTGATAAATTGGGTCAATTTCAGATACTATTATAAAAGATAGATATTTTTGTTCCTTATTCTGCACTAATTGTATAACAATTCGCTCTAAAAAAGATTTCATGTTTTTTATAATTTAATAACAAAATTGATGATTAATATTTATAAATTTAGTGGATTTTTTTGATTTTTTTTGTCTAATTCGTACAAAAAAACAGTATTTTTATTTTTTATTTTTTTCACATCCCAGCATATATTTATGATTTGTTACCGATAAAATGACGCACATTGAAGTGTAGATGACAAGATTCATTACTGAGAAAACAATTTGATGAATTATTTTTGAAATTGACACAATTTATCAATGTTTGGGGTAAAATTGCTCATGGCTTCTAATTTTAGGAGTAAAATTGCTCCTTACCCACAACGTTGGATATTTTTACACTTTAATCCTAATAATAATACAGGGCACTTTTGAGGTCTTATTGATTTTTAATGTTTAAGTGGTTTTTTTTCCCAAACTGTTTTTGCTTTTTAATTGGGTTAATACATCGTTTGCTTGCCGTCGAGTGACAACCTACCTTTCTGTCTCATAACTTGCCTACCTCTCTACTAAGGAAGGCTTTGGTCCATTTTTTGATCTTATGGAAGGCTTTGGTCCATTGAATTGCATTGTCCGTGCATTCGAAATCTGAAGAAAAAGCAAGCTTTCATTCATTGAATTTGAAATTCAATTGGTTGACCTTGGTTTCTGAACTTTTAAAATATCCAATAGCCAACGTACGTAAAATTTTCAGTTAGTTTCATGAATTTATGTAAAAGGTAATCAATTAATCATCCGATAAGTAATTTAAATGTGAAAAATATATTACAAACACCTTAAAAAAGGTAAAATGATCAAGGTCGGGGTATGCGGTTCTAATATTAGATGGGCATGATATCGGTTGCTACATCTCACTACTCTTACTATACATTAACAAAAGAGCAAAAAAAAAAAAAAAAAATCCAAAATCACAAATATTAACCTATTTGAGTTATTTGTTCCAAATAAGCAAGTTGGAGGTAAGTTGTAACATTTTGAAGTTCAGACCAGTTGCAGTTTTTGGACAACTTGATGAAGCTGCAAATGTATTAAGCGGATGTTTGTTTCAGCTTTTCGAAAGAGCGTTTAACATTTCACTCATAACCGTATGAAATATAGTGTTTGGTTAGGTTTATATAATCGCATCATTTTATATTTTTTCCAAAAATTGCGGCGTTTTAGAGCTTTCCACGAAAAGCTCCTTTTTTTGAGCTTTTCACAAATAGATATTTATAGTTATTTGTTATTGACAAAATTATCCTTTTTATTTCCATAAAAAAATATGTTTTTTCTTTAACATTATTTTTATTTCTGTAACATAATTACTGAAAGAATAGAGTTTTGTTGCGTTCAATAATTTTTTTATTTCTTTTATTTAGATTATTCTTTTATTAATTTTGTAATATATTTTTTATTTTATAATTTATTTATTGATTAACTTAAAACATGTCTATATTAGACATTTTAAATACTAATAGCAACAGTTCAATACAATTTTACCAAACACTAATTATTAAACAGCTAATAACAAAAACTTGCGATAACGTTTACAACTAACATCAATGTTGTTAATTAATTGGAATATAGTTTGAAATTAATATAAGATCTATCAAACAGTTCCATGACATGGTATCAGAGCTTCTTAGACCAAACCGTCAAGGGTTCGAATACTGACAACCAGGAGCGGATACAAGGGGTATGGAGGGGCCCGACCCCTCCGACCGTCGAAACCACTATGACTAGGGGTAGTTTTGGCCCTCCTTCTCTACAAAATTTAAGGCTTTGGTGGTTCCAGTCCCCCTGTCTCTAAGAAATTTTGATGGGGTGTTGAATTAGCACCCAAAATTCGCTCAAGTCCTATTCGGCCCTTTCTTAAATCTAAAATTCTAATGTTTTTTTGGCTTATTATGATCTCTCTAAATCCAAAATTGTAAATGGTAAAATTGCTCCTACTGTAAATGTTATGGGTATTTTTGCACTTTATCCCTATTTGAATTGTAAAATCACTTCAAAAAAAAAAGTGATCTATTACGACGCTAAAATTTATTAAGATTTAACGACGCTTTTCGGTGTCTCTAAATGTTTATCCACGCTTTTCAAAACATGTCACAAATGTCATTAAATCGTGTGTTATTAATTTTAACGACACATAAAACATTGTGTGGGTAAATTTTTTCTAACGACATACTGCATATAAGCGTCGTCATATTTCAAACCGAACTATATAATTATTATGATTTGATAGAAGAGTGTAAATAGAAGCCATGCATATGTATTAGATTAATTGAAAATCACAACACAACATACAACTTTTATTCTCAATCTCAGGCCAAAAGATAATTGGCCTCACACAAGCCAAAGAAAAGAGAGACAGAAAAAGAAAGCATCACACACAGAATCACACACATTATTATCTTTTTGAATTAATTTTCAAGAACTTTGTAGAAGTTCATTATCTTGTCTGCATTAGCATTGATTTCAGCTCCATCAAGTTCACAATTAGTCTTTGGAACATATTTGAAGCAGCTCTCGATAATGGAACCTCCATTAGAGGAAGCTTCAACTTTGACCACAACTGTTATTTTTTCAAGTTTGTCGGACCATGGATCTGCTTCAATTATAGTGTACCCAATCGTAAAGTTTGCCTTATCTATTGCTTCTGCTTTTGTTTTAACATACTTGAATTCGTGATCTGCATCAATCGTATGCATGTACGGTCAGATATTAATATAACATCTATATCAGCAGGGAACAAATGATTAGTTGGTTGCGAGGCTGATTTTACACATGTATGATTAATTTTTTTGGGGTAAATTACACCCATGGCTACTGAACTTTATCCATTTAATATTATGGTCACTGAACTTCAATTCTTAACAGTATGACCTCTAAGCTTTACACTTTTTAACACCGGTTGCCACTCAACGCCTCAAAACGATCATTGACGGACTAAAAATAAAAAAATTGAAGCGTTAATGATATTCTAAGGAACTTTAATTCTTGAAAATTTTCGTTTTGAGGTCATTTATGTGTTGTTTTGTTAGGAGAGAGTGAATTTTCAGAAAGAGAAAACTCTAAAAAAATGTGAGTTTGGAAATAAAAAATATGATTTCATGGTAAATGTCGTTCTGAGTAACTTTAATTCTTGAATATTTTCATTTTGAGGTCGTTAATGGTCATTTTGAGGAGTTAGTCAAAATTGAATGGTCACCGGTGTAAAAAGTGTAAAGTTCACTGGCCATACCGTTAAGAATTGAAGTTCAGTGACCATAATGTTAAAATGGATATAGTTAAGTGGCCATGAGTGTAATTTACCCAATTTTTTTGTATGTAAAAAATTGTGTCTAATTAAAAAATTGGATTTAGGGATGCCTAATATGAAAAAAAAAAAAAAAAATTAGAAATTTAAATTTAAAAAGGGTTTAACATGCTAAAAAATTTAGAAATTTATGCTAACAAAAATTTAGAAATTTAGATTTAAGAAGGGTCTAATATGCCAAAAATATTAGGAATTTAGAAGGGTCTAACTTTTGACCGTTCTTGGATCAATTTTAGGGCTGCTAATTCAGCATCCCATCAAAATTCTTTAGAGACAAATGGGATTGGAACCACCTCAGATTGTGAGTAATTAAATAAACCTCAATGGGTTAATTTTATATTAATCATATAACAATCCTCAATCAAAAGTTTTAGGAATGTCCAATTTATCAAATATCCAATCAACGTTTAATCGAATCATCAATTTAATACCCTATCACATCAAATTTTGTGGTCATGGTGGTTCCGACGATCGGAAGGGTCTAGGTCCTCGGGCCCTTTCCTATATTCACCCCTGTCTAAGATTAGACATTAATTATCAGTTTAAACTTTTAGTTTAAACGAATTCATGACATGATATCAAATCTTTTTAGACCAAACCGTTGAGGGTTCAAATCCTGTCAATCTCAATCTCATTATATAAGTGGAATTAAAAACACATAGTAACTTGAGCATATGTTATATATCCTGCAAGTCAAGAAACATTTGTTTATAGAATGGGTCAGAGATTAATATAAAATCTATTTAACTATTAGCTTTAACTTTTAGTTCAAACGGATGACATATACATCATTAGTTTTAGGAACTTTTGAATTAAGTAATTTAATTACCTGGATGAGTAGCAAAAGTAGCCTTCTTGATGGTTCCAGGTCCACCATTTCCTTCATGGGTCTCAACGCTGGCATTGGTTTTCAGGGCAGAAAATGTTAAACATAGTAACTTGGGGGACTGAAGTGGTAATTTCCCTCTCAATAGTCACAACCCCCATATTTGATTATATATTTAGCTAAAGAATTGATTTATGAATGTTTTTGAGATGAGGAAATGCAAAAATTGAAGGCAGCTATTTATAGAATTAATTCAGCTGTAATATATAATAGGTAAAAAGTATCATTAGACTCCTGATCTTTTTTTTTTTTTCATTGAGTCCTTGATCTTTTATTTGGATACATTAACCCCATGATCATTTATTTTTTGTCTCATTAAGCCCTTGATGACCTAAAAAAGTAATTTTGAATATAAAATTCGGTTAACATACTGTTATTCATTGCATATGTATTCGAAATTTGTATTTTTTCACTGTTTGAAAGCAATTTTGGATTCGTACTGTGGTTATAGGAAAACTGTAAAAAATAATTTTTTTAATAATTTCAAATACAGATGAAATTAATAACGTATTTTTAACAGAATTAGATGTTTATAACATATTAATTTGGTCATAAAGGACTTAATGAGACTATAAATAAATGATCATGGACCTAATGTGTTCAAATAAATGATCAGGGGTTTAATGAACCAAAAATAAAAAAACCAGGGGCCTAATAATGCTTTTTGCCCATATTATAACCAAAAATAAAAAAACCAGGGGCCTAATGATGCTTTTTGCCCATATAATATAATAGGGTAAATAATTATAAGGTCTTTATGTTTTTACTTAACACGTTAGTAAGTCCATAATATTATTATAAGGTCCTTAAGTTTTATTTTAATCAATTCTTTTGTCCTTCCATTTATTTTTGTAAATGAAAGTTCAAAATTGCCCCTAATTAACATAAATTTTTTTATCTTTTAGTTTCAAATTTAATCTATTTTAATAAAGTTTTTGAACTACATATGCACCGAAATTAATATACTTGAAAAAAAGTATTATTAATTTTTTTAAATTATAATTATTTTTTAATATAATATCTTTAAACTAACATTGAATATTATTATAAATTTTTCAAAAATTATAGTTTTTTTTCTTCATTCGTAAAATTTATTAGAATTGTAAAATCTTTTTACAATGATAGTCTTACTCCTATTTTAATAATTTTTGAAATATTTTTCATTTATTTTTCTAGTCAATAAATTTTACGTTATTAAATTAAAGTTCTATAATTATATAAAAATTAATAAATCAATTACTTTATATTAGAGAGATTGTGATTATGTAGGAAAAAAGAGAAAAAAATATAAAATAGAAAAAAATAGATGTTTTATTATTAAAACATAAAGTAAAAGGTAATTTTGGTATTTTAAAATTTATTTAGTATAGTTTGACCATTGACCCAAGCATAAGGACCAAGGAGTTAACAAAAACAAAAACTAGGGGAATATATAATTATTTCTAAAAACACAGGGACTAAGTAATGTATTAGATAAAAATACAGGACCTTATAATTATTTACCCAATATTATATAACTATGTACGTCATATGCATGACATCCGATTCCATTTCATCACCTTAATTGACTTTTACATAAATGATGGGGTATATTACACCCGTGGTTACTAAATTTTACCCATTTTAACATTATAGCCACTGAACTTCAATTCTCAACGACATGGCTACTGAACTTTATATTTTTTTTAACATTGATAACTACTTAACTTTAACTAACTCCTCAAAATGACCGTTAACGACCTCAAAATGAAAATATTCAAGAATTACAGTTGTTCAGTATGACATTTACTATGAAGCTTTTTCTCTCTAAAAATCTATTCTCTTTCCTAACCAAACAACACTTAAATGACCTCAAAACAAATTCAAAAATTAAAGTTCCTTAGAATATCATTAACTCTTTGATTTTTTTTTTTATTTTCAGACTGTCAACAGTCGTTTCGAGACGGTGAGTGGCCACTGGTATTAAAAAATGTAAAAGTCAGTGGACATATTGTTAAAAATTGAAGTTCAGTGACCACACTGTTAAATGGATAAAGTTTAGTGGTCATGCGTGTAATTTACCCATAAATGATGGTTATAAAGTAAGGTCAATGTTAAGGCTAAATAGCATCTGGATTTGTTTAAAAAGTTTGATTGGTCCCTTGAACTTTCAAGGTGTTTTGATAGCTTCTTCAACTTACATAAAATGTTCAGATAGCTTTCTCAATGTGCGTAAAATATAATCAATAATCAACCTGTTGCAAAAAAAATAAAAAAAAATAAATTATATGTGAAAGATGTATTATACGTACCTTAAAAATACTTGTGGTTGAACTCCTCAAGTAACTATCTGTAAATACTTGTGTTTAGAAAAGAAAACCTTATTAAATTAATTTTGAACCAATTAATAAATAAAATTTCTAAGAAAAAACTTATGTTTTAAGATATTAATTATGTCACTGTCATTCATGTAAAAGTCAATCTTATAAATCTTCAGTGAGAAATATGGATATATGCCAAAATAAAAGTCTATCTAAATTTGGAAATAACAATATAATCGATTAAGTACATGATATTATAATGTTAATAAGTTAATAATTAAGAATAAACGTGGCCAGCAGTGGTTGTGATAGTCTACTATCACACACCTATAGTTGGCTCATTCGGACCGCCTACACACAAAATCATGATCTTTCGTCTTGAACGAACGAGGTGGTATGTGTGTTATAGAAAAAAAAGCGCGGGAGTACGTTCGGTATGCCACCTCATCTGTCAAAGACGAAAAATCAACGATTTTGTGTGTAGGAGGTCCGAATGAGCCAACTATAGGTGTGTGATAGGTTTTTAAAGCCAACTATAGGTGTGTGATAGGTTATTTTAAAAGTTCAGAGTGTCATTAGACAAAACTTGCCAAGTTTAGGTGTGTATATATGCATTAAGCCTTTTTTTTTAATTGTAATGGACTCTTTATTATTAAAGAACGAATGCATCCTGAATCATGATGTTGTCAAGAAATACAGAAACATATAAATGAATGAAGGTGTAATATCTTTCCAGACCCCTCAAGTTGTCCCAATACTGCAACTGACCACTGAACTTAGACTTGTGACAACTAATCCCCTCAACTTGCTTTTTTGGAACAAATAACTCCTCAAATTGCTCAATTGGAACAAATAACTCCTCAAGTTGCTTATTTATAACAAATAACCCCTAAACCCAAAAAAATATTCAACATAATATTACATCATAAATAAAAGATTTCAAATTGGCGTTTGCTACATCTAACTAATCTAGTGATACATTAAGTAAATGGAAAAAAAACTCCTGAAATAACCTATTTGAGGGGTTATTTGTTCCAAATAAGCAAGTTGAGGGGGTTAGTTGCAAGTCTAAGTTTGGGGGGTCAGTTGTAGTATTGGGACAACTTGAGGGGTCTGGGAAGATATTAAGCCATGAAAGAATTAGCATAGGAATGTGTGTTGGGTGCCATAACATGGACTGCATTATTCGTTAACTTTGGAACAAATGCCACTGAACAATTCAGGTGGTTATGAATAAAAATCGACCGAGCCAGACTCCGTAAGGTCTCTTTTCCTAATACTGTCTACCACTTCCTCTTGCCACCTCTTGTTGGGAAGGCCATGGTAGTTTGATAGGGATGCCATCCATGCAGGAAGGCGGAATACTTACAGATTTATAAAGAATGGGGTGAAGTTTGTACTCACGCCAATTATGAGAGAGCCAAAAGTCAACGAGAAGTCTACCTTGGTAGTCTGTCCCACACACAAATCATTCGTTGGCGAGTGTGAGGAGAGCCAGATGGTGTATGTTGTAATGGTTAAGGCGAATCACAAAGCATTCCAAGAGGGAAAAAGAGAGATGTCGAATGAAGTGACCCGCTTGCTTGACGAGTATCAATATCTGTTCCCTGAAGAATTGCCAAGTGGTTTACCACCTTTGAGGGACATCCAACATCACATCGATCTTGTGCCTGGGGCTAGTTTACCAAGCCTCCCACATTATCGAATGAGTCCAAAGGAGAATGACATCATGAGACAGAAGGTGGAGGAACTCATTAAGATGGGATACGTTAGGGAAAGTATGAGTCTCTGCGCCGTTCCAGCTTTACTTATGCCCAAGAAGGATGGGTGTTGGTGGATGTGTGTAGACAGCAGGACTATTAACAAGATCACCATCAAGTACAAGTTCCCTATCCCAAGGCTAGATGATATGCTGGATCAACTTGGCAGGCATCATCAGATACGAATTCGAGTTGGGGATGAGTGGAAGACTGCCTTCAAGTCCAGAGATAGGTTGTATGAGTGGCTAGTGATGCCATTTGGAATGACTAACGCCCCCAGTACATTTATGAGGCTGATGAATCAGGTGCTTCGCCCAGTAATTGGAAAATTTATAGTTGTGTATTTTGATGATATTCTGATTCATAGCCAGACCTTGGCTGAACATGCGGAGCACTTGCAGATAGTGTTTGACTTATTGAGGAAACACCAGTTATATGCCAACACTAAGAAGTGTGATTTTGTCATGGAAAGCCTGGTTTTTCTTGGGTTCGTGGTTAGTGGCAACAAAATCCAAGTTGATGAGGAGAAGGTGAGAGCTATCAGAGAGTGGCCTACCCCTAGAAACGTGGGGGATATCAGGAGTTTTCATGGGCTAGCAACGTTTTATCGACGTTTCATTAAAAACTTCAGTTCTATAATAGCCCCATTGACAGAATGCTTGAAGAAGGGAAGAGGGTTCGAATGGGCGGATGCTCAAGAGGACAACTTCACCTTGATTAAGGAAAAGTTGAGCACAACACCCGTACTGGCCTATCACGATTTTGATAAACTGTTCGAAGTTGAATGTGATGCTAGTGGAATTGGGATTGGCGGCGTCTTGATGCAAGAAAAGAGACCTATTGCATATTTCAGTGAAAAGCTCTGTAAAGCAAGACAAAACCGGGCGACCTATGATCAAGAATTTTATACTGTGGTTAGGGCGTTGAAGACATGGGAACATTACTTGGTGTGGAAAGAATTTATCCTCTACACTGACCACCAAGTTCTTAAATACTTGGGAAGTTAAAAGCAGCTCCGAAGCTCCATGCATGCCCGATGGTCCGCCTTTATAGACAAGTTCCCCTATAAACTTATCCATAAGGCTGGAAAACAGAACAAGGTGGCAGATGCCCTAAGCCGGAGGGTGGCACTATTAAATACAATTAACCTGGAGGTCGAGTGTTTTGAACACATCCGAGGAGAATACAGGGCGGATCCTGATTTTGGCAGTATTTGGGAAAAGTGTCAGCACCAACGCGGAGATGGGGCGTATCACTTGATAGAAGAATATCTTATGAGGGGCAACCAACTTTGCTTACCATGCACTTCCATCCGCGAGGAGGTTATTCGGGACCTACATGGTGGATGCTTGGGTGGACATTTTGGGCGGGACAAAACATATGAGGCAGTGAGTTCCCGTTACTTTTGGCCTAAGATAAGGAGAGATGTTGCCTATTTAGTAGAACGATGCTATGTCTGCCAGACCGCCAAGGGACATGACAAACGCCGGCCTACATCTACCGCTGCCTGTTCCAGAGACTATGTGGGAGGATTTATCCATGGATTTTGTCCTCGAATTGCCCAAAACTCAGAGGGACATGGACTCCATTTTTGTTGTGGTTGACAGGTTTTCAAAGATGGCACATTTCATACCCTGTCGGAAGACTAACGATGCCTCAGCGACTGCTAAGTTATTCTTTAAAGAGGTTATCATACTACATGGCGTACCAAAGAGCATTGTCTCATATCGAGATACGAAGTTCCTAAGTCATTTCTGGCAAACATTGTGGGCTCTCTTTGATACATCTTTGAAGTTCAGTACTACCGCCCATCCTCAAACTGTTGGGGTTTATGTCCTATAGACAATTGTTTTAGGATATAAATATTAATGAATAAATTGTTTATTTAATCATTTGTTTACTCAGATATATAGCATTAAAATGTAACTATATATAAAGGTACAAATCTTTCATAAACAAAGTAATCCTAAGTTTATTTAAGTAGTTATAAAGTGTTCATACAAGTATGAAGTGAGACTATACTTTATGATAGACCAATAGACTTAAAGTAAACCCAAGTCAAGTAATATGTTATAGGGGTTGGCATATTACTGTTGAGACTTGCATGTAACAGTGTTTTCTGTCGAGACAGAAAGCTGATCTCACAAGCTTTAGATATTCAGATATCTAGACAGTTACATGGATCCAGTGAAGGAGTTCATTAGGATTGGGTGTGTCAACTGTTCATCTCAATGGTATTAGTAGGTATAACTAATCCTCAGACTCAAACATTCGTTAATTAGTGATTCTAGATTATGGAGTCTGATACTTTGATTCTGTGCGAGCACGATCCAACAGGTGAGAGCCTGGGGTGTGTGAGAGCAGGGTTGGGTATCACACAAAGTAATTGCAGAATAGTTAATGTCAAATTGAGCATTCATCACTCCCGATAAGTGGGAGATATATCCAAATGGCCGCTTGTGGTGAATTGAATGAAATCCTTGTAAGGTGATAGAGTTAAGAGTAGAAATGAACATTTCACTTAACTTATCTTTTCAGAGTCAATTCAACCTGTACAAGTAAAACCGGACTCTTCGTTATTTGTAACCTTGACACGTTCCATGGTTATAAGGAATTGACCGACAGGATATAGTTTGATAACATCGAGATATTATCCACGGGATCAAATAGGATATTTACCAAAACGGCCGCGTAGTTGGGCGATCCAGGAAGCAATGGCGTATCAAGCAAGTCATCCGGGTGGCGGATCACCTAGACTCCGCCACACATGATTCGTAGTCAGACTTACGTGAGACCCGCCATCATGCCTCGATCCGTCCGTCAGACGGTTGAGCCGATTCCTAATAAAGGCAATTAATGGACCGTTAATGAGCTAACGGCCACACTTAAAGGAGATTCGTAACCTCCATTAATGAGGCATTAATGGAGACTTTCTGGTTACCGGGAGTTACTATCACATGACTATAAATAGCTTGCATCCCAAGCTATTGAGGTACACATTCATATTCTCACTCTAGACCCTCTTGTCAATACAATTTATCTTTATTCATATACTGACTTTGGCATCGGAGCTTCCCCCTGTAGACGAAGACTACCTCGCGAGCTTTCACCCACGTGAGGTCCGCCATGACTACTACGGTGCTGTTTGGACTCGAGGTCCAATAGAGAAAATGACTAGCTCGGCAGGGCCGGTGTCGGAGATAGAGTCGCCACCCGGATTTTAGGTCCGAGAATGTTACTGAGATTCCTTACGGGAAGCAAGTGGGTTCGGGAAGTTAGGTACGCTAGGAGAAGGTTAATATCTTCTCGAAAGGAAATATTAAGCACCCCCAAAATCGCCCGGTGAACCCACCGGCCTCCTACTTAGCATTTCTAAATACAATCAGGCTATTAATAACTCTTTTAAGCTTTTTAAATTCGTTTTGAATGTGATTTGTTTAGAAAAAATCATTTTTGTTTCATGTCATATTGCACAATTGTATACAAAAGAAAATAAACAAAATATTACAACCCTAAAAGCAATGAAATATGTACAAAATTAAATACAATTACATCCGGGCATTCCCGGGTCTTCAATCCGCACCAAAATAATGCTTCTCCATACTCATATCAACCGAAATAAAAGATTAGAAGAAAATAACATAGTTGTACAATTAGTTATGGCGTAAAAATGGACAAAGGACTAAATTGAATAAACTTAAAAAGTTTATTTAAGGATCTAATTGAAAGAAAGTGGAAAACTTTAAATTAAGGACCAAAGTGAATAGAATATAAAGTTCCAAAATAGGGACTAGAATGAATAAAAGGAAAAGTTCTAAATTAGGAGCCAGAGTGAATAAAATGAAGTTATTGGGTTAGAAATTAAAATGAATAGAAAAGAAAGTTTTATCATAACTATTGATGCCTAAACGATTGTGAGATAAAATTTATCTCGAGTTGATTCGTTTATCCCAAATCATTGTTACGAACGAAAAGAACCAATTAGATCAATAATATTAACTTGTAATATTCTTAATATTAGGAAGAATAAAAGTATAAAAAAGAGTAGGTTGATTGAAGTAAATAAAAAGGTTCAAAACAAATGATTTAACTGGTAAATTATTGCTTTAGTGTTAAATTAAATCAATTTAGGGATCAAATATATATAGAAAATATATTTGACAGCCTATTGACAATAAAAATCAACAATGAAAAATAAAATAAGAAAGGGGAAGAACAATCTATATTTCAGAGTACCAAATATTAAATAATAGACATGATTTGTCCCTTAGAAACCTTTACCTAGGTTGTGGGATGATTGGAAAAATCACAAATATTGGAACACTGATGATGAACGCAAAAAAACAGAATTTATTTGGAGTGGTTTGGTAGAATTTCGGCTATCTCCTAGTGTATTTTTGTCCTATCTTCTCCCTTTTTTCGTCCTATTTTCGTCTCCCTTAAAGCTGTGTAAAGGCTGCTATTTATAGGCTAGAATTAGGGTTCAGGGTCAATTTTGAAATTAATTAAATGAGACAGGGGTTAAAAGGGAATTTTGGGCTTTTAGGTTTGTGAAAAACCTAAAAAGGAGCAAGGGGGCACGCATGGGCCTGCTGCTGGGCGAGCTGGGCCTGCTGTTGGGCCCGGCGCGCGGCCCAGCGGCCAGCAGCAAGAGCCCAGCCGCACCAACGGATTACCGACGGCATTTCCATCGGTAATCCGTCCCATCATTTGTTTTATATGAAAGATGATCTTATCGATCTCCGATTTTGACGATTCTTGTGCCATTGGACTCGTTTCGACGAGACGAACATTTTTTCATGATAACCTAAGGCTAAAACTGACCCGAACTAAGGTTATTTCTTATTTTTTCCCAAATTTCACCTAAAAACTTTAACTAGTCACAGATTCTTCGTTAGACCTCCGAATTGAGCCCGAAAAAGTGCGTTATGACACTCTCAGGGGACAATTCTCACTAAGATATCCTAAAATTCAATTTGGTTCTCTGAAAACTTTGGTTTTGGATGGAAAAGGGTTGACTTTGACTTTCTAACGAGGGATTTTTTCCGTGATCCATTTCTGATCATATTTCCAATCATCTTTACAAGGTTATCATCACAGGGCTATGATTCCAGTGTCTACAGTTGCCCCTACTTTATCATGCATTGTGAGTTGTGTGCATTTTTAGAAAACTGAATTCAAAGTAGGTGTTTTGAAAAAAACAGTTTTTGCCCCTACTTTGAAGATGTAGAAAGAGAATGTGTGTAATAGAACAAAGTATGATAAAGTAAATACTCATCTAGAGTTGGAGGATGTTGTGATTGATTCATCGATCCAGTCTCTTAAACGACTGGGAGCAAATGGATATCTGATTATTGATCTCTTCAGCGGTCTTAGATTGTAGGTCTCCTCAACGACCTGTTGTTGTGGATCTCTTGAACGATCTTTGATTTGTAGGTCTCTTCAACGACCCATGGTTGTGGATCTCTTGTGTGATCCTAGATTATGGTCTCTTCAACGACCTGTTATTGTGGATCTCTTAAGCAATCCTGGATTGTAGGTCTCTTCAACGAACTGTTGTGGTTGATCTCAGCGATCTCAGATTGTAGGTCTCTTCAACGACCTGTAATTGTGGATGTCTTCAACGATCCTGGGTTGTAGGTGTCTTCAACGACCTGTAGTTGCGGATGTCTTCAACGATCCTGGGTTGTAGGTGTCTTCAACGACCTGTAGTTTCGGATGTCTTCAACGATCCTGGGCTGTAGGTGTCTTCAACGACCTGTAGTTGCAGATGTCTTCAACGATCCTGGGTTGTAGGTGTCTTCAACGACCTGTAGTTGCGGATGTCTTCAACGATCCTGGGTTATAGGTGTCTTCAACGACCTATAGTTGCGGATTTCTTCAACGATCATGGGTTGTAGGTGTCTTCAACGACCTGTAATTGCGGATGTCTTCAATGATCCTGGGTTATAGGTGTCTTCAACAACCTGTAATTGCGGATGTCTTCAACGATCCTGGGTTGTAGGTGTCTTCAATGACCTATAGTTGCAGATGTCTTCAACGATCCTGGGTTGTAGGTGTCTTCAACGACCTATCCCAAAAGTTGATCATTCTTGTCAAATAATCCACTTGTGAGCTACAAAACCCCACTCTCCCTTCAGGAGCCATTTGGCTTTGTTGAATAATTGATGATAATTTTTTCTGTGACCCAACTCTTCCTTCGGAAGCCATCTGATCTGCAGAATACAAAACCCCACTCTCCCTTCAGGAACCATCTGGCTTTGTTGAATTATTGATGATAATTTTTTTGTGACCCAACTCTTCCTTCAGAAGCCATCTGATCTGCAGAAGACAAAACCCGACTCTCCCTTCAGGAGCCATCTGGCCTTGTTGAATTGATGATATTTTTTTTTTCTGTGACCCAACTCTTCCTTCAGAAGCCATCTGATCTGCAGAAGACAAAACCCGACTCTCTCTTCAGGAGCCATCTGGCCTTGTTTAATTGATGATAATTTTTTCTGCGACCCAACTCTTCCTTCAGAAGCCATCTGATCTGCAAAAGACAAAACCCCACTCTCCCTTCAGGAGCCATCTGGCTTTGTTGAATTATCAGAATTCTTCTCATGGGCTGACTCTTTCTTTAGGCTGCTGCTGAGAATTTTTTTTTTGTCTGTTGACAATTCTGTTGTTTTGCTTAGGACTAAATTTTCTCATTCAATGCCCCTGGATTCTCTCGCTTCAGAAGATGTTGTTTTGGTGACGATCCCTGGAGTTTCAGGTATTCCCTGCAATAAAGCAAGATGCCCATTTTCTCGTAGAGTTGACATCAAATCAAATGACAAATGTGTAGTGATGCATATGTAGCCTAATGTATGCATGTATGCTTGTGTGTGTGAATGAATGTGAATGCTAGACGTGCATTTTACTCTGTATTGGTACATGTGTGAAGATTATGCATGAATGGATGAAATGATTTTATAGATTCTCTTTTCCAGACTCGAGAGATGGGGCATCTTTAGGATCAGTGAATGATGTTTTGATGATATGCCCCAATTTGTGAGAGCTTATACTGTCTGCAAATGATGAGGATAGATAGGTCTGACATGAGAAGCTCTGGGGGCACGGTTTCCGCTTGATGAGGATAAATAAGTCTGACATGAGAAGCTATGGGGGCAAGGTTTCAGCTTGATGAGGCTCATATCTTTTTTTTCAGGAAGTGTTGATATGTTCGTTTTTTCCCTAATTTTTGCCTAAGTCGCCCTTTTCGGGTTTTCAAGTCAGCAGGATCTCTCTATTATTCTCTATCTCTCCTTTTTCCTGAACTGCCCATATGGGTTTTCAATTAAGCTTTTTAACATCTCACAGTTTTTTTCTCTATCTCTCCTTTTGCCTGGACTGCCTATTTTGAGGTTTTCAATCCAACATTTTTTTTTCTTTATTTTCATAGATGCAAGAGAAATTGGGTAATTTGAAGTGCATGGACCCAAGAGTCATTTTTTTGTTGATTTCCATACTTAGCATCAAATGTGAGCTGGTTCTCAGTCTTTGGACCAGTGGAGAGGCCTTCTGAGTGGGCTGACGGGTGATCGGGTCATGCAGATGTACGCTTGATGAAGATTACAACTTGGGTGCTAAACAGAGTTTGGGTGGATGCCCGTAAAAAACTTGAGGCAAGGCCTCATTTGCGTTTATATTATGGAACACCACCGTTGGGATTGAACCATTGTCACTCACTATGCTGATTGGTCTGTGCATACAGATGAGGAGTGAAGAACTCGATATATTCCTCAGTTTGGCTTGGAGTTCACTACTCTGGATGATTATGAACGCAAGATGCTTCTGTCAAAGTCGGCTCTTGAGAGGACAACAAAGGAGCAGAGAGACCAAGCTTCAGGGAGCATAGAGATGGATGAGTAGTCTTTTTTACTCAAATCTTATTTATTTGATTTTTTTTTTGAAAATTCACTTGAGGTGAGATATCTATTGATTCAAACATTTCATCGTACATACAACTTCTGACTGTTCAACTCGAATAAAACACTTGGCAAATATACATTGAATTGTTTATTGCTCAGATTCCTAACCACTGTCACTAAAGTGCGCCTTTACAGGTTTTCACGTTTCAGCTATTTTATTTCCTCACTTTTGTTCCCGGAATTTTCAAATGAATGCCTTTTATGGGTTTTCACTCATTGGGGAAGTCCCTTATTGTTGCATAGGTCGTCCTTTGCAGATTTTCAACCTATCGGGATTTTTTTTTAATTTTTCAATTTTTTTTGTATTATTTCTCTATGAGAAGGATTTCTTGGCTTCACTGAGGGTAATCATCTTCCTGATCTTGTGGTCATTCTTCTCTTCACTTAACTACACTCTTGGTCTTGGCTTGGAATTCCCATGTTGGATATGAACTTCTGAGAGCATGATTGATAGACTCCATAATTTCTTCCTTGACTAAAGTGAGCTTTTCTTGAAGGCTTGATTAGCCACTTGTGAAGCAGTATTAATTTTTTTTTCTTGAAGCCACTTAATTGACTGTGTTGGCCTTTAATCTCATTGGAATTTTGAAGGATCTTCTTCCAAGATGGCTTTGGATGGCTTTATCTTCATTTCTGATTGCTAGACTTTGCCCCTGAACTTTTCTGGCATCTTCTTTATATTTTGGATTATCATGGATTTGGATCCTATCGTTCCTCATGGAATAAGGTCATTCGTCATCTATGGATCGGTTGCCTCTTCATGCTTCAATCTGAATGGTGTATCCAGGTAACTGTGTCCTTTTTGGAATTAGAGATGACCTTCTCACAGAAATCTTAGTGCTTGAGACCAATATGATTTCGTCTTACTTACTCGCCTCTTTGAGCTTTGATAATTGTTGCTTGGCCTTCTTTGCACGCATGTAGTTTAGAACTCTTCGCTTGATGAACTTAGGCATGGCTTATCACTGTAAGGCCAAGGAAACCCTTCTCATGATTTATTTTATTTATTCACTCCATTAATTTTCTCTCTTCAGTGGTTAAGTTCTGAGCAATAAGTATATTTTTGAGACTTTCATCCGTGCCATGATAACAATGGAAGTGTTTCAAATGAGTGAATGTCAAATGCTGATATGTGGGGTAGATGAGAATGTACAAAATTATCAATATCGCATAAAAATAGAATTTTACTGAAATCAAAAGAGTAATTCATGATGTCTTATTGAACAAAACAAAGATAAAAGACTAAAAATGCAATCCTCCATTCTCATGCTGCTTCAAGGAGCTTTAGGTGCCTCTGCTTTATTAGTGTCCTCAATCTCGAGGACTTCTTCTTCAACTCCCTTTGATTCGTTCTGGAGTTCCTCTGTTCAAGGCATTATTGAAGGATTCACTTGTGGGATGAATTTGGATCACTTAACTTTCCTTCGTCAATAAGATCCTGAATCTCATGCTTCAACCTAGTACAATAATTTGTCTCATGACCATGCTTTTGGTAGAAATTCTAGTACCCATTACGTTCAACTCGAACAGAGGCTAAGGCATCACTAGCTGGCAAGGGATGGAGCAAATTAAGCCTTTGTAGCCTCTCAAGCACTTCAGACAATGGTTGAGTAAAAATGGAGAATTTCCTTTTCACTTTAACAGACTGAGGGTGTGATGAAGGGTGAACAACTCTGTTAAACTTACTACCCCAATTGGGTGGAACTTGTTGTTGCTGAGGAGTAGGTAAATACGAGGCAGGTCTTCGTGGAGTGGATGTTGGCGGAGCAAACTGTGGTATCGAATGGAAAATAGGCTCCACAATAGCATCTTTAGGAGTATCAATGATCAATGACTCATTCTGGATCTCTCGGATCAACTTCTTCACCCCGTTCTTGAATGCAATGGAAGAAAGAATATCAAGGAGGACTTGCTTAATTGCTTCTTTGAGTTCAAGATCTCTAACCATCCCCTTGGAGCTCTGACTTTCCTTCCTTAATTCTCTAACTCGGCCAACTGCTTCATCAGTCACATCATTCTCAAAAGCCTTATTGATGTTAAGAGCATGTTTGAGCTCATCAGACAGTAGGCACTTCACTAAGCTCTTTTGCACTTTGCTCTCAAGATTGCGGTCTAAACCATTAGATTGGGCCATGACTGTGATCTAGACAAAGAAAAGGTAAAGATGCATGAGTGAAACCTTCTAGACATCATGAAATGCATGTACAAGACAAATGCTGGAACTACCTATTTGTGCGTTCTACATATGGATGCATGATTCGTGGTGTGTGCCCTTTTTTTTATTTTTACAAAAAGAAAGAAAAAGAAAACAGAACCAACAAACGGTTAGTCATAACACACATAGCACATGTCACAACATTATTCCTTCCAACCTTATTCCTCCCATACACGTATTGGTTCAGGTCCTTTCCTAGGATTTTTGGTTTTGGTTCATTTTTCATCAACGAGGGATGCACGAAACCGACGACATGCATAACTCTCAAAGCGATGTAAATCAATCATCATACAAGGTTAGCCTTTAGTTCGCCTTTAGGATAGACCGTTTCGGTTTTTTAGGTCATGCGAGACCATGGGATACGACATGGCTTATCTTAACGATTAGGGTCTTGTTTAGGACAAACTATACCAATCTAATCTGTAGAATCCGCCCATTTCAACATTTGGAGTTTTAAGCCTCCTCAGGGTGATTTTCGAAACTTGGATATAGCAAAGGTCATCCTAGACAAGTCGATGTCTTTTAAAATAGGTTATGTCCGCTTTACTTTGAGAGTACCCTTAGGATAGAGTTGAAATCTCTACTGAGTTTTTCTCTTGTTTCAAGTATGACACATACTAACTTTAAATGACATGTTCGTTTCCTTTACTATAGGTTGTACCCACCTTGACCTCTATTACTGTTTTGATTTGAAAAAGGTGAAAAGCTCTTTTGAGTAAATGGAGACTTTGGGTGTAGTACATCCTATACTAAAAGACTCGAAACCCTATTCTTTTGACATAGATTATAGCAAACTGAAATTTCAATTCTAATATGACATGACTTGGACAAAAGATGCCAAAGTGGTCTCTTTGAATCATGGGTTGTATCGACCTTAGATTTCATTTTTCCCTTATTGACGAAAGGGGTAAAATCTCTTTTTGGGAAACATAAATTTTTTGGGTCTAGTATAAGTCATGGTTAAATAGATTACTTAGTTTCTTTCGGAATAGGTCATGCTAGATTAGAATTTTGCTCCTTCTTTCGGGTTTGAACAAAGAGGTAAAATCTCCATGAAAGAGATATGAAACTTCAGGTATGTCATAGGCTATAACAAAAAACAAACAAAAGGCCAAAATACAATGGAAAATCAAAATCATTATTAGGGTCATGCTTTATCCTAGAGGAAGTAACTAAAGCCATTACATGAGGTTTGGTTGAGACATGGGGACCATTGCAAAAAGATCAAACTATTCCTTTCAAATGGAGTTAGAATAGTCCAAAACTTTTTAAAAGGGGGCATTGACACTAGGTAATCTCCAAGTATCGAATGGATCTTGAAGCACTTTCATGAGAATTGCCCAAAAGGGTTTTCTTGATGCAAATGCTATGCAAACTTAAAAGAGAATAAGAATAGTTCCAAGTGTACAGAAGAAATTGCTTTTCGGAATCAACGTCTCTGCATCCCCAGCAGAGTCGCCACTGTAGACGAAGCCTACCTCGCGAGCTTTCACCCACGGGAGGTCCGCCATGACTACTACGGTGCTGTTTGGACTCGAGGTCCACTAGAGAAAACGACTAGCTCGACAGGGCCGGTGTCGGAGATAGAGTCGCCACCCGGATTTTAGGTCCGAGAATGTTACTGAGATTCCTTGCGGGAAGCAAGTGGGTTCGGAAAGTTAGGTACGCTTGGGGAAGGTTAATATCTTCTCGAAAGAAAATATTAAGCACCCCCAAAATCGCCCGGTGAACCCACCGGCCTCCTACTTAGCATTTCTAAATACAATCAGGCTATTAATAACTCTTTTAAGCTTTTTAAATTCGTTTTGAATGTGATTTGTTTGGAAAAAATCATTTTTGTTTCATGTCATATTGCACAATTGTATACAAAAGAAAATAAACAAAATATTACAACCCTAAAAGCAATGAAATATGTACAAAATTAAATACAATTACATCCGGGCATTCCCGGGTCTTCAATCCGCACCAAAATAATGCTTCTCCATACTCATATCAACCGAAATAAAAGATTAGAAGCAAATAACATAGTTGTACAATTAGTTATGGCGTAAAAATGGACAAAGGACTAAATTGAATAAACTTAAAAAGTTTATTTAAGGATCTAATTGAAAGAAAGTGGAAAACTTTAAATTAAGGACCAAAGTGAATAGAATATAAAGTTCCAAAATAGGGACTAGAATGAATAAAAGGAAAAGTTCTAAATTAGGGGCTAGAGTGAATAAAATGAAGTTATTGGGTTAGAAATTAAAATGAATAGAAAAGAAAGTTTTATCATAACTATTGATGCCTAAACGATTGTGAGATAAAATTTATCTCGAGTTGATTCGTTTATCCCAAATCATTGTTACGAACGAAAAGAACCAATTAGATCAATAATATTAACTTGTAATATTCTTAATATTAGGAAGAATAAAAGTATAAAAAAGAGTAGGTAGTAAATAAAAAGGTTCAAAACAAATGATTTAACTGGTAAATTATTGCTTTAGTGTTAAATTAAATCAATTTAGGGATCGAATATATATAGAAAATATATTTGACAGCCTATTGACAATAAAAATCAACAATGAAAAATAAAATAAGAAAGGGGAAGAACAATCTATATTTCAGAGTACCAAATATTAAATAATAGACAGGATTTGTCCCTCAGAAACCTTTACCTAGGTTGTGAGATGATTGGAAAAATCACAAATATTGGAACACTGATGATGAACGCAAAAAAACTAGAATTTATTTGGAGTGGTTTGGTAGAATTTCGGCTATCTCCTAGTGTATTTTTGTCCTATCTTCGTCCCTTTTTTCGTCCTATTTTCGTCTCCCTTAAAGCTGTGTAAAGGCTGCTATTTATAGGCTAGAATTAGGGTTCAGGGTCAATTTTAAAATTAATTAAATGAGACAGGGGTTAAAAGGGAATTTTGGGCTTTTAGGTATATGAAAAACCTAAAAAGGAGCAAGGGGGCATGCATGGGCCTGCTGCTGGGCGAGCTGGGCCTGCTGTTGGGCCCAGCGGCCAGCAGCAAGAGCCCAGCCGCACCAACGGATTACCGACGGCATTTCCGTCGGTAATCCGTCCCAGCATTTATTTTATATGAAAGATGATCTTATCGATCTCCGATTTTGACGAATCTTGTGCCATTGGACTGGTTTCGACGAGACGGAGATTTTTTCATGTGATAACCTAAGGCTAAAACTGACCCGAACTAAGGTTATTTTTTATTTTATCCCAAATTTCACCTAAAAACTTCAACTAGTCACAGATTCTTCGTTAGACCTCCGAATTGAGCCCGAAAAAGTGCGTTATGACACTCTTAGGGGACATGACTCACTAAGATATCCTAAAATTCAATTTGGTTCACTGAAAACTTTGGTTTTGGATGGAAAAGGGTTGACTTTGACTTTCTAACGAGGGATTTTTCCGTGATCCATTTCTGATCATATTTGCAATCATCTTTACAAGGTTTTCATCACAGGGCTATGATTCCAGTGTCTACACCCCCCGTCGAACCCAACGACGCCCCCCGTAGGGAAGGAATCCGATGAAAATTTCTTCACTCGTTATCAATTGGTGCGGTGATCGTGGAGGTCCTAGTCAGAAAAGGACTCAGTTCACAATCTAAATATGGCAACTGGAGGGTCTAACCCCACAATGGGAACTATAATACCACCCATACCACTGTCAACTAACCCCACCACAAACGCTGGACGCGTCGATCTTGATGCGCCAATCATCCATGACGAGAGGGACATGTCGCCAGAGTCCCTTTTGGATATTTGCGCAAGTACCATAGGCAGGGAACATGGACCTATT
The DNA here is from genome assembly GCF_963576675.1 of Euphorbia lathyris. Taxonomy (NCBI): domain Eukaryota; kingdom Viridiplantae; phylum Streptophyta; class Magnoliopsida; order Malpighiales; family Euphorbiaceae; genus Euphorbia; species Euphorbia lathyris. The sequence continues at coordinate 92,974,189 of NC_088914.1, forward strand.
ATGGAAGGTCGTATAAGAGCTTTACTGACGAACCGAGATGTAGGTGGAGCAATGATAGGAACTGCCAACCCGCTAAATCGCCGCCAATCGCCAAGACCGACCCTATCGCAATGGCAAAGCGCCTATGTGGGATCCAATGCTCGTCGAGACTCGTCATTTTTCTCTCCCAACCTGTGGATTCAATAGTTGTTAATCCAGCGCTCACGAGTTCGCTACCACTAAACCGATAATTATTTTCTGATATACCAGAGGGAAGTCACAGGAATGATCGATCTCACCCGAGATACGCAAATCCAGGGATCACCATTGGCGGATCTCAAGCTCCTCCAGTAGAGCACAGGCGGGTCAAGATGACACAGTGATGGATCCCTTATTGGACGGACGTGATAATCACAGGCGTAGGAGACGGACCCAATTGCGCAGGAAAGAACGTTCTAAATCCCGTTCTCATCGCAGACATAGAACCAGATCCCCCCTGCGTGGAAGATCACCCCCACCGCTCGAACGAAGGGTGAACGAACGCCAACCTAGATCACCTCGCCAGGTCGTACAGAACCCGCCACCGAATCGGGGCAATGGAGGACGATCTCTGCCAAGGGAACATGACGGAGGTGGAGGAAGGTCACCATTAGAACCTTCATCAGGATACAGCTCCTCTTCCTCACAGCGAAGCGGATCACCTAGAAGGAGACGTCCAGAAAGAGGCCAAGGTTCAATAGCAGACCAGATAAGAGCGGAGGTACGCAGACAGAATGAAGAGAATGCCAGACATAACCCGTTCGCCAATCGAGAATCACTCTTCACTGCGTGGATCGAAGCTGAAGAAACAGATAGACACTTTAAGATCCCAAATATACCAGCCTACTCCGGTGAGGATAATCCTGAAGCTCATGCTAGGAAGTATCACATGTTGCTTGGCCTTAACCGTGCAAGCGAGGCAGTGCTACGTCGAATGTTTATCACCACGCTGAAGGGTCCAGCTTATGACTGGTTCCAATCCCTTCGCCCGGGATCGATAAACATCTGGGATCAGTTGAGTAGAGAATTTTGTTCAAAATTTGCAGGAAGCATTCCCCCAGTGGTCAAGTCCCGAAAGCTCTTTGAGCTGAAGCAAAAAGAAAATGAGCCCCTCCGGAGTATGTCGACAAGTTCAATAAGTTGTGTATCCACATTGTTGATGTAGATCTCACCATGGCAGTGGAAGCACTTGTAAAAAACACAACATGCAAGAGCTTACAGGAATATCTGATCAGAAACAAACCGAAGAATATGGCGGAGCTGATAGAAAGGTGCAAAGACTTCATGGAGGTCGATGACATTCGAAGAGAGTCGGCATCTCCACCCAGGAAGGGAAAAGGCGAATCCCGAAGATGGGATAAGGAAAAGGAAAAGCTCCCTGACTCATCCTCCCGAAACAGACGAAGAGGCTCTAGGAACAAATCAGCATATACGCCATCGTTCACGCCGTTGAATGCCTCCAAAAGCGAAGTGCTAATGTGGATAGAGAACAACCAGCATAAGCGGAGTATTTCATACCCCGAACCAAAAGGGGGGGAGTACACCAACACAGGGAAAAACCCCAAGAATTATTTCAAATACCACAGGAGGAACGACCATGATACAGATGCGTGCTGGGAGTTGGCCAGAGAGATTGAGAGGCTTATCGAGAGAGGAAAGCTGGACAGGTTCGTCCAGAATGATAGAAAGGGAGATGGTGATAAACCCAGAGATGAGCCAAAGAAAAAGGCTAAGGGGGTTATTAATGTTATTGCTGGCGGACCAGGATATCAGCCTACGATAAAGAAAGCAAAGACCACTGCTTTAGATAGAGCATCACTCAACTGTCCCTTTACAGATGTGGATCCGGATATCTCTCCACATGCAGATGCCCTTGTCATTATTATGATGGTGGAGGGATGGGAAATGAAGAGAGTGATGGTAGACACTGGTAGTTCTTATAATGTCATCACTAGGGGTGCGTTCGCCAAACTCAAGGTTGACCCTATTCAAATTGAGACCACCATTGTAGATATTCTGGGAGTGACGGGTCACACAATCCAGACAAAGGGCCAAGTAACGCTGGAATGCGAATTAGCGGATGACGACCAGGTATGGATAGGAGATCTGGAGTTCTCCATCATGGATGGTCAATTGGCATACAACATTATCTTAGGGCGGCCTTTCATCTCAGAAGTGGCGGCTCTCATATCAATACGCCATTTGACGAAGTACATCCCTACTACCAAAGGAGGTGTGATGATCAAAGGGAACCAGAAGGTTGCTCAGGAGACATATTCTGTATCCTTATCGATTCGCCCCCAGTCCAAAGAGGATGAAGATGATGAACTCGTCACAACGGCCCTGGGAGACACAGAAATGTTTCTCATTTCAGATGGTAAGCAGGTACGAATCGCCAAGGGACTAAACGTTGAGGTCAAGGAGGATATTACGAAGGTTCTCCTCGAGTCAAAAGATGTGTTCGCTTGGAAGGATGAGATCCTCACAGGGGTCAGTCCAGACGTGATCACTCACAAACTCAATATTGCCGAAGATGCGGTCCTAGTGGCTCAGAAGAGAAGGAATCATGGGCCAGAGAGGCAAAGAGTAATAGAGGAAGAGATATCTAAACTGAAGAAGGTGGACGCCATTGAGGAAGTTATTTACACCCAGTGGCTGGCGAATGTGGTCCTGGTTAAAAAGACAGGTGGGTCGTACCGCATATGCATTGATTTTACGGACCTTAATAAGGCTTGTCCCAAAGACAACTATCCTCTACCTTGTATTGACATCCTTGTCGATGGAACCGCAGGACATGCAATATATTCCTTCACGGATGTGAAGTCGAGTTATCACCAGATCCTCATGGAGCCATCAGATAGGATCAAGACTTCCTTCGTAACTCACCAAGCAACTTACTGCTTCAAAGTCATGCCTTTTGGGCTTAAAAATGCTGGAGCTACCTACCAACGGATGATGAATAAAATATTCGAAGGGAGAAGATGTTGGGTTTTAGTGTCCTATAGACAATTGTTCTAGGATATAAACTTAATGTAAATGAAGTGGTCTTTACATCATTTGTTTTAAATAGATATGGTTTCATAAACTATATAAAGGCAACCTCTTTTAAGAACTAAATAAGTCTAATAAAAGGAAATCCCTAAGTTTGTTTAAAGTGATTATAAAGTGTTCATACAAGTATGAAGTGAGACGAAACTTTATAATAAACTAATAAACTTAAAACCACCCTAAGTCAAGTAATATGTTTAGAAATAGGATTGACATATCACTGTTGAGACTTGCATGTAACAATGTCTTCTGTCGAGACAGAGAGCTGATCTCACAAGCTTCAGATAGGCAGATATCTGGACAGTTACATGGATCCAATGAAAGGGAGTTCATTAGGATTGGGGACCCAACTTGAGATAACAGGATGGGTAGATTTATCCTTGTCACCTGTTCATCTCATTGGTATTAATAGATATAACTAATCCTGAGACTCAAAGGAATGTTAATTAGTGATTCTGGATTATGGAATGTGATGCTTTGATCCTGTTGTAACACGATCCATAACAGAGATGACTCTGGGGTGTGAACGGCAGACGTTGGGTATTGATAGGGGTATTTTACCCCTATCTTTTAGCGTGATTTACGGGTTGATTTTGGAGAGAATAAATAAGTTTAATTACAAAAATAAAGCGTTTTGATAAAATAAAGAAATAAAAATAAATTTCGAACTTTCAATTAATTTTCCGTATTTTTGATTAGCTTAGGAAATAAAAACATCAAGCTAACTCGGCTCTCAAGATTTGTATTTCAGGTACGAGAAAGGAGCAAAAATCCACTCCATACGCGGGGCGTATCATCCCTTACGCGGGACGTAAAACACGGTGTCAGAAATAATTGCCTTATCCGCAGACACCACGTAGAACTGACTCACCATACGTGGGGCGTATGCCACTCTACGCGGGGCGTATGACACATGTCGGCAATAATTGGCCTAATCCTGAAAGTCAGACTGCATTGTCTCCCAGAGTCAACTCTCCATACGCGGGGCGTAAAAGGCAGTTCTTCAACGTAAAAAGATCAGAGACTCATTTACGCGGGGCGTACTTCAGCTACGCACGGCGTAAAAGCTCCAATTCAAGCAATAAAACTTCAGAGACTCAAACACGCGGGGCGTACTTTAGCTACGCAGGGCGTGTTTGAGACAATTAGACACGGAATTGGTCCACATGCAGGAGATTTCTGACGGAATGGGCATTTACGCGGGGCGTAGACCACCTTACGCGGGGCGTATCATGGGATTTCTGCACCAAATAATGTTGCTCCATACTTGTACTTTATGAAATTACAACATTGCCCTTGCTTGATGTGTATAAATAGGAAGCTCTTGAACTTCATTTGGACACCAACCAAGAAATAATTACACACTAGAGAGCAAACTATACTTGTTTTGTTACTTGTTGTAGTGTAGATTCAGTTTTTGTAGCTAAACTCTCCACCTCGAGAGCTTGTTCGGTTGTTTGGGCATTCCATCGAAGTTCTGCTCCACCATTCGTCACCAAGCTCGAGAGTTCCACCTCCACGACCTAAGAGACGGCTTTGAGTCCGGTTAGCTAGTTTCAAGGGCGGATTCTCCCCTTTTACGTGCTAATTAGCTTGTACTCTTCCGATGTACTAGGCTTGGTTGCATTCCATTTATACACATTTCATATTTATAATTTCATGATTTATAATCTCTATTTCCCTCTACGTGTTAGTGTTTGCTACTTGTTTTGATATTGATAATTGATTATTGTGTAGGAGAACGCGATTTCCGACGCCATTCGGGCTATCTTTAGGGAGTTATATAGGTGTTGCCCTATCGGAAGTGACAAACCGGAAACCGTAGGAATTGACAAACCACGGAACTTACGGGCCCTAGTTTCTAATTCCCCCGCATTAGACACGCCTTGATTAGGAATTACGTAGTCTAAGTGCTTCACGGGTCTGTCCTACTACACTTAGTCGTCTTTACAAGAGTAAATTATTATCCGTAAACATTTAGAGTCATTATTTATCGTGGTTATAACTTATTGATATTCATCCCACTTCATAGGGTTTTAGCTACACAAATCTGAGTCGCCAATAGTTAGGATAGTGTGTAGTTGTATCTTACTTCACCCCCAAAGTAATCGCCACTTAAATAACATACGAAACCGAGTCGTCTAATACTTGTAATTATAAATCCCGTGGATTCGATACCCGATCTTAACCGGATTATTACTTGATATGACGGGGTACACTTGCCCCTAAGTAGTCGTAGCGTCTAGTAGAGTTAAGAACATTTAAAAGATCACATTCATAGTGCATTCACCGCAATACACATTTAATCGTCATAAGAAAAGCTCACACTAGGTGCCGCGCTATCAAGTTTTTGGCGCCGTTGCCGGGGATTTATAATTTCTTGCAATATTAGACAAAAACGTTTTATTGTTAGTTTAAGCATTTGTAAATATTATTTTGTCTTTTTGTGAATAATTTATTTCGTTTTATGTTGTTACTAATGATTTGTTTCATGGTATGATGCTTCATAGTCGTCATCGGTGGGACGACCGCATGGATGACGAATGCCCACACTCAACCTCGCAATTCGATGTGGTAATCTCTATGCTTAAAGATATTCAAGTGAGATTATCTAACAATGAGGCATTTTGTAGGGATTTGGAAAATCAAGTAGCTAGATTGACGTCTCGTATCGATTCAACCGCGGACGAATCAATTTGAGACGCCAATCCGGGTGGTCAAGTTGTAGGGGTCGAGTTAATTGAGCCCTCTCAAGAGGAGTCCCCAAGTCATGTAGGATGTCTCAACTGTGAGGAGCCGGAAATCCTAATCGATAAGCCGGTTGTGTGCGGGCCCATGGAAATAAATCCAAAGCTAGACGTTGGGTATCACAGGAAGTAATTGCAGGATAGTTATACATTGGATTGAGCATTTGTCACTCCCGATAAATAGGAGATACGTCCAAGGATCGCTTGTGGAAGACTTGACTCTAAATCCTTGCAAGGTGATAGCTTAAGACTTGAAATGCAGATTTCACTTAACCTATCTAATTGGAGTTAACTCGGCCTGTACAAGTAAAACGAATGTCTCGCTATATGTGACTTGACATTATCCATAGTCATAAGATTCAGTTTAAGGATGTAGTTGATAAAGGATCGAATTATACTGTAACTAATACGGAAAGGTCAACGACAGAATCAACCTGTCTTCTTATAGCTCTGGGGAATGTTTCGGATTTGCTAATCACATTTCGCGTACTCATTCCGTTATGCAAAGATTAAATGTAATTCTGAGAAAATTAATTTAATGGTTGCATACGGCTAGAAGCAATAAGAACCTAATGGGTCACACATAAGACTTGGAGCCTAAAAGAGAAACAGATGTTAATTAATTGATGGAAGCCCAACTGAGTCCACTAAGGCCCAGTAAACAGGGGGGCGATTTTATGTATGATAAATACATAAATAATTAATTTGATTTTTAACAATTCTAATTAGATTATGATTGTGAATTAAATTAATTAAAGGATAAATAAGTTAGGAGGTTTAATGAGATTAAATTGCTCCTATTATTATCCTATAAGGTTATTATTATTATCTTTATATTTAGATATAATTATAGATAATAAATAAGAATTATATTCCGAATTAAATTCTTATTCAGTAACCTAATTCTATCTAACTAGGGTTTAGATACAAGAGAGTATATATACCCCCTTATATGTAAATTTCGGCCAAGCTATAGTCAACCGAAGAGAAGAATTTTCGACCCCCTTGTTGAGGACGAGATCATTCACCGCTTCCTTCCGTTTCAATTGATTATTAATCTCTTTCTCTATTCCTTGAACTTGTGTTGATTAATTAGAGGCAATTTAATCTTGATTGCTTTCATACGGTTGAATTCTAACTTGGTTTTGAATTGTGTTTTTGTCTTGTGCTCGGGAACTCGAAGTAAGAGTTGTGGGCACTTCGATTGCAACGGTAGATAGAACATCAAAAGGTATTTCCTTCTATCCCTCTTTATATGAAATAACGATTAACGGATCTTGGGTTAATGGAAAAAGGTTAAAATTTTTATATTTCCGCTGCCAAACGTTTGCCTATTTTCCTTCAGTGGTATCAGAGCCTGCGTTAAATCCGTTATTTCATATATGAAAATTAAAAGGTTTTTCAATCAGATTGAATAAATATTTATAGTTAGGTTAATTAACGAAACCGTTTTGACTAATTAATTCTAAAGATAAATAAGTTTTAATTAATTGTTAATTAAAATAGATTATGCATATGTTCCTAATTATTTTGGTTGATAATCATTATAACAAAAACTATTAGTTTTATAGTTAGATTGATAAAAGTTAGTTTTATTAATCCTAAAGATAAAACAGAAAATCTTTGAAAGGTTTTCCTATTTTCTGAAAATCGTTTTAAAACCATTTTAATACTGATATATATATATATTTATATTTTAAAAAAAAGACGGAACAGTAGTCCGGGTTGCGCCGTGAGGCAGTAACCCGAACTACTGTTCACGGTTGCTGCCTCGCGGTAGCAACCGTTTAGCGACTGGATGTCGCTGTCGTAAGGCAGCGGCGGCCAGCCGTGGCGCTGCTGCCAAACGGCAGCAGCGTATTTTAGGTCTCGTGCCCCTTTTGTGGGTCCGACACGAGTGAAACCCTATTTTGTTTAAAACCGTTTTAAAATAAAATAGTTTTAAATATATTTATATATATAAGTTTCAGAAATTAACAGTTTTCTGTTTTGATTATCGAATGAAAAATTTATTTAAAAGTTTGTTTTACCTATTTGTAAATCAAAAGTATTAAATGAATTAAAATCAAAATAATTGGGATATGCATAAATAAAGTTTTGTATAGTTGTATTAATCTAATAGGTTAATATAGAAGATACGAAACTGATAGAATTAAAATTGGATGAAAGTTAATTTGATGAGTTAATGTGATTAACCTAAATATTACATAAGTATTTAATGTAATCAACCAATTAAATTTATTTAATTGAGTCTTTATATGTTTGGAGTTATGGACATATTTGGACCCTCTATTTAGTCTTTTGGTATTTTTGAAATAGGGTCTGCGAGTCCTGCCTATCTACTATCTATTGTAATTTCTCATCTCATCTAATTCCCTTCAAGTTAATTGAAGTTTTCTTTAGTAGTATAGAAATTAATATGTAATTTCAAGGCGCCATGGAGAAGACGGAGGACCTAAAGAGAAATATGTAATAGTTAGTATTTCCCTAGGTTTGGCCTTTTATTCCGTCTCTGGCTCGACGGAATAATTTAGATAATATGTCCATAACACCAATGTATGTGTCTGATGTATGCTAAAGCAAATCAAGACTAAGATAGATTATGAGACTTAAAATAAAAATCCCTCACTAATTAAAAGTTAAGTAAATAAGCAAGTTATTAAAATCGGTTGCCCCTCCCTAATATTATAATTCAACCGACAGTACTGGGGGCCTTTGGGTTGTTGAGCAAACTCAAGCTCGGGGTCTTATGGTAACACCTGAATTATCGAAAATCGTTCTTTCATGAATATGGGGTAATACTTAAATTAGATTATGATAATTGGATGGGTAAACTCATGTTATCATAAACTAATGGGCAATATGGTTGGGATTAATATAAATAGCATATTAGTTACTAATGTGGTTAGTAACCCAATAACCTAGGAATCACATTAAAGATGTGATTGATTACATGAATCTACCTAACAAATGAGACGAGCTTGTTGAGCAAACTCAAGGTGAAATCTCAGGAGTTAGGATCCTAGCTCACTAAAGAATTTGTGAAATTCTTCGAATTAATATGGAGGGCTATTAATTTGGCAAAATAATGGGAGCAATTTAAAATGAATTAAAAGACCTATAATTTTAGATTGATAGATTTTAAAGCAAATGAATAACATACGTTTACTCTTTCTCACTCTCAGATTAAATTAAAACACTCTTAAAATCATGACTAAAACCAATCTGCAAAATATACTTACCGATAACAAGTTGAACGGTTCAAACTTCACCGACTGGTTTCGTAACCTCAAAATCGTTTTGAAGTTCGATAAGATAGGGTATGTACTCGATACATCGATACCCCCTACCCCAGTTGATGATGCTCCCATCGAAGAGATCGATGCTTACCAGAAGCATAAGGCTGATGACGATCATGCGGGATGCATCATACTTGCATCGATGACACCGGAATTGCAGAGGCAACATGAGGAAATGGATGCCTATTCCATCATCGTGCACCTGAAAGAGTTGTTTGGGAAAAAAACTCGGTGCGAACGCTACGAGATATCAAAATTGCTATATCGTTGTAGGATGCAAGAGGGCACATCTGTAATGACACATTGTGTCAAGATGATTGGCTATATTACCAAGCTTTCTAGTATTGGATTCACGATGGATAACGAACTAAGTGTAGACTTAATTCTTCAATCCCTCCCAGAGAATTATTCACAGTTCATCATGAACTACCAAATGAATGACTTGCAAACCTCTCTTGAAGAGCTTGCAAACATGCTCAAAATAGTTGAGCCCAATATGAAGAAAGACAAGGCAATACCGGCTCTTGTCATAGAGGGATCAAAGAAGAGGAAGGGGAATTTTCCCAATCCTAAACATCCCAAGAAAGGCAAGAGGGCCATGCCCACTAGAGCTAAGGGAAAGGAAGTGAAGAAGCCCAAAGGAGAGTGCCACTTCTATGGTAAAGACGGGCATTGGAGAAGGAACTGCAAGGAGTACCTAGCCTCCCTCAAGAAGGGAAAAGACGGTGCTTCAACATCTGGTATGTTTTATATTGAAATAAATACAATTTCACAGTCTGAATCTTGGGTACTTGATACCGGATGTGGATCTCATATTTGTATGAATATGCAGGAACTAAATCGGACTAAGGAATTGAAGAAAGGAAGCATAAACTTGCGAGTAGGAAATGGAGCAAGAGTTTCCGCCCTCGCTGTTGGAGATTATGTTTTAAGTTTGCCCTCTGGGCTTGTAATAGAATTAGGGAACTGTTTGTATGTTCCAGAAATGTCTAGAAACATTATTTCTATTAGCCGTCTTGTTGATGACGGTTTTCATATTTCAATAAAGAGCAAACATTGCGAGTTTTATAGAGATGAGATTTTCTATTTTCCAGGAATATCACAAAATGGGATTTATGTGCTAGATGACAAAATTTCTGTATTCGCGATTAATACCAAAAGACATAAGCTAGATAATTCGACTTACTTGTGGCATTGTCGTTTAGGCCATATAAACAAAAGACGCATGCTTAAGCTACATCAAGATGGGCTTATAGATTCAATTGATTCTGAATCATTGGAAACATGTGAAGCATGTTTAAAAGGTAAAATGACAAAGACACCTTTTAGCAATAAAGGTGAGCGTGTATCAGACACTCTAGGATTAATACATTCAGATGTATGCGGTCCTATTCCAGTCCAAGCAAGAGGAGGATTCAGATACTTCATAAGCTTCATAGACGACCATACCAGATATGGTTATGTTTACTTGATGAAGCATAAGTTCGAGGCTTTTGAGAAATTCAAATGCTTTAAGAATAAAGTAGAAAATCAATTAGGAAAGAAAATAAAGATACTTCGATCCGATCGAGGTGGCGAATATCTTTCAGATGATTTTCTGAATTATCTAACTGAATGTGGGATATGCTCACAATGGACACCTCCCTATACACCACAACACAATGGCGTATCCGAAAGGAGGAACCGTACCTTACTAGATATGGTACGATCTATGATGAGCATAGCATTACTTCCAAAGACATTCTGGGGCTATGCCTTAGAGACTGCCCTCTTCATCCTAAATCGAGTACCAACTAAATCCGCTAGTTCCACACCATATGAATTGTTCGTTGGTAGGAAACCCACATTCTCATTCATGAGAGTATGGGGTTGTTCAACATTTGTCAAACGCGTAGCGTCAGACAAGCTAGATTCTAAATCTGATAAATGTTTCTTCATTGGATACCCTAAGGAAACTGTAGGGTATTACTTCTATCATCCAGATGATCAGAAAGTAATAGTATCCAAGCATGCAACCTTCTTGGAGAAAGAGTTTCTCGAAGAAACAGAAAAGGGAAGCATGATTGAACTTGATGAAGTTCAAGAAGAAGAAACACCGACTGAAACAACAGAGGCGGTTGAGGAACCCGAAGCAGTCCCATTGGATGAGACTCAAGTGCCACCCACTCGTAGATCACAAAGAGTTCGTGAACTCCCAATTAGATATGGTTTTATAGTGGGAGATGATGATGAGGTTCCCGTGTTAGACGACGAACCCGAAAACTATGAAGAGGATCTTACCAGTCCAGATTCTAAAGCATGGCTCGAGGCCATGGATTCTGAAATGGATTCCATGTACACCAACCAAGTGTGGACTTTGGTTGATCCACCCGAAGGGATAAAACCCATTGGGTGCAGGTGGATCTTCAAAAAGAAGACTGACATGGATGGAAAGGTTAGCACCTACAAAGCTAGGTTAGTAGCGAAAGGATATCGTCAGAAACAAGGAATTGATTATGACGAAACTTTCTCTCCTGTGGCTATGTCCAAATCAATCAGAATAATGCTCGCTATTGCCGCTCACTACGATTACGAGATTTGGCAAATGGATGTGAAAACATCTTTCCTAAATGGAAACCTGCTTGAGGATGTATATATGATGCAGCCTGAAGGTTTCATATCAAAGGATGCAAACAAGGTTTACAAACTACAGAGATCCATTTATGGACTCAAGCAAGCATCAAGAAGCTGGAACAAGCGTTTTGACGAAACCATAAAACAATTTGGTTTCGAACAAAATTGCGAAGAAGCTTGCATTTACAAGAAAGCAAGTGGGAGCTCAGTTGCATTTCTAATATTATATGTGGATGATATATTATTAATGGGAAATGATATAGCTCTGCTACAGTCGGTGAAGGTTTGGTTATCAGGTAACTTCTCCATGAAAGACCTTGGTGAAGCAGCTTATATACTTGGTATAAAGATCTACAGAGATAGATCAAGAAGACTGCTTGGTCTTTCACAGGCTATATACATTGAAAAGGTGCTAAAGCGGTTTAGCATGCTTGAATTGAAACGAGGTAACTTACCCATGGTACATGGAGTAAAGTTAAGCAATCATCAATGTCCTAAAACCGAAGATGATAAGAAACGCATGGCTGTAATCCCGTATGCCAGCGCAATCGGTTCGATTATGTATGCTATGCTATGCACTAGACCTGACGTAGCGTTCTCGTTAAGTATAACGAGTCGTTATCAAGGTAATCCGAGAGACGAGCATTGGAATGCTGTCAAGAACATTCTTAAGTACTTGAGAAGGACTAAAGACATGTTCCTAGTGTACGAAGAAGGGGATCTGAAAATAGAAGGATTTTCAGATGCCAGTCATCTCACAGATGAGAACGATTTTAGATCCCAATCAAGATACCTGTTTATCTTGAATGGGGGCGCAGTTATTTGGAAGAGTTCCAAGCAGGGAAGCGTAGCTTTCTCTATGACCGAGTCAGAGTACATCGCTGCTGCGTGATAGGGGTCAAAAACCCCTATCTTTGGGTATGGTTTTAGGACGGTTTTTAGCGTTATTTAGTTAATAAGCGAGCAATTCTCGCATTTAAATGCTTTTGTGTGAGTTAGATAGAAATTGGAAATGTTTTATTTACTTTTCGTTGTTTAGGCTCGTTTTATGATCAATTTAGGCAAATACGGCCAAAATGGCATGCATATTATAATTCCGTTATCTTTTGAAGCTAATTGATCCGTCAAAAGTCGCACCAAACGAAGCGTTTGCTCAAAATAAGCGATTGGCGGGTCAATTTAGCCTTTGGACTAATGCTATCTGGAGTTTTTGTGCATGCGTAGGGATAAGTTCGGGCGAAAAACACACTTTTGGCATTCAGCGACCGCGCAGAGGCGTGCCGGGCAAAACTGCTCGACGAACTGGCTTATTTAGGCCAGCTCGCCGAGCAGGCTGTGCCTGCTCGGCGAGCAGACCTGCAGGAATTGGTCAAAAAGACCAATTCCGCCCCCACGACTCCACGATCGGCCCCACGACTTACTACCTGCATAAGGACACGAAATAGGTCAAGAAAAGGGCCCGAGCCGCGCCTATAAATAGGATTTTTCCAATGTAAATTAGACATCTTTTATCTTTGTAATTTTCTTAGCTTTCACCTTGAGAAATCCTCTCCACCTCCTCCATATCCTTCAAACCCCCATTGAAGACACCTCCGAAGCTCCGCTCACCGAGGATTGCTCCAGCTCCATCCTTAAGTCCTAGGAAGATGCCTGCATTGGTAGACAGGTTCCCTGAAAGGGATTTTTCTTCTTTTATATTCGGTCTAGCCTCTGATCCATGTTATGTATCCTAGGCTCATTGTATCTTCGTGACAATACTTTCATCTTTGATATATATTATAGTTTTGTCTATTCAATTGTTTTAATGCTTTAATCTTTGTCTTACGCTTTGTCTGATTGGTTTAACTCATTCGGTAATCCCAAAATTAAGTTAGCACATATTGCGAGCTGAATCTGACCTAGTCAGTGCCTATAGGATTGACGACCCTATAGAAGATTAAGCCTAAATTGCTGAGCCTTAGAGCTTGTTTCGGCCTTACAAGGGAATCACGAACTAGGGACCTCAGGAGGATAGGTAGGGTTAATCGCCTCGGACACAAGTGACTTAGATTAGGTTTTAATTCCGTTGCGTAAACAATCTATTTTCATTATCATCGTATCCCTTCATGTTCCTTCGGATAATTACATTGGTAAAAGATCACCTAGGAGTAGTTTAACTTAATTAGGGGTAGAGTAACTTAATTAGGCGTAGAATAACTTCGTTAGAATTAGATAACTTAGTTAGGAATAGTATAATTCAACCTAGGTGTAGATTAACGTAAGCAAAACCAAACTCAAAACCCCCAAAGCCTAGATAACACCTGAGACCAAGTAGCTTGATACTTGTAGAAATAAATCCTGTGGACGATACCTGGACTGTTCCAGAATTTTATTACTTGATAACGACGGGGTACACTTATCCCTTAGTGAGTCTTCTCTGAAGACGCATCAAGTTTTTGGCGCCGTTACCGGGGATTTATTTCTTCTGCAATATCGAACCAAAGGTCAATTTGTTAGTTTAGGCATTCATTGTGAATACCCTTGTTTATATCGTTTATATCGTTTATACTTGTTCATACTTATACTTGTTCATATTCATACTTGCATATACAAATACTTGTTTATTCGTTTATATCTAAAGTATATACGACCTTTCTATACTTGTTTATATCTACCGTGTTTTCTCATAACATGCGTAGTTGTTCATATCTATTCTTATTTATACTTGTTTATACAAACGTATATCTATACTTGTTAAATTCATCTATACTTGTCTGTCTGTGCTTGTTTATACCTTTTATACCTGTTCATTCTTATATTTATATTTGTTCATATTCTGATTCATACTTATACATACTTGTTTATCTCTACTGGTTTGTACCATGTACATCAATCTATATCTGTCAATATAAACCAATAAGAATACTTGTATAAAACTGTGCGACCTTGTATGATGTGTATAATTTTCTTTCATAGGAAAAATTTCTGCTTTCATTTATTTCTTGTATTTATTTCTTCTCAGCATATGCCTACAAGATCAGCGAGAATACCGTGTGTCCCTCTTAACCCTGAACTTGAACGTACTCTTCGCAGGAGCAAACAGATTGGAAAACTGAAGCAAGACGAGATCATCGAGCCTATCAAAATGACTGACAATGAACGGAACAATGAACGGAACACTGAGAACACCGGGCCAGAAACTGACACTCGTCTGATGAGTGAGATCCTGGCACCACACCGACACCAGTATCTGTCCGGCATTGCCGCTCCGAATATTCCGGCCAACACATACGAAATTAAGTCGGGTATAATTCACTTGATTCAACAGACCGGATTGTTTGGAGGGGAGGCACATGAGAGCCCGAATGATCATCTGGATCGCTTCCTAATGTGCGCAGACACTGCAAGAACATATGGGGTTCCCCAAGATGCTGCTAGGCTGAAGTTGTTCCCATTTTCTCTAACTGGGCAAGCGTTGGAATGGCTAAGAACACTGGAGCCCGGATCAATCACGACCTGGGCAGGATTGGAGAAGGAATTCTTGTCCTACTACTTTCCTCCCTCGAAGACAGCAATGCTCAGGGGTGAGATCACATCCTTCCACCAACCCGAGCACGAAGCGGTCCACACATCTTGGACCCGATTCAGAAAAATGCTGCGCATATGCCCTCATCATGACATACCCAAGCATCAATTGGTGAGCGTCTTCTATCACGGATTGACACCCACCAATAGGGCTATTGTAGACTCCGCAACGGGTGGAGATTTGTTCAGGAAGACAGCAACAGAGGCGTATGACATGATTAACGAGCTGGCTAGGAAGAGTGTACAGTGGCAAGAGGAGAAACTCGCTGGCCCCATAAGGCAGCGGGTGTTTGCTGTGGAAGAACAAGAACAAAATCCGAGTGTTGCGGATATAAGTAGGAAGATGGACGTCCTGTTGGTAAAATTCAGCGAACCTCCCACTTGTGTGCACTGTGGCGGCGACCACCATGGAAAGGACTGTCAGGCAGGGAGCCCTTTCGCTAGAGATGGGGTGGAGATGGTCAATTATGTTGGGGGGCAACCGAGGTACAACCAGAACTATACCAACTACAACCCCAACAATCACAACTCCTACAACAACAACAGCAACTATAGGAGGCCTCAGCACCCGAACCTATCTTACGGGAATTCAAACCAGAATGTGCTTCGACCTCCCAGCGGTTTTGTTCAGGAGCATAGAGATCAGGGGCTTGGCATGCCCCCATATCAACAGCAGAATCAAGGGCCAATGCAACCTCCTAAGGAATCTAACGAGGTGATCACTCTCTTGAAGGAGATCTCGGCTAGGCTTGCCAACAATGAAGCTTTCTGCAAGGATCTGAGCAATCAGGTAGCCCAGATCAATAGGGACAGGCAGGAAAGGCCACAGGGTTCTCTCCCAAGCACAACGGAGAAGAATCCAAAGATCATGAGAAAGGATTGAGTAAGGGGGAGAAATCGAGTTCTCCTCGGTTTAAATTCAAAGCTTGAACAATTATTTCTGCAATTTTCTTTTCTTTTTGTTTTGGTTAAATTTGGTTGTTAGTTTTTAATTCGCATTTTTATTACATTGTCAAGTTTTGCACCCCCACACCCTCTCAAAAAAAATATATATATATATTTTGGAAAAAAAATCGCCCAGCTCGCCGAGCTAGGCGCCCCAGCTCGGGCGAGCAGGGCACTGACGCCCTGCTCGCTGAGCTGGTCGGCCGAGCCAGCTGCTCGGCCGACACGGGCTATTCGGGATTTTTAATCCCGAACTAAAAAAAAAATACATATATATATAGAATAAAGATAAGGATAGGGGATGACTTATCATCCCCTTCCTTACCTTCTTCTTTCTTTCTTTCTTTTTCTTCCCTTCTCTCTTTTTCTTTTCCACAAACCTAAACCCCAAATCCTCCATACTAACCCGAATTCAACAACTAAGATATGCATTCTTAACTATTTTTGATTTCTAACATGTTTCTAGGTTTAGATTTTAGTTTAGGGTGTTAATTTTTGAGATTTGGGATAAACCTAAGTTTTGGGTTTTTTTATCTTTTTTCTCAAATAACCTTTTATTTGCTTTTAATTCTTGATATTCTTGCAATATATAGTTACATTATGATCAATATGTGGTTTGGGTATGATTTTTGTTCTTAATTTGTGAATGTTTGGAGAAATTGCTCAATTTGGGTAAAATCTCCATTTTAGCTCAAAATCCAACTATTCAATTTATAGTTGAAAACTTGCCAATGGAATTCTACATCACATTCTTAACACATTTTGGTCACTGGGCATCGTTGATTTTGCACGAATTTGGAATTACGGGGAAATTACTTAGGGATTGAAAGCTCATGGTTTTGGTCCCTAAGCTTCTAAGCTATGGTTTATGCCTAATTGTTGGTTGTTTGGGGGTTTATGTTTATGTTTGTGAAGAAATTCTAACTAGTCCGTTTGGTCTATCTCTCAGGTACTATGGGAAGGAAAGGAAAGGCCAAGATCACGGTTGATAATGAAGCCAATTCTGATATCGAATTCAACGACACCCTCCAAGCTAAGTATGACCCACCTTTTGGACCGGTCGATGAGCGAGAGGGGCTGTTGTATCATTGGTTTTCTAAGCAAGAACTTGCCACTCTAATCATTGTTGACCAGAAATATCTAGCATCTATAGGTCTGGAAAAGGATTTCAATGAAATCCTAAAATTCCACGGTTGGCATAGACTGGCCACAAAAAGGACCCTAGTGTATTACAACTTCACTGTAGAGTTTCTGACCACCTTGAAAAAGGAGCTTCCTGCGGGGTGTGGTAAGCATTCTTTCAGACTGAACGGTAAACCCTATCGTCTAAATGACACTACGTTAGCAGCTTTGATGGGAGTCTATAACCATCCAGAGGCAGTCTCGGGTTTTGAGGAACCCATGACAAAAGATAAAGCTTGGGAACAATTAACAGGCTTATCAGAATTTGACTCCCGCACTGCTAGCCCAGTCCACCTCTTAGACCCATTGTTAAACCTTATACACAAGTTTGTGGCTCACAACTTGTTAGGCAAAAATGAGAGCAATAAGATCTCAAAGACATAATTGCTCATACTGTGGTGTGTGGCCAACCATAAACCCGTTGATAATATCAAAGCCATCTTTGAAGGCTTTTCAAGCCAAACAAGTAAAAAACGCGGGTCCGTTGGCCTTGGACATTTGGTTACCAACTTCCTTGATAGCCAATTCAAAGATTTGGACATTCAGGAAGCTGGTTTCTACCCAACTTTGCTTAACTCCACATTTCTAGGGAGATCTACTTTCCATTCAGTTTTAAACAGGAACTCATCTGGATGAGCAAGCTCTAGCAGAAGGGTGCGGAAAAGAGCAAGAAACCCACCACAACAGGGAGAAGAAGAACAGGGAGAATCTGAGGAAGAAGGAACTGCCGCAGCAGGAGACCAAATGGAAAACCAAGCGCTGAGGACGGAGGCCCAGTTCCAAGCCATCAACACCATGATGGCAGAAATGAGAGATCTTAACCTACGGACCCTTAACACTGTTCAACAGATGGACCAACGGTTCACTAACTTTGAGCAGAATATGGACCGAAGGCTTTCGGGTCTTGAATACGTAGCGGCAGACTACTGCGAACGCTACAACATGTCGTGGCCATACCCTCCGGCCGATCAGTAAGTTGTCTTCTCCACCCTAACTTTTTACACTTGTTCTTTATGGTTTGTGATGCAATGTTGGAACTTATTGCATATTTTTAGTGTGAGGAGGAAGGGTAGACAAACTTACAAAAATTGTATAATTTTTAAATTTTTGTTGCGTCGTGTCTAGTTTAGTTTTGCGTTTTTCGGGTTTTATTTATGTTTTGCATGTTTAGGATCTAAAACCGTGAACCTCCTTCGAATCTAAACTTCGTTATTTGTCCTTGAGGGTTGAGAACCGAATCTAAGATTGCATGACAACTAGTTTAGGTGTGGGACACAATCCTTGTATCTGTAAAAGCATGAGCTAAAGTTTGCATTTAAACCCTACTTTTGAAGAAATGCTAAAATCATTACTTAGGTAGATAACTTAAGAATTGAAGGCATGTGATGTTAAACTTGAGTTTGGGGAGAACTAGTGAACACAAAATTGAAACCCAAAGAATTGTGAGTTGAATTTGAGCCCAAGAGCGAACATCAAAAAACTCTTTTTCTTGACATTTTTGTGTGAATGCTTTGACCTGTGGAAAGATTACAGATTTTGCACCTAATATTGTGTTGAACCTACATGCAATGATTTGAGATGGTAGACGATGAAATCAGCCTCATTAGGATTAAACCTTTTCTTTACCTTATTTTCTCTTTTTCATCCACCCTAGGAAGCCCCTTTGAGCCTATATTTTTGTAGTTTGTAGATTTTTCTTTCGTCCTAACCCAATTTTTGCAAACCATCACTTGGTTTGTTACTTAACCTGAGTTTTTGCAAAGCTCACATTGAGCCTTTGTTTTCTTCTAGCGCTTTATCTTTGTTTATGGCATCATAGTAGCAAGCCAAAATGCTAAGAAGTGATTGAGCACTACTATCCAAAAAGAAAAAAAGAAAAAAAAAGAAAAAAAAAGAAAAAAAAGAAAGAGAAAAAGGAAAAACAGAAAAAAAGGAAAAGAGACGAACAAAAGAAGGAGAACCATATCTCCCAAGTCTTAAAACTAGAACGTCTCAGAAAAATATTTGTGAATAAAAAGCTCAATCACTTCCCAATTTGCTAAAGCCATTTTAAACTTTGTTTTTCTAGCTCTAGAACCCCTAACCCTTGTTGTACCTTTAACCCTCTAACCACATTACAACCCCAATTTGAGGCTGTTTTTGATATCATCGGAGTAATATAGCATAGTAGAGGAACTCGGATGAACGTGCAAAGTCAACGTAATCCTAAGCAAGAACATAAGCCGAGAGTAAACACTTTAGCCACCAAAATTGTGTGAAATGAGTGAACTACCTATGGTGAGGTGTTTTACTTAGCGATCCCCTCAAGCTCGTTTAATTGAACATGTGTCCTTTTTCTTAAAACATATGACCTACGATAATTGAAATGCGGCTTTTGGATATCGTGTCTCTACTTTGTATTTCCGAATGCATGTAATTACAGATGCTCGAAATTGTGTCAAGCACCTAGTCAAACCGGGAGGTTTTCTAGCTTGCTTGTGATTGCGGGTTTAGTTTTTTTAGTTTACTTGGGGACAAGTAAAGTTTTAAGTGCGAGGAGGTTTGATAGGGGTCAAAAACCCCTATCTTTGGGTACGGTTTTAGGACGGTTTTTAGCGTTATTTAGTTAATAAGCGAGCAATTCTCGCATTTAAATTCTTTTGTGTGAGTTAGTTAGAAATTGGAAATGTTTTATTTACTTTTCGTTGTTTAGGCTCGTTTTATGATCAATTTAGGCAAATACGGCCAAAATGGCATGCATATTATAATTCCGCTATCTTTTGAAGCTAATTGATCCGTCAAAAGTCGCACCAAATGAAACGTTTGCTCAAAATAAGCGATTGGCGGGTCAATTTAGCCTTTGGACTAATGCTATCTGGAGTTTTTGTGCATGCGCAGGGATAAGTTTGGGCGAAAAACACACTTTTGGCATTCAGCGACCGCGCAGAGGCGTGCCGGGCAAAACTGCTCGACGAACTGGCCTATTTAGGCCAGCTCGGGCGAGCTGGCCCTCAGAGGCCTGCTCGCCGAGCAGCTCGCCCTGCTCGGCGAGCAGACCTGCGGGAATTGGTCAAAAAGACCAATTCCGCCCCCACGACTCCACGATCGGCCCCACGACTTACTACCTGCATAAGGACACGAAATAGATCAAGAAAAGGGCCCGAGCCGCGCCTATAAATAGGATTTTTCCAATGTAAATTAGACATCTTTTATCTTTGTAATTTTCTTAGCTTTCACCTTGAGAAATCCTCTCCACCTCCTCCATATCCTTCAAACCTCCATTGAAGACAACTCCGAAGCTCCGCTCACCGAGGATTGTTCAAGCTCCATCCTTAAGTCCTAGGAAGACGCCTGCATTGGTAGACAGGTTCCCTGAAAGGGATTTTTCTTTTTTTATATTCTGTCTAGCCTCTGATCCATGTTATGAATCCTAGGCTCATTGTATCTTCGTGACAATACTTTCATCTTTGATATATATTATAGTTTTGTCTATTCAATTGTTTTAATGCTTTAATCTTTGTCTTATGCTTTGTCTGATTGGTTTAACTCATTCGGTAATCCCAAAATTAAGTTGGCATATATTGCGAGCTGAATCTGACCTAGTCAGTGCGTATAGGATTGACGACCCTATAGAAGATTAAGCCCAAATTGCTGAGCCTTAGAGCTAGTTTCGGCCTTACAAGGGAATCACGAACTAGGGACTTCAGGAGGATAGGTAGGGTTAATCGCATCGGACACAAGTGACTTAGATTAGGTTTTAATTCCGTTGCGTAAACAATCTATTTTCATTATCATCATATCCCTTCATGTTCCTTCGGATAATTACATTGGTAAAAGATCACCTAGGAGTAGTTTAACTTAATTAGGGGTAGAGTAACTTAATTAGGCGTAGAATAACTTCGTTAGAATTAGATAAATCCTGTGGACGATACCTGGACTTTTCCAGAATTTTATTACTTGATAACGACAGGGTACACTTATCCCTTAGTGAGTCTTCTCTGAAGACGCTTCACAATGGAGTGGTGCCTGACATTGTAAATCCCATTACACTATACTGTGATAACTATGGAGCCATTGCACAAGCAAAGGAACCACGGTCTTATAATGCATCCAAGCATTACCTGAAGCGATACCATATTGTAAGTGAGATTGTGGCAAGAGGAGATGTGAGAATAGAAAGAGTACCTACTGAGGACAACGTTGCAGATCCATTGACAAAGCCCTTAGCCCAGAAAGTACATGATCGTCATCTAATTTCTACTGGGATAAGTTGTAGAAACAATTGGCTTTAGTCCAAGTGGGAGTATGTTGGGGTTTAGTGTCCTATAGACAATTGTTCTAGGATATAAACTTAATGTAAATGAAGTGTTCTTTACATCATTTGTTTTAAATAGATATGGTTTCATAAACTATATAAAGGCAACCTCTTTTAAGAACTAAATAAGTCTAATAAAAGGAAATCCCTAAGTTTGTTTAAAGTGATTATAAAGTGTTCATACAAGTATGAAGTGAGACGCAACTTTATAATAAACTAATAAACTTAAAACCACCCCAAGTCAAGTAATATGTTTAGAAATAGGATTGACATATCACTGTTGAGACTTGCATGTAACAATGTCTTCTATCGAGACAGAGAGCTGATCTCACAAGCTTTAGATATGCAGATATCTGGACAGTTACATGGATCCAATGAAAGGGAGTTCATTAGGGGACCCAACTTGAGATAACAGGATGGGTAGATTTATCCTTGTCACCTATTCATCTCATTGGTATTAATAGGTATAAGTAATCCTGAGACTCAAAGGAATGTTAATTAGTGATTCTAGATTATGGAATGTGATGCTTTGATCCTGTTGTAACACGATCCATAGCAGAGATGACTCTGGGGTGTGAACTGCAGACGTTGGGTATCACAGGAAGTAATTGCAGGATAGTTATACATTGGATTGATCATTTGTCACTCCCGATAAATGGGAGATACGTCCAAGGATCGCTTGTGGAAGACTTGACTCTAAATCCTTGCAAGGTGATAGCTTAAGACTTGAAATGCAGATTTCACTTAACCTATCTAATTGGAGTTAACTCGGCCTGTACAAGTAAAACGAACGTCTCGCTATATGTGACTTGACATTATCCATAGTCATAAGATTCAGTTCAAAGATGTAGTTGATAAAGGATCGAATTATACCGTAACTAATACGGAAAGGTCAAGGACAGAATCAACCTGTCTTCTTATAGCTCTGGGGGAATGTTTCGGATTTGCTAATCACATTTCGCGTACTCATTCCATTATGCAAAGATTAAATGTAATTCTGAGAAAATTAATTTAATGGTTGCATACGGCTAGAAGCAATAAGAACCTAATGGGTCACACATAAGACTTGGAGCCCAAAAGAGAAACAGATGTTAATTAATTGATGGAAGCCCAACTGAGTCCACTAAGGCCCAGTAAACAGAGGGGGGGGGGGGGGGCGATTTTATGTATGATAAATACATAAATAATTAATTTGATTTTTAACAATTCTAATTAGATTATGATTGTGAATTAAATTAATTAAAGGATAAATAAGTTAGGAGGTTTAATGAGATTAAATTGCTCCTATTATTATCCTATAAGGTTATTATTATTATCATCTTTATATTTAGATATACTTATAGATAATAAATAAGAATTATATTCCGAATTAAATTCTTATTCAGTAACCTAATTCTATCTAACTAGGATTTAGATACAAGAGAGTATATATACCCCCTTATATGTAAATTTCGGCCAAGCTATAGTCAACCGAAGAGAAGAATTTTCGACCCCCTTGTTGAGGACGAGATCATTCACCGCTTCCTTCCGTTTCAATTGATTATTAATCTCTTTCTCTATTCCTTGATCTTGTGTTGATTAATTAGAGGCAATCTAATCTTGATTGCTTTCATACGGTTGAATTCTAACTTGGTTTTGAATTGTGTTTTTGTCTTGTGCTCGGGAACTCGAAGTAAGAGTTGTGGGCACTTCGATTGCAACGGTAGATAGAACATCAAAAGGTATTTCCTTCTATCCCTCTTTATATGAAATAACGATTAACAGATCTTGGGTTAATGGAAAAAGGTTAAAATTTTTATATTTCCGCTGCCAAACGTTTGCCTATTTTCCTTCAGAAGAGGTGACAACTTCTCAGTCTATGTGGATGACATGATCATCAAAAGCACCACCATGGAGAGATATGCGGAGGACATAAGAGAAGTCCTTGGAGTCCTTCGTCACCACAACATCAAGCTTAATCCTGAGAAGTGTACTTTCGGGGCAACTTATGGAAAATTCCTGGGATACATGATCAACCAGAAGGGAGTAGGTCCCAATCCAGATAAAATCAAGGTGGTGCTGGACATGAAGGCGCCACAAAATGTCAAAGAAGTGCAACGCCTTAACGGGCGGATCATAGCACTGGGTCGATTCATCTCATGTTCTGCTTGGAGATGCCAACCTTTTTATGAAATAATCAAAAAGCAGAAAGGCTTCGAGTGGAATGAAGATGGCAAGCAGGCCTTTGAGGGGATCAAGCGCTTCCTATCAGAACCGCCTCTAATGAGCAGACCTTTGGAAGGTGAGAACGTGTACATGTATGTTTCTGTTACAGATAAAGCGGTGTGCACGGTCATGATAAGGGAAGAAGATGGCCAACAATATCCAATCTATTACGTAAGCAAAGTCTTAAAAGATGCTGAAACCCGATATTCAAGATTGGACAAGATGGCCTTAGCAGTGGTAACCACCTCAATCCGCCTGAGGGCTTATTTTCAGGCCCACACGGTCATCGTTCGTACCAACATACCTATGAGGAAGGTACTACAAAAGCCAGAAACTTCAGGGAGGCTAATGGAGTGGGCGATACGCCTTGGCGAGTTTGATGTTCGGTATGAAGGCAGATCCGCCTTGAAGAGTCAAGTCTTGGCACACTTTGTGAATGAATTCACTGAGGAGGGCATAAACCTTCCCAGGCCAAAAGTGGAAAAGTGGACAATGTACACAGATGGTGCCTCTTCGGTAGAAGGTGCTGGAATCGGGGTAGTGATCAAAGGGCCTCACTACATCAAGTTGCACTATGCTGCAAAGTTGGAATTCCCTGCAACAAATAACGCCGCAGAATATGAGGCCTTGATATTGGGACTACGCCTGCTAAAGGAGATCACGCCAGAGCGAGTCGTGATCTATAGCGATTCTAAACTGATGGTTAATCAGGTGATCAAAAACTTTGATGTAAAAGACGAAACACTGGTCAAGTATGTAGAGGAGGCCAAAAAACTATTGAACCATTTGGAGACCAAAGAAACCAAGTGGGAACTAGTTCATATGTTGTGAGGATCAAACACAGAAGCGGATCATTTGGCTAAACTAGCCTCGATCAAGGATCAGTGGGCGGACCTTCAATGTCCATTCGAGATAAAAGACAGACCCGCATTCGCCCTAGAAATTGTAGCCCTCCTCTCGCCTGCCCTATGAGATTGGAGATCACCGGTCCAGCAGTATCTCTCAACTGGAACTTTGCCTCAAGACAAAGAAGAGGCTAAGAGGACGGTGAGAAAGGCCGCATACTTTTCTATCATAAATGGCCAACTGTACAAGAAATCTTTTGGTCATCATTGGTTGAAGTGCGTATCGATCGAAGAGGGATAACAAATCCTCAAGGAATTTCATGAAGGTACTTGCAGAGCTCATGAGGCATCAGCCTCCATCTTGAAAAAGTCAAGATTGGCGGGGTTTTATTGGCCCACTGCAGAACCTGATGCTCAAAAGCTAGTGGAGTCCTGTCATAATTGCCAGGTCCATGCAAATGAATCTCACACGGCTAAGCACCTACAAAAACCCATTATCGAAGGACGACCCTTTGCCATCTGGGGAATTGACATTGTTGGCCCATTTCCTCCTACCAAGAGACTAAGGAAATATGTTGTAGTAGCTGTGGACCATTTTATGAAGTGGGTAGAGGCCGAAGCCGTCTCCTCCATAAATACAGAGCGGATGGTCGAATTTGTCAGAGATAACATAGTTGGAAGATTCGGGATTCCCCACACAATTATCACCGACAACGGGACGCAATTCAATTGTGGAGATTTTAGAACATTTTACGAAAGCCAAGACATTCAAAACAGGTTCGCCTCTGTTTACTACCCCCAATCCAACGGAATGAACGAGGTAACAAATCGAACAATTGTCAAGGGCATAAAAAAGAGACTGGGTGAGCATAACAAAAAATGGGCGGATCACCTAATGAATGTCCTGTGGGCATACATAACCACTCCTCGGACCGCAACAGGCGAATCACCGTTCGCCCTCACCTATGGCGTAGAAGCTGTGATCCCCATTGAGATCCATGTCCCTAGTGACAGAGTCATATTCTACCGTGAAGATAGAAACAACCAAAGGTTAAGGTAAAGTCTTGACCAATTGGAAACAAAAAGAGAGAATGCGTATATACGAATGGCCGCCTTCAAACAGAGAATCGCAGCCTATCACGACAGACACGCCAAACTTGCGGATCTAAACCTAGGAGATCTAGTGCTCCGAAAGGCGGACAAAATTCAATCCTTAGAAGGCAAAGGAAAGTTGGGAGTCACCTGGACAGGGCCATACAAAATAGTCACCAAAATTGGACCCGCCACTTTCAAGATCCAAGATATGGAGGGAAACACATTACCACAGACGTGGAATATTCAGAACCTCCGCAAATATGTCACCAGAGAGAAAAATGTAACCAAGGTCTTGAGTACTCTTTTTACTTTAGTAAGTTTTTATCCCATGTAGTTTTTTTTATTAAAGGTTTTAACGAGGCTCACCCATAAGACCAATTCGTTGTAATAAGGCGAATCGCCATTTAATAAAGAGAAATTTTCATCTTGCAATTATTCTTTCTTGAGTATGTTTTGGCAGCAATATAAATATTCCAGATTCAAAAATGGAAGGGCAACAAAACGCATTCCCATAGTAGACTAATGCTATCATGGCATAACTACTTTCTCCTCAAAGATAGGAGAATAATCTCAACGGTGGATCAATTCACCTCAAAGGTAGGAAATAACTGATCACCGTTGGAGATATAGTTAAAACATTTCTCAGACGTGAGATCTTTACACTCTCCAATACTCTTTCCAAAGAAGAGTTCCAAGTCCTAACGGCGGATCGATTCACCTCAAAGATAGGAAGCAAATCGATCGCCTAAGGCAACTTAACTTCCTTAAAAGGAATAAAAGCTTCAAAGCCTTCAACAAGGCTCACATTTCAGGGTACGGCTGGCCACCTGCCCAGAACCAATAAACAAATCCTAAAACCTAGATATTTACTTGCTAAAAGATATAAAGCGTAAAGTAAAAGATAAATGGTTGCAAAAAAGGATTAAAACAAATTGTACTTGAAATTACATCCAAAAGTTAAACATTTACAGGAGGATCCTCCTTAGCGTCCTTCTCCAAAGATACGCCCTCTAGAGGAACCTCATCCCCCACAGTAACGGTTCCCTCTTGGAGAATCGTACAATCGAATATCAAATCGTGGCTCTTGTCACCCGCCCCCTGGGATGCTTCGCCGAGGTCATCTGATTCAAAATCAACGATAGGCTTGCTCTCTTCGGCTGATCCGCTCATCTCCTTCCGAATTTGATCGCGGATGAAATCCTTAACGTTCGGGATCTTGCGATACTTAAGGCAATCCTCAACCTCGGGGACCATGTACTTTGGGTCTACGAAGTCGATTTTAGGGTAGGAAAGCTTAACGTATGCCATGATCCATTCGCCGTAATAATAAGCACATTCTCCCGTCAGGATCTCCGCGTTCAACAAAGCAGCCTTGTGATTCTTAGCATCCTCTTCCAATTCTTCTATTCTCCCCTTTAGACTACGGATCTCCGCGTCCTTACTTTCATTAAGGGCAACAGCGGAAGCAGCATTGGCATTAGCCACGCCTATCTCTTTCTCCATCCTTTTCATGGTCACTTTATCCGCCACCCCTTGTAGGAGATCCGCCTCCATAGCACGCATGCGCGTATACACCTGGCAAAGCAAAAGCTGATTCAAAAAACAAGATCTCTCCAAAGGAGATCACTCTTTCATCCAAAAATGTAAGATGAGATAGATAAAGCTTACCGTAAGGAGCTCTGTTTTTCCCATCTGGACATGGGATGATCCGGAGATCTTATTCTGGCTCTCCCGTACTTTGCCAAGTTGACCAAGGGCCTCGTCGAGATCATTGATAACCGACTCATTCCTCAAGGACCCTTTGTCGCCATACTTGGCGAACCAATACCCTCCCAAATCAGGCTTAACCACCTATGCGAGAAGTAGAAGGCTAAAATCAAGATCCATAGCAGAAGAAGGAAAAAAGAGTAAAGTAAATATACCTGTTCTAGCTCTGCTCTGGGCTTCTCAGCTCTCATGGCATCCGCCAGCAACTTTACTACACTAGCAGCAGCAGATCTCTTCTTCTTATGAGGAGGATCCGCGGCGCCTTCAAAAGGTCGTTTTCCAGAGTTTTTACTGAGAATCGCCACCTGGGTACCTTGTTGGGCCTCCATCTCCTTCTATTTTTTACGCATCTCTACAAGGGCGCGACTGGCCTCAGACAAACCCCTGACAAGGGAACAGCGAAATAATTAAAGTTCAAGGAAGAAACAAAGTTACCTTCATCAAGTTGTGTAAACTTCACGTAAGTAATCACATCCCCCTCACAGCGGACCAGAGGAATGTCGTTCATCATGAATTCCAAAGCATCAGCGTACGTCCAAGCATCCGTCTTGATGCTTTTCATGAGATCAGCCACCTCCTCATTACTATTGGTTAGGATACGCATATTTCCAGCCATGTGTAAAGGTTTGGCGTTCCAAACTAGTGGGAATCCTAGGGGTTCGTTCTTTTTCACCTTAATAAAGAAGAATTTTTCGTCCTAGAGATGGACGTTTGACATCTTACCACAGAAGGGCGAATAGGTTTAGAATTTGGCGAAGGTATAAAAGGACTCGGATTTTCACTTCATAGGTTTGTGAAGAGACCGGAAGACACGAGGATTACAGACTACACCCAGGTTCGCCGCTAAATAACAATCTAGGGCAATATCTAACCAGCCATTTGGATGGAGTTGGCAGGCGGTGATTCCAAAAAATTCCAGGATATCTGCTATCATCTTAGGAGGAGGAAGACGGAACCCTCTCTCCACATGACAACTATATACGGACAAGTACCCTACGGGCGGACAGGCGGGTCGCTGATGAGCAGCCGCCAATTCGGTCTCATAGCCTTTGATCCACGGATAGCGATCCGCCAAATCAGCTAGATCCGCGGCACCCATACGAGACGGAGTAGTCTCTGCATGAGGCATCTTTTTCCTAATCGGAGTCGAAGAAGAAGCCTCCATCCCGGAAAAACTCCTAGAATCTATTGCCGGAGCAGTTCGGGTCACAACGACGGAAGGGGTCTGGGCTTTAATCAAACAAGGACGACGACTCCTACTCTCTCTCACCGTGTTACTCAACTCCGACAAATCGCAACTAAAGGTACTCTCAGACGAACTTGAATCCTCGGAAGAAGACCAGCTAAAAAAGGGCTCAGAGGGGGAAGTTAAGTTAAAAAGTTCGGTGGTTGATTCAGAACTCATAAAAAACCCAGAAACACAAGAAATTTCACTTACATGGAAAATCAGAAGTTTTTTTGAAGATTCTTGATGCCAGGAAAAGCTCTGGAAAAAACTCGAACAAAATGGAAAGGAAATCGCAAATGAAGAGGAAAGAGAAGGAGAGAGGTTGAAGAAGGCTTCACCACTGACCTCGAGCAGCGCTCCTAGGACACCTGTCGCACGATGAATGGCCTAGAACAGAGCAACAATAAATACGAATCATCATGACGGTGTGCAAGGAAGAGCAAAAGCCCTAAAGGACTTTGATGGAACTTGGGGGGGGGGGGCTTCTGATAACATCGAGATATTATCCACTGCATCAAATAGGATATTTACAAAAACGGCCGCGTAGTTGGGCGATCCAGGAAGCAATGGCGTATCAAGCAAGTCATCCGAGTGGCGGATCACCTAGACTCCGCCACACATGATCCGTAGTCAGGCTTACGTTAGACCCGCCATCATGCCTCGATCCGCCCGTCAGACGGTTGAGCTGATTCCCAATAAAGGCAATTAATGGACCGTTAATGAGCTAACAGCCACACTTAAAGGAGATCCGTAACCGCCATTAATGAGGCATTAATGGAGACTTTCTGGTTACTAGGAGTTAAAATCACATGACTATAAATAGCTTGCATCCCAAGCTATTGAGGTACACATTCACATTCTCACTCTAGACCCTATTGTCAATACAGTTTATCTTTATTCATATACTGACTTTGGCATCGGAGCTTCCCCCCGTCGAACCCAACGACGCCCCCGCAGGGAAGGAATCCGGTGGAAAGTTCTTCACCCATTATCATAGTTGATGAAGGATCGTATTATACTGTACCTAATACAGAAAGGTTAATGTCAGTTATCAACCTGACTTCTTAATTGCTCTGGGGGAATATCATAGGTTCTGCTAGTAACAGCTCGCGACGGTATTCCGTTATATATATGTTGGAATTAATCGTGATGAATAATTTCAAAGGATATATACGGCTAGTGGCAATAAAGAACCTAATGGGTCGCATATGGGACTTGGAATCGGAGGACGAAAATGTAATTAGTGAGACACTATATATATGGGCCGAAATTTGTAGATTAATTAGGGATAAATTAATTTGATTAATAATTATAATTTGATGATGGTTATTAATTAAATTAAAGGATTACCTGATAATATTAATTAGAAGTTTTTATGTGATTGAAACTCTAATTAATTATCCCTAACATTAATTAATTATTAATTTGATTAATAATAATTATCTAGATATAATTAGTTATTATTTAGATAATAGTAAAGTGTGTATTTAATTATCTAATTAGGAATCCTATTCCGAATAAGATTCCAATTATTTAATTGCCTAACACAACTGGGATTAGGGTTTTGAGAAGTCTATAAATAGACTCCCTAATCCCATATTTCGACCAACACTAAATAGAAGGGCTAGAGGAATCGTTCCGCAACCGTCTCGGCTAATTACTATATTTCTTACTCTTTCTTTGATCTCGTATCGATTTCTGTTAGAGGCAATCATTGCGATTGCTATTATTAAGGTTGATTACTAATTAATTATCTTTTTCTGTGTTGTTTCTTTTGCTGTTCGTGATACATAGATTAAGAGTTGTGGGCACTTCGTTTGCAACCGTAAATAGTTCTTCACCGAAGGTATTACTTTCTATCCCTCTTTATATGAAATAACAATTAACAGATCTTGGAAAAGAGAAATAGATAAAATAGATAAAATTTTATTATTTCGCTGCGCCTAGGCTTGTCTATTTTCCTTCATTGGTATCAGAGCCTATGTTAATCTGTTATTTTTTTTTGAATCACTAATCTGTTATTTCATATATAAAAATAAAAGGGTTTTTCAATCAGATTGAGTAAATTTATTGTTAGGTTAATTAATAAATTTGATTTAATTAATTAATCTAAAGATAAATGGTTAAGATGAGATTAAAATGTTTTATGATTCGGTTAATTAACAAAGGGTTTGTAGAATTAAATGGTTGATTAAAACGATGTTTGTATATGTGATATATGTGTTTTGTGGATTAAGGGTTTAACCGTTTGAATCGTTAAAAGAGTTAATTAGATTAATCCTTGAAAATTTGATTTTATTAAACGATTTGAACGAAACGGTTACAATCGATTAATTATTGATATATATTTAAAAGGTTATATATAATCATATATTAGTTTATATATTATATATAAAAGGTTTATTTGAATCGAAAGTTTTTAAATTAAACTCGCCATTCGCATGGGTGTTAAAAAGCTCTCGGTGGAATCTGATAATCTGGAGGCTATTAACAGGATTTCAGATAGCCAGGCTGTTTGTCTGAAGAGCCAGAATCTCATCAAAGCTATTTTGAGGCTTCGTCCTGCCTTTGAGTATCTTAATTTCTCCCATATTTTTAGGGAGCAAAACCGCGTGGCGGATCGCTTAGCAGCTGCTGGGCATGGGAGAATGTTAGGTGTTTCTACCCTCTTTGTTCCTCCTTCTTTTCTTTTTCCTTCTCTCCTAGAAGATAAGATTGGGGTCAGCCTTCCTAGACTGATCCCGGTGTAGGTTTTTGTTGGTTTTGTTTTTTTTCCTTTCCTTTCTTACAAAAAAAAAAAAAAAAAAAGAAAGTTTTTAAATTAAAAGAGTTTTAATTTAAAACGATTTTGTTAAAGTAGTTTAATTGAAAGTTTTGTTTTAAACATAAAAGAAAAGAAATATTTAAAAATAAATAAATAAATAAATTTGATATTTCGAATACAGCAGCTATTGCTGTATTCGAATTACCACCTATTCCCTTGTTCAAAGGAGTAGGCGGGGCGGCCGCAATTGCTGCCTCTTTGGCAGCAATGCCGCTGCTGTCGCGGATCTGGACGAAATCGGTTTTTTTTGTCCCGTCACATTTATTTTGAGTTTCTGATTTTTTTTTTTGAAAATATTTTAGTTTTTCAGAAACTGAGTTTTAATATATAAAATTAATTGATCCACATGATTTAATCGTTGTCTATTTTAAATTGTATAGATTGAATTCAGTTGTCTAATTAAGATGTTTTGATACGGTTAATTAGATAAACTATTTCATTGATACAAAATTAAAATTTAGAAACAACGAATCAACCCATATAAATTTATTAATCATTATAATTAATAAAAGGATACGGTAATGATATGTGTTTTAATTTGATTTTGCAAACCGTTTTGTGCTTAATAAATATACTTGATATATTAGTTAATCACTTTAAACGGTTTTGGTAAAATGATTAAACACAATGATGTATAATCTCTCGTCTTAAAAGTTTTGTGTTCTGGAATTGATTTTACAAAGTTTAATTATTTGTATGTGATACGGTTGAATTAAACACGTTAAATAATCTTGGTAAAATAATTGAACATAAATAATTAATATTTTGTATAGTTGTATTTTGAATTGTCTAATTAAGTTTATATTTGATATACTTTAATTAAGATAAAATATAGATGATACAAAATTAATTAAAGGTTAATTTGATAGAAAAGTTAAGTAAAGGACTAAATTGATAATATAATTAATTTAAGGGTTAATTTGATTAACTAAAATATTACATAAACAGTTTATGTAATCAACCAATTAAGTTTATTTAATTGAGTCTTTGCATGTTTGGAGTTATGGACATATTTGGACCCTCTATTTAGTCTTTTGACATTTTTTGAAAATAGGACCTGCGTGTCCTGCCTTTTCTACTCTCTATTGTAATTTCTCTTCTCATCTAATTCCCTTCAAATTAGTTGAAGTATTCTTTAGTAGTATAGAAATTAATATTGATGTAATTTCAAGGCGTCATGGAGAAGACGGATGACCTAAAGAGAAATATGTAATAGTTAGTATTTCCCTAGGTTTGACCTTTTATTCCGTTTCTGGCTCAACGGAATAATTTAGATAATATGTCCATAACTACCAATGTAAATTGTATGTGTCTAATGTATGCCAAGACTAGGTTAGATTATGAGACTTAAAATAAAATCCCTCACTAATTAAAAGTTAAGTAAATAAGCAAGTTATTAAAATCGGTTGCCCCTCCCTAATATTATAATTCAGCTGGCAGTACTGGGGGCCTTTGGGTTGTTGAGCAAACTCAAGCTCCCGTCTTATGGTAACACCTGAATTATCGAAAATCGTTTTCACGAATATGAGGTAATACTTAAATTGAGTTAGAATAATTGGATGAGCAAACTCATGTTGTTCTAACCTAATGGGCAATATGGTTGGGATTGATAAACAAAACATATCAGTTACTAATGTGGTTAGTAACCCAATAACCTAGGAATCACATGGTTGATGTGATTGATTGCATGAATCTACCTAATGAATGAAACTAGCTTGTTGAGCAAATTCAACATGAAATTTCAGGAGTTAGGATTCTAGCTCACTAAGGGATTTGTGAAATTTTTCGAATTAATATTGAGGGTTATTAATTTGGTAAAATAGTGGGAGCAATTTAAAAACATAAAAGACCAACGTATTTAAATTGTAAATGAATTAAGAAAATGAATAACATCCATCACTCTATCTCACTCTCAAGTAAATACTCTGAATCATCATATCTGAAATGGATCTATGTAATATTTTAACCGATAACAAATTGAATAGTTCAAAATTCACCAACTGTTTTGGCAAACTCAAAATTGTTTTGAGGTTTCGAAATGATTGGGTATGTATTAAGATACATTGATACCCATCGTCAAAATTGGTTTGAAGTTCGAAAAGATTGGGTATGTATTAAGATATGCTGATACCCAATGTCCTTGTTGATGATGCTTCTGTCAAGAAGATTGATGTTTACCGGAAGCACCAATCAGATGACGAACGTACAGGATGTATCATACTTGCAACTATGGCACTAGAGCTACAAAAGCAACATAAGAACTTGGATGCGTATTCCATAGTTATGCACTTAGAGGAGATGTTTTGAGAAACAGACTCAAATGCGAAAGCTATGAGATAGCAATGATTGTTTCGCTCCAAGATGCAAGAAGGTTCTTCTGTTGTGGCACTTTGTGTCAAGATGATTGACTACATCACCAAAGCTTTCTAGTATTAGATTTGTGATGGATAATGAATTAAGTGTCGACTTAGTTCTACAATCCTTCCGAGAGATTTATTCACAAGTTCATCTCGAACTGTTAGATGAATAAACTCAGAGACCTCTCTAGAAGAGCTCTTGAATATGCTCAAGTCAGTTGAGCCCAAATCTTAAGAAAGTGATGTCAGCACTTGTTATTAAGGGATATCATGAGAGAAAAGGAAGTTTCCCAATTCTAAAGATTCCAAGAAGAACAAATGCATTAAACCCAAGTCAATAAAAACAAGAAGGGAATGCCACCAATATGGTAAGAAGGGAATTGGAAAAGGAACTGTAAGAAGTACTTAGACTCTCTCTAGAAGAAGGGTCATGATGGTGCTTTTACTTTTAGAACTAAAGGATAGATAATTCAACTTTTTGTGATAGTCACTTAGGCCATATAAGCAAGAAACTCATGTCTAAGCTACATTAAGATGGGCTTATAGACTCATTTGATTTTGAATCAATGAGCACATATAAGTCTTGTTTAAAAGAAAGATGACAAAGACACCCTTTAGCAATAAAGGAGAATGTGTATCAGACACTCTAAGACTAGTACGTTCAGATGTATGTAGTCATACGTCAAACACAAGCAAGAGAAAGGTTCAATCACTTCATTAGCTTCATAAGATGATCATACCAGATATTGATTCATCTACTTGATGAAGCATGAGTCAGAAGCTTTTGAGAAAGTTCAAATGCTTCAAGAATGAAGTAAGAAAAACAAACAAGTAAGAATATTATAGTGCTTCGATTAGATCATCGTGGAGAATATCTTTCTAATGATTTTTCTGAATTATCCAAATTGAATATAGGATTCGCTCATAATGGACTCCTCCGTATACACCCTGATGTATATGAAAGGAGAAATTGTACTCTATTGGATATAGTACGATCCATGATGAGCACAACCTCTCTTCCAAAGATGTTCTAAGGCTACGCCCTAGAAACCGCCTTATTTACCTTGAACCGAGTATCCACAAAACCGCCAAGTTCTATTCCATTTGAATTGTTCATTGGAAAGGAAACTCAGTTTCTCTTTCATGAGAATTTAGGGGTGTTCAGCACATGTTAAATACATAGAATCAAATTAAGTTAGACCCTAAATCTGATAAATATTTCTTCATTGGAATTCCGAAAAGAAACAGTAGGATATTACTTCTATCATTCGGATGATCGAAAGTAATAATATCCAAACACTGTATTTCTAGAGAAAGAGTTTCTTCTAGAAACACAAGTAGAAAGAGTGATTGAACTTGAAGAAGTTCAAGAAGAAGGATTAGCTGAAATAGCGGAAGCGATAGGTGGAACCCGAATCTGTCTCACAGGATGAGACAATGGTGACATTACTAACTCATATGTCTGGTCGAGTTCATCAAATCCTAAAGAGATTTGGATTTCTAGTGGGAGCCGATGAAATCCCAAAGAGATTTGGATTTCTAGTGGGAAACGATGAAGAGGTTCACTTATTAGACGATAAACCTACGACTTATGAGAAGGCTCTTGTAAACCTATACATGTAAGCTAGTGGGAGCTCGTATGAGCCTTTACATGTAAACTAGTGGGAGCTTGGTCGTTTATTTAGTGTTATATGTCGATGATATTCTACTAATAGGAACGACGTAGCTATACTGCAATCGGTGAAAATTTTGGTTATGCATACTGCAATCGGTGAAAATTTTGGTTATCGGATGAAATCCTCCATAATAGACTTAGGAGAAGCAGCTTACATCTTAAGGATTAAAATCTATGGAGATAGATTGAGAAGACTGCTTGACCCCTCCCAGTCTAAATACATTGACAAAGTGCTCAAATCGTTTTGCACTAGACCTAACATCACTTTTGCTTTAAGCATGACAAAGTCGATTATAGGTCAATTAGAGTGATGGTCACTGGATTGTTGTCGAGAACATTCTTAAGTACTTAAAATGACTGAAGATATGTTCCAGGTATATAGAGATGAAATTTGAAAGTTGGAGACTTTCAGATATAAGTCATCAAACAGATAAAGATGATCTTACGAAATACAAGTTTATTCTGAAAGAGGTACGATTAGCTGGAATAGTTCCAAGCATGAAATCGCGACCGAGCCAGTAAATTAAATCAGAGTATATATATATATATATATATATATATATATATATATATATGTAGCAGCTTCAGAAGAAGCTAAAAGGAAGTTTGGTATGCAAGTTCATTAATGAACTAGGCGTGGTACCTGACATTGTTAATGAGATTAACAATAAGGCTGTTGCTCTTGCTAAGGGCCCGCAGTCTCATAATACGTCCAAACACTATCTCAGTCGTTACCATCTCTTCCGAGACATAACAACAAGAGTAGATGTGAGAATTAAAAGAGTGCCCACCAAGGCACAATCTTATAGATCCATTTAAAAGAATGCCTTACCCCAAAAGGTTCATGATCGTCATACGAACGCTTATGGGAATGTTTTTAGAAACAATTGTCTTTAGTCCAAGTGGGAGAATGTTGGGGTTTATGTCCTATAGACAATTGTTTTAGGATATAAATATTAATGAATAAATTGTTTATTTAATCATTTGTTTAATCAGATATATAGCATTAAAATGTAACTATATATAAAGGCACAAATCTTTCATAAAGAAAGTAATCCTAAGTTTATTTAAGTAGTTATAAAGTGTTCATACAAGCATGAAGTGAGACTATACTTTATAATAGACCAATAGACTTAAAGTAAACCCAAGTCAAGTAATATGTTATAGGGGTTGGCATATTACTGTTGAGACTTGCATGTAACAGTGTTTTCTGTCGAGACAGAAAGCTGATCTCACAAGCTTTAGATATTCAGATATCTAGACAGTTACATGGATCCAGTGAAGGAGTTCATTAGGATTGGGGCCGGACTTGAGATAACAGAATGGATTGATTTATCTAATGTGTCAACTGTTCATCTCAATGGTATTAGTAGGTATAACTAATCCTCAGACTCAAACATTTGTTAATTATTGATTCTAGATTATGGAGTCTGATACTTTGATTCTGTGCGAGCACGATCCAACAGGTGAGAGCCTGGGGTGTGTGAGAGCAGAGTTATGTATCACACAAAGTAATTGCAGAATAGTTAATGTCAGATTGAGCATTCATCACTCCCGATAAGTGGGAGATATATCCAAATGGCCGCTTGTGGTGAATTGACTGAAATCCTTGCAAGGTGATAGAGCTAAGAGTAGAAATGAACATTTCACTTAACTTATCTTTTCAGAGTGAATTCAACCTGTATAAGTAAAATCGGACTCTTCGTTATATGTAACCTTGACACGTTCCATGGTTATAAGGAATTGACCGACATGATATAGTTGATGAAGGATCGTATTATACTGTACCTAATACAGAAAGGTTAACGTCAGTTATCAACCTGACTTCTTAATTGCTCTGGGGGAATATCATAAGTTCTGCTAGTAACAGCTCGCGACGGTATTCCGTTATATATATGTTCGAATTAATCGTGATGAATAATTTCAAAGGATATATACGACTAGTGGCAATAAAGAACCTAATGGGCCGCATATGGGACTTGGAATCGGAGGACAAAAATGTAATTAGTGAGACACTATATATATGGGCCGAAATTTGTAGATTAATTAGGGATAAATTAATTTGATTAACAATTATAATTTGATTATGGTTATGAATTAAATTAAAGGATTATCTGATAATATTAATTAGAAGTTTTTATGTGATTGAAACTCTAATTAATTATCCCTAACATTAATTAATTATTAATTTGATTAATAATAATTATCTAGATATAATTAGTTATTATTTAGATAATAGTAAAGTGTTTATTTAATTATCTAATTAGGAATCCTATTCCGAATAAGATTCCAATTATTTAATTGCCTAACACAACTGGGATTAGGGTTTTGAGAAGTCTATAAATAGACTCCCTAATCCCATATTTCGACCAACACTAAATAGAAGGGCTAGAGGAATCGTTCCGCAACCGTCTCGGCTAATTACTATCTTTCTTACTCTCTCTTTGATCTCGTATCGATTTCTGTTAGAGGCAATCATTGTGATTGCTATTATTAAGGTTGATTACTGATTAGTTATCTTTTTCTGTGTTGTTTCTTTTGTTGTTCGTGATACACGGATTAATAGTTGTGGGCAATTCGTTTGCAACGGTAGATAGTTCTTCACCGAAGGTATTACTTTCTATCCCTCTTTATATGAAATAACAATTAACAGATCTTGGAAAAGGGAAATAGATAAAATAGATAAAATTTTATTATTCCGCTGCGCCTAGGCTTGTCTATTTTCCTTCACAAACAGACGGTCGGACATGGGTGGTCAACTGAACTTTGGGAAACTTACTACGCAGCAAGTGTAAGAATAAGCCTAGGATGTGGGATGTGGTTCTAGCTCAAGCTGAGTTCGCCTACAATGGAGCTGTACATTGGGGCAGTGGAAAGTTGCCATTTGAGATAGTGTATATGAAGATCCCGGATCATACCCTTGATGTAGCACATCTTCCTAAAGGGAACGTGACCGCCAACCAACTAGGCAGGGACTACGTACAGATGCACCAGAAGGTGAAGGAAACTCTTGTGGAGAGAAACCAGAAATTGAAGGCTCAGGCGGATGAACACCGTAAGGACTTACAGTTTGAAGTTGGGGATGAGGTTATGGTTTATTTAGGCAAAGAGAGACTCACCAACGCCCTAAGCAGCAAGCTTCGACCCAGGAAATACGGGCCATATAAAGTCACCAAGAAGGTCAATGCCAATGCCTATCATATAGCTTTGCCAAATTGGCTTGGTAAAATGTCACCAACTTTCAACATCCGTGACCTTAGCCAATGGAAGCCTAATGGTCCTTTGGAGTTTGATAAGAACAAATCAATGTCCAGTTCTTTCAAAGAAGGAGGGAATGATGCGGACATCCTACCTAGAGCCACCGCCCAAACACAATCTGGCGAATCCTCAGATACCATAGGCCACACGAACAACACGTGCACCCTAGGTTGTACCCATCGGGGGGGATCCTAGGAGTGTACGAAAGGGCGTATCCCTTTCGGTGTATCAACCTCAACTCCTAGGCGGATGCTCAAGCTTACTTCCTCACGAAGGAAATCACCAACAACCCTGACAATCCGTACCTGAACCTTTGTACTACTTGTCTGGATGCTTTACCAATCTTACCCTTTCTTTGTGCCTTGTTATAACCCTCAGAGGGGTATTTCTTGTCATTTCGGGAGTTATTAAACCCCCATTTTGTAAGGATGAGGTAACTTTTATCAATCAACTCTTTCTCTTTGAGAATTCAAGGTTTATACCTTTATCTTGAGATTCACTCCTTCTAGTCTAGTTAGAGAAGAACATCTTTGTTGGTTTACGATTAAAACCTTCATTTATCGCTTTCAATCTGTATCAAGAAAAAAAAGACTATATGAAGCCGATTCTGGATGGAGTGTGTTTCTCTCTATTGTGCCAAAAAACAGTTTCATGCACTGTCTACTATTGCTTTATCACGATATATGATATTGAAGATCAAGGGTGGCCTCAGTATTTTAGGGGCCATAGGCAGCTCTCATATTCCATTTTTTTACAAATTTAAATTTAATATATATGAAATATAATTAATTCTTGACTTAATAAGAGAACTAATTGAGGATCAAACTTTTTAACAATCTGCAGAGAATGAAATAATTAATTGTTATATTATGTATGAATTTATCCATATGGTTGTTGGATGAACATTGATTTAACATTTATGTATAAAACAATCCAATTTCGAGATTCATTAATGAAAGATGAGTTTTTGTTTCATGTATAATTTTATGTTCGGGCTATTTTTCAATCTCTAGCATGTTGACCACCCAATAAAGTTTTTCTATCACCGAAAAAAACTATCGTCGCGTGAATCTTAAGCTTAAAATTGTACTATTTTGTAGGTAGATGCTAAATTTACTTTCCCCCAAAACCATATGACTAAATTTGTAACTCATCTCTATTATTATTAAGAAAAAAATTGTGAAATAAATTTTGAAGCCCCTTGTTGTGCTATTATAGTTAAGAGACGATGCTACAAAAAAAAAAGAGACAATTTATGTTATTGATATCGATTTTTCGATTCCACTTAGTCGACTGTATTCTAATTTTTCTATATATAACTACTATTAAATTCTAACATTATATAATAATTATTTACGAATATAATTTTTCAACAATTGAAATCTCAATAATTATTTTATTATAATTGAAATTAGTTTTGAATTTTGTAAAAAAAATTAAAACTTTTTTGGATCTCCTAAACAAGAGGCCCTAGGCGACCATCTATACAGCCTCCTTTGGAGCCGCCCTTATTGAAGATGCAGATTCAAACTTCTAAATTGTAATTTTTTCATTATTTATGTCAAGTTGTACTATTTTTTTCTATTTGGGTGAAATAATTATAATTTTAAAAAAAAAATTATTTACAAAAAAGAAAACAATAAGAATGAATGGAATTTAATGATTGGAATACATTAAGTCCCTGTTCTTTATTACTTAATTTTAGTATCAATCAGTTCAGTTCAGTAACTTATCATTACTTATTATAATTATAATTATTTTTTATTTTTATTATTATTATTAGAATCATTATTATTTTTATAAACTTTTTATTTTAATTATTGCTATTTTTAATCGACTAATCATGGACGGCTATGATGTTCTGCAAACTGGATTGCTAATGTTTTGAAGGTTTGGATTAAGGACTTGGCGATGATCATTTATTAGACTCAAATGCATTGTTGTTGTCGTGACAATCTGTTGTGTTTTAGTTGAGGAAGCCGATGTTCAATCTTTATTTACCAATGAAGGTTGGTCCGAGTGTAGACTTGTTTATGGGCTGGACCGGGCCGGGATTAACCGGGCTTGTTACTGATAGCGCGAAGTCTAGTGGTCGTATTTCTCTTTACGACGAAAAATGTGGATGTTGATAAGTGCTTTGGCTATGGATGTGGTCTTTCTAAATGCTCTATGTTCACTAGACGTCACTACTTAGAGGCAAGTGTACCCCGTCGTATCAAGTAATAATCCGGTTAAGACCGGGTATCGAATCCACGGGATTTATAATTACAAGTATTAGACGACTCGGTTTCGTATGTTATTCAAGCGGCGATTACTTTGGGGTAAAGTAAGACACAACTACACACTATCCCTAACTATTGGCGACTCAGATTTGTGTAGCTAAAACCCTATGAAGTAGGATGATTAACGATAAGTTACAACCACGATAAATAACGATTCTAAATGTATATGGATAATAATTTACTCTTGTAAAGACGACTAAGTGTAGTAGGACCGACCCGTGAAGCACTTAGACTACGTGATTCCTAGTCAAGGCGTGTCTAATGTGGGGGAATTAGCAACTAGGGCCCGTAAGTTCCGTGGCTTGTCAATTCCTACGGTTTCCGGTTTGTCACTTCCGGTAAGGCAACATCTATATAACTCCCTAAGGATAGCCCGAATGGCGTCGGAAATCGCGTTCTCCTACACAATAATCAATTAGACGGTCATTTTAAGATCCCTGAAACTCAAGTAAAAAAATTTCTGGTGAACGGAATCCGGGTGAGCATTTTCTGGTGAGGAAAAAGTTACCCAGAAAATTCTCAAAAAATTCTAGAAAATGTAAAACATTATTCTAAGAAACTTTAATTCTTGGATCGAAGCGGGATTTCTTACGGTTTAGTCCCAATAAAACTTGTTCCTCAATTTTATCCATTTTACATGCTTCAACAATTTATTGGGATTAAACCGTAAGAAATCCTACTTCGACTCAATAATTAAAGTTTCTCCAAATAATGTTTTACATTTTCTGAAATATTTTGAGAATTTTCTGGGTACTTTCGGATTTCTCACCGGAAAACGCTCATCTAATCGCCGGATTCCGTTGATTTGGGATTAAACCGTAAGAAATATCACTTTGAGTCAAGAATTAAAGTTTCTCAGAATGATATTTTACATTTTTTGGAATTTTTTGAGAATTTTCTGGATATTGTTTCTCACAGAAAAACAGATCGCCGGATTCCGTTCACCAGAATTTTTTTTTACCCGAGCTTCTGCGATCTTAAAATGACCGTCTAATTAAGACGAGTCCAACGGTATAAAATGTTTTGAAAAACGAGGTTGGAAAAGTCGGGAAAATGCATTTTAAAGAAAAAAATAAAACAATTTTCTCTTTCCTTTTATTTACAAATTTGTCACTCCTTTTGGTTAATTACAAAATTGGTCTTTGTCACACAATAAGTCTTGTCACACTATAAGAAATGTGTCACATCTGATCTCTTCTATATATATATATATATATTATTGTTGGAATATATTTTGAATTGTAAGATTTACTAAACTATTATAATTTCAAAGAACTTGTCTATTTATGATTTGATAGAAGTAATTGTATTTTTACATCCGTTAAGTGTGTGTTTGGTACATTATAATATAATCAAATGTGTAATATAATGAAATGGAACAATCAGTGGTGAATACATGATTACTCGGTTGGGGGACCGATTTTACATGTGTGTTCCGACGGTCGGAGGAACCCGGACCCCTCCCTGTCTCCGCCCCCTGTATATATGTATTGTTGTTCGTATTTAGAATATATTTGAATTGTAAGATTCACTAAACTATTACGGGGTGTTTATTAGAAGGGATATAAGAGATGAGATATGGATAAAAAAAATGAGATAAGTTATCACATGTTTGTTTGAGAGATAAGAGAGTGAAATAAGGGAAGAATAATCCTCTTATCACACTGGTGTTTCTTAGAGGGAATAAAGCCACGAGGATATGGATAAAAAAACCTGAGATGAGTTATTCCATGTTTGTTTTAGAGATATGCTAAAGAGATAAGAGAGGGATATGAGTCTTATCCCTCAAATCCTATACCTAAGAGGGAGG
Source organism: Euphorbia lathyris (assembly GCF_963576675.1). Lineage (NCBI taxonomy): Eukaryota > Viridiplantae > Streptophyta > Magnoliopsida > Malpighiales > Euphorbiaceae > Euphorbia > Euphorbia lathyris. The sequence continues at coordinate 93,017,245 of NC_088914.1, forward strand.
TGGTACAAGGAGGTGGGATAAGCTCATGCGATTTTAATATGATGAAAAGTCCATTTTATCCCTCAAATTAATGTTATGTAGTTTAAATAAGGTTAAAATAGTAAAATGTATTGTTTTATCCATATCTTTATCCCACATACCAAACATTGAATAATAATTCTCGTCTATCATATTTTTATCCTTATCCCAACCATTTATCTTTATCCATATCCCAACTTTTATCTTTATCTCTATCCCAATAAAATACCAAACGCCCCGTAAAGTTATACATGGATGAGTGGTATAAGACATGAGGATAACTTATTTAAATGGAAAAGTCTAATTTGTTCCTCAAATTATATTATTTATTCTATTATGGTGTTCCAAATATTTCTAAAGTTAATTTTAATTTTTGAACTTTTAAAAAGCTAAGTTTGTCTATATATTATTGTAGTATCAATGCCGAATAAAATTAATTAAATTTAATCTATCATCTTAAATATATTAGTTATTCTATTTTTTTTTCTTTGAAAACATAATACAATGTTCCAAGTATTTCTCAAGTTATTCTATTTGTTGTATTTTGAAATTTAATACAATGTTCCGAGTATTTCTCACGTTATTTCATTTTTTGTATTTTGAAAATTTAATACAGTGTTCCAAGTATTTTTCAAGAACTTTGTAGATTAAATTCAATTAATTTTATTCCACGTTGATACTACAGTAATATATATATTCTATTTAAATTTGGATAAGGGTAATATAGTAAAATGAATCATTTTATCTCTATCTCTATCCTACATATCAAACATTGGATAATAAACTCTCGTATCTTATTTTTATCCTTATCTCAATCTTTTATTCTTATCTCTATCCTAACCTTTATCCGTATCCCGTTATAGGTTCAAACCGAACTTATATATTTATTATGGGCTTAATACATCACCAGCTCCCTGAACTTGTTCATAATAGTAGATTGGCTCCCTGAACTTTGCAAATATCTCCCTAGCTCCCTCAACTTGATTATTTCGTATCACCAGCTCCCTAAACTTGTCCATAAAAATTTATTAACTCCCTGAACTTTGCAAGGGTCTCACTAGCTTCCTAAACTTGTTTATTCTGTAACAACTAATTACAAAAACCATAATACTAACTCAGATTAAGGTGCGAAAATACCCCTAACGTTTCGGGACAGGAGTAATTTTATCCATAATCTCTAAAATGGTGCAATTTTACCCTAACGTTGGAAGCCAAGAGCAATTTACCCCTAACATTGATAAATTTGATTAATTTGAGAAATAATTCATCAAACTGTCTTCTCGGTCATGAATATTATCATCTACACTTCACACGTGCGTCATTTTATCAGTAACAAATCACAAACATATGTTGGGATATGAAAAAAATAAAAAAATATATACTGACTTTTGTACGAATTGGACAAAAAATTCACCAAATTTATAAATTTGCTCTTGGCTACTAATGTTAGGGTAAAATTGCACCATTTTAGACGTTAGGGGTAAAATTACTCCTGACCCAAAATGTTAGGGGTATTTTTGCACCTTAATCCGAGTTAGTATTATGATTTTTGTATTTAGTTGTTATGGAATAAGCAAGTTTAGGTAACTGGTGAGACATTTGCAAAGTTCAGGGAGTTAATAAATTTTTATGGACAAGTTTAGGGAGATGGTGATACGAAATAAGCAAGTTTAGGTTGCTGGTGAGACATTTGCAAAATTCAGGAAGATAATAAATTTTTATGGACAAGTTTAGAGAGTTGGTGATACGAAATAAGCAAATTTAGGGAGCTATTAAGACACTTGTAAAGTTTAGAGCGCCAATCTACTATTATGGACAAGTTCAGGAAGTTGGTGATGTATTAGGCCTTTACTATGATTTGATAGAAGTAATTGTATTTTTTCATCCATTAATTTAGGCCTAATACATAAATAACCCATTGAACTTGTCCAAATGTTGCAACTGCCCCCTCCAACTTTCAATTATAACAACTTACCCTTTAAACTTGACCAATTGTAAAACATAATCCCAAATTGGAAATTTTTTTACCTCGTACTTGAAGCAACCGTAAAAACGTTTCCTCAAATTCGTATCACGCCAAAGATCTGATTATCACACTCCACGAACGTTGCAGTTTTTGTATTTCACGTGTTTCTTCAATTGCAGTTCATGTCAGCAATTTGGGGTTGTGTTTTACAATTGGACAAGTTTGAGGGGTAAATTGTTACAATTGAAAGTTTGGGGGGGCAGTTGCAATATTTGAACAAGTTTAGGAAGTTATTTGTATATTAGACCATTAATTTATTCATGGAAGAGTGTAAATAGAAGCCATGCATATGTATTAGATTAATTGAAAATCACAACACAATGCAACTTTTATTCCCAATCCAAGGCCAAAAAACAACAATAATTGGCCTCACACAACCCAAAGAAAAAACATCAAGAAAAGAGAAAGCATCAAACACATAACCACATATATTATCATCCTTCTTGAATTAATTTTCAAGAACTTTGTAGAAGCTCATTATCTTGTCTGCATTAGCATTGATTTCATGTTCATCAAGTTCACAATTAGCCTTTGGAACATATTTGAAGCAGCTCTTGATAATGGATCCTCCATTAGAGGAAGCTTCAACTTTCACCACAACTGTTATTTTTTCAAGTTTATCTGACCATGGATCTGCTTCAATTATAGTGTACCCAATCGTAAAGTTTGCCTTATCTATTGCTTCTGCTTGTGTCTTAACATACTTGAATTCGTGATCTGCATGAATCATATGATATATTGTCAGACATTAATATAAGATTTAAGGTTAAGGTGCAAAAATACCCATAACGTTTTGGATCATGAGCAATTTTACCTCTAACGTTTAAAATGGTGCAATTTTACCCCTAACGTTGGCAGCTAAGAGCAATTTTACCCCTATAATTTGAGTCAATTTTAAAATGTTAGGGGTAAAATTGCTCTTGGCTTCCCACGTTAGGGATAAAATTGCACCATTTTAGACGTTAAGGATAAAATTGTTCCGGACCGAAAACGTTAGAAATATTTTTACACTTTAACCTTAAGATTTATGATTGAGCATTAAGTGTTAGTTCAAGCTTTTAATTCAAAAGGTTTCACGACATATACATCATTAGTTTAAAAAAAAAAATACTTTTGAATTAAGTAAGTAATTAAATTACCTGGATGAGCAGCAAAAGTAGCCTTCTTGATGGTTCCAGGTCCTCCATTTCCTTCATGGGTCTCAACACTGGCATGGGGGATACTCTTATGAAGAAGATGATGGTTTTCAGGGCAGAAAATGTTAAACATAGTAACTTGGGGGACTGAAGTGGTAATTTCCCTCTCAATAGTCACAACACCCATATTTGATTATATATTTAGCTAAAGAATTGATTTATAAATGTTTTTTGAGATGAGGAAATGCAAAGAATGAAGGCAGCTATTTATAGAATTAATGGAGCTTCAAATATTAGTAATATATAATATTAATATACATGTGTACGTCACTTCAATTTCATCACCTTAAATTTTCTTATTTATTTCTTAAATAATTGGTGTGTCACATTAATATATAATTCAATTTAATTAATTACAAATTTTTATCTTCATTCTTCCTATCTCACCGAGTTAGAGCATCTCCAACAACTTCTTAAGTTGGCTCTTAAATTAAAACTAGTTTTTAGCCTGTGTGATTCACGAATTCATCTTAACATATAAATATTAACAAAAATATAATCTAATAATTACAATTAATGACATAAAGGTGCCATATAAATTAAATATTATTATTTTATTTTCACATTTACTTAAAATAATCTTTTTATAGATAAATATAATAATATAATTAAAATTAATTTATAAAAGAAAAAATTTAAATTTTAGACCTAATGCTCTTCCAGTTCTTTCAACTTGTCTAAATTGGTCATTTTACATCTCCAACTAATCGAATGTCCTAATTACACTCTTAACTTTATAAAAGTGGTATTTCTCACCTCCTTAACTTGTCCAAATTGGTCATTTTACTCCTCCCAAACTCATCGAATGTCCTATTTACTCCTTTAACTTCATAAAAGTGACATTTCTCACCTCTTATGATCCTATTTACCCCTTAACTCCATAAAAGTAATATTTCTTACCCTTTATATTGCAAAATTAATATGACTTATTCAAATGAGTTTGAAAATATATATTTTTTAATATCAACTTTTTTTTATTTTGTTTTAATTTGATAATTATATTGATCCTTCATGTGTTTATTACAATAATATTGTATTACAATAATTAGATGATCAAAATTTAACTAGTCAAAAAATTGAAAAGAGAAGGAATGAATAAAAGATACAAATAACAAGAACATTAATATAAACAAGTTAAAGACGTTATATGTAAGGATAAGATACCAAAATAGGTCTATTGTTTTTGGGAAAGTATCAATTTAGGTTCTACGTATAAAATAACACCAATATAGGTTTAACGTTTAAAAAAAGGATATCAATTTAGGTCTCGATAACGGATTGCAAGGGGTGAGAAATACCACTTTTGTGGAGTTAATGAGGTAAATAGGACATTCTATGAGTTGGGGAGATAAATGGACAAGTTAAGGGGGTGAGAAATACCACTTTTATGCAGTTAAGGGGTAAATAGGATATTCAATGGGTTGGAGGGATAAAATGATCAATTGGGACAAATTAAGGGGGCTGAAGGAGCATTATACCTAAATTTTAAGATATTAATTATGTCACTATCATTTATGTAAAAGTCAATCTTATAATTCTTGAGTGAGAAATATGGATATATGACAAAATAAAAGTCATCTAAATTTGGAAATAACAACATAATCGATTAAGTACATGATATTATAATGTTAATAAGTTAATAATTAAGAATAAACGTGGCTAGTAGTGGTTGCAATAGTCTACTATCATCAATATAATTAATTAGACAAATATATAGTTTTTTTTAAAGCACAAATATATAGTTTAATTAGTCTAAAAAATCAATAATAAGAAATTCAATATGGATTAGTCACTGTTCAAAACAAAAGTCCCCTCAACCGCTTAAACGCTTTAAATCGAGAATCCATCTCGATTTTCTTCGATTAGTCCCTTTAGGCTTTTATTTTTTGCTCATAACCGATTTTTAACCGTTTGGATTCCGCCTAAACTGCCTAGACACCGCCTAAACAAGGTGGGGCGAGATATACATACGCCCCACCACATGGTGGGGCGTGATATACACACGTCCAGTTGTCTGAAAATTGAATTTAGGGGTTAAGGCCTCGAAAAATTATGGAATTTGATCGTAATGGAGTCTAATGTTCGTTAGTTATCATTTACAGATTTCGTTAGAAGACTTCGGAGGCAACGGTGTCGATTACAGTGGGAAATTTTATCATGTACAGACGTTTGAAACATACCAGGAAGCTGTTAACTGGGCAAAACAGACGACGATTCGCCTTGGCTTCGAGTTAACTATAGCTTCTCACAAGATAGGGGGTAAGTTAAAATGGATATTGGTTAAATGTGCCTGTGGTATAAAGAATACTCAAAGGACTAGGGATATGGATATGGAGGAAGTAGTATGGAGGAATACGAAAGCAAAATACTGTGGTTGCAAATTCCAGGTGAAGGTTCTGGAAATCTCTGAATTAGGGAGTTGGGTTGTGAATGGTGTTGCTGGAGAGAGAGGACAGCACAATCATGGATTGGTTGTATATCGTCGGGGCTATCGACAGATGAGTGGACTAAGTCCCGGTTCAAAAAAAAATATTCATCAAATGAGTGCAGCTCAAGCAGAGCCTTGTTCTATTTTTGCAGTAATTAAAGAAAAACACCCTGAGAATTGCCCGACCCAAAGACACGTGTATAATTATAGGGAAAAAAATAAGGACTGAGAGTTTTGAGGGTCGAGATGTAATTAATTAGTTTTATCGGTTTGCTATAGATATGGATTACATACATTGAACGCAAGCGGAGTCGGGCAACAATATTGTGACTCACCTCTTTATGGCACATCCTACTTCGATCAACATGTTCCGATCCTACTACTTGTTTGTTGGCAACATATAAAACAAACAAGTATAAAATGCCATTTTGTGAGCTTATTGGAATGACGCTTTCAAACAAGAACTTCTTGATTGCCTATGCAATTATGAAGGATGAGACTCAAGGTAGTTATATGTGGGTTTTAGGAAAATTGAGGCTTTTGCTTGGAGCTGATGTGCATCCGACAGCCATTGCTACTGGCCGGGAGTTAGGATTGATGAGACCGGTGAGTAAGGTTTTTCCTGAAACTCATCATTTATTGTCACACCCGATCCAAAGCGGCATCGGGTATGAGAAGGAAACAGGATAACGATCTACGAATTCGACTCATCAATCTTTAACTCATTCAATTCTTAATTTAATTTTCTAATAGATAAAAATTTATTTGGACTACCTAAAGTTTTATTTAATTATTTGGCTTGAACTCGATAATTCTATCAAGCTTCCTACGTATCCCGAATGTCTTTAATCTTTAAATCGGGAATCAAAGCCATGTAGTTCTACCTATTTTAGGTAGTTTTCTTAATTAAATAGTTCTCTTAATTATTCACACCTTGTTTGACTCATTAATCATTTAATTGTATATTTCACTTCATTACTGTAAAAGTTTATGATTCACAATACAATTATTGAGCATAAACTAATATTTAGTATCTCGAATTTATTTGATAATCTAATTAAAATATATTTTATATACGAATATTTTATCGAATCCGACAATATAAATTTTTAAACTTGAAAATTGTATTATCAAATGAAATCAATTCCAAATAAATATCGATATTTTCGAATTAACATTTTTATCAAAATAAACCGTAATCAAATAAGTTGTTTATCAAATCTGACTCATAATCAAATAAACTCTTTATTAAACGAGTTCGTAACCAAATAAATGAGTTATCAAACCAATTTCTAACCAAATAAACGTTTTACCAAACCAAATTCACAATCAAACAAACGGTTTATCAAACCAAATTCGTAATCAATAACTTAATATTATATCCATCCTAGAGTTTCTCCCCTTACGTATCAATCCCCATAATAGAATCGAGATATCTCATAATTTTACCTAACCCGCATGCTCTTACTCAACACTTCTTTGCCATACCCGATAGGTCTTTCAACTGTGTACACATGTCATATCCCTCACTGAACATGGTCTTCAAATATAAAACCACCGATCCGGATTACTTTAGATGGATATATATATAAAAAAATCATTATCATAATATTCTCAATTGAACTTTCTCAATAAAAAAAAACATTCACATCGAATTCATTTTCTCAATCTAATTTCTAAAATTGGTACCACAAATATGAAATTATACTTCAAATTCATCATTTTACAATTAAAATAAAAAATAAATAATTTAAATAATATATTTCCATAAAAATCATAAGTTCACAATTTCAAGAATTTAAATCACTCAAATATATATAAACTTAAATAGATTTTAAATTAATTACTTTTATAACTTATTTTTATCCGGAATAGCTACATGTAATACTAAACCGGTATCAGATGCTTCCTTTGGCTTTGTGCTAAAAACAGGCTCCTTACGAATATGGAAAGGCATCGTCGTCATCTGTCTTCGTTTGATGGCTGTGTTAGATGCAACCTTACTGCCGAGTCGGTTTGCTATGCTTTGAGGGACTGTACTCGAAGCTCGGTTGTGTGGAGGAACCTGCTTCCTCCAGATATTCAGGACGTGTTTTTCTCCTTGCCAGCGCACATTTGGTTTCATGAGTGTATTGACGGAAATTTGCTTGCTGCTTTTGAGGATGGGGTGGCTCTGTTTGCTGTTACTTGCCATCATATTTGGAATGGCGGAATGCTGAGATTTTTGGGAAGAATTTTGTTGTTCTTCCCAAACCGCATGAGGTGATTGTCCGTAATTTGAAGACCTTCAGGGAGAGTTTTAATAATTTGAACTCGGCGTTATCTATTCCTTCAGATTGCGTTCAATTATTGGGTTGGGTTAGACCTAGGGATGGCTGGGTTAAATTGAACTCAGATGGCCCGTGTAGTTCCACTGGATGTATTACCGCTGGCGGAGTCTTAAAAGACGCTAATGGAGTGTGGCTGGCAGGTTTCTCTCATAATCTGGGTAAGGGGTCCTCCTTTACTGCGGAGCTTTGGGGGATTTTTTCAGGTATGAGATTGGCAGAACAGTGGGGTGTTCGTTTCTTACTTATTGAATCTGATAACCTTGAGGCGGTGAGGTTGCTGTCTAATAAGGATAGTGTTTGCTTGGCCAACCGGATTTTGGTTAAGTCTATTAAAAGGTTGTGGAACTCTTTTATGGGGATCCGAATCAGCCATGTCTTCAAGGAGTGCAATCGGGTGGCGGACAGCCTTGTGAAGAGTGGTTTCTCGAGGGTGCTGGGGGTTTCTGTGCTCTCCGCCCCTCCGCAGTTCATCTTGCAGCTGCTGCTGGATGATGCAGTTGGTATTTGCTTTCCCAGACTTGTTCCCGGTTAAGGGTGTTGGTTTTGTGTTCTGTTTTGTTTTTTTCTTTTCTTTTCTTTCCCTACCAAAAAAAATACTAAACTCGTATAGTTATTTTAAACCGAATATATCGTTAGACTCGTTACATTATCATAAGTCTATTTAAACTAATTTTACATTCAAATTCTTTTACTAATTTTATATTCAACTTTATACCAGACTTTACTTAGCAAATATCGGTATTAGTCCTTCTAATTTAACAAATATCAGTATTAATCCTTCTAATTGGACAATTTATTTTAATTCGATAAACTAAAGTCACTTAAATATTATACAAATAGCTTAAAACTAAATTTTAAACGCAAAACTTTTATCGGACTATTCTCGTTTGTCACCGAAATTGTAACGTGTAAACTAAACTGGTATCGTTAATTCCGACCGCAGGTTCAATTAGACTCTTGAACCCCCTACGAGTCTATCCGTACAAATTTTTCTTTTCAGTTTCTTTATATTATTATTATTTTTCAATATATAAAAATTCAGACCGATAATTTAATAATTAACTAGCGTTAATTTGTTTCGTGACCGAAACCTCTATTTGATCGTCTACTTTAGTATCTAAAAATTAATATTACTTCTTATATTAGCGGTCAAATGTTGCACCTCCACTCTTTCTAGAATTTTTTTTTGAAGTTACTCTAATATAAACTTGTACATTGATATGAAATATTAAAACTATTGTAGCTTGAGTTTATTAAGTAATTTAACTTAATATTAGAAAAACAAATCTAAACATTGTTCAGACTCATGTGAATCTAATTTAAGTATTCTACAAATATACTAATAGGGCTTTTAAAATTAAATTCGAACTCAATTTAATTTTAATTTTAACCTTCAAACTCTTTGTATACTTTCTAATATTCCATAAATTAATCTATTTAAAATATAACCAATATTCCAAGAACAAAAATTGAACCATAATTTAGCTAGAATATTTTATAAAATAACACCAGAACATGCTACTAGAATAGTTGCAAACTTGATTTAAATTTATAAAAGAAATCACCACAAGCATGGAAATAGTGTGAGCAATATAATAATATAACTTTTATTACCGAAATTGAAGGTGGTTTATAAAACTCCGGCGATGATCCATTTTGATGGAAATAGTGTGAGCAATATAATAATATAACTTTTATTACCGAAATTGAAGGTGGTTTATAAAACTCCGGCGATGATCCATTTTGATGGGAAGTCGACCGAAAGTTGGAGATTTGGAAGAGACCCAATTTTGCATATTTTCCATTTCTTCAAAATTTAGAAGATACTTTATGAAATTTGGTATGCATAAATTCAAGAGATCAAAAGCTTCATTCTTGTACCCATTTTGTGAAAAACCAAAAGTGAAGAAAAATTGATTAGAAACTAGTTGATGCAATTATAATTAATGAAAATAAGGAAAAGTTGGATTCTGAAAAAATATTTGAAAAATCTCTCTTCACCACTACTTAAAATTAGATTTTGCTAAAAAAAAAAAAATCCCCCAAAATAATAGATTTTGCTATATTTATATATAAAAAAATACATGCACCATAACATATGTCCTTTCTTAGGGAAGCCATATACAAATGGCAAATTACAATCAATTTGTAACATGATGTAGGACACTTGTCCTATTTCATGTTTCAAAAAAAAAAAAAAAAATATATATATATATATATATATATTTATAATTAATTATTAAATTTTTTTTTGAAGAGAATATTTTTTTTACCAAAATAATACATTGAAATTTAATTGCCACATTCTATCTTTACAAAATAATATTTTAATTATATCTAAAGCCATAAAATGTGATTTAATAGTTTTAATTCTTCTCAAGTTCCTATTAGTGGTAATTTCTTTATTATTATTAACTTTCAATCTAAATATACATATTGAATTAACATTAATTGTGGACTTAAAACATCTATTTGATTAATTAATAATCAAAAGTCATAATATGCGTAATATCAGGTCATAAAAATTGAAACTTTTAGACGCAGACGTGGCATTTATTGTGTACATGGCATATTAATAAAGATGTGGAGGATAGAGTAGACAAGTTGATTGGAATGAAGGATTTTGGAGAAATTTTTAAGAATACCAAATAGAAAAAAATAATTGAAGCGACGACAGTAGCCGAATATGAGGAGGCAGTGATAAGCATGGAGAACTCTTGTATTTGATGGTTTGAGTGACATACCAGTTACTACTTCCGTTTATGGTGATGGGCCTGAGGATCACCGGTTTTTTCACTCTCTTGTGGAAAAGGTTGACATATTAGATCCTGCAATGGTGCGTAGCATATCTGTCTACATCCATGATCAAATTAACCCGGATCAAGGCAGTTACAAAGAACCCGAGGTCAAAGACACGGTTAGGGGTAGACCAAAGGGGATTCATCTACGAAGCGGAATCCGAGTGCATGGGAGTATAGTCAGGGTGCACGTGGTCGTGCTCGGTCTTCTACTTCGAGGAGTAGTCATAGTCGAGGCCGAAGCTCATCGTCCTCTGTACATAACAATGAGATGACGGGTATATTTTATTTTCGTAATAAATAAGTTCATATTAAAGTAAATATATTATCACTGACGAGCTTCATATGTTCATATTTGCAGCCGGATTTGATGCGGATATCAGCAGATACCAACATTTACATAGGGTTCAGGGACTAATCGTACCATATATTACTGGATACCTAGATGTTGTATCAGATGTTAACTGTGGATTTCGTGTTTTAGCCGACGCCATCACAAATAATTAGGAGGAGTGGAAGCTGTTGAGAGTGCTTATAGAAAATGAGGTGCGGGTCCACCATGATTTGTATGAGCCAGTGTTCTGGAACCGAGTAGATGATGCCCTCACGCATATTAGATGGACAGGAGCAGGGTGTGGTCAATCTCACTGGATGGTGAGTTCGGATGTCTTATATGCTGCTGCATCTGTGTTGAATGCAGTGATATTCCTTTAAACTGCGTCATAGTTAGCATGTTGTACTATACTGCCGATGCGTTCGGACGATGGAAGACCACCGGAGCGAGAGATTGTCATTTGTCATTTGGGGAGTTATGAACACTACATACGTCTTTATTTAAGACATGGATTTTCAGTACCTTCCATTGCCAGCCAATGGCATAGATTTCGTGATCCGAGTGTTCGTCACTTGGACAATATTTATGCTGACAGTAGAGCGGTTTGGACTAGATTACATTGATGTATACAAATTTATATGTCTTAATTGATAATATTTATGCATTAACTTATATTATTGTTACAGGTTTTAATTAAAATTGTATGGTATTTACTGGTTTTAATTAAAATTGTGTAGTGTTTACAGTATTTACAGGTTGAATTGAATAACGGGCTAAATTTTTTTACCTCCCCGACACGCGGGCGTGTGGCTATCACGCCCCACCACTCGATAGGGCGTGATTGCCACACGCCCGCGTGTCGGGAAGGCAAAAAAATAGCCTTTCCCATCCCCAACCCCTGAAAGGGCATTTTCGTCCTTTCACGGGGCTAGGGGGTGGGAATTAGTGGCTGAGTATAACAACACCCTATTTTTATCTTTATATTAACCCCCTTATTAACTAATTATTACAAACAAATCCAAAACAAAAACAAAATATCAAATCCACATCTTCCTTCTCTCACATCTCTCTTTAATTTATTTTTATTCTCTCTCTAAACACACTCACTCTTTCTATTTTCGCTCTCTAAACACACTCACATTATAAAAAGAATTAAAAAAGAGATAGATTTGAATGCCTAAAATAGAAAATAGATCTTGGAATCTATCTTAGTACGTAATGAGCCGATCATTTATGATGAAGAGGATGAGCTTCAAGAGAATGATTCGGAGTTCTTGCAGAGTGGAACCATGAAGTACCCGAAACGAGATGGATCTTCCAAAGCAGTGGCGAATACATGATTGTTCGGTTGGGGGGGGGGAGCGATTTTACACGTGGTGTGTAAAAAAACTTTATTTGATAAATCGAACTTGTTCATTTTTTTATATATACGTGTTATAATCAGAGTGGTCAATAGTTTAAGTACCAATATAAAACTTTTCAAAATTAAACTATATTGTGTTTAAGATTCTTAACATAACAATAGATGGTGTCTAATAGAAAAAAAAAACAAATTTAGATAGACCTGATAAGGCAAAAAAAATTAGAAATTTAGATTTAAGAAGGTCTAACATGCCAAAAAAGTTAGAAATTTGGATTTAATAAGTGTCTAACGGACCAAAAAATATTAAAAATTTGGATTTAGAGAATGCTTAACAGGTAAAAAAATTGGAATTTTAGATTTACAGAAGATCTAACAGGACCTGTGCCAATTTTGGGTGCTAATTCAGTCAGGGGGACCAAAACCACCACAGCCTCAAATTTTATCGAGACCGTGGGCCGAAACTACTCGTGGTCATGGTGGTTCCGGCGGCCGGAGGGGCTCAGCCCCCCCGGCCCCTGTCTCCGCCCCTGTTCCAACGAACAAGGCTTTTTTTGAATAAGCCCATTCATCTGCGCCCTACGAATTCACTCTTTTTCCTATTCAAAGATCAGCCCCCGGTCTCTGCTCCTGTGTTTTCGCATCGAGAATTCTTTGGAGACGAAGAGATGTCAAAGAGGCTTCTTACTTTCCAAACAGATCCTCGTACATATACATACATACATATATATATATAAGATATCCAGTGTGACAATTTTTTTTATAGTGAGACAAGTCTTATGGTGTGACAAAGACAAATTTTGTTATTAAGTAGTGGAATGTGGTAAATTTGTAAATAAAAGGAAAAAGAAAATTGTTTTATTTTTTTCTTTAAAATGCATTTTCCCGACTTTTCCAACCACATTTTTCAAAAAAAATTTATACCGTTGATCGGAAAAATGTATTTTAAAGAAAAGAAATAAAACAATTTTCTCTATTTTTTTTTTTTTTATTTACAAATTTGCCACCTTGTCCTTTTTTCAATTATCATCAAAACTACGTAGTTTTGTTATGTCACACAATAAGCTCCTTGTCACACCCTAACCCATTTTCACACTGTATCTCACCCCTATATATATATATAAAGGATGGTTTATCAAGAATACGCAACAAAAACAGCAAACATCAAAACATTCATCTGGTATTCCTTCATCCATTGATCCATATACAAGCCATGTATGTATTCATAAAACTTTTATTGACCTTCACACAGAAAGAAAAGAGATACAGAAAAAGCATCAAACACATACATAATTATGTTCTTAATTATCCTAAATTAATGAGTATTAATTGGTGAGGATGTGGTTTTCAAGAACCTTGTAGAAGTTCATAATCTTGTCAGCATTAGCATTGATTTCATCTTCATCAAGTTTACAATTAGCCTTTGGAACATACTTGAAGCAGCTTTTGATAACGGAACCTCCATTAGAGGAAGCTTCAACTTTCACCACCACTGTTATTTTTTCAAGTTTGTCTGACCATGGATCTGCTTCAATTATACTGTATCCAATCGTAAAATTCTCCTTGTCTATTGTTTCTGCTTTTGTCGTAAAAAACTTGAACACGCTACCTGCATATTTACACCATCAATTATATAACAAAAAATTGTAATTATAATTATCAAATATTAATATAAAGTGTAGTTTTAACTATTAGGGAGTGTTTGTTTTGGGGTCTTTAGGAATGGGAATGGGAATGAGAGGGTTTCATTCCTTTTGTTCTTGTTTGTTTACAAAAAAAAAACTATTCCCTTTACTCATTTTAGATTAAGCCATTAAAGGTCCACTTCATATTAATAGCTGACACACCCCCACACACGAAAGCATACTTGGGCTTGAAGCGTGACAACACAGGCTCATATTACCATGTCCTGCAAATAACTCAACAAATGAGGCTGCCAGGAATCGAACCCAGGACCACTTGGTCACACTGGCTCTGATACCATGTCATGGAACCGATTTAACTAAAAGCTCGAACTGATAGTTAAGGCCCAATCATAAGATCTATGATTGGGCCTTGAACTACCAGCTCGAGCTTTTAGTTTAATCGGTTCCATGACATGGTATCAGAGCCTCTAGGACCAAACGGTCGAGGGTTCGAGCCCCGACAACCTCATTATTGTGCGGAATTAAAAACACATGGCGGGATGGGCCTGTGTTGTGCACGCTGCAAGCCCAATGGGCATTTGCGTGTGGGGGTGTGTTGAAGAATAATATAAGATCTATGATTGAGCTTTAACTATCAGTTCGAGCTTTTAGTTCAATCGGTTCCATGATAATTACCCCATGCCCTCTAGGGAATTGGATTCCCTTTATCCCCATTCCCTTTCCTAAACATATCCAAACACATAGATGAATTAATGGTTATTCCTTTCCTTCCTTTTGGTTTCCCTTATTTGATTCCTTTTCCCTTACCCTTTGTGAACCAAACGCCCCCTTAGTTCAAACAGTGTAACAGAGCCTTTTGATCAAGTTTTCAAGGTTTGATGCAACTTTCGTTTGTTTGTTGATTAAATTGCATATTCAAAACCAGTTAGCATTCACATGCGGAGCCTGTGTTATTAGATATTAGGCATTACATTCATTTGAATCCTTAAATTAAAGCTTCAAAATCATCAACCAGGTACTTGAACTAAGCAAATACCATCAATTGATTCCTCATCCTATCCTAAAATCAGAAACTGTGACTATTTGATATAAGCCATAATAATATTTGTGTTGGTTCAAAATGGGTTTGGGGAAGATGGTTTGAAACTGTTCAGCCGAATGATTTTCTATGAGGCCTCAATTGATGATTTTTGTTTAGAATGTGGACTCAATTGATGAATCTTAGTTAGTTCAGGGACCTGATTGATGATTTTAATAGTTTAAGGTTCTAATTAACTTTGAAACCTTAGTTTAGGGAGTCAAATAGGTATTATGCCTAGACATTAATATGAATTGTAACTATCTTACGCTTTTAGTTCAATTGGTTTAATGATAGGGAAAATTACAAAACTAGGTCAAATGGAAGATCCATTTACATATTAAACCCATTTACTCAACCTATTACATATCTAGACTGATTTTGTGTGACTTTCCCATAATACCCTCAATATTTACGCGCGTCTCGTCCCCTCCCGTCTGACTTCGCAAATTCCATATTATGCGAAGCCTGCGAAGCTAATGTTCATAATAATTGATGAATTTAGTTCGCATATGCAAAGCCTGCGAAGCTAGAGTTTGATTTATTTGATGAATTTAATTCGTATATGCGAAACCTGTATATGTTTTTTAGCTAATTCGCGAAGTGGTATATAACAAAAAAATTGCAAACAACAAAGGATTCTAATATTAAAATCATAACATTATCAAAATTTACAATAAGATTGCCACAATAAACTCTTAACAAATCATCTCATAATACATAGGCTACTATTCACTAAGATTGCCACAATAAACTCCTAACAAATCACTTCATTATACATAGGTTATTATTAATCACAGAGGGATGGACGTGTCCCACGGTGTAGACTCTTATTCACAACTGACGGTTGGAAGTCCAGGCATTTTCGAATGGATGTCTCTCATGGCACCCTAACACACCGACTTCCAGGAATGAATATTACGTATTCAACCACCTTCAGAAAAATTTAATCGTGTTAGTCAGAAAAAAGGAAGATTTGGCTTCGCGAAACGACGATTCGCTAAGTATGCGAACATAAATGTGCAAGGAATGTGACGCTCTGACTTCGCGAAACAATGATTTCGCGGAGTCTGTGAGGAGAAATGTGACGCTCTGGCTTCGCAAAACGTTGAATTCACAGAGTCTGCGAGAGAAATTTATCGAATTACCTCGCAAACTTCACGTAATCAGCGTTTCGCGAAGTGAAATCGATAAATTTCTCCCCGAAGACCTCGCGATAACCGCATATGTTAAGTGGATTTATGGGGGAAAACGCAGAAAAAACAGCATATACTTACATTTTTTTATGAACCCAATATGATAAACTGGGAAAAACGATGAAAATAACGTAGATTCACCATTTTTTCGAACGAGCAGGAAATAGAAGATGAAGAACCATGACTTCGTTTTCTAGGATTAGGAAGTTGCAGAATCAAGAGATGAAGAGAGGAAGAAGAGAAATTCATTGTGATTTGGAGAAATGAACCAGATTTCGTGGAATTTAAAGGAAGATAGGAAGATCAAAAATCTTGGAATCATTAATGGAGGAGCTGCCGCCGTTTCGCGCAACCAAGGAGAAGAGGGGATAGAACGTTCACGTAAGGGAGGAAGTGGGAAAGTTAGGGGTATTATGGGAAAGTCACACAAAATCAGTCTAGATATGTAGTAGGTTGAGTAAATGGGTTGAATATGTAAATGAGCCTTCTATTTGACCTAGTTTTGTAATTTTCCCTTAATGATATTGAAACTTTATCTATAAACGTGAACTTTTTGTTCAATTGGTTCCACGACATGGTATTAAAACCTTTTTGACTCAAGTGACCAAATGTTCGATTCCTGACAACTAAATGGCAAGACATGGTAAAGTGGGTCTCAACATTAACTATTTGGAGCAATCTGGAAAAAATATTAGGATAAAGTGCAAAAATACTTTTAATAAGCAATTTTACTCATAACTTTTGAAATTGTACAATTTTATTCCTAAAGTGGTCAGCCAAGAGTAATTTTACTCTAACATTGATAAATTCGGTTAATTTGAAAAATTATTATAGAACACATCTATTTTGTTTTTTATTCTGCGTCAGTTTGCATATCCATTAGATCTAAGAAAATCACATTTTTTATGATTTAATAATAGAATTAGATATTAATATCTTTTAAATTCCACAAAATATTTGAATTTTTCATGTAACTCATACAAAAAATAAAATAATATTTTAATTTTTTTAATTTTTTTCACGTCTATTCATATATTTGTGATTTGTCACTAATGAAATGTAGATGACAAAATTCATCATTGATGAGACAGTTTGATGAATTATTTATCAAATTGACCCAATTTGTCAATGTTAGGAATAAATTTACTTTTTACAATGTTAAGGATAAAATTGTTCTTGACTATCAACGTATATTTTTGCACCTTATACCGAAAAACTTTGTAAGAATAATAATAATCTCGTAATTAAGTAAGTAATTTAATTACCTGCATGAGAAGCAAAGTTAATCTTCTTGATGGTGCCAGGACCTCCATTTCCTTCGTGGTTTTCAACACTAATATGGGGGACATTCTTGTGAAGAACATGATGGTTTTCAGGGGAGAAAATGCTAAACATAGTTGTTTGAGGGACTGCAGTGGTAATTTCCCTCTCAATAGTCAAAACACCCATATTTGATTATATATTTAGCTAAAAACTTGATTTATGAATGTTTTTGAGATGAGGAAATGCAAAGAATGAAGCCAACTATTTATAGAATTAATTGGATTCCATTGATAATTAGAAAGGGAAAATTATAAAACTAGGTCAAATGGGAGGCTCATTTACATATTTAACTCATTTACTAATCCTACTACATATCTAGACTGATTTTGTGTGACTTTCTCATAATACCCTCAACATTTACGCGCGGCTCGCTCTATCCCGTCTGACTTCGCATATTCGACCATATGCGAAGCCTGCGAAGCTGATGTTTGGATTTACTTAATGAATTTAGTTCGCATATGTGAAGCCTGCGAAACTGAAGTTTGTTTTGCTTGATGAATTTAGTTCGCATATGCGAATGCTGGATATGACTTGAAGCTAATTCGCGAAGTGGTATATAACAAAAAATGGCAAACAACAACGGATTCTAACATTAAAATCATAACATTATCAAAATTTACAAGAAGATTGCCACAATAACAACATTCTAATCATAACATTATCAAAATTTACAACAAGATTGCCACAATAACAACATTCAAATCATAACATTATCAAAATTTACAACAAGATTGCCACAATGAACTCTCCTAACGAATCATTTCAAAGTGAACCTAACTAATCCGGTACCAATCTTGAAACGGATGAGTAATCTTGGTGGGCACCGTGAGATACATCCATCCCAAAAGGTCTGGACTTCCAAACCTTTTGGGATGAACGTGTCGCACGGTGCACACCAAGATTACTCATCCGATTCAAGATTGGTACCGGATTAAGTTAAGTCCACTTTGAAGATTGGTACAATGGGATGGACGTGTCCCATGTGCACCCCAAGATTGACAAAACCTCTCCTAACCAACCACTTTAGGAGGGAATGTGTCAGTCTTGGGGAAGTTCATCCATCTACAGGAAGGAAAATCATCTCCCCTGCAGCCTAGTACGCCGCCTTCCAGAAAGGGATATTACGTATTCAACCATCTACAGAAAAAATTAATCGTGTTAGGCAGGGAAAAAGACGATTTTGGCTTCGCGAAATGAAGATTACCGAAGCATGCGAATGTAAATGTGCAGGGTTTTACTTCGCATATCGATGCTTTCGCGAAGTCTGCGAGGTCAGAAACGTGACTATCTACGTCGTATATCGATGCTTTCGCGAAGTCTGCGAGGTCTGAAACGTGAGGATCTATTCGCAGACTTCGCGAACTAATCGATTCGCGAGGTAGATCCATACATTTCAGACGCTTTCTCTTCGCATATCTTCGCGAAATCAACGATTAACGAAGTAGATCGTCACTTTCCAGGCTCGTTCTCTTCGCAAAGCTTAGCGAAACCATCGATTGCGAAGTGAATTCATGAAAAAAACGCAGAAAAAATAGATACTTACATTTTTCGCCCCTTTCACCCCCAAAAGCGACAATAACAATATGATAACATCGGAAGAACGAAGGAAATAACGTAAAAAACCATTTTTTTGATGGTAACAAGAAGAAAGAAACCAAGCAACGAACAGGAAGATGAAAAACCATGGCTTCGTTTTCTAGGGTTGGGAAGTTGCATAATCAAGAGATGAAGAGAGGAAAAAGAGAAATTCATTGTGATTTTGACTAAATGGTGCAGATTTTGTGCAATTTAAAGGAAGAAAGGAAGATCAAAAGTCTTGAAATCATTAATGCAGGAGCAACTTTTCGCATAACCAAGGAGATAGGGGGAGCGGCGATTCGCGAGTGGTGGAAGTGAGAAGGTTAGAGGTATTATGGGAAAGTCACATAAAATCAGTCTAGATATGTAGTAGGATTAGTAAATGGGTTAAATATGTAAATGGGCCTCCCATTTGACCCAGTTTTGTAATTTTCCCAATATATAATAGGCTTAATACATTATTTACCCTCTAAACTTGTCCAAAAAGTTTGATTGACCCCTGAATTTTCAAAGTGTCCAAATAGCCTCCTCAACTTGCATAAAATGTCCAGTTAGCTCCCTGAACTTGCGTAAAATGTAATCAATTGATCAATCGGTTGCAAAAAAGTAAGTTAAATGCGGAAGATATATTCCACGCATCTTAGAATGTTAGTACATAATTCAAAATTAGATTAAAGTTGAAGTTATTACTTGCTGAACTATAAAACTTGTCTTCTCTAATATTAGAACCACATACCCCGATCTTTGTCGTTTTACTTTTTTTAAAACGCGTGCAATAGATCTTCTGCATTTAATTTACTTTTTTGTAACCGAATAATCAATTGATTACATTTTGTGCAAGTTTAGAGGACTAATTGAATATTTTATACAAATTTACGAAACTATCAAACAATACTTTAAAAGTTGAGAGTATCAGTCAAACTTTTCAAACAAGTTGTGAAAGTAAGCCTGTATATAATTATAAGTATGACATCCGATTCCATTTCATCACCATATTCTTTGTTATGTCACATTAATGTATAATTCAATTTAATTAATTACAACTTACTAATTAAAGTAATTAGGACTACCGGCCAAATTTAATTAATATAAGCATATTACAGATCATAGGGCTTCATACATTATTAATTAGCACTACCATTTTACTTACGGTTTGTATTTGTAGCTTAGTCTGTCGGAAGAAATCTCAAATTCGACACCCATTAAATAAATTTATATAAAGAGATGATGAATTTAATTGATATCATTTGAAATAAACATTGACACGTGGAGTGTTAATAACCTTCGGATCCAGTTACCACGTGGAAGTAGGGATTTGCATCGGTTTAGAAACGAACCAAAAAAACCGAATACCAAAATTATTAAAATAGTTCATACTAATACCGAACCGAATAATATATAAATTGATGTTCGATGCCGAAGAGAAGGAAGAGATCTTGGAAGTGGTTTTTCTTATCATCCGATAAAAAAAATAAAACCTATTAAAATGCTACTTCTATTCTATATGCCCTTGAAAAAGGTGCTTAACCCACATGAACTTTTCAGAATATTTTAAGTGTAAGTAACATAGGGGTACTCGAACCGAATGGTTTTGAACCGAACAAACCGAATTTAATTAAAAAATAAAAACAATAAATAAAAATCACTATAAATTTACCTCAACAATAAAAAAAAGGTAATGAATTTATTAGTCCCTATATTTTGATAAAACACACTGTTTAGTCTCTGTATTTTCAAAAAACACATGGTAAAGTCCCTAACCTTTTTCTTAGTGAACTGTTTAGTCCTTCCGTCCGTTTGTTAGATTTTTTTACTGTTTATGAATTCGGAAATGACTAAATTACTATTTTCTATTTATTTGTCAAAAACAATTCACACCTCTATGTCTTTCTCTCACAACTCGCGCTCACAAAAAAATGGAGAAATGATTGAATCCCTAACTCATAATTGAATCACTCATGCTCACTCTTCCTGTTTGAATTGAAGATAGAAATCGACTCAAATCTCTCTCGCTTACTCTTTCTGTTCGAATTGAAGGTGGAAATCCTCTTACTCTCAATGGTGAGTTTAATTTCCTCCATATTCTCAACTCATGTTAGGGACTAAACAGTTCACCGAAAAAACGTTAGGAACTAAACAGTTCATCGAGAAAAGATTAGGGACCTTACCGTGTGTTTTTGAAAATACAGGGACTAAACAGTGTGTTTTGTTAAAATATAGGGACTAATAAATTAATTACCCTAAATAAAAATATACAAAAATCTTATTCGGTCGGTAACCGAAACGAAATTTTTCGATTAAATAACATTCGGTTACCAATCTTATTCGGTTCGGTTATGAAAATAGCACAAATTTCGGTTCTATTAGTAACCGAACCGAACCGAACCGATGCTCACCCCTAATTTTAGATGTGGAATGTCAGTCCATCCTTAAAGGAATGGCTGTCCGGCCCCAATTTTTAGAATTCCAATCTATCAATCTATCCCTCGTTGCCGATTGACTGACTCTATCTCAGAAGTTGATCCATAATTGAATAGAAGATTTTTGGTAAATCAATCATTTAAATCCAGAATTAAATATACGATGATTCATTTAGAAATTTACTAGATTGAAATTTTATGACGGTAAAAAAAATTTAAATCCAATATCATATTCAACATAAATTTATAACTTTACGGAGCGTTTGGTATTCTATTAATGGGATATGGATAAGAATAAAGATTGGGATATGGACAAAGATAAATAGTTGGGATAAAGATAAAAATATAATTCGAGAATTATTATTCAATGTTTGGTACGTGAGATAGGGATAAGGATAAAATAATATATTTTACTATTTTAACATTATTTAAACTACATAACATTAATTTGAGGGATAAGATGGACTTTTCCATCCTATTAAAATCGCAGGACCTTATCCCACCTCCTTATACCACCTCCCTCCTGGGTATAGGATTTGAGGGATAAGAGACTTATCCTTCATCTGTCTCACTCTTCTATCTCACAAACAAACGCATGATAACTTATCTCGTATTTTTTATCCCTATCTCACCTCCTATATCCCTCCTAACAAACACCCCGTTAGTGGTTAGACTGTTCACCACTTTTAACAACACTTAGGCCTCGTTTGTTTGGAGGAAAATATTGTGTTTTGAAAAATTTTATGCAGAGAAAATATTGTGAAGGAAAAGAAAATATTTTTCTGCGTTTGGCAACAACATTGGAAAATATTTTCCAACTACTAAATATAGATTTTTTGTATTTTTTTTATTTGCAATTGTATATATAAAAACATAAAAAAGAGATTCACATGTATTAAGTACAAATTAAGCACAAAAAACACATATAAACTGTAAGGTATCGTTTGGTTCGCGGAATGGAATAGAATTGCTATTCCAAAGAAATAAAATAGCAAAGAATGAAATAGAAATTTCTTAGGAATAAGTATTCATATGTTTGGTTGATAGAATAAGATAGAATAGAATATATAATTTTTCTTTCAAAAGACAACATTACCTTCAAATCTATTATTATAAATTGTACGTTTTCGTGTTTTCACGTTTAGTTTTTCGGTTTTTCTCTTTTTCCCTTTTTCTTTTTTTTTTTGCATTTTGTTACTTTTTTGTGTTATTCACGTTTTTTTCCATGTTTTTCTTTTTTTCACGTTTTCTTGTTTTTTTACGTTTTCGTGTTTTGTTTGCATTTTTCGTCTTTTCATGTTTATCGTGTTTTTCACATATTGTCACGTTTTTGTGTTTTAGCATTTTTCGCGTTTTCGTGTTTTTCGTATTTTTTCACGTTTTCGTGTTTTTTTGTATTTTTCATGTTTTTGTATATTTCGTGTTTTGTCACTTTTTCGCATTGTTCATGTTTTGTACTTTTCAAGTGTTTGCTTCTTTTTTTGCATTTTTGTGTTTTTTCGAGTTTGTTCACCTTTTCGTGTTTTTTGCGGGTTTTTTTTTCATATTATCGTGTTTTGTAACGTTTTCACGTTATTCATGTTTCATATTTTTCGTATTTTTATATTTTTTAATGTTTTTTCCATTTTTCTGTAAATGCGTATGTTTTGCGGAAAATGTTTTACCCTTTTGAAAATGGTAAAACACTTTCACTTATTTCTTCTTTCCTTTTCCATTGACTTACTACTTATTTTTCCTTGACTTATTTTCCTGCCCAAACAAACACTGAAAAATTAAGAAAATATTTTCCTGCAGAATATTTTCCTCCAAACAAACAGAGCCTATAAATACACTATTTTCTCTCTTTGCTCGGGATTGATCGCACGCCACTCAAACCCTATGTACCCTAGAAGTGATTTTATTTAGGTTGAAGAAGAAAAGAGATTTGAGGATTGAAGCTAGTTTAGGAATTTCTAACCTTATGACCAGTGGTGGATCCTGGATTTCCGAATAGGGGTTAATTTTAATCTAAAATTAGAAAAAAAAAATATTCATGCATATATTAAAAAGTAAAATCAAACTATATAAAATTTTAATTATATTGATAAATGTTAAAAAGTATTTGTTACATATACTATATTACCGATAAATGTACCTATTTTTAACAGCGGGAGAGCTATCGATGGGTGGCAAACTTAGTATTAGAGACCCCGAATTTTGAAAATGTAGTAAAATGGTTTCATCTTCAATACTGTTAAAAACAATATTCTCAATGTAGCACAACAAGGAATTTGTGAGATAGGCTCATCCCACCATATGTGTTTTTAATTTCACAAATTAATGGGATTATCAGGACTCGAACCCTCGACCATTTGACTCAATCATAGATGGCGTAATACAACACCGGCTCTCTGAACTTGTCCAAAATAGTAGATTGACTTCCTGAACTTTGTAAGTGTATCACCAGCTCCCTAACCTTGCTTATTTCGTATCACCAGCTCCCTAAACTTGTCCATAAAAGTAGATTAGCTCCCTGAACTTTGTAAGTGTCTCATCAACTCCCCAAACTTGCTTATTCTGTAACAACTAAATACAAAAACCATAATTCTAACTCTCGATCCTCATTCATTCAATCTCTCAAACCTAAAACATTAACTCTTATAATAGGTTGAAAGGTAGGAGAAGCAAAAAAACTACCTCTCGAATAGATGAAGATGTATTTTTAGAATTTAGGTTTAATAAATTTTTGTATTTAGTTGTTACAGAATAAGCAAGTTTAGGGAGTTGGTGAGATACTTACAAAGTTCAGGGAGTTAATCTACTTTTATAGACAAGTTTAGGGAACTAGTAATACGAAATAAGCAAGTTTAGGGAATTGGTGAAACACTCGCAAAGTTTAGGAATCAATCTACTATTTTAGACAAATTTAGAAAACTAGTATTGTATTAGGCCATCATAGATCTTGTAGGAATCTCTGACACAACTATCTGAAAATACTCGTTGTTTAAGAATAAAAACCTTAAATTATATTCTTGAACCAATTAATTAATCAAATTTATAAAAGAAAAAACTTAAATTTTAAGATATTAATTATGTCACTATCATTTATGTGAAAAGTCAATCTTATAATTATTGAGTGAGAAATATGGATATATGCCAAAATAAAAGTCAACTTAATTTGGAAATAACAATATAATCGATTAAGTACATGATATTGTAATGTAATGTTAATAAATTAAGGTAAAGTTCAAATAAAACCCACGTGGTTTCACTAATTTTTAGATAAAGGACTGTGCTTTACTTTTTGTCAAAACAAGGACTGAAGTTTTTAAATTTAGCAAAATAAGACTTTTTCGATTGATACTATTAAAATCACCCTTGACGATTTCAAAAATGACATATTTAAAAAACTACTAATATTCTAAGCAACTTTAATTCTTCAACTTTTTTATTTCGAGATTATTTAGATGATATTTGGTAAAGAGAGAGAAAGTTAATGTTTAGAGAGAGAAAGTTCCAAAAAAGATGATTTTCGAAAATAAAAAATGTAGTTACATAGAAAATATGGCATTGAACAACTTTAATTCTAGAAAATTTTCAATTTCAGGTTGTTAAAGATAATTTTAATAGTATTATTAAAAGTGTGAAACCGCAATCCTTGTTTTGAACTTTACCCATAAATTAATAATTAATTAAGAATAAATGTGGCTAGCAGTGGATGCAATAGTCTACCATCATTAATATAATTAATTAGTCAAATATAGTTTATTAGTTTAAAAAAATCAATAATAATAAATTCAATATGGATTAGTATTAATGTAGTGCTAAGTTAAAGTTAAGGGTAGGTTAAAGTGATAAAAGTAACTAAGAAGCTTGGTTTTGATAATTCAGGATGGTAGGGGTCATGGTGGTGGTATTGCTTTACTGTGGAACAACTCAGTCAATATTGACGTTTTATCTGCTTCGGTAAATTTTATTTATGTCTTAGTCTCTATCCCTCAAGTTCCACAATGGAGATTAACTGGCTTTTACGGCTTTTCGGAACGGAGTCGTAGGAGGGATTCTTGGCAATTACTGAGCTCATTATTAGGCAACAATAACCGAGCTTGGTGCTGCATCGGTGATTTTAATGACATTGTTAGTCCGGATGAGAAGCGGGGAGGACAGATTCGACCATATTGGTTAATGGAAGGTTTTCAGTCAACTCTTGAGAATTGTGGTTTATCTACTCTTCAAATGAAGGGATATCAGTTCACTTGGGAGACGGGGAGGGGTACTCAGCGCTGGGTAGAGGAAAAACTTGATAGAGCTGTTGTCAATTCAAATTGGAAGGAACAATTCGGTAACTCGCTTCTACAGAACCTATCAGCGGCGTGTTCTGATCATTCTGTTCTATTGCTCCATCTTAAAATATGGCTCAAGGTTCCAAAAATTAAAAGATTTCAGATTTGAGAATGCGTGGTCCAGAGAGAGAGGTTGCACGGATGTAGTTCGGGGCTCATGGGAGTCAAGCGCAGGGAAATCTATCACTGCTAAACTATGGGAGTGCACCAACGCATTAAAGCTTTGGAGCAGGTCGGTTGATGGTAATCTACAAAAACGGGTGGACAGTCTAAGAGCGCAATCCGAAGCGCTGCGTTTTCGCTCTGATCAGTTGGGGATTGAACTGTTTCCAACTGTGAGGGCTGATTATGTAAATGTTTTACAGCAACAAAAGGACTTTTGGAGGCAACGGGCTAAGTTACATTGGCTTCAGGAAGGGGATGCTAACTCTAAATATTTCCACTCCTATGCCTCCTCTAGAAAGCGGTACAATTCCTTCAAAGAACTTCGAAACGATGCAGATATTCCATGCAACTGGGGATCGGGTCTAGAAGACATCCTGTTTAATTATTTTCAGAATATCTTCACCAGCACAGGCAGTATAGCAGATGAAATTTTCTCTAGTGTCAATTCGCGGGTATCAGCAGTTGATAATCTTTACCTATGCAAACCGTTCGAAGCAGATGAGGTGAAAGCTGCATGCTTTGATATGCATCCAGATAAGAGTCTCGGACCCGACGGATTGAACCTTGCGTTCTTTCAAAGGTTCTGGCACATTATCGGCGCTGACGTCGTTTCCGATTGCCTTTCTATCCTTCAATCTTGCCAGCTACCTACTGCACTAAACGAAACATTGATTGTTCTTATCCCTAAGAAACCCAATGTTGAAAAGGTAACGGACCTTAGACCTATTGCTCTCTGTAATATCCTGTTTAAGATTATATCAAAGATGTTAGCTAATCGGTTCAAGAAGATACTACCATCAGTAATTTCAGACTGTCAAAGTGCATTAATAAAGGGTCATCTGATCTCTGATAATATTATTGCTGCATATGAGGTTATCCATCATCTAAAAAATAAAAGGCAAGGAAAGCACGGAATCTCAGCACTAAAGCTAGATATGAGCAAAGCGTATGATCGGGTTGAGTGGAAATTTTTATGGGATATGTTACAGATAATGGGGTTCAGTAGTATGTGGATCAACTGGATGAAAATGTGCGTGGAATCAGTGAGCTATACGATTACCCATGACGGTAGGGAGATTGGTCCAATTATCCCATCCCGCGAACTCAGGCAAGAAGACCCCCTTAGCCCTTTTCTTTTCCTCATCTGTGCTGAGGGATTATCCTCTCTCCTACAGATTAAGGAAAGAGCTGGGTTGGTTCATGGCTGTAAGGTGGCACGGCTAGCGCCAAGCATATCTCATCTCTTTTTCGCAGACGATAGTTACTTGCTTTTTCGCGCCAACACTGAAGAATATACTATAATTCACCAATGCCTGTTAGCATACGAGAAAGGATCGGGTCAATGCATCAACTACAGTAAGTCTGCGCTATTTTTTAGCTCGAATTCCAGTACTGCTGATAAAACTGCTGTTTGCAATGTATTGGGTATCCCTGAAGTTCATGAGCTCGGATTTTATCTTGGAGCACCGGCAATTGTGGGAAGAAATAGAACCCATGCTTTTGGTTTTCTTAAAGAGCGTATCCGCAACCGCCTAAACAACTGGAAGGAGAAGTTTCTGTCACGGGCGGGGAAGGAGGTGCTTATTAAATCAGTTCTTCAATCCATTTGGAGGCCTGTGGTTCAGACGGCTTCGTGATTTCAACATGGCTCTTTTGGCAAAACAAGCTTGGAGAATTTTGCAGTGCCCTCAATCTCTTGTGGCTCGTGTGCTCCATGCCCGTTACTTTCCTGCAACAGACTTCCTTCATGCAGACGTTGGCCACAATCCATCGTTTGTCTGGCGGAGCATCCACTCAAGCCGACAGCTTTTAGTAAAAGGTTTACAACGGAAGATTGGAGATGGGTGCATGACTCGTATTAGGGAGGATCCTTGGCTCCCCGATCTGATAAATCCTAAAACCACATCTGCAATTCTCAGTGACCTTCCTATTGGTAGTGTCCACGATCTCCTAAGCGAAGATAACTCATGGAATCGGCCTCTGATACATGTATTATTCAATTTGCGGGATCAGAGGTTAATTTTCTCTATACCTCGACGGAACACAATGACAGATGACAGTTGGTATTGGAGGTTTGAGGCAACGGGTATTTATACAGTAAAGTCCAGCTACAGATTGCTTAGCGAAATTCCCCAGACTGAGCAAAACAACACCATTAACTGGGACAACCTGTGGAAGCTACAAACTGCTCCTAAGATAAAGAACTTTCTTTGGAGACTCTTGTCAGGTTGCTTACCGGTACTGAGTAACCTTCAGCGTCGTCATAACAATTTATCTTCGTTGTGCCCACTTTGTGATCTAACCAGCGAAGACGAAACACATATGTTTGTACAATGTCCATTTGCTCAAAGTGTATGGTTCAGCTTCTTTGGAGATGGCCGGATGAACAATGTGTGGAGTATTGAAGCATGGGTGAATAATTTGATCAATGTGGATAATGGTACCTCAGGAAACAAACAAGTTTTTCTGCTGTGGAGTTTATGGACTAATAGGAATCGGAAGGTTTGGTAGCAAGTTCAGTCTTCTGCTATAAATGTAGTACAACATGCTGCACGTGATGCTGCAGATTGGAGCGCTGCAAGTGAGTCTCGCAAATCTGCTTCCCAACCAATTGTTGCTGCTGCAATTCGTGGTGATACGGCTGCAGTTCCAACTTGGCGTCGACCAGCAGAAGGTAAAACAGCCTGCAACGTTGACACAGGAATCTTCACGGACAAGGGCTATAGCTCATTCGGCTTTCTAATAAGGAATAGCAGGGGGGAATGCAGTTTTGCCTCCCATGGAGCATTGTCAGGTTGTTTTGAACCAATCATCGCTGAAGCAATGGCAGTGAAGGAGGCGCTCTCATGGCTAAAAGACAATGTCATCACCAATACGGAAGTTCGGACAGATTGCTTATCCGTGGTTCAGGCCATTCATGGAGGAAACCACATTCTTTCTTACTTATCAGACATTGTTTTTTATTGTGTTAATTTACTTAGCAAGCTAGATAATACATCTATCTCTTTTGTTAAACGTTCAGCGAACTGTGCGGCTCATAGCTTAGCTAGAGCGGTCAGTTCTGAGTCTATTCGTGAGGAATGACATAATTGTCCTCCTCCCCTAGTTTCTATTGTTCTTGCTGACAGCAGCTATTAATAAAGTTCCTTTTTTCTTCAAAAAAAAAAAAAAAAAAAAAGTTAAAGTTAAGGGTTAGGCTATGTTTACTTTGTTTTTGACAAAGTAAGTTTTATTTTGTTTTTTCCATCATTGGATGATGATGAACTTTGACAAAGTAAGCTCATCTAACGGTAGAAAAAACAAAGTAAAGCTTACTTTGTCAAAAACAAAGTAAGCATAGAAAGCATCCTAAGTTAGGGAAATCTTAACTAGGAGAAATTAAATAATATTTTCAGAGTAATATATGAGGTAAAAAGTATCATTAGGTTCCTGATGTTTCATTTTTTGGTTCATTAAACTCTTGATTTTTTATTTGGATACATTAAGTCTCTGATCATTTATTTTTGGTCTCACTAAGCCCTTAATGACCATAAAAAGTAAATTTGAACATAAAATTTGGTTAATAGACTGTTATTCATTGTACCTCCATTCGAAATTTGTATTTTTTCACTGTTTGAAAGCAGTTTTAGATGTGTCATGTGACTATAGAAAAACTGTAAAAATCTTAATCCAAACTGTAAAAAATATTTTTTTTAATAATTTCAAATACAGATGAAGTTAATAATGTATTTTTAACAAAATTAGATGTTCACAACTTACTGATTTGGTCATCAAGATTAAGGGCTTAATAAATCAAAAAATAAAAGATCAGGGACCTAATGATACCTTTCGCCTATATATAAGTGTAAATTAAAACAAAAAACCGCTTCTGGATACATTTTCTTTTTTTATCAATTTTTATGTCTATGGTTTTTGTTCCCGACAAGATGATTGAGTTAATTATAAGTAGATGTCTTGTAGTTTCATCGATTTGCATATGAGTATTTGTGGTATTTTTCTTTTTGCAAATAAAATTACGTGGTTTGTAAAATTTTGCATTTGGGTTCACATTGTCAGGGTTTGGTCAATAATGACCTCAAATTAAAAATTTCAAGAGTTAAATAATATTTTAAGTAACTTTAATTCTACAACTTTTTAGGTTTGAGATCATTTATGTATTGTTTTTTATGAGTGAGAAAGTTAATGTTTAGAGAGAGAAAACTCCAAAAATTATGATTTTGAAAAATTAAAAATATGATTTCATAGTAAATATGATATTAAACAATTTTAATTCTTAAAAATTTTCATTTTGAAGTCGTTACAGACAAATAACACATATATCCATCTGTAAATCAGCAAAACCACGGAACATCTACTCATAATTAACCCTAATTTATATGAACTATTTGAATTTAGAAATTTATTAACAAGGAATTTGATTTATTCTTGTTTGGATTCGAGGAAGAGAGTTTTGCGTAGATCAATTGTCCTTAATTTGAGTCAAAATTTCATCCAAAAAAAATTGAGTCAAAATGACTATCTTGGAGGAGAAAGAAAGTTAAATTGTCCCGATTATTCATTTTAGGCTGTGGAATGGCCGTCCATCCTCAATTTTCCGCATTTTAATTAATCTATCTATTTATCCCTTGTTGCAGATTGGATGTCCAACTTAAGTGGATAGACCATCCGCCCACTTTGAAAATTCAGGGATCAAGTTCAAATTTTTTAGATAAATTCAGAGCAAATGATACAGGACTAATTAATTAGACAAATATTAGTCTAAATAAATCAATAAAAGAAAATTCAATATGGATTAGTTTTAATTTACGGTCTGTCTACTTGTTGTTTGTTGTTACTTTTGGAAAAGGTTGATTTTCCAAAAAGCATGGATTTCCTGCTTTCGTAAAAAATTACTTTTCAGCTGTAAAATTCAAACAAGAGTTGTCTACCCAAACATCAAAAACTACATTTTAAAGTGAAAATGCAAAAAATGAGGTGAAAAGTAGGTAAATAAATACTCCCGCAGTGTTAAGTTTAAATCTTAACCGGGAGAAATTCAACAATATGCTAGGAGTAATATATATAACAAATTAAAAAATAATTGCATTATACTTTATAAGAATTTTTTGGTGTTAATAATAAAAGTGTATAAATAATAATAAGGGGGCGTTTCATTCGTGTAAGGGTAACACGGAATGGAATCAAGAAAGGAAAACAAGGAGAAAAGAATGGAATGATTGAATTTCTTTTTTTGTTTGTTTCAGTTCCATAAAGAAAAAAATATACATTTAATTCCTTCGTGAGTGTTTGTTTGAAATGAGCCTCTTGTTTCTCATCCGCCGTCGACGCCCTCTCCTTCTCTGCTCCTCATTCTTTCTGGAAAATATCAGTTTTTTCCCTTCTTTTCCATCTTCCTCATAACAAAGCCCAAGTTATCTCTATCAAGTTGAGGAGGAAGAAGGAAGCTTGTCTTCCTTCTTCCTCCTCCCCCTGTCTTTGTTTTTCTTTGTGTTAGTTGTTTTCTTTTGGTGTGTATCAGTTTATTTTAGTTGGATCTATATTCTATCCGATCTCTGGATCCGTTTGAAATACATCTGTTGTTTAAGACTCTTGTTTTTGTAACCTTTTCTGTTGTAGCAAGTGCAGAAAAGGTAGATCTTATCCGTAGATCACTGGATCTACGTGGTTGCAAAAGAAATGACATAGATCCGAAATTTTAGAATGGTTCAAAGCATGAAGATTGGACTACCGTTGTTCTGCTGCGTATCTTGGATTCCGATAAATATATGCTTCAACGTTTTTCTATTTTAGTTGTACCTTTAATGGTACTTTTTGCTCTTCGTAGTCTTCTTCTTGCTCTTCGTAGTCTTTTTCATGTCCTTGTGGTTCTTGTATTAGGCTTAGCCTATATGTATGTGAGGTTTTATTCCTTACTATTGGCATCATGTACTATCAATCTTATATTTTAATGAAGTTTTAGCATTTCCTATCAAAAAAAAGAAATGAGGAAACTGAAATATTTTTTTTTAATGATAAAACTGAAATAAAATTAATCATATAAAATATATGAACCTTCTATTTAAAAGTAAAATAATTATTTTAAAATAATTAAAAATAAATATTAAAATTAAATAATATGATAAAAAGAAAAAAAATCAGATAATATATTAATTATGTGATTATTATTATTATTATTTTTGAGAAAAATTATGTCATTATCATTTAAAAACTTAGAAAAGAGTGAGAAATATACATACATTTAAAATAAGGTTAATTTTCTAGAAATACCAAAATAATTAATTAATCAAAGTCAGATTGCAAGTTAGTTACAGAATTTTAAATTCAGTAAGCATAAACTCTTTTTCAATAACTAAGGTGTGATTCAAGTTTCTATTTCTATACTTACTCAAATTGCAATGTTGCCCAAATAAGTATAAAAAGCTAAAAGCCTTAAATAAACTTTAAAAAAAAAAACATAATTAAGTCATAAACTTTACATATTTTAAGGATCAAACCTTTGATCAATTATTTTTCAATATGGAGCCTTTGATCATTGATTTTGTTATAGATTTGACGCTTATTTAACTTTTCCGTCGAGTTTGGACAACACACACCGTTAGGACGATCCTTCCTATTGACGTGGACAAATAAAAATAAGAGTTTATTTACCAGCATAGATAAAGAGTAAAAAGTAAAAGAAAATTACATAAATCAATTTCTAGTAGGTTCTTCCAAGTTCAATATTCTCCTCTCCCATTTTGCGATTTCTAGCATTAGAATCGCCGAATCAATCTTCTCCCCTAATACCAAAATCCATGCTAGCAAGTTCTTCCAAGCTCGATTTCCAGATTGAAAGAACCTCGTGGAAATCGATTTCTCTAATTTCTTTTTACTTTTTACTTTTTCTCCCCTAGTCAAGAAAGTTATTTTTTTATTTGTCCACACGGAAGTGAAAATGTCAACGTCAACATGCTTAATCCCTCAAAAGTTCGTGTTGCGCAAACTGGAGGAAAAGTTAAAATAAGGTCTGACTCCATAACAGAATCAATGATCAATGGCTCAATTTGGAAAAATAATGGATCAGAGGCTTGATCCTTAAAACAAACAAAGTTCAGAGACTTAATTATGCTTTTTACCTTCAATGTAATTTTGTTCAGTTTTGTCGGTTTTAAATTAAACCAAACCAAACCGAAAACCGAATTATCTAAAAAATAAGAACCAAACCAAGTACAATTTAGTCCAGTCCGGTTCGGTTTTTTCGGTTTGGTTTTTTCAATTTTTAGGTTTTCGGTTTGGTTCTGCTCACCACTATGATAATGTTAATAAGTTAATTAAAAACTCAATACATCACCAGCTCCCTAGACTTGTCCATAAAAATAGATTGACTTTTTGAACTTTATTAGTGTCTCACCAACTTCCTAAACTTGTTTATTTCGTATCATCAGCTCCCAAAACTTGTCCATAAAAGTAGATTAACTCCCTGAACTTTGCAAATGTCTCACCAACTTACCGAACTTGTTTATTCCGTAACAACTAAATACAAAAATCATAATACTAACTTTCGATCCTCATCCATTCGATTTCTCAAACCTACAACACTAACTCTTATAATAGGTTGAAAGGAAGGAAAAGAGAAAAAAAATTATCTCTCGAATAGATGATTCTTAGAAGTTAGGTTTAATAAGTTTTTGTATTTAGTTGTTACGGAATAAGTAAATTTAGGGAGCTAGTGAGACACTTGCAAAGTGTATGGAGCTAATATATTTTTATAAACAAGTTTAAGGAACTGGTGATACGAAATAAGCAAGTTTAGGAAGATAGTTAGATACTAACAAAGTTCAAATAACCAATCTATTTTTATAGATAAATTCTGGAAACTCGTTAAACACTAACAGGTTTAAATGTGACAATCAAATAACGTTAAAATCTACACGTTTAATTCTTTTCTTTACGAAAAAATAAAAGTGATTTTGATTTTGAAACGTTAAAAGTAAAATTCTGTTTATCAATTTGTTTGCACTGTCCAAAAAAGTTCATATGTTAAAGTTTTGACATTTATTCCAAATATATATAACAGATGTTCAAAGTTTGATAGAAAGCAAACAAGTTTTAATGAAAGAATTTGAATTTGGGTTAATTATATATAGATGCATGTAGTTTCACTGATTTGCATATGAATATCTGTCTTTTTTTTTTTTTTTTGCAAACGTAACTATGTGGCTTGTAAAATTTTCATTTGAATACACTTTGTCAGAATTTGGTCGATAACGAGCTTGAAATAAAAAATTTTAATAGTTAAATAATATTTTAAGCAACTTTAATTCTTCAACTTTTTAAGTTTGAGGTCATTTAGGTGTTGTTTTTTTATGAGAGAGAAAGTTAATGTTTAGAGAGAGAAAACTCCAAAAATTATGATTTTGAAAAATTAAAAATGTGATTCCATAGTAAATATGATACAAACAACTTTAATTCTGGAAAATTTTCATTTTAAGGTCATTATCGGCCAAATTTGACAAAGTAAAAAAATAAAATTTTTGCAAACTACAGAGTTGCGTTTGTAAAAAAACATACCATATGTATCCATCTATAAAATCCGTATAACCACATGACATCTAGTTGTAATTAACTCTTTAAATTTTGGCATAATACATCATTTGCCCCCTGAACTTGTCTAAAAAGCTTGATTGGCCCCCTGAACTTTCAAAGTGTTCCGATAGCCCCCTCAACTTGCATAAAATGTTCAGTTTGTTCCCTGAACTTGCACAAAATGTAATCAATTGATCACTCAGTTGAAAAAAAGTAAATTAAATACGGAATATGTATTGCACGAGTTTTAAAAAAAGTAAAACGACCAAAAATCGGGTTATGCGGTTTTAATATTAGAGAAGACAAGTTTTATAGTTGAACAATTAATAACTTCATTTTTAATCTATTTTTGAATTATGTAATAACATTCTAAGATGCGTGGAATATATCTTCCGCATTTAACTTATTTTTTTCGACCGAATGATCAATTGATTACATTCTATGCAAGTTCAGGGGGCTAACTGAACATTTTATGTAAGTTGAGGGAGCCATCAGGATACTTTAAAAGTTCAGGAGACCAATCAATCTTTTTGGACAAGTTCAGGGGGCAGATGATGTATTAAGCCTTAAAGTTTAATAGGGGTTAAGGTGCAAAAATAGCCATAACGTTTTGGGTCAGAAGCAATTTTACCCCTAACGTCTAAAATGGTACAATTTTACCCCTAACGTTTGTGGCCAAGAGCAATTTTACCCTAACGTTGATAATTTGAGTCAATTTCAGACACTATTATAAAACACAGATATTTTTGTTCCTTATTTTGCACCAATTTCATATCAATTCATTCTAAAAAAATGATTTCATGTTTTTTGTAATTTAATAATAGAATTAAAGATTAATATTTATAAATTCGGTGAATTTTTAATTTTTTTTGTCTAATTCGTACAAAAGACAGCATATTTTTTTTTATTTTTTTCACATCCCAACATATATTTGTCATTTGTTAGTGTTAAAATGACGTACGTGTGAAGTATAGATGGCAAGATTCATGACTGAGCAGACAGTTTGATGAATTATTTCTGAAATTGACCCAAATTATCAACGTTAGGGGTAAAATTGCTCTTGGCTAAAAACGTTAGGGGTAAAATTGCACCATTTTAGACGTTAGGGGTAAAATTGCTCATAACCCAAAACGTTAGGGGCATTTTCGCACCTTAACCCTTTTAATAGATACCAATTCATTTGTTGTCGTTTTGTCTATTTTTATATAAAGTTTAATAGTCTCATTTTTTTATACAAAGACCAAGAAGGAGAATATATAATTATCTCATGTGAAGCAACATCCTACTTACCTAATTATATTTTTAAAAATTCTTCCTATTTATGCCAAAATAAAGTCATCTCTTCTATAAAAAAAAATAAAGTCATCTTTTTTTTTCCTTTAGCAAAATACTTAAATCTTTCGTTACATGAACAAAGAAGAAATATAATAATAATAATAAATAAAAAAAAAGGAATAAAACATTATACAAGTAAATACAAGATCCACGAATTGATGAAAATGACTACAAAGAAAAAAAAAAAACTATAAAAGATATAAAAAATACAAAAAAGAAAAAAAACATAGTTCTTGTAAATCCAAATCTGTAGAAAAACATTTGCAATCCAAACTTCATCATTTAGGTCATTCCAAACATTCGAATCTGAGTCCTTTTTTGTTGCAACCACGTAGATTTATTGATTCTCGGACAAGATAAACTGTTTCCGCTCTTGCTAAATCCGAAAAAAAACATAAACGACAAAATACTAGAAAGCAAATACATTTCAGATGGATAAAGAGATCCGATAAAATATATGAACACAGACTAAAAAGAAAATAACAATAATAAAAAACATAGGAACCTAATCCGGTGTGAGAAGGAAGAACGAAGACAAACTTCCTTCATCCTGTTACAATTAATAGACTCGGAATAAAATAGTGAAGTCTAAAGTAGAGGATTACAGCAACAGAAGTTAGTTAGTTTGTTGTGAAGCTTCTAGAATCTGTTAGTTGTTATTCTTCCTGTATAAATAGAACTATGACCATATTCTGTAGATTCATTCTGTTGTAATTTCTGTTGAGATAATAATACAATTCAGTCACATTCTTTTCCTTCATACCTTGAGTTTCTAGATGGTATCAGAGCTATGAGGAAAGAATAATTCCTGGTAAATTCCGCAATTCTTGATTAATCACTCATGGTCAAGAAGGATCGAAATCGCAAAGCTAACTCATTTGCAGATTTGTTTGTTGAAGAAGAAGAAGAAATTGATTCTCATTCTCAAGCAGAAGAAATGGTGAATAACAGAAACATTGAAAATCCAGGAGGGGGAAATAATGGTGGAGACAACCGAGGTGAACATGAGAATTCCAGAAATCGTGATTACTCATTCATGGATTTGCAAAATTCAGATAATCATCCTGGCTTTTCTCTGGTAAGTGCTCCTCTCACATCCAACAACTATCTTTCCTGGCTTCGTGCTGTTAAAATTGGTCTGTCTGCCAAAGATAAATTGGAATTTGTTTTGGATGATGTTAAACCTTCTCCTCTTGATGTCAATTTGTACAAGAAATGGAAACGAACTGATAACATGGTCCTATCTTGGATCTTGGGTTCACTTTCGAAGGATTTAGTTGAATCTTTCTTATATTGCAAAACTGCAAGAGAGTTATGGCTAGAATTGGAACAGAGATTTGGTGAGACTAATAGCCCTTTGATTTACCAAATTCAGAAGGATTTGAGTACTCTTGTGCAGGGCAATCTTTCAGTTTGTGTGTATTACACCAAATTGAAAAAATATTGGGAGGATTTATCAAAATTAAGTCCAATTCCCGTTTGTGATTGTGGTACAGCCACTAAGAAAATGCAGGATATGATTGAAGCAACCAATCTGATGAAATTTCTCATGGGCCTTAATGATGTTTATGATAGTACAAGAGATCAGATACTTATGATGGAGCCTTTGCCATCTGTAAACAAGGCTTATGCAATGATCCAGAAAATGGAAAGGCAGAAACAAAATGTGGGAATGTCTACTAACAAGATTGAAATTGCTAACATGGTGACTGGTTCTACACATGGTGCTGAAGATGTAAAAGGGAAGGAAGAATTGACATGCTCCTACTGCAAGAAACCTGGGCATTTGAGAGAAAATTGTTTCAAGATCAAAGGTTATCCTGACTGGTTTAAGCCTAAAAAGAAAGGAGGAAGAAAGCAAGGTAATGCACAAGCCCACATGGCTAGCAGCAGTGCAAATGATGAAGACGTTGAGGTGGAGGAAGCCTTAGATCAATCCGCATTATTTTCCCAAATGTTCCAAAAAGAATTCTAGAAATTTATGGGTGCTCGAAAGTCAACTGAAACTGCTAATTTTTGCGTCTCAGGCTTTGCAGGTAATGTTTAGACTACTAAACAATTATCTAAAGATATTGTATGGATAATTGATTCTGGAGCTTCTTATCATATGTGTTCTGTTTTGGATCATTTTGAGAATTATCAACCTTTAGCTTTGCCCAGATCAGTAACTTTGCCTGATGGAAGTAATAGAAAAGTTATGCATACAGGAGAAGTAAAATTTTTGTGCATGCTAAAAATCACAAATGTTCTTCATATTCCCGTCTTCCAATATAATATGTTGTCAGTGGGGAAACTATTGCAGGAAACAGATATAACTGTTATTTTCTATCCTGGAACATGTGTGTTACAGGACTAGAGGACTAAGGAGATACTTGTAGTTGAATTTTTGGAGAATGGGCTTTATTTGCTTACCAAAAGATCCTTCCAAGCAGATGTTTTGGAGAAATTTTCAAGTACTAAGAAGTATATGGCTAATTCAATGCAAAGTAGTGCATCTAGTTCCTCTGTAATGAAAAGCAGTTTGTTGTGGCATTATAGGCTAGGTCATGTATCATGGCAAAAGTTGAAACATGTATCTTCAGTGAATAGTAATGAAACTTTACAGTCTTGCAATGTTTGTCCATTAGCAAAATAGCATAGGCTTACTTTCCCTAGCAGTCAAACAAGTTCTAAAATGATTCTTGAATTAATACATGTAGATCTTTGGGGTCCATATCATAGAGAATCAACTTCAGGTGCAAAGTATGTGCTAACCATTGTTGATGATTATTCAAGAGCTTTATGGACTATATTATTAGGGTCAAAATCAGAAGTAAGCTTGGCATTGCATAAGTTTCTGTTACTTGTTCATAATCAATTCAACTGTAAGGTAAAAACTATACGCGGTGATAATGGGACAGAGTTTACCAGTAAGCATTGTCAAAGCATTTTTAGTGATCTTGGTATTCTACATCAAAAGTCATGTCCTTACACTCCTCAACAGAATGGAGTTGTAGAGCAAAAACATAGACATCTTTTGAAAGTTGCTAGATCATTAATATTTCAGTCTGGAGTAACAAACAAATTCTGGGGAGAAGCAATTATGGCTCTACTCATATCATCAATCTGCTACCCGTTGAAAGTCTGAAATGGCTTACACCATTTGAAAAATTACATAACAAAACTCCTCATTATGATAACCTTAGAGTTTTTGGCTGTCAATGCTATATTACAGATGTCCATCCGCACAAGGATAAATTTTCTCCTAGAGCTTATGAAGGTATTTTTCTGGGCTACAAAGGAGGTCAGAAGGGGTTTGTGGTATACAATTTGGATTCAGGAAATATTGAAGTTTCCAGAGAAGTTATCTTTGAGGAGCATATTTTTCCTTGCAAGCCAAATCCAAAGTTGCTTGTGGATTCTGATAAGCAAGAAGTTGTTTTACCTCAACAACAAAAAGATGGATTCTTTACTAATCATTTTTCTTCTATTAATGTTGATGTTTTAGGTTCAAATGAACAGATAAATCATTCTGACCCTATGCCTACTGAGCAGATAGAGAACGTTGATACTGCTGATCATACAACAAATGTAGATGAAGGTGTTGATGCACAACAACTGAACATAATAGAAAATATTGATACAGCAGAACATGAACACAACAGTAGGCCTCAAAGGGCTATAAAGAAACCAACTTGGCTTAATGATTTTGTAGCAGTTGCAGTGCACAACTCTCAAAACTTATGTCCTTTACCAACTTTCATTCCTTCACATACTACCTTCTTAGTTAATTTGGCTGAAGATAAGGAACCTAAGTCATATGCAGAGGCAACACAAGATCCAAGGTGGATTATGGCAATGCAACAGGAACTACAAGCATTGGAAGAAAACAACACTTGGAATCTAGTTCTTCTGCCAGAAGGGAAGAAAGGCATTGCATCAAGATGGGTTTTTAGAATCAAAAGAAATCCAAATGGAAGTGTGGACAGGTTCAAGGCGAGATTAGTTGCTAAAGGTTATAATCAAGTGTATGGCATTGATTATAATGAATCATTCACTTGTTGCTAAGGTTGTGACGGTTAGAACCTTTCTGTGCATTGCAGTAGCTCACAACTGGCCAATTCATCAAATAGACATTAATAATGCCTATTTGCATGGTTTCATTGAGGAAGAATTGTACATGCTTCCACCTGAAGGATATGTGTTGAGCAATTTCCGCAAGTGCACGGTATACGCTTGTAGTAATAAAAGATATCGATCCCACAGGGAACGTTTTTCTAACAAAACTTACTTATAATCGGTTAAATTTACTTTTAGGTTTATAGTATGGAAAAATCGTTTAATCGGTTTTGGTTTTAAATTGCTAGAATGAGAATTAGATTAGAGTATGAAAACGTTAGAGAATATTCTGATTTAAGAATGAATTTGCAAGATAGGAACGTTCAGTACTTTTTAGAAAAGTAAACAGATGTATTTGTTTGCATTAAGCAAAGAAAACAACTTTAAACTTTGTACGAATTATAAAGATGAAATAAATGACGGAACCTCTAATTAATTGGCTTTGAACATGACAAAACCCTTTCGGGATAATTGCCCTTAATCAAATTAAAACTCTTTCGAGATAATAATTTGCCTAAGTGTTCAACAAAGTTTCCTTGTAAAGATTTTGAATTAAATACGTTTTATTGAAAACACCAGCAGTCACTTTAGTGGATTGGTTACCATAAGTGCTGCATAAAAATCTATCGAATAGAACAGACTTTATTAGATGAAATATAAATTGATACAAGTTTACAGAGAACATGGAGCATGGAAACATTCGACGACTTGCAAGTGAACGGGTTGTCAATCCTTTCCTTGGGTTTCGTTAGAGTTTGTCAGGTTCAGGGGCGGATCCTCTACTCAATCTTCTCATTGAATCTTCGTAATAGAGACTGGGTCGGTCTACTACCAAAATGAAAACTAAATTGGAACAATGTCTAAACGCTACTAAACTTGTTATTATTGAATAAACAATGTGTGTACATCATATTGCTTTGAACAGAAATGAACTCTAATCTCTGACTCATTTCTGAGTCAGAGTTTCTGCATAACTCTGCACTAATCTTAAAATCTAACTCTCTCTATATTCCAACTCTCAATCAACTCTTTATTTATAGATGTTGAAGAGTCGTGATTGAAGTGTCGTGTCCGTTGTGGAGGGTCGTGTCCGCTGCGAAGAGACGTTCCTATCCACCCGAACGAACGCGTTTCTTGGAATTTAAACATGTGTTTGTTGTGCTGCAAAGGCTGTTGACCTTACCGAGAATGGAAATTCTCGGCCGAGAATGGGGAAGTGATTTTTCAGCCTTCGGACGAAAGGGATGGAGATCTGGACGACGCGTGTCGCGACCGAGAATTTGAGATTCTCGATCGCGGCCCCAAAATTCTCTACCGAGAATTTGGATTCTCAACCGAGAATATGAATTTTTCTCCTGTTTCTAACTTCGTTCTCGTCTTCCTTGTATTGGTGTGCTGATTTCTTCGTCTTTTGGCTCCTAACTTAGGGTTTTTCCTTCGTTTTTTACCTTTTTTAGTTCCTATTTGGCTTTTACAAATATTTAGGTACCTTGCATGAAATAAACATATTCGAGAGTAAAAGTATTCTAAACAGATATAAACAGCACAAATTCATAGCAATATTGATGTAATTATTGATGATATTTTAGGTATATTTTGGGCTTAACAAATCTCCACACTTAATCTTTTGCTAGTCCCGAGCAAAATTTCACTGAATTTATTCTTTAATTAATCTCTTTATGAAAATAAAACATATATCTTTGTATTACCATTTGAATTAGTTAAGCCGAAAAGACTAGCTTCGCATGGCAAATTTATACGCAAAACATCAAACTAACTTAATATAATATACGATATATCATTCGTCTTGTATTTTCAATTTTGAATTGAAGCATTCGGGACGATATAAGCACGCATGCTATTGAGTCTTTCGTCTCAAGGCATTTCAAAGCACAAAATTTCTTTCCCACACCTAAACTAATATATGAGATATATTAAATTTAAATAAGTACTTGGGTTAATTAATTAATTAGTTATGCCCGAGATAAGGATGGTCTTGATCGTAACTTTATACGTATTTTATTGCTTTGTGTTTGCTTAAGAGGTACCGACCATGCCATGGGTGGACGCAATCGTTACTTTAAACTTATACACGCTTATAATTTTTGCTTTAAACGTTCCTTCCATACCTCGATTGTGATAAGGGTGGTCGCAACCGTGGCCAAAAGTAAACGGTACTTAATTTTCTTCCCTTTCATACCTCGATTGTGATAATGTTGGTCTCAATCGTGGCCAAAAGTTAAGAATTCAACTAATTGATTAATTAATATGAATTTATAAAATTGTAATTTGGGAAAAAGAAAGATAGCACATTCATCCTATATTGACTTAAAATTCAACATGTATTATGGCTAAAGTTTCCTTAAAAACTTCAATTGGTGTTAATGTAAGACGAAATCAAACCGAGCTAAAATTTTTAGTTCAATTTAATGCCTATAAACCTAATTGAAAAATTAAAATAAGATTTATTGTATCATGAATTGCATGATATAAAATAGAGATCGAAAATAAAGAATTTATTTAACTAAAATACATTCACTTGAGACGTTTTTACTTAAAATCGTATCGGAGATTTGTGAAAAATTTGAAAAATAATGTTGCCCGTATAGAAATATCATTTCTATCGATAATGATAACCTAAAAATAATCATAGGTTAAAATATTTTAAACATATAAAAATGTAAAGTTATGAAAAATAATATTAAATACATTATGTTGCAATATATGTTGTATTTGCATAAAACAAGTGTTGCATTTATAAATGTTGCTTAAAAATTATTTGTTGCATTTATTCGTACTAAAAACAAAATGATATATGCAATATCTCCTCCCACACTTAAATTGGACCATGTCCTCATTGGTGCAAAAATTGATAAAACACGAAAAAATTGTACGAAATAAAGCAAAATTGTACGAAAAGAGATGAATATGAAATGGATTGTTGCCAACATAAATAAAAATTGGAAGTGGACCAAACTTAATCAAAAATAACATAAAAATAAATGAGTTCAGAAAAGATAAGATAAACCTATTCTTGTGAAGGGAACCCGGTGGAGATGGTGCGGTCACTACGTTTTGACGACGGAAAAATGATAATAACTGGCGTCATGGTGATGTGTGCTCGCTTCTCAAAGTATGGATAGTGGCATCCACCGCGTAAATTCTGGAACTCATTTCTTGATTGTTTTCAACAATATCATCTAACCGCAAATTCACTTGGCGGTTTGGTGCATTCATATGGTTCAAAATTTGTTCGCAAATGAACTTGATCAACACTGTGCTCATCACCAACATGTCTTTGTGCTTGTGTTTATGGCTCAACATGCTCCGCTTCCTCACCTGCTTCATCCTTTTCATCCTCATGCCCACCAAAATGTGTGTGCGCATGATCATCCTTCTGAATATCATTACCATGTGAACTTGAAGTACCAACATCGAACTTGCAAAACTAGCCAACAGTGGGTAACCACTATGGATGTGTAAAATTGCGGCAAAATCCAATATCGAACAACAATTAGGAGTAAGTGATTGAAAACTAATCCATAATACTCGTAGCATCCAAAACAATACCCGTAATCAAAGTACGCAAATGAACGTGCTTATTGGTGGAAACGGAAACATGGACTCAATTGTCAAAAGT
The DNA here is from genome assembly GCF_963576675.1 of Euphorbia lathyris. NCBI lineage: Eukaryota > Viridiplantae > Streptophyta > Magnoliopsida > Malpighiales > Euphorbiaceae > Euphorbia > Euphorbia lathyris. The sequence continues at coordinate 93,061,101 of NC_088914.1, forward strand.
AAATCCAATTTAATCTATCACTAAAACCAACGATCTTTAATAAGTGTGCTAGTAGCATTCTTGGGATTAAATCCATCCAAACTAGTCAAAGTATGTCCAAACCGGATTGGATGGAAAATGGATGGCTTAACAATAAATTATTTTTGTATGATATCCAAACCAAATACTCATCTTGTCATCCCCAACTTCATAAAATCAACCGAAATCCTAAATGTAATCCGCTCAGTCTTTTTAGAGTAGGAAAGAGTAACCAATACAATAATGTCTGTTTCACTATGCACGATGTCCATAACAGTGCTTGTACCACGTGCCTAACCCCATCTGAAATAATGTTGAATGGAGGTAGAGGAAAAGGTTGCAAAATTATCAAAAATAGTGCTTGTACCACGTGCCTAACCGAGAATGCTTAGCCGCGGTCGTGGCATGCGAATTTCAGAGAACAAATTGCTCTAAATTCGGCCTGTTTTCGCTGGACTTACCAAGAATTGTTAATTCTTGGTAGAGAATTGGTCAAAAGTGCCTGATTTTGTGCATTTGGACTTGGTTTGTGCAATTTTGTTGATTAATTGTGTCCTGAACGTAATATAAACTGTACCTGCACTCAAAAACTAAAATAAATAACATTAAATCTAAGGAAAATCAAAAGGTTTATCCTTATGAAATTAACACAGAAGTATTTAAACATGATAAACAGATTCATTGAAAAGATATACTGTTTCATTTTGATAAGTGCATACGGATATATGTTAAATAATTATCATGATTAACATAAATGAATCAACAAATAAAAAGTAAACTTGATGATTTAATTTAAAATGAAAATTCACTATTATGTTCAATAGTTAATAATGATTAACTTATTAGCTTTTAAGATATATGGATAGATTTATTTGCTAATAGTCTATAAATTGTAACAGACATAAACCAGAATAGAAGATTAAAGTATGAAATGAAATGAATTCTTATTGCAGGAACTCATATGTACATAAATCAAACAAGAACATATATACAAGAAAGAAGAGAAAAAGAAAAAAAAAAACAAAAAAAAAACGATCCTATATACAAAAACAAACAAATGAACAATTAAACAAATCAAATTTATTAATCACTTATGCATATTAATTCTGAAGCATTGAAACTGATACAAAGTAAAATTATTGGCAGAAAAATCATGGTGAAGTTTATATTCTTCCATATCAACATATATATAGATTCAGTCAAATAATTTGCATAGTTAACATATACTAATAAAAATAACCAAAGAATCAAAAGTGGATATGTTTATCAAAATTGAAAAACATATGTGCAGAACAAGACTCAGATTTATCATATAAAATGAATGTTCATGAACTTGTTCAATAGTTATGAATGCTTATACCGTATGAGTATGTAAAATATATGAAAAGTCAGATGTTCAGAAACATTTCTGAAATGAATACAGATTTATGAAAAATAATTACAGATTCTTGGACAAGGTTCAACTGTTTTAAGCAAAAAGAATTAAAGAATCAAACTTGACAGTTTTATTAAAATTAGAAGAACATATATACAAAGAACAGAAAGAACAAACACAAAAATAAACCTATATACAACAAATAGTTTTATAATATCTTCGTTCTTCATTATGTGTGTAAATGGAAAATGGTGCATCATAGCATTCTAAAAAATCAGGACGCTTGTTGCGTGCAGCAGTAATCTTCTTGGAAGATTGATGCTTGGTAGTCATGTGTTTGGATTTAGAAGAAAAAGTTTCTGTAACTTTTTGAAAGATTGAATAATTGGAGAAGAATATCAGATTTTGTCTGAAAGAGATGAAAAGTATTGAAATCTGATCTTCTCTAATTATTTAAGTCTGAACTTTGTCAATTACTTTATAATCAATCCACGACAATTCAAGGTGTCTGTTGGGATTAAAAATGTGTAAATTCACACCATTTGAACATGAAGAAGCTTAATTTTTCGAAATGGTGCATGAACTGAAGAAGAAAGAAAAGATAAAGGTCTGATAGACGCCCGTGTCGCGACCGTGAATGGCGATTCGCGGTCGCGGCAAAGTTTTTTTTTTTAACTCGCTGAAGTTACCGAGAATTTTAAATTCTCAGCAGAGAATTTCGATTCTCGGTAAGTTCAGAAAAAAAAAATTTCTTCATTTCCCTTGAAATTTTGAAAATTCTGAATTCTCTACTGAGAATTCACATTCTCAGTAAGTTCAGAAATTTATAAGGCAGAGAAAGTAAAATTCTCAACCGATTCTCAGTAAGTTTAGAAATTTTCAAAACATCAAACAAAAGTTACAGTAGAGATTTTAATTATGAAACTTAAATTTTGTGTAACTTTTAATTCAATATCGTTTAATGATCACAAAATTTTTATTTCTAATCTCACCATTATTACTAAACTAAAGACTAATGTATAAACTGAACTAAAATGACATGTAAGAATTAAAAATATGAAAAACTAAAAACTAAAAAATGTGATAATCCTTAAGAATTCTCAAGGAGAATCAAAATCATGGACATAATCAATTACTTAGACCGGTTTTAAATAATGGTCCTGTCCATTTAACTTACCTGGAATAAGATGTTTTTTTTTAAACATTTTCTCAATTTAAAGATCTACTGATTGCGGTTGAATGCCCGAACTTCTAGTTTTGTGCACGAACTAGAACTACGCACATGAACCGAAACTTTCAAAACTATATTAAAAGTATACAATTCCTTCTTGGCGGATAAAGTAATTTCATCCTACTTCTGATATATCTTGTCTGAGAAGATGTAGGCGTTCAAGGTAGAGATAAAAATGGAAATTATTTGGGTTTAGTGTAGGAATTGGATAAATTGTTTTTACAAAGAGATATGATGTTTTGGTGAAGGGTTAAGTGTATAGAAAAGATTTAAAGGTGTTTCGGAAGAGATTATTCGAATTTCCCTTCTATGATGTATCTGCTAGCCGAATTTCTTTTCTGTAGACTCCTTCTGTGAATTTCATTGATAATCAAATCTCCAGGTTATCTGTGAAAAAACTTGAATTTTTTTTATCTGCAAACATCTAATTGCAAATGTTAAATAACAAAGAGGATTTAGTCCTAGTGACCATCCTCAATAAATAAAATAAAACTAGAAAATAAATAAATAAATGTATTATAAACCAAGGTTCGAAATAAAACACGAAAAATCTAAGTTTTTGTTAAAAAATTTGACGTTCCCCGGCAACGGCGCCAAAAACTTGTTGAGCGATTTCCGCAAGTGCACGGTATACGCTTGTAGTAATAAAAGATATCGATCCCACAGGGAACGTTTTTCGAACAAAACTTACTTATAATCGGTTAAATTTACTTTTAGGTTTATAATATGGAAAAATCGTTTAATCGGTTTTGGTTTTGAAATTGCTAGAATGAGAATTAGATTAGAGTATGAAAACGTTAGAGAATATTCTGATTTAAGAATGAATTTGTAAGATAGGAACGTTCAGTACTTTTTAGAAAAGTAAACATATGTATTTGTTTGCATTAAGCAAAGAAAACAACTTTAAACTTTGTACGAATTATAAAGATGAAATAAATGACGGAACCTTTAATTAATTGGCTTTGAACATGACAAAACCCTTCCGGGATAATTGCCCTTAATCAAATTAAAACTCTTTCGAGATAATAATTTGCCTAAGTGTTCAACAAAGTTTCCTTGTAAAGATTTTAAATTAAATACGTTTTAATGAAAACACCAGCAGTCACTTTAGTGGATTGGTTACCATAAGTGCTGCATAAAAATCTATCGAATAGAACGGAGTCTATTAGATGAAATATAAATTGATACAAGTTTACAGAGAACATTGAGCATGGAAACATTCGACGACTTGCAAGTGAACGGGTTGTCAATCCTTTCCTTGGGTTTCATTAGAGTTTGTCAGGCTCAGGGGCGGATCCTCTACCCAATCTTCTCGTTGAATCTTCGTAATAGAGACTGGGTCGGTCTACTACCAAAATGAAAACTAAATTGGAACAATGTCTAAACGCTACTAAACTTGTTATTATTGAATAAACAATGTGTGTACATCATATTGCTTTGAACAGAAATGAACTCCAATCTCTGACTCATTTCTGAGTCAGAGTTTCTGCATAACTCTACACTAATCTTAAAATCTAACTCTCTCTATATTCCAACTCTCAATCAACTCTTTATTTATAGATGTTGAAGAGTCGTGATTGAAGTGTCGTGTCCGTTGTGGAGGGTCGTGTCCGCTGCGAAGAGACGTTCCTATCCACCCGAACGAACGCGTTTCTTGGAATTTAAACATGTGTTTGTTGTGCTGCAAAGGCTGCTGATCTTACCGAGAATGGCAATTCTCGGCCGAGAATGGGGAAGTGATTTTTCAGCCTTCGGACGAAAGGGATGGAGATCTGGACGACGCGTGTCGCGACCGAGAATTTGAGATTCTCGGTCGCGGCCCCAAAATTCTCTACCGAGAATTTGGATTCTCAACCGAGAATATGAATTTTTCTCCTGTTTCTGACTTCGTTCTCGTCTTCCTTGTATTGGTGTGCTGATTTCTTCGTCTTTTGGCTCCTAACTTAGGGTTTTTCCTTCGTTTTTGACCTTTTTTAGTTCCTATTTGGCTTTTACCAAATATTTAGGTACCTTGCATGAAATAAACATATTCGAGAGTAAAAGTATTCTAAACAGATATAAACAGCACAAATTCATAGAAATATTGATGTAATTATTGATGATATTTTAGGTATATTTTGGGCTTAACAATATGCTAAGGCAAAGAAAGGTCAAGTATGCAAATTGACCAAATCTCTCTACGGCTTGAAACAGGCTGGAAGACAATGGAATAAAGAGATGACAACTAAGTTATTGCAATTTGGTTTTAGTAGATCAAAACCTGATTACTGCTTATATACTAAAGTTGAAAGAGAAGAGTATACTGCTATTGTTCTTTATGTGGATGATCTCCTGATAACTGGCACTTCGGAAGAAGAAATAATCAATGTCAAGGCTTTTTTACATAAGGCATTTACAATCAAGGACATTGGATATGTCAAATACTTCCTTGGTATAGAAGTGGCAAGATCACAGTCTGGCATGATTATTTCACAGACAAAATATATAAAAGATCTCATAAAAGATGCAAATTTTACTGCAGCAACAATAGCATCTTCTCCACTACCATCAGGATACAAAAATTATGAGGTTACAGAGAAGCTTGATTCACCAGACAAATTTAGGAGATTGATTGGGAGATTGTTGTATTTGGGGTTTACCAGGCCTGACATTTGTTTCTCAACTCAACAGTTAAGTCAGCATATATCTGAACCTCACAAACATCATATGGAAGCAGCTCTTCACATCTTGAGATACCTTAAGGGTACGATAGGAAGAGGGATTTTTTTATCCAAGGCAAACATCTCTAACACTCAAAGCATACTATGATGCTGATTGGGCAGTTTGCAGGAGCTCAAGAAGATCAACAATGGGTTACTGTGTTTTCATTGGTGCTTCAATGATAGCCTGGAAAAGCAAAAAGCAGTCCATTGTAAGCACTTCTTCAGCAGAAGTGGAATATCAAAGTCTTGCAGTAATAGCTAGAGAAGTGAAATGGATTTCTTTCCTGATGAAGGAATTCAAAATTCCAGTTACATTACCAATATCAATCTACTGCGATAATACATCAGCCATAGCAATTGTAGCAAATCCAGTAGATCACGAAAGGACCAAACATTTTGACATAGATATACACTTTGTTAGAGACTATGTGGAACAAGGTTTTCTTATTACACCTCATATCTCGACCATTAACCAACTCGCAGATCTCTTTACAAAAACAATGACAAGAGCACAATTGGACTCTTTCTTATTCAAACTTGGTATTGTGAATCACATACCAGTTTGAGGGGGGAATGTTACAATTAATAGACTCAGAATAAAATAGTGAAGCCTAAAGCAGAGGATTACAGCAACAGAAGTTAGTTAGTTTGTTGTGAAGCTTCTAGAATCTGTTAGTTGTTATTCTTCCTGTATAAATAGAACTATGATCATATTCTGTAGATTCATTCTGTTGTAATTTCTGTTGAGATAATAATACAATTCAGTCACATTCTTTTCCTTCATACATTGAGTTTCTAGACATCCTCTCCAAAGTAAATCAACAAAGTAGGAAATTTTATAGATTTGATAGATTACGAGACTTTGACAGAAAATGAAAAAAGAAGAGAAGAAGAATAGGAATGGCGGGATTTTTTCGTTGAAAGACATATTTTAGAGAGAGCCACGCTGTCCTACGAAAACAATAAAGTCATATTTATTTACTTTTTTTTAATAAAACAATATATTATTAAGCAAGAACGATATAGTTACAAAGAATTCCCTGCAATCAGGTACAGAATCAGAAGCTCTGCCTTATATATATATAGTTAAACTTCGATAAATGAATGTTCGATAAAGTAATAACCTCGTTTATATAATAAATTCTTTCGGTCCCAACTAGAGCCAATGGACTAAAGTAATAATCTCACTAAATGCATTAAGTAATAAAAATATTTAAATCCTTAAGGGCCTAATGAAAATATAAATTAATAATTATTGAATTACATATAATTATATATATATATATTATAAAAGTGAAGAGGTTCAACAGTACAATTGGAATAATTTGTCCAATTTTTCCAATTGAACTTTTCAAATTTAATATTTCTATCTAAACTAAGGTCCTTTTAAGTAATTTCCTAAACCCTTCAATCTTATAACAAAACGGCATCGTTTTGTATGGGTAATATAGTAATTTTATTCTTCAACTGTAGGGTTACAATCGATGCCTTCCACACATTGCCTTTCCAATTTCGATCTAGCCCTCAATCTCCTCAGCCGCCTCCTCCCAGAACTCTCCATCTCTCTAGCTTTGTCTCCTTACTTCATTGGTTTGTCCATTGTACGTTTTCATTCTGATACTTCTTTATGCTTTTAGAATCGCTAATTCACTCAAATTTTTGTTTGGTTTTAATTCTTACTTTTTCTTTTGGCTCTTACTGGATTGCGCCACATCAGAACTTGATTTTCAGATTCCTTCAAAGTGTAAGTTTGTACACTTTCAATCTTTCATCTAGGATGATTGTATTCTATTATTTATTTTCATTTATTATGTTTTTTCCCTCCTTGAGTTTTGGGTTGGTATTTGCAGAAAGATCGGATTCAGATTTGGCTGTTTGAGCAGAAGGATTTTCACGGATTGTAAGTTCCTAATAAATTTTAGGCCGACTTAAAATCTACTTGGGGTTTTTTTTTTAACTTTAGCATGATTTAGTAGCAACGATTGTTAATAGCATTTCTATGTTAATTCTGATTATATTTAGTGATATTGTATTAAAATATTGTCTTTGAATAAATAATACTGTAACATATAATATTAGATTTATTTTGCCCCGAAGCGAAGCAAGGCTATCAATCTAGTGTGTGTATACCAAAATCTTTCAATCAATCAACTAGAAATCATTGTTGAAACACCTTTCCACAAGATTTTGATTTGACAAAATCATCCATGATTAAGAGGCAATTAAATTTAAATGCTTTGATTTAATTGTACTAATGTGTTTGTTCAATCTTGAGTGCAAAAATATATATAAAGTAAAGACAGGACAAAAGTCAGCACAAGCAAAGCTGAGTAGAACGGAACTCAGCATGACAGAATGTAAGCTGAGTGGAGTAGGACTCAGAAGAAAAACGAAGCTGACTAAAATTGAAGATTTCCTCAGAAGCGTTTACACAGAACGGAGCTGACCAAGAATGAACTCAGCTTAGAAGTTGAACATCTGAATATTACGAAGAAAGCTGAATGACAGTCAGGACAGCATGAAGGGTTCGTTCACTAAAGGACAAAGTCTGCCAACCTTCTGCACCAATAATTGGAACCTCGAAGACACATAAAAGACTAATTCCAAGAGTTATGGGTCATTGGATTATTGGTAAAAGACAACTGGCACAAACAGACAAGCCAGACGCAAGAAGACAAATCTGACGCCTGAAGAAAACAGAGAAAGGGAATGGCGGAGCAGTCTGAAGCTGACCAGAACTTGTTCCCCAAAAGAGCCGTTTTGGTGTTAACGGTAACAACAATTCAAACGATCCAAATTTGCAAACTCCTTCTATAAAAGGACAATGAAGAACCTTGGATCATCACTGAAGCATCAAGAGAAAAATACAAAGAGAGAAAATCTTGAAAGCACTCAAATACAAAAAGATCTTACACCAACTTTTTATTCTCTGTGTAAATGCTAGATTGATTGTTGTATAATCATCTAAAGTGTTCTTTAGCATAAAAGGAACAAGTTTGTGATCAATAGGAATATTGAGAGTGTTAAGCTGAGTGCTTGGTTGTAAGCATTCAGTGGTAGAAAAATCTAGGTGCTGGGTTGTAGCACTTAGTAGGAGTTGAGTAGACGAATAGAGGAAGGTACTCTTGCATATTCAACTGTCTTGTAATTGGTTTGTGCTCTACCGTTAAAGAGCTCAGTATTGGATTCAAAAATCCCGGAGGACTCTGGGGACTGGACGTAGGCAGAGAGGCCGAACCAGGATAAGTGATACTGAGTAATCTCTGAACTCTCTCTTATATTGTATGTGTTGTTTGCTATATTTACTCAGTATATAAATTTCCTAATCTGACCTTGAGTAAATAAGTGGTGCTGAGTTAGAAGCTGACCTCCAAGAGTGTCAATTCTCAACTCACAAGAAAACAACTTTAGTCAACATCTGACTAAAGCTGTCTTCAAACATATCTCACAAAGCTGACCAAAAGCTGAGTTAATGAACTCTCAAAATAACTTCCAGTCAGCTTAATTAAAACGCGAAAAAGTTATATTAGTTCCTAACCCCCCCTTGGAACTAATTACCAGGGACCAACAATCATTTCTTCTGAAAAAATGCATCTATATAGTTGATTGTTTTTCCTTTCCACCTAAACCAAAATGAACACCATCCTTAACTTTTTGTAGTGCAAACACAACTTCTGGTATATTTTGCTCATGTTGTAGCAAATAGTTGTTTAAGTTGACCATTGCTTGAAAGGCCTCTTTTAACGATACATTTGCGACAACGCAACTATCATCTGGCTCTGAATCATTTCCATCATCATTGTTCATTATTGACTAGATAATTTCTTTGTCTGTAGGCGATTCCATGACTGCAATGTATGCATTTTACAATGAAAAATTATCTATAAAATAATAAATATTGATTTATCAATAAATGAATAATTTATTCATTTATTGATAAATAAATAATCTCGCTTAATGAATATTTTTTCCGATCCCAATGATATGCATTTATCGAGGTTTTACTGTATGTGTTGCTTGATTCACTAATCGCCTTACAAAACTGTGACAACCATTGTCTAAACCGCGTAAAAGCAACAAACAATCCCATATAACTACTCTAAGACATAATTAATAGAAGATTAATAAACTTAGATACAATATATCATCGTAAATTATTTATTTATTTATTTTCTTTTCTTAATTATCAAAAAATAATTAATTTTTTAATTTAAAAAATATAATGAACAAAATAAAATAATTATATAAATTTATAAAAATTAATTTATCGATAAATTCATAATCCCGTATAAAATAATAACTTTTTAGATCTCAAAAATATTAATTTATATGGATTTTACTGTATAGGATAGGTAACTAGTGTTAAAATATAAATATATACATGTGATATCAATTAATCGATTGGATATCCCGTTGAAGTCATAAAAGATAGCGTGCGGGCCTATAAAGCCAGTTTCTTGGCGCTCTGTAATGCTGGGATTCAGACCAGAAGAGTCGAGGAATTGGTCAGGTGGTCTCGACCTCATGAGGGCTGGTTGAAGTTAAATTATGATGGCTCTTACTAGGAGTAGGGAAATATTGCTGCAGGTGTAGTTATACGTGACTCATCCGGGCTGTGGGTTGCAGGTTTCATCCATAACATTGGATCAGGCTCTCCCTTCGAAGCGGAGTTATGGGGGCTGTACTCTGGTATTTGTTTAGCCTCGTCTCTGGGAGCCTCAAAGCTCTCAGTGGAGCCGGATAATGAGGCTACATCCCTTGTTGGATGTATTAGGAGACTGCTCAACGGCTTTCACCAGGTCAAGATTCATCATATTTTCCGCAAGCAAAATAGAGTTGCTAACAGACTTGCGCTTGACGCTCATGCGGCCCCACTAGGTGTAACCAAGCTCAGTTCGCCCTCAAGCTCTGTTGGCCAATTGATCCTTGAGGATAATGTTGGGATTGCCTTCCCCAGGTCCATCCCTGGTTGAGTTTTTTTTTTCTTTCTTTCTTTTTCTTACTGTTACCAAAAAAAAATATTAATCGATTGGATGTGTTGTTTTAGAAGCATTGTAAAATTTATTCTTTAACAGGTTATATTGTTATTTCTAAATTAACTTATTGACAAAACCTTTCTACATTGGTATAGGCAAGACCTTTCTATATGGTTTCACTTGAATTTATTAATTAACTTATTAACATTATCCTATGTAAGATTATGCTGTTATTTCTAGAAAGTTGACCCTGTTTAAAAATGTATCTATATTTCTCACCCTTTTCTAGATTTTAAATGATAATGACATAATTAATATTTTAAAATTTATGTGTTGTCATAGATCCGGTTAATCGAATCAATATGTTAAAATAATAATAAATAAATAAAAAGTCTCTTGTTTTCGATTTTTAGAATTGTTTTTTTTTACCTTTTAAATCTAAATAAATAGAAGATAAAAAATTTGGTAAAAAATTAAAACAACTATTTTTTTTTACAGAAAAATCAACTAATATACGCTAACTATCAGTAACAGCAAACAATCAATAGTAACAATAAAGAGCAAATAGAAACAGGTGAAACAAACGGGGCTTTATATTTAAGAAAGAATTTTATAAATTCTTTCTAGGCAATATACTCAACCAATCAATTATTATTTAGGGTTCGTTTGATTTACCTGTTATTTGCTTGCTGTTGGGAAAAGTTGTTTTAAAAAAAAAAAAACAAACAAAATTCCCTGCTTTTATAAAAAAGAAAAAACTATTTCTTAGCTATGAAAGACAAATAGATATGTCTAACCAAATACTTAAAAGTTTCTTTTTGGAGCGAAAAAACAAACAAAAGGAGAAAAAAGAGTAACCAAACACCTTGTTACACATTTTTTCTTTCATGACCGAAAATTTCATACCAAGTATAATGCGTTAGTTTTTTAATTAGTTATATATTACTCTGAGAATATTTGAATTTCTCTTTGTTAAGATTTAGTGTTCGTTTGTTTTCAATTTTCGAAACTGCTTTTTGCCTTTTAAGTCTAAATAGGAGGCAAAAAGCATTTGGTAAAAATTCGAAATAAATGCTTTTTACAGAAAAACAACTAATATATGCTACCTATCAGTAACAGCTAACAGTAGCAGCAAACAACAAACAGGAGCATGTGAAACAAACGAGCCCTTAACCTCACTACATTAGTGCTAATCAATATTGAATTTATTTTTATTGATTTGTATAAAACGAATCAAACACGTGGTATCTCAGGAGCCTTTGTATCAACCACCACATGTTTCAAAACATTCCTTTCAGATCAATTGAGAAGCTTCCATGAAACGTCTCAATTCTAAAGTGAACCTCCATACGGTTAGGTTGAAGAACTCCACACCATGGAAGACTTCTCATAGAACCACACTCATAATAGGAGAATGAATCCTGATATTAAAATGCAGACAGCTCCCACACTGGTTAAAATGAAGGAGCCAAATCGCAAAAGGCAGCAAAACTACCTCGCACGCTGTGTGAGGCCAAGCCAACATGAGTCAAGTTCAGAAGTGCAGTGACGCATCGAGTCACATCCCACTCGGTGTGTGGGAGATTTCACTCGGCAAGTCAGATGACGAGTCATCAGCAACACGGCACGTGGAATTCGAACGAAATCACCACTAGGGGCAAGAAGGCACCCACATGCTGTGTGACACCCTCACTCGGCGTGTTGGTTACCTTAATCTCCAAGCTAGAGATAGAGGGGACAAGGGTTGGCATCTTCTGAATTACTATTTCGCCACTATCCTATTTACTGTTTTACCATTAGGTTTATTTTCCTTTTTACCATTTGTACTACTTATCCCCATCCCACCCTTGTTCTCTATTACTGGCTTGTAACCCTAGTGGAGGCATTTTAGTATCATTACTTATCTTAAGGGGTATATAAGCCTCTTTATTTGTAATGAAACACAACTTTTATAATATTAATCAGCTCTATCTTCTAGTTTATTTGAGAATCACTCCTTCAAGCATATGCTTGAGAAAACATCTTTGTAGGTGTACGATCAAAACCTTCACGTCCGATTTCAATCTATATCAAAAGGATTCCTAAAAGAAGAAGAGTTTGGCTCCAGCCTTATAAAATAGACAGGTATGACTACATCATATGATACGTTAACACCACAACTTACAATTAGTCTTACTCTCCAACCCTTCAGCATCTACGAACTTAGGTATCAGAGTGGATTTGTCGGAGTTTGGCCCCTCTCTGGCCCTTGATTCTATTTTACATATTAGACCAGGAAGACCCAACAAGACGTTCAGACTTTCCAATAAAAGTTCAGATACACGGATATCAACTAATAAACTATGTTTCTCTAATTAATTATATTCATGATGATAGACTATTGCAAACACTACTAGCACGTTATTCTTAATTATTAACATTATCATATCATGTACCTAATAGATTATATTGTTATTCCAAAAAAAAAATACATTGTTATTATGACTTTTATTTTGGCATATATCCATATTTCTCACTCTTTTTTCAAACAAGCATAGTAAGATTGACTTTTATATAAGTGATTGTGACATAATTAATCTTTTATAAATTTGATTAATTTGTTCAAGATTAATTTAAGCTTTTTTCCCCTAAACAACAAGTATTATCGGATGGTAATGTTCGGGACTTTATCATAGTTAAGCTCCCAGTTTCCGGGTGTCACACCCAGTAATTAGGCGTGACGCCCGATTTTCGGGCATCCTGCCCCGGAGCGGGCGTGTCATCCAGCCCCCATGGCATATGACTTCGTCGTCACATGCTGAGGGCTCATGGCCGACACCCTGGGCCCATTCACACGGGCCCATGAGGGGGTCGATGGGCCAGCTTTCATGGGCCCGACGCCAGATTTTTCCGAGCCTCGTCCGTTTTTTCTGATTTTTTTTATTTTATTTTTTTCTTTTAGGTGAATAGAGGATTTGATCGTTTATCGTAGGTTTTCATCATAGGTCATCTGATTCCAGTGCCTACACCTGTCGATAGGTGAATGTGTGCCCATATATCGGAGTTCAATATCCCTCAAGCCTACTAGGTCCTTGATTTGCGGGATCAGACGTGATTGTTGTAACGGGTTGATCATTGACGCAGTCTTTAGAAAATTCCTGAGTCAAGAACTTAAGACGAGATTGTATTGACCAGCTTCACAGTGGTGACTCCATATGTTCTCTTTTCTGGGTAATAGTCCGGATTTTGTAAGTATCGCATGTGATATCACCAACATTAAAAATTATAGATACCATTTTGTTAAAAAAAAACACCATCATTCTCAAAGTAATATGAAACCATATAAAAAAAATTTATTAAAAAAACTTATCCCTTAATTATATTTTTCTAATTAATTATATTCATGATGGTAGACTATTGCAACCACTAGTAGCCACGTTTATTCTTAATTATTAAACATTATTATATTATATACTTAATTTTTTTTTGGGGAACAATTTATAGGCTTAAAGAACATTTTGGCATCTGACCTATCCAAAATTTGTGTATTGGGCTCCTGATTTATTATTTGATCATATTTGGCCACTAACCTATCAAATTAGATAAAATTCAATCCATATTGAATGAAAAATTAACTTTGTTGGAAAATTAACAGCAATCACCAATACAAAAACGACACATGACACATAAATAAACTTAATTTTCACTCTATCGGAACACTAGAAAAAGTTTTTAGGATTTTTTTTTATTGTGTAAAATAGTTACTGTTGCCATCTCCAGTTGAAAATTAAGTTTATTTATGTGTCACGTGTCGTTTTTGTATTGGTGACTGCTGTTAATTTTCCAACAAAGTTAATTTTTCATTCAATATGGATTGAATTTTATCTAATTTGATAGATTAGGGACCAAATATGACCAAATAATAGATCAGGGGCCAAATGCACAAATTTTGGATAGGTCAGGGACCAAAAAGTGCTTTAAGCCCAATTTATATACACACAATATGTACATAAGACTTAATAGATTAGGTAAAGGCTATGGTTACTTTGTTTTTGACAAAGTAAGCCTTACTTGGTGTGTTTTCACCATTAGATTAATTTTATGCTCCATCATCCAATCTATATATTATTTGGTCCCTGATAACATTGTTGTTGGGGCTTATTTTTAATTCTCTCTCTTTAAATCTATATATAATATAAAACAGTAACGATGGAGCTGAGGTGTTACTTTCTCCTTTTTTACTGATAAAAATATAATATCATATATAATATATTAATTTTAATTATATTATTATATTTATCTATAAAAAGATTATTTTATCCGTACTATCTCTAAGAGTTCTACAAAATTTAAATTAATCCATAAAATCTCTCTAATTCTCTGCATATATATCTATATATAATATAAAATATTAACGATTGAGCTGAGGTGTCACTTCCTCATTTTTTACTGATAAAAAATATAATAAAATATATAATCTATTAATTTTAATTATATTATTTTATTTATCTATAAAAAGATTATTTTAAGTAAATGTGAAAATAAAATAATAATATTTAATTTATATAGCACCTTCATATCATTAATTGTAATTATTAGAATATATCTTTCTTAATATTTATATGTTAAGATGAATCCGTACATCGCACGGGCCAAAAACTAATTTTAACTTAAGAGCCAGCTTAAGAGATTGTTAGAGATGCTCTAACTCGGTGACATAGAAAGAAGGAAGATAAAAATTTGTAATTAATTAAATTGAATTATATATTAATGTTACACAGCAATTAATTAAGAAATAAAAATATTAAGGTGATGAAATGGAAGTGACATATAGTTATATTATATATTATATTACTAATATTTGAAGCTCAATTAATTCTATAAATACCTGCCTTCATTCTTTACATTTCCTCATCTCAAAAACATTCATAAATCAATTCTTTAGCTAAATATATAATCAAATATGGGTGTTGTGACTATTGAGAGGGAAATTACCACTTCAGTCCCCCAAGCTACCATGTTTAACATTTTCTGCCCTGAAAACCATCATCTTCTTCATAAAAGTATCCCCCATGCCAGTGTTGAGACCCATGAAGGAAATGGAGGACCTGGAACCATCAAGAAGGCTACTTTTGCTGCTCATCCAGGTAATTTAATTATACTTACTTAATTCAAAAGTTTTTTTAAAATTCCATAAAAAAAAGTTTTTTTTTTGTTGAAAAAACTAATGATGTATATGCTGTATAACTGTTTGAACTAAAAGTTGAAATGGATAGTTAAAGCCCAACGATTTGTTGGCGTCCACCCAACCTCATAAATCTTATATTAATATCTGATACCCCTCTCGTGCAAATGTCTCGGTTTGCAACGTGTACAATATAGACTCATTTCACCATGTGTTTTTAATTTCAAAAATTAATGAGATTGTCACAATTCGAATCCTCCACGGTTTGGTTTAAGAAGCTCTGATACCATGTAGTTATGAAACATCACTACAAGAAATCGTGGATTTTGTGGGGAAATATTTCACCACTGAATGCTATTTTTCGTCATAAAAGCCCTTAGTGGCGAAATCAGATTTCATCCCCAGTTCGCCATCCAATAGGCGCCACAATAGGTATTTATGGTGAATTTTAGTTTCGTCACAATTGGTATTATATTATGACGAAATATGTATCCTCACTCATCTCATTTATTTCCCCACGGATAAATATTTTATACGGTTTAATATTTAGTTTTGTGGGAAAAAAATTCACCACAAAAATTCCATAGTTTATAGGGACCACGGGATATTGCCACTAAAAAGTGACATTGTGTGACGAAAAACTCAACACAATTGATATATATGTTATGAGAAATATATATTTCGTCATTGTTGACTTACATGTTTCATCACAATTGATATATATGTTATGAGGAATATATTTCGCCATTAATGAGTTATATTGGGTGACAAGAAGTTTGTCACAATCGATTTTTATTTTATAGGGAATATTTTATATCGCCATTGATTATATTCCCTACAAATCTATTAATTTTAATGGCGATTAATTTCTCCCCACTAGATTTTCCTCACAAAAAGAGTGATTTCTTGTGTGACAGTTTGAACTAAAAGCTCAAGCTCGTAGTTAAAATTCAATCATAAATCTTATATTAATATGCATATATATGTATGATTGATGCAGATCACGAATTTAAGTATGTTAAGACAAAAGCAGAAGCAATAGATAAGGCAAACTTTACGATTGGATACAGTATAATTGAAGCAGATCCATGGTCCGACAAACTTGAAAAAATAACAGTTGTGGTGAAAGTTGAAGCTTCCTCTAATGGAGGATCCATTATCAAGAGCTGCTTCAAATATGTTCCAAAGGCTAATTGTGAACTTGATGAAGCTGAAATCAATGCTAATGCAGACAAGATAATGAACTTCTACAAAGTTCTTGAAAACTAATTCAAGGAGATAATAATGTGTGTTTCTGTGTTTGATGCTTTCTGTTTTCTGTACCTCTTTCCTTTGGATGTGTGAGGCCAATTATTATTGTTGATTTGGCCTGGGAATAAAAGTTTTATGTATGCCTCGTATCAATGGATGAAGAAATACAAATTTGAAAAATACACGTATCCATCTGATAAATTTGTTGATTCCATCTATTTATCTTGATTTTGGTAACGACACAAATCACAAGATTGCATTTGTAACAAAAAATACTAAAAATACCCATCTGTAAATCTATGAAACTACAGGACATTATTTGAAATTAACATTTTTATCCTTAAAAGGTTACATTGTTATTTCTAAATTAACTCATTGACAATACCTTTCTACATTGGTATAGACAACACCTTTCTATGTACAGTAAAACCTCTATATAAGAATACGCTTGGGACCGGGTTATTCGTATAACAATTGGAAGGTTATTACTAAATAGAGTTTGGTATAATAAAATTTCTCACCACATAAAATTCTAAATTTTTATCATAGACATGCATGGTTTATATATAATGTAACAACAATAGACATTAAGGGAACAAATTAAATATTTAGAATTTAGGTTTTCAATATATAGATAATTGGAAGAGTTTTATGGGAAAAATGTAAACATCAATGAGAATACTAAATATCTAGAATTTCAAGTTATAGTTTGTGTTTTCAACTCGTAGATAATTTTAATAGTTTTTTTCAATATTTCATAATTTAGTTTGAATTCTTAATATATATATATATATATATATATATATATATATATATATATATATATATATATATATATATATATGGGTGAGATCCAGCGTGACAAGGGCTTAAGTTGTGACAAGGAGCTTATTGTGTGACATAACAAAACTACGTAGTTTTGATGATAATTAAAAAGGGCAAGGTGGCAAATTGGTAAATACATTTTCCCGACATCTCTAACATCGTTTTTCGAAAATTTTTATACTATTAGACTCGTCTAAATTAGAGGGTCATTTTAAGATCCCTGAAGCTCAAGTAAAATTTTTTTCGGTGAACGGAATCCGAGTTTGCGTTTTTCGGCGAGAAAAAAAGTACCCAGAAAAATCTCAAAATATTTCAGAAAATGTAAAACATTATTCTAAGAAACTTTAATTCTTGGGTCGAAATAGGATTTCTTATGGTTTAGTCCCAATAAAATTTTTTTTTTAATTTTATCCATTTTACATGCTTCAATAATTTTTTGGGACTATACCGTAAGAAATCCCGCTTCGACCCACGAATTAAAGTTTCTTAGAATAATATTTTACATGTTTTGAAATTTTTTGAGAATTTTCTGGGCACTTTATTTCTCGCCAGAAAACGCCCACCCGGATTCCGTTCACCGGAATTTTTTTTACTTGAACTTCAGGGATCTTAAAATGACCGTCTAATTTAGACGAGTCTAATAGTATAAAAATTTTTGAAAAACAAGGTTAGAAATGTCGGGAAAATGTATTTTAAAGAAAAGAAATAAAACATTTTTCTGTTGGAACAATACAAGTATTATGTTGGAACAAATGGTACACTGATTTGGAACAATATAAGTAGGATAAAAAACGTATCCAGAAAATTATCAAAAAATTTGAAAACACGTAAAACATCATTTTAAGAAACTTTAATTCTTGGCTCAAAGTGAAATTCCTTACAGTTCTGACCCAATAAATTGTTGAAGCATGTAAAATGGACAAAATTAAGGAACAAGTTTTATTGGGACTAAACCGTAAAAAATCTCGCTTCGATGAATTAAAGTTTCTTATAATAATGTTTTACATTTTTTGGAATTTTTTTAGAATTTTATGGGTACTTTTTTCTTGCCAGAAACCGCCCACTCGGATTCCGTTCACCGGAATTTTTTTTACTTGATCTTCAGGGATCTTAAAATGACTGTTTAATTTAGACGAGTCTAATAGTATAAAAAATTTTAAAAAACGAGGTTAGAAATGTCAGAAAAATGTATTTTAAAGAAAAGAAATAAAACAATTTTCTGTTGGAACAATATAAGTATTATGTTGGAACAAATGGTACATTGATTTGGAACAACGTAAGTAGGACAAAAAAACGTGTTCAGAAAATTATCAAAAAATTCCAAAACATGTAAAACATTATTTTAAGAAACTTTAATTCTTGGCTCAAAGCGAGATTCCTTACAGTTTTTACCCAACAAATTGTTGAAGCATGTAAAATGTATAAAATTAAGGAAAAAGTTTATTGGGACTAAACCGTAAGAAATATCACTTCAACCCAAGAATTAAAGTTTCTTAGAATAATATTTTATATTTTCTGAAATTTTTTGAGAATTTTATGAGCACTTTTTTGCTTGCCGAAAAACGCCCACCCGGATTCCGTTCACCGGGATTTTTTTTACTTGAGCTTCATGGATCTTAAAATGACCGTTTAATTAAGACGAGTCCAACGGTATAAAATTTTTTGAAAAACGAGGTTGGAAAAGTTGGGAAAATACATTTTAAAGAAAAAAATAAAACAATTTTCTCTTTCCTTTTATTTACAAATTTGCCACCTCCTTTTGGTTAATTACAAAATTAGTCCTTGTCACACAATAAGGCTTGTCGCACAAACGAACAGAATCAGGTTCGGGTTTTTTGGCTCTCCTGTCTAAAGATAGGACTGATCTGGCAGCTAAATGCTGACTTCCCCCAACAGCCTTAGCTAAGAGTCTGGTACTAAACCAACCAGTAGGGATTGGGGTGAAACCACTCGAAGCGAATATAGGGCAAGGAGTGAAGAAGCTAGCCAAAGAGATAAGACTAAAAAGAGTCAGCTGTTTCCACACCCTCGAAGAAGGATATTCCTCTCAAAGCTTAGGCTAGTTGGTGATAGGGGGAGCTTCCATTTGCGTGCCATATGCCCTTATACTGCTCCACGAATGAACTATCCTCTGTAGTTCTTCCTATTCGTAGGTCATTTATGGCACGCGGGAAGGGCTCGTGCAGCTGTTGTCAATTCCCACGAATACGAATAAAGCCGAGGGTTCACGATCTACGGCTTTCTTTTCCTTGGGCGGGGGACTTTTAAACAGCTGCTAATGCCATAGGCTTCTTGCCTTTGTCAGAGCTTTTAGCGTAAAATGACTGATAATAGAGGAAGTCGGCTTACTAACTAGGGATTGGTAATTAGGCTTGATAGAGCCTTACGTTACGAAGGTTAGTGGACTCGGCTTGAAGCTTCTCTCTGTCAAAAGAAAAGTTGCTTGAATGGCACTGCGCAAAAGAGATATTATTGGTCTATTTGTCCAATCATTTCCTTTTGATAAAATGCCACACCTAACGAGATGAGGACATGAAGTTTTCCAGCATATAGAGGGTAAGCTATGTCATGTCACCGGAAGATGGGTCTATTGGACGACACGAGGTGTGCTGGTCATATCCTATCATCATTTTACCTAGTGGGCATGCTCGTCCAAGAGAGTAGTGGGACTTAAAAAGTGTATAACAAATTACGTTTGGGGGGTTATTCCTATTTATAACTGGCTCAAATTGGAACCGAGTTTTTTTTATAACAAAATAGAGGTTATTCCTATATAGAGTATTTCTATATAGAGGTTTTACTGTATATATGGTTTCACTTGAATTTAATTAACTTATTAACATTATCTTACGTGAGATTATGTTGTTATTTCTAGAAAGTTGACCTTATTTTATTTTTAAATGTATCTATCTTTCTCACTCTTTTCTAGATTTTAAATGATAATGACATAAGTATTTTAAAATGTATGTTTTGTCATAGATCTGGTTAATCTAATCAAGATTGGTTAGAATTAAAAAAAAAATCTCCAATTAACCAATAATTTTGAAACCGAATCAGAAATCGAACCGAATTGATAACTAGGTCAGAGATTAATTGGTTCAACCATTTAATTCAGATTGGTTGAATCAAATGACCTCATAAATAATATATATATATATATATATATATTAATTTAAATTATAAAATTTACTAAGAGTTTTAAATTTATTTTATGTATATTTAAAATTTAAATACTGAGTAAACTTTGTTCATATTGTAAAAAGTAATTAAATTTTTATAATATTTATCAAAATATATAAAAAATAAATATTAAATAAGATTTTAAATTGTAAATTTTAAGTAATAGTATAATATATAAGCATATGGTGTTGTTATTAATTATAAACTGAAAGCTAATTTAGAGGTAAGATGTATATAATGACTAATAGTCTAAATTTGAATCCCTTTTACAAGAAATTTGTTTTTTAATTAAATATGGATGAATGACTAACCAGATCAAACTGCTTAACCGGATTGGTTCATAGTTAACCCAACCGATTTAAACGGTTTAGTCCGGTTTATTAAGCCTATTAAAACCAGTATTAACCGGACCAAAGATCTGGCCGGTTCATGGTTGAATCCACCGGTCCGGTTTTCATAACAATGCAATTAAGTTATAATTTAGAAATAATTTTATAATTTTTTTGTGTGTAATACTCAACCAATCAATTATTATTTAGAGTTGGTTTAGTTTACCTGCTTTTTGCTATTGTTGTTTGATGTTCGTTATTACGTTTGCTGTTAGAAAAAAAAATATTTTTTCAAAAAATAAAGATTTTCTGATTTATAAAAAAAACTACTTTTCAACTATGAAAAACAAACAGAGTAATCAAACACTCCCACACACTTTTTCTTTCGATACTGAAAATTTCATATATAGTATAATGCATTAGTTTTTTAATTAGTTAATATATTACTCGGAGAATATTTGAAGTTCTCCATGTTAAGATTTTTAAACACACTACATTAATACTAATCGATATTGAATTTAATTTTATTGATTTTTTAGATTAATGAAATCGTATAAAAATGAATCAGACACGTGGTATTTTGGGAGCTTTTAGATCAACCACCACATATTTCAAAACATGTCTTTCGGATCTATTGAGAAGCTTCTATGGAACGTTTTATTTCTAGAGGGAATCTCCATCAGCCATATCAAAGAACTCAACACTACAGAAGACTTCTTCTAGAACCAGACTCCTAATAGAAGAATGAATCTTGATAATAAAAGGATTCCTAGAAGAAGAAAGATTCGGCCTCGGCTTTATAAATTGACAGATATGACTACATCCTAGGATACATTTTTGTTTTCAAATTTCGAAACTGTTTTTTCTCTTTTAAGTCTAAACAAGAGATAAAATTGTTTGATAGAAATTCGAAACAATTGTTTTTTACAGAAAAATCAACTAATATCTAATATCTATCGGTAACAACAAAACAACAAACAGCTAGCAGTAGCAACAAACAAACAGTAAACAAGAGCATGTGAAACAAATGGATCCTAACACTACAACTTACAACTAGTCCTACTCTCCAACCCTTCAGCATTTATTGACTTAAATGTCAAAGCGGGTTCACCGGACTTCGACCCCTCTCTAACGTTTGGTTCCATTTTATAGGTTAGATCAGAAAGCAACAAGACGTTGGAACTCTCTAATAGAAATTCAGATACACAGATATCAACTAATAAACTATATTTCTCTAATTAATTATATTTGATGATAGACTATTGCAAACACTACTAGCCTCGTTTATTCTTAATTATTAACATTATCATATCATGTACCTTGTTTAAAAAAAAAAAAAAAATCATATCATGTACCTAATAGATTATATTGTTACTCCAAAAAAAAAACGTACATTGTTATTATGACTTTTATTTTGGCATATATCCATATTTCTCACTCTTTTTTCAAAGAAGAATAGTAAGATTGACTTTTATATAAGTGATTGTGACATAATTAATCTTTTATAAATTTGATTAATTTGTTCAGGATTAATTTAAGCTTTTTTCCCCCTAAACAACAAGTATTATCAGATAGTAATGTTCGGGGCTTTATCATAGTTAAGCTCCCAGTTTCCGGGTGTCACGCCCAGTAATTAGGCGTGACGCCCAGTTTTCGGGCATCCCGCCTCGGAGCGGGCATGTCGTCCAGCCCCATGGTATATGACTTTGTCGTCACAGGCTGAGGGCTCGTGGCCGACACCCTGGGCCCATTCGCACGGCCCATGAGGGGGTCGACGGGCCAGCTTTCACGGGCCCGACGCCAGATATTTTCGAGCGCTCGGCCACGAGCAAATGGGCCCATGGTGTCGGCCACGAGCCATCAGCCCGTTTTTCTGATTTTTTAGATTTTATTTTTTTTCTTTTAGGTGAATAACGGTTTTGATCGTTTATTATAGGTTTTTATCATATGTCATTTGATTCCAGTGTCTACACATGTCGATAGGTGAATGTGTGACCGTATATCGGAGTTCAATATCCCTCAAGCCTACTAGGTTCTTGATTTGTTGGATCAGATGTGATTGTTGTAACGGGTGGATCATTGATGCAGTCTTTGGAAAATTCCTAAATCAAGATCTTAAGACAAGATCGTATTAACCAGCTTCACAGTGGTGACTCCATATGTTCTCTTTTTTGGGTGATAGTCTGGATTTCATAAGTGTCGTATAAGTTTATATTCGCATGATATCACCAACATTAAAAATTATAGATACCATTTTGTTAAAAAAGAAACACCATCATTCTCAAAGAAATATGAAACCATATAAAAAAAATTAGAGTAATTAATTTATTAGTCCCTATATTTTGACAAAACACACTGTTTAGTCCCTGTATTTTCAAAAACACATGGTAAGGTCCCTAACCTTTTTCTCAGTGAATTGTTTAGTCCTTCCATCTGTTTGTTAGATTTTTTAACGTTTATGACTTTGAAAATGATTAAATTACCCTTTATTAGTTACCTTCAAACTTCAGAAGAGGAAATCCAATTTAGAAGAAGAAGCTATTTATTTGTATGGAGAACAATAAAAAGAACAGACTCAATGCTTGCGAATTTGAACGATTAAGAAGAAAATCAAGAAGAAGAACACTCAAAGTTGATTTCAGATGCATTAGAGTTTAAAGGAAAGAAAAATAAAGGAAAAGAAGAACGCAAATCCAAATTGACTAACAGAATCTTCATGAGAGTCTAACGGCAGGGACTAAACAGTTCACCGAGAAAAACGTTAGGGACTAAACAGTTTACCGAGAAAAATGATAGGGACTTTACCATGTGTTTTTGAAAATATAAGGACTAAACAGTGTGTTTTATCAAAATATAGGGACTAATAAATTAATTACCCAAAAAATTATTAAAAAAACTTATCCCTTAATTATATTTTTCTAATTAATTATATATATATATGATTCACAATAGCGATGGAGATAGGAATCTATATTGGACAGCCAATTTTAGCCTTAGGTTTGGAGGTAATTTTTCAAAGTCTAGCCTGTGAGTAGCGGTGACAATGGGGAGGGGATTATCCGCAAATTGCGGTTATCTGAACAGAAGAGGATGGAAAATAACCATAAAAATTAAGGATGGGGATGGAGACGGGAAATTTTTTTCCCCGAAACCTAATTAGAGATGGGGATGAGGATTACTATATCCACACCGTGGGGATCCCTGCTCCGTTACCATGTAAATTCTCATGGGGATCCCCGAACAAAATCATTAATTTTAATTTCTAACCATTATTTTTATATCAATGTATCAAAATAAATTAGTAACTTTTTATTAAAAAAATATGTGCATGGGCAATATAACCAGCAATTGTTGCTGGTTACATTATTCGTAACCAACAATTGCTGTAACTAGTTTGCTAGTTACAGATTAAAGAGTAACCAGCAAACTGTTTACAGATTAATTTGTAACCAATACAATATTAAATGTTTTTGGTTATCTTTTAATATTATGACTAAATTTTTGTATATATAAAAATTAATATTATTAATTTATTGGGCATGAGAATTCTCCGAAACCGTATGAAGAGGGGATGAAAATGAAAAAATTTCCGAATCATTTAATGGGGATTCTCCGAAACCGTCCCATAAACATTTGGGGACGGAATAGTAAATGCATACTCGTCTCTGCTCCCGCAGCATTGCCACTCCTACTCGTGACGGGCTAAAAGCCTCCAAATTATGAAAAAGAGATACAACAAAGCATGGAAGAGTGTAAATATAAGATATGCATATGCATTAGATTAATTGAAAATCACAACACAACATACAACTTTTATTCTCAATCTCAGGCCAAAAGATAATTGGCCTCACACAAGCCCAAAAAGCAAAGAGACAGAAAACAGAAAGCATCAAACATAGAAACACAAACATTATTATCTTCCTTCTTGAATTAATTTTCAAGAACTTTGTAGAAGTTCATTATCTTGTCTGCATTAGCATTGATTTCAGCTCCATCAAGTTCACAATTAGTCTTTGGAACATATTTGAAGCAGCTCTTGATAATGGAACCTCCATTAGAGGAAGCTTCAACTTTCACCACAACTGTTATTTTTTCAAGTTTGTCGGACCATGGATCTGCTTCAATTATAGTGTACCCAATCGTAAAGTTTGACTTATCTATTGCTTCTGCTTTTGTCTTAACATACTTGAATTCGTGATCTGCATCAATGATATGATATATTGTCAGAGATTAATATAACATCAATATAACATTGATGAATACAGGATTGGTCGGTTGGGAGACTGATACGTGCATGTTATTTTTTTTTTTTTTTGTTAAATCTTCAATTTTTTTCCGTGTGTATTATATAATATATATATATAATCTGAGTTGTCAAAAATCAAATTTTAAGTATAATTTAAAACTTCTCAAAATTAAACTAGATTTCTAATAAAAAAAATTGGATTTAGAAAGGGCCAAATATGCACACAAAAAAAAAATTAGAAATATGGATTTAAGAAGCGCATCCAAAAAAATTTAGAAATTTGGATTTAAGAAATGTCTAATATACCAAAAAAATTTAGAAATTTGGATTTAAGAACGATCTAACATGCCAAAAATGTTAGGAATTTGGTCCTTCTTGAATCAATTTTGGGGCTGCTAATTCAGCACCTCATTAAAAAAATTTAGAGACAGATGGGTCCGGAACCACCTCAAATTGGATAATTAAATACAACCTCAATGAGTTAATTTTGTATTAATCATATAACAATCCCCAATCAAAATTTTAGGTCAAATTTTCAATTTATCAAATATCCAATCAAAGTTTAATCAAATCACCAATTTAGCATCCTATAATATCAAATTTTGTGGAGACAGGACCCGGAACTACCCTTGGTCATGGTGGTTCCGGCAGTCGGAGGGGCCCGACCCCTCAGGCTCTTTCCTGTATCCGTCCTTGTCTATGATTGAGCCTTAATTATTAGTTTAAACTTTTAATTCAAACGGTTCCATGAGATGATATTAGGTTTTTTTAGACCAAACTGTTAAGATCTTGACACCCTCATTAATTGGTGGAATTAAAAACACATAATAAGATGAGCATATGTTGTACGCCCTATAAATCCAGAGGCATTTGTGCACGAGATATGTCAGGAATTAATATAAAATCAATTCATTTATCACTTTTAGATCAAACGGCTATACTCTATATACATCATTAGTTTTTTTTTTTTAAACTTTTGAATTAAGTAAGTAATTTAAGTGGACTGCTAAATACCACTATCAAATTACTTATCGTGGCTTCTATTTGGACTTTTTTGCCATTCTCATCATTTTGATCAAAAAGTGAAAATTCTCTCTCCAAAATCATAAACCCGAACAACAATAATTGAAATTATGAAAATAATTGATGTGTGACAACCCGAACCCCGGAAATGGATGATTACAAGTCGGAAACATTAAAATTTACGTTAACTCATGAAAATAATACATTTTTTTATGATGATTTTGTATTTTCCACCTTAAAAAATTGGAGAATTTTATATTTTTCGTCATAAAAAATCGAATGATATTTTTCGTCACTAAAATTTTTACGATTTTGCACCGGGTAAAATTTGGTCTAGGCAGATGCCACATCCGCCTAGGCCAAATTTTGGCCGATTCTCTCAAAAAAAAATTCAGTTTTGATTTTTTTTTTTTTTATAAAAAAGGCAAAATTATCCAAATGGAGATAATGATAAATAATCTAGGGACGGTAAATAGCAATATCCTATAATTAAATTACCTGGATGAGCAGCAAAAGTAGCCTTCTTGATGGTTCCAGGTCCTCCGTTTCCTTCGTGGGTCTCAACACTGGCATGTGGGATACTTTTATGAAGAAGATGATGGTTTTCAGGGCAGAAAATGTTAAACATAGTAGCTTGGGGGACTGAAGTGGTAATTTCCCTCTCAACAGTCACAACACCCATATTTGATTATATATTTAGCTAAAGAATTGATTTATGAATGTTTTTGAGATGAGGAAATGCAAAGAATGAAGGTAGCTATTTATAGAATTAATTGAGCTTCAAATATTGATAATATATAATATTAATATAAATATGTACGTCATTTCCATTTCATCATTTTAATTGACTTTTACATACATGATGGGGTATATTACACCTATGGTTACTAAATTTTACCATTTTAAAATTATAGCCACTGAACTTCAATTCTTAACGACATTGCCACTGAACTTTATACTTTTTAACACTGGCGACCACTCAATTTTAGCTAACTCCTCAAAATGACCGTTAACAAGTTCAAAATGAAAATATTCAAGAATTACAGTTGTTCAGTATGACATTTACCATGAAGCTTTCTCTCTCTAAAAATTTAATCTCTTTCCTAACCAAACAAACTTACATGACCTCAAAACGAATTCAAGAATTAAAGTTCCTTAAAATATCATTAACTCTTCGAGTTTTTTTTATTTTGAGACTGTCAACAGTCGTTTTGAGACGGTGAGTGGCCACTGGTATTAAAAAGTGTAAAAATCAGTGGATATACTGTTAAAAATTGAAGTTCATTGGCCACACTGTTAAAATGGGTAAAGTTTAGTAACCATGCGTGTAATTTACCCATAAATGATGGTTATAAAGTAAGGGCTAAATATCATCTGGATTTTTCCAAAAAGTTTGATTGGTCCTTGAACTTTCAAGATGTCTTGATAGCTCCCTCAACTTGTATAAAATGTTCAAATAGCTTCCCCAATGTGCGTAAATTATAATCAATAATCAACCTGCTACAAAAAGTTAAAATAAAATAAACTATATGTAAAAGATGTATTATACGTACCTTAAAAATACTCGTGGTTTAGAAAAGAAAACCTTAATTAAATTAATTTTGAACCAATTAATAAATCAAATTTCTAAGAAATAACTTATGTTTTAAGAAATTAATTATGTCACTGTCATTCATGTAAAAGTCAATCTTATAAATCTTCAGTGAGAAATATGGATATATGTCAAAATAAAAGTCTATCTAAATTTGGAAATAACAATATAATCGATTAAGTACATGATATTATAATGTTTTTTTTTTTTTTGAAGAAATATTATAATGTTAATAAGTTAATAATTAAGAATAAACGTGGCCAGCAGTGGTTGCGATAGTCTACTATCATGAATATAATTAATTAGACAAATATAGTTTTTTCTTTTAATTGTAATGGACTCTTTATTATTAAAGAACGAATGCATCCTGAATCTGCATGTTGTCACAGAAATACAGAAACATATAAATGAATGAAGGCGTAATATCTTTCCAGACCTCTTAAGTTGTCCCAATACTGTAACTGACCTTGAACTTAGACTTGTGACAACTAACCCTTTCAACTTACTTATTTGGAACAAATAACTCATCAAATTGCTCAATTGTAATAAATAACTCCCCAAGTTGCTTATTTATTAGAACAAATAACCCCTAAACCCCAAAAAATATTCAACATAATATTACATCAGAAATAAAAGATTAATTTCAAATTGTCGTTTGCTACATCTAACTAATCAAGTGATATATTAAGTAAAGAGAAAAACTCCCGAAATAACCTATTTGAGGGGTTATTTGGTCCAAATAAGCAAGTTGGGGGGTTAGTTGTCACAAGTCTAAGTTCGAGGGGTCCCCTGGCAGGCGAGCGTCCCACAGACGCCAAACACGGCACACGACACGTCAAACGCTCGTCCAGCGGGTGTTTGATGCACGCCCGACGCTCGTTGGGCGGTAACCCAACTCCCCTTGGGTGAACGCCCAATTCGTTGGGTAGCGCCTAACGATCGTTGGGCGTACGCCACCGAGTGTTGGACGCACGCCCGACAGCGTTGGGCGTGCGCCCAACAGCTGTTGGGCGTGCGCCCAACAATTGTTGGGCGTCCACTCAACCTCGGGATCCGTGCCTATAAAAGGCACAGATCCTCATGCATTTGAAGGGGGGATCAAGGGAGCTTCTCTTTCTAAAAAAATATTTTTAGAGAGAGAAAGTAAATTTTTGGGGAAAAAACATTTTTTTTTCCTAAAAAATTGAAAATTTCAAAAAGTTAAATATTTTACAAAAAACACCAAAAAAATCACAACTCGTGGAATCAACCGGCTTCGACTGTTAATACCGATCTTGAGGTATTATCTGAGGACTAGACTCATTTAATTTATTTATTTCGTTTATTTATTTTATTTATAGTTTTGTTTATTCTATTTATTTTATCACATTTATTTATTTTTTCCCCATTTATTTAATTTCAGTCTCGTATTAAATAAACGTTTTGGTTTTAAATAAAAATCTCGTTTTGAAGTCCCAACACGAACCGTGATCCGATTTAAGGGTAGTTCGAGACTAAAACGTTGTAAATATAGAATTTAAAAGTGTTTTTCCTAATTAACGTTTTGAAGTAAAACATCGTTTTGGGAGGCTCCACTATATACTATGACCTGACCAAAATGATAGAATAGAATAGATCTAAAGCTTTTTAATAAATCTGAAAACTGTTGGACTGTTTCTGTAATTCTTCGTTTTCAAGCAGTTTAGCGACGGATTTTCCATCGCTAAAACTAGGGATGGCAACGGGTACTCTACCCGCGGGTACCCGGCACTACCCGACCCTAATGGGACTAGACGTATCCTGTATAAAAAGGTATGGGACGTGTATGGGATCAAAACCATTACCTGTTAGGGTAATGGAACAAGTATGGGAAGACCCCCCAGGGTACCCGGTACCCGTCTTAAATTTTTTATATATTAAAAAATATTATTGTGTTTTGGATGTAAGATGTGAGATTTGAATACTAAACTTTTGTTCTTTAACCATTAAGTGATACCACTAAACTATTTTATTTTTATTGATTAAGGTTCAATTTGTTCAATTTTTAAATCGATGATTTATTAAATTTATACTTTGTTAAATTTGTAATATTTTTTATTTTATTTATTGATTCTTAACGGGTAAGGGTACCCGCGGGTACCCGTGAATTAAATGGTAAGGGTATGGGATGCAAAACATATACCCGTTAGGGTAATGGGAAGG
Source organism: Euphorbia lathyris (assembly GCF_963576675.1). Lineage (NCBI taxonomy): Eukaryota > Viridiplantae > Streptophyta > Magnoliopsida > Malpighiales > Euphorbiaceae > Euphorbia > Euphorbia lathyris. The sequence goes on from NC_088914.1 coordinate 93,091,193, forward strand.
GTACATGTAATTAAAAAATAAAAGGGTAAGGGTTTGAGATTGACACTACCCGCGGGTACCCTATCCGTTGCAATCCCTAGCTAAAACTGTTGGAAATCAAAAAATACCATTTTAAGCCCTTTTCTTAACTTTTTGATATTTGGTCTCTTACATATATATGCATAAGTATGTAACTAATTTATTAAAATCATTTTGGGGTTATATGACTAATAATTAATTATTATATATTTACCTATTTTGTATATTTGTGTATCATTTTTATTAATTTGATTTTGCAAAACTATATGTATATGTTTTCTTTTAATTCATTTAAACTGTGATTAGTTATTATTTTGAGGGGTTATTTTCTATGAATCCATTTTGTATAAAACTATTTTGAGCTAAGGGTTATTTTCTTATTTATGAACCTATTTATTATTTTTACATGTTTTTTAATCTATAGGTATTATTACTATTTTTACTGCTATATATATATATATATATATATATATATATATATATATATATATATATATAAAAGTATGTATATTCTTTCTTATTTTGACTTTTATATGTATATATATTTCAAATGTATTCTATTGGGTGGGTTTTGGATGTAATTTGTTAGTTGTTGTAATTGTGTTCAAGTAAGGATTAATTGAATGAAAAAAGGGGAAAATAAACCACAAAAAGAGATTTCAATTTGGTTATTTAAAACTAAAGGTTTCTAGAGGTTCCTAATATAAATAAAAGGTTTTTAGTTCTTTATCATTTTCAAACGACTTCCTAAAACATCACGTTTTGAAACCTCAATCCGTTCCAATGACGGATTAAGCGCGCCTTGTAATTAAAATCATTTTTCTTGTAAATAATAGTGTTTTGAATCGTTTTCCTATCTAAACGGTTTTGTACAAAAATAAATGGACTTGTATGCTTAATCACGTTTTCGGTTGAATATGCATTTTTCACGTTTTCCAGCACTCGAGTCGTTCCAACGACGATTCGAGTGAAAAGCAAGTAAATTAACGGGGTTTTGAAACGTATCAAAATCGTTCCAACGACGATTAAGGTACGAACCATATAAATAAACCTTCTTTCGGGGAGTGGGATTAATTTAGATTTAATGTATAGCTTAAAGCATAATTCATGTTGTAAATAAACCAATTCTTTCTTCTATCTCCCTCTTTCTTCTACATATTCTAATTCATGTAAATGGGTGATTCTTTACTAAAATGGCTTTCAATAATATGCTCAAAACGGTTTTCAAAAAGAGAAAGAAAATGTTTCAAATGAATTTTAAACTTAAAGAAATATGTGATTAGTCCGTTAGCGCCTAACATGCTAAGTAGGAGGCCGGTGGTTCAGAACCGGGCGATGTTGGGGTGCGTAGTAGCCTTTTTCCGGAAAGGAGCTAGCCTTCTCGGCTCGTACCCAAATTTCCCGAACCATCACAGGTCTCCCGCAAGGGATCAGTGTTCATTTCCTAATCGTGGGTGGTGACTCTTCCATACTCCGAGCTTCGGCCCTTCTGAGCAGATTGATTCCGCGATTGGTTACTTTCGGCGCCAATCACAACATCTGTCGTTAATGGTGTCCACCCCCGGGTCTTCCGGGCGAGGCCGCGACACCTACAATAGGAATGTGTGTTGGGTGCCATAACATGGACTGCATTATTCGTTAACTTTGGAACAAATGCCACTAAACAATTCGGGTGGTTATGAATAAAAATCGACCGAACCAGACTCCGTAAGGTCTCTTTTCCTCTTTCCAATACTGTCTACCACTTCCTTTGCATTGGATTCAAACGTGATACTGATATATCCCAAAGAGAATGGCCACTCCAAGCTCGCTTTTAGTGCCAATGCTTCCGCCATTTTAGCTGATACGATACCTTGCATATGAGTGCTTGATCTGTCTAGAAACTTGCCTGCATTATCTCTCAGCACTGCTCCTGCACAAATGATCCCCTCCTCTATGAACAAAGGCGCATCAAAGTTACATTTCACGCTTTGGCTCCCAGTTTGATCCACTTTCCTCTGCTATGATTGTCCCCTCGGCCCCTCCCCGCTCCTCGAAACACCTTTTCTCCCCACATGTGCCCCGATTCTATTACCCGCAACATCCGATATAGTTCCTGCCCGTTGTAGACACCGAGTCGAAGGACCTGTGACGAAAACCGATAACAAGACGGTTGAAGCGGTTGGTTCTGATAATTTAAGGCAAAAATAATAATAAAAATCACGAGAGGATCTGTAGGGGTTGCGGTCGTTGAGTGGACGGCTCGCGGGTGCTCAGCGGCGTTGGATGAGCGCTTAGCGGCAGCCGGCGCGCGCCCGACGGCAGTTGGACGCGCGCCCGGCAGCGGGGCACGCACGCCCAACCTACGTTAGGCGTGCGCCCAACATCCGTCGGGCGGACGCCCAACGACGTCGGGCGTTCGCCCAACGTCGTTGGGCGTGCGCCCAGCCCAACGACGTCCGGCGTTCGCCCAACGTCGTTGGGCGTGCGCCCAGCCCAACGTCTGTTGGGCGAACGCCCAACATCTGTTGGGCGCACGCCCAACGTTGGGTTCTGTTGGGCGTTCGCCCAAACACTGGATGGGCGTTCGCCCAATCATTTTGGGCGTAGCCCGACGCCCTTCGGGCTACGCCCAAATTTTTTTTGGGATCTGTGCCTATAAAAGGCACAGATCCCCATGCATTGAGGGGGGGTGGGATTTTGAGAGCTTCTCACTCTAAAACATTTTTTAGAGAGAGAAAGTGATTTTTTTGGGAAAAAACATTTTTTTTCTAAAAATTTGGAAATTCCTAAAAGTTAAATATTTTACCAAAACACCGAAAAATCACGTCGTGGAATCAACCGACTTCAACTGTCAATACCGATCTTGAGGTATTATCCGAGGACTAGACTCGTGTCATTTATTTTAATTATTTTGTTCATTTATTTTTATTGTTAGTTTTTATTTATTTATTTATCACATTTATTTACTTTTCCGTATTTATTTAATTCTCGTCTCGTATTAAATAAACGTTTGTTTGGGTTTTGAAATCAAAAAACCTCGTTTTAACATCCCAATATGAACCGTGATCCCGTTTGAGGGTAGTTCAGGAATTCCGACGTTGTATATGTATAGATTTTAGAAAAGCCTTTCTAATTAACGTTTTAAAAATAAAACATCGTTTTCAGAGTCTCCGTTATAGACTATGATCCTATTTGGGTAGTTCGGAGGTCCAAAACGATAGAATAGATCTAATTTAAAGTGTTTGAACAAATCTGGAATGTTAGGTACTGTTTCTGTAATTTTCCATTTTCTGTCACAAAGGGCACTTTACCGACGGAATTTCCATCGGTAAAGCTGCTGAAATGTAAAAAAAATGCTATTTTGATCCTTCTTTCTCACCTTTTAGACTTTTGGTCCTTTATATATATATATATGTATAATTATGTAATATATGCATTCAAATTATTTTTAATTATTTTGTATCTATATTTATTCAACATGTTTAGATATTATTTTTCATTAATTTGATTTGATAAAATTATATGTATATATATAGATTTTCCTTTAAATTCATTTAAACTATACATATTTGCCATTTTGGGATTATTAAGGGTTATTTTCTATATATACTTGTCATAATAGTTGTTTTGGGGTTAAAAGTTAATTTCTTATCATTTGTGAATATTAGTGTCATTTTCATCTATTAATCATAGTCTTTATTATTTACCTTTTCTTTTAAATGTATACGTATAATTATCATTTCTATTATATATATATATATATATATATATATATATATATATATATATATATATATATATATATATATCTTTCTTCCCTTTTTAAATTTCCTATATGTATATACGATTTGGAAAATGTTTTGGTTGGGTGAATTTGGATTTAATTTATTAATTGTTGTCATTATATTCAAATGAAGGATAATTGAGTGAAAAGGGTGAAAATAAACCACAAAAAGAGATTTTAATTTGCTTATTTAAACTTAAGTTTTCTATAAGTTCCTAATGTAAATAAAAGGCTTTCCTATTACTTTAAACCGTTTCCTAAAACATCACGTTTTAAAACTTTAATTCGTTCCAACGACGGATTAAGCGAACATTGTACTTAAAATTGTTTCTTTGTGAATAACGAAGTTTTGAATTGTTTTCCTAACTAAATGGTTTTGCACAAAATAAATTGACTTGTATGCTTAATCACGTTTTAGATTAAAACCGTTTGTTCAACGTTTTCAAACGCTCGAGTCGTTCCAACGGCGATTCGAATGAACATCATTAACAGGGTTTTGAAACGTACCTAAATCGTTCCAACGGTGATTAAGGTACGAACCATGTAAATAAACTCGTTTTTTTGGGAGTGAGATTAGCGTAGATGTAACATACGATATAAAGCATAAATCACGCTGTGAATAAATCAATTCTTTCTTCTCCCCCTCTCTCTCCTATATACTTTAAATTTATGCAAAATGGGTGATTCTTTACTAAAATGGCTTTTAATGACATGCTCAAAACGGTTTTCAAAATGAGAAAGAAAAGGTTTCAAATGAATTTTAAACTTAAAGAAATATGCGATTAGTCCGTTATCGCCTAATACGCTGAGTAGGAGGCCGGTGGTTCATAACCAGGCGATGTCGGGGTGCCTGGTAGCCTTTTTCCGGAAAGGAGCTAGCCTTCTCGACTCGTACCTAAGTTTCCCGAACCCTCACCGGTCTCCCGCAAGGGATCGGTGTTCATTTTCCCATTCGTGGGTGGCGACTCTTCCATACTCTAGGCTTCGGTCCTGCCGAGCAGCTTGATTCCACGATTGGTTGCTTTCGGCGCCAATCACCGCTTACGTCGCCATGAGGTGTCCACCCCCCGGTCCATCCGGGCGAGGCCGTCGGCACCTTGTCTAACACTCGTCTGTCGCAATTTTGTGCAGAATCGCTCCCTAATTGATCTGCCTGATTCCCAGCTCCATGATTCGAACATGAAAAGCTAAATTTTATGAATTATATTAAAGAAAAGTTTTATGTATCATCTCATTCATGAAGTCATTCATGGAGAAATGATGCGGGCATCCTACCTAGAGCCACCGCCAACACAACCTGGCGGATCCTCAGATACCACATGCCAAACAAACAGCACGTGCACCCAAAGTTATACCCATCGGGGCGGATCCTAGGAGTGTACGAAAGGATATATCCCTTTCGGCGTATCAACCTCAACTCCTAGGCGGATGCGCAGGCTTACTTCCTCACGAAGGAAATCACCAACAACCCTAACAAGCCGTGCATGTACCTTTGTACTACTTATTTGGCGCTTTACCAATCTTACCCTTTCTTTGTGCCTTGTTGTAACCCTGGGAGGGGTATTTTTTGTCATTTCGGGAGTTATTTAAACCCCCATTTTGTAAGGATGAGGTAACTTTTATCAATCAACTCTTTCTCTTTGAGAATGGAAGGTTTATACCTTTATATTGGGATTCACTCCTTTTAGTCTAGCTAGAGAAGAACATATTTGTTGGTTTACGATTAAAACCTTTATTTATCGCTTTCAATTTGTATGAGTTGGTATCAGAGCCAATCGTTTCCTGACCCGAAACTTATATTGGCAATGGTTCAACCTCGACAATCGCAAGATTCCACGGAGGCCAGTGACCGGAGGTATGAAGAGCTGAGGGAGCACCTCATGAAGCAGATCCAAGTCAGCATTGAGCGGCAAAGGAAAATCGACCAACGGTTCCAGGAGTTATCCACTTCCCTGGAAAACTTCAAACTGGAGGTTCTGGGCTTGATCAGACCAGCCTCCGGAGAGTCAAACCAGAGGAGGGAAGGAGTCCTTAAACAACAGTCCCAAAGGCAACCCACACCACCACAGTCACTCGCACCTAGACTGCCCTTGGCAAATGTACCGCCCCTACTGATGGGTCCTAGGGATCCTGAGGTAAGAAGACCCAACTATGTCCTTGTATATAATGCAGATAGTGATGATTTTGAGGGTATTAGGGATGATGGCACCTTTAGAAATATGAAGGATGTTGGTCCTATGGGCAACCGACATATGGGTGTTGCTAGGGCAGACCCAGGTCTAGGGAACTTTGATAGAGATGATGCTTTTAAGCTAAAAATAGACTTACCATCCTTCGGAGGTGAGTTAGATATAGAAGGATTCCTAGACTGGTTATCTGAAGTTGAGCGTTTCTTTGAGTATGCTGGGATTCCTGATGAAAGGAAAGTGAGGCTGGTGGCATATTGTTTGAAGGGTGGCGTATCAGTTTGGTGGGATTAGTTGAGGGAAGAAAGAAGAAGAGGGGGCAGAGATCCGATTAGATCTTGGCTATGGATGAAGGCGATGTTGAGGGAGCGGTTTCTACCGCTAGATTATGAGCAGTACATATATAGTTCCTACAGAGGATGTTCTCAGGGAAATCGTAGTGTCTATGAATATACCTCGAAGTTCTTGAGACTTTCGACAAGGGCTAACTTGTCAGAAACCGAAAGTCAAAAGACATCTAGGTATCTAGAAGGGTTGAGATACAACATCCAAGATCGTATTGGTACACAGATGGTGATTCGAGTGCAAGATGCCAGGAATTTAGCTCTTAAGGCCGAATCTCAATTGACCGGGAGATCCAGGAGATCCACCACTGCTGAGCATACGCCTGGAGGAAGAGATAATTTGAAGTCCTATGACAAAGGCAAACAGGTGGGGAGTGCTAGTGGGGCAAATGGCAACAATATAGGAAGAGGGTCTGGAGGAGATACCAGACCTTACAAAGAGGTACCTATACCGCCTAAAAACAACAACCCATACACCAGGCCAGCACCTTTTAAATGTTTTAAGTGCAATGAGCCAGGTCATAGGTCCAATGAGTGTCCTAGGCGGAGGAGCGCCAACGTGGTGGAGAGATATGACGAGGCGGATGAGGAGAGACACGCCATTCACGTGGTAAGGCGTTTGTTGGTCTCCAGCCGGGTAGAGGGAGATTAGAGGCACCAATTATCCAGGACTCGCTATCTTGTGAAAGGAGGGCGATGCAATATTATAATAAATAGTGGCAGCTAAGAGAATATTATGAGCAGCAACGCCATTCGAAAATTCGGGTCATTGGTAGAGGCGCATCCTGACCCTTCTAGGGTTGGATGGATCAAGAACGTGGGTAAGCTCCAAATAGATCAGAGGTGCAAAGTGCCCATTGAGATTGGAGATTATAGAGACAAGATATATTGTGATGTAGTTGATATGGACGCTTGCCACCTCTTGTTGGGAAGGCCATGGCAGTTTGATAGGGACGCCATCCATACAAGAAGGCGGAATACTTACAGATTTATAAAGGATGGGGTGAAGTCTGTACTCACGCCAATGATGAGAAAGCCAAAAATCAACGAGAAGTCTACCTTAGTAGTCTGTCCCACACACAAATCATTCGTTAGCGAGTGTCATGAGAGCCAGATGGTGTATGTTGTAATGGTTAAGGCGAATCACAAAGCATTCCAAGAGGGAAAAAGAGAGATGTCGAATGAAGTGACCCGCCTGCTTGACGAGTATCAATATCTGTTCCCTGAAGAATTGCCAATTGGTTTACCACCTTTGAGGGACATCCAACATCACATCGATCTTGTGCCTGGGGCTAGTTTACCAAGCCTCCCACATTATCGAATGAGTCCAAAGGAGAGTGACATCATGAGACAGAAGATGGAGAAACTCATTGAGATGGGATACGTTAGGGAAAGTATGAGTCCTTGCGCCGTTCCAGCTTTACTTACGCCCAAGAAGGATGGGTGTTGGTGGATGTGTGTAGATAACAAGACTATTAACAAAATCACCATCAAGTACAAGTTCCCTATCCCAAGGCTAGATGATATGCTGGATCAACTTGGTGGGCATCATCAGATACGAATTCGAGTTGGGGATCAGTGGAAGACTGCCTTCAAGTCCAGAGATAGGTTGTATGAGTGGCTAGTATGCCATTTGGAATGACTAATGCCCCCAGTACATTTATGAGGCTGATAAATCATGTGCTTCGCCCAATAATTGGAAAATTTGTAGTTGTGTATTTTGATGATATTCCGATTCATAGCCAGAGCTTGGCCGAACATACGGAGCACTTGCAGGTAGTGTTTGACTTATTGAGGAAACACAAGTTATATCCTAACACTAAGAAGTATGATTTTTTCATGGAAAGCCTGGTTTTCCTTGGGTTCGTGGTTAGTGGCGATAAAATCCAAGTTGATGAGGGGAGAGCTATAAGAGAGTGGCCTACCCCTAGAAACGTGGGGGATCTCAGGAGTTTTCATGGGCTAGAAATGTTTTATCAATGTTTCATTAAAAACTTCAGTTCTATAGTAGCCCTATTAACGGAATGCTTGAAGAAGGGAAGAGGGTTTGAATGGGTGGATGCTCAAGAGGACAGCTTCACCTTGATTAAGGAAAAGTTGAGCACAACTCCCGTACTAGCCTATCACGATTTTGATAAACTGTTCGAAGTTAAATGTGATGTTAGTGGAATTGGGATTGATGGCGTCTTGATGCAAGAAAAGAGACCTATTACATATTTTAGTGAAAAGCTCTGTGAAGCAAGACAAAACTGTGGTTAGGGCGTTGAAGACATGTGAACATTACTTGGTGGGGAAAAAATTTATCCTCTACACTGACCACCAAGCTCTTAAGTACTTGGGAAGTCAGAAGCAGCTCCGAAGCTCCATGCATGCCCGATGGTCCGCCTTTATAGATAAGTTCCCCTATAAACTTATCCATAAGGCTGGAAAACAGAACAAGGTGGCAGATGTCCTAAGCCGGAGGATGGCACTATTAAAGACAGTTAACCTGGAGGTCTAGTGTTTTGAACACATCCGAGGAGAATACAGGGCGGATCCTGATTTTGGCAGTATTTGGAAAAAGTGTCAGCACCAACATGGTGATGGGGCGTATCACTTGATGGACGAATATCTTATGAGGGGCAACCAACTTTGCTTACCATGCACTTCCATCTGTGAGAAGGTTATTCGGGACCTACATGGTGGATGCTTGGGTGGACATTTTGGGCGGGACAAAACATATGAGGCAGTGAGTTCCCGTTACTTTTGGCCTAAGATAAGGAGATATGTTGCCTATTTAGTAGAATGATGCTATGTCTACCAGACCGCAAAAGGACATGACAAACGCCGGCCTACATCTACCGCTGCCTATTCCAAAGACTATGTGGGAGGATTTATCCATGGATTTTATCCTCGGATTTCCCAAAACTCAGAGGGGAATGGACTCCATTTTTGTTGTGGTTGACAAGTTTTCAAAGATGACACATTTCATACCCTGTCGGAAGACTAACGATGCCTCATCGACTGCTAAGTTATTCTTCCAAGAGGTTATCATACTACATGGCGTACCAAAGAGCATTGTCTCAGATCGAGATATGAAGTTCCTAAGTCATTTTTGGCGAACATTGTGGGCTCTCTTTGATACATCTCTGAAGTTCAGTATTATCGCCCATCCTCAAACAGACGGTCAGATAGGGGTGGTCAACCAAACTTTGGGAAACTTAATGCGCAGCAAGTGTAAGGATAAGCCTAGGATGTGGGATGTGGTTCTGGCTCAAGCTGAGTTCGCCTACAATGGAGTTGTACATTCAGGTAGTGGGAAGTCTCCATTTGAGATAGTGTATACTGATAGGGGTATTTTACCCCTATCTTTTAGCGTGATTTACGGTTTAATTTTAGAAGAAATAAATAAGTTTAATTACAAAAATAGAGTATTTTAATAAAATAACAAAATAAAAATAAATTCCTTACTTTCGGTTAATTTCCTTTATTTTTAGTTGAATTTAGAGAATAAAACGTCAAGCTAACTCGGCCCTCAAGATTTGTATTTCAGGTACGAGGAAGGAGTGAAAATCTACTCAAATACGCGGGGCATATCATCATTTACGCGGGGCGTACCGTCATTTACGCGGGGCGTAAAACATGGTGTCAGAAATAATTGCCTTATCCGCATGCACCATGTGGAAATGACTCAGCATACGCGGGGCGTATGACACCTTACGCGGGGCGTATGACACATGTCGGAAATGATTGGCCTAATCCTGAAAGTCAGACTGCATTGTCCCCTAAGTCAACTATCAATACGCAGGGCGTGTTTTGGGATACGCAGGGCGTACATGGGGTAATTCGAGCAATAAAACGTCAGGAGCTCAAACACGCAGGGCGTATAGCAAGACACGCAGGGCGTATAGCAAGACACGCAGGGCGTGTCTGAGACAGCAAGATCTGAATTTGGTCCACATGCAGGAGATTTCTGACGGAATGGGCATATACGCGGGGCGTGTATCATCATACGCGGGGCGTATTATGGGATTTCTGCACCAAATAATGTTGCTCCATACTTGTACCTTGTCAAGTTACAATTCTACCCCTAGCTTGATGTATAAATAAGAGTGACTAGCACTACCTTCTACCTTCTACTTTCTATCTTCTACTTCTATCTTACCTAGATAGTTGTTGTATAGTTTTGGTTTTAGATTCAGTTTTTATGTAATAAAAACTCTCCCACCTCGAGAGCTTGTTCGGTTATTCCGGCGTTCCATCAACGTTCCGCTCCATCATTCGTCACCAAGCTCGAGAGTTCCAACTCCAAGTCCTAAGCGACGGCCTTGAGTCCGGTTGGCTAGTTCCGAGGGCCGATTCTTCCCTCTTCGCTTGCTAATTAGCTTGCACTCTTCCTATGTACTAGGCTTGGTTGTATTCATCATTTTTATTCTCCATATTTATAATATATGATTTGCAATTTCCGTTTTTATATACGTGTTAATGTTTATTACTTGCTTTGATACTTATAATTGACTATTGTGTAGGGGAACGCGACTTTCGACGCCATCCGGGCTATCTTTAGGGATTCATATAGGTGTTGCCTTACCGGAAGTGACGCTCCGGAAACCGTAAGAATTGACACACCACGGAACTTACGGGCCCTAGTTTCTGATCCCCAGCATTAGACACGCCTTGACTAGGAATCACGTAGTCTAAGTACCTCACGGATCGGTCGAACTACACGTAGTCGTCTTTGCAAGAGTAGACCATTAATCGTATATATTCGGAGTCTTTGTTTGTCATATTTATAACTTATCGTCGCCATTGCACTTCGCAGAGTATTTGCTACATGAATCTGTCTCACCATAGTTAGGAGTAGTTTGTAGTTGTGTCTTACTTTACCCCAAAGTAATCACCGCTTAAATAACATACGAAACTGAGTAGTCTAATACTTGTAATTATAAATCCCGTGGATTCGATACCCGGTCTTAACCGGATTATTACTTGATACGACGGGGTACACTTGCCCCTAAGTAGTGACGTCTAGTGAATTTAGAGCAATTAGAAAGACCACATCCATAGTCCCATAGCACACTCATATCACACTACATCCGTAAACACACCGCTAGACGAAACCCGCATCAAGTTTTTGGCGCCGTTGCCGGGGATTTATAATTTCTTGCAATATTAGACAAAAACGTTTTATTGTTAGTTTAAGCATTCCTTTTGTACAAATTGTTTAAATCGACTTCTTTTTCTCTTTTTGTGAATAATTTATTTTGTTGTTATTAATGATCTTTTTCATGGTATGATGCCTTATAGTCGTCATCTGTGGGATGACCACAAGGATGACGGATGTTCGCACCAATAATCACCCTTGCAACTCGATGTGGTAATCTCTATGCTTAAAGATATTCATGTGAGATTATCTAACACTGAGGTATTTTGTAGGGATTTGGGAAATCAAATCGCTAGATTGAAGTCTCGTATCGATTCAACCGCGGACGAATCAATTAGAGACGCTAATTCGGGTGATCAAAATGTGGTGCTCGAGTTAATTGAGCCTTCTCAAGAGAGCCCCCCAAATTTCGAAGGCCGCCTCAGTTGCGAGGAACCGGAAATCCTAATCGATGCGCTGGTTGCGTGTGAACCCATGGAAAAGTATCCAAAGCTAGAAGAGTTTGAGGGTTATTCTAACTCGGAATATTTCACTCTTTTTGAACTACCAAAAGAGTCAAAAAGGGAGCAAACGAAACTCTTCAATAATTTCTGTAAATATAGTTTTTGGTTTTTGTTAAATTTTTTTGAAGCTAACAATCCGTTTTGTAGGTACGGATTGTTTATTCAAGAATTTGCATTCCTAACGCGAGTGGAAGCATACACCTAGGATGAAATGCTAAGTCGAGCTCACCGACTATAATGTAGCGCTTCTTGGGAGGCAACCCAAGCTCGAATAAAGTTTAATTTTGTCTTTAATTTACCTTTTAAGTTTTTGCATTTAATTTATTATTGTGTGATTAATTATTTTTTCTTCATTTTATTAGGTGTTCGTGTAATTTTATCGTTTCGGTGGGACGAGTTTGAAGAGAATTGTAAGTATTGACGTTGGTAAAAATAAAACAAAAATGGAAAAAATGGAAAAAAATGAAAATATTATTTTATTTTATTTTTATCTTATTTTATTTTTATTTTTTTATATATATAATATATTTATGTTGATTTTATAAAATTAAAAAAAAAATGTTGTTGGCCGCTGCGGCACGCGGGGCGTGCACGGCAGCACGCCCCGTGCGCAAGCGCTGCCGCAGCTCCAGGAGCTGCGGCACGCGGGGCGCGCGCTGCGCTGGCCAACGCTGGCAGGCAGCGCTGGGCACCGCCGCTGTGCGACACCCGCCGGCCGCAACGAGTTGAAATTTTGTTTTTTTTTCTTCTTTAATTTTTTTTATATATAATAAAAATATATATATAAAAATAATAAAAATATATATATATATTTACATTCATAATCTTTCAATCCAATTTGAATTTTAAATTTTAAATTTTAAATAAATGCCAACCGAGTTCGAGAATTGATACCTCGAACACTTCACACGTCATTACTATCAGGAGCGGAACATGTCATATCCACCACCTTCGGAAGATGTTTGAGGGAGTCTTCTCTACCTTACTCTTTTTCTTTACACTTTGTGCTTCAAATTTATTTCGCAATGTTGGAACTTATTGCGTTTTTAAGTGTGAGGAGGGATAGGGTAGATAACCCTCTATCTTTCAATTTAATTTTTGTTTTCTTTTCTTTTGCGACGTCCTTGGAATAGACGTCATTTTAATAACGCGGAGGGCCGTGCAACCGCGCACTTTTAGTTTGTTTTGCACTAACAAAAACAAAAATAAAAATCAAATAAACAACAAAATAATTAAACTAAGTTATTGATTCTTAAATTTTTCCGACACACTACCTCCCTCGGAAATTATTTAAAGTTCCGTTATTTGTCGTTAAAAATAAAAACATCGGAACACAAAGGATGGTTTAATTGAGAAATTTTAGTCTTAGTTTTGAAGTTAGAGAATTTATGAAAAGCTTAGGCTAGTACTAAACAAAAGCATTGAGTCTTAACTCACATGTCATCTCCATAATAAACTTTAAAAAGGCAATAAAGACGGGATAGTTGAGAATTTAGCGAAGACTTGATAGTACACAATTTAAACCCGAATCTTTGTGAGGTATTTTTGAGCCTAAAAGAGTTCGTACGAGAACTCTAATTCTTTCACAATTTTTCGAGAACTCGACTCATAGAATTTGCATCCAATACCGGGTTAAGTACACTTATTTTTGGTAAAAAAGGCAATAGATGATAAAATGAACCCACTTAGGCTAATTTCTCTTAAATTATTTTTTCTCGTTTTCATTAACCCTTAGGAAACCCCTTCGAGCCTAATAACCAACTTTTTTGTTAATACCCTTTTAACATTTAACCCTTTTTTCCTCTTGTTCAAATACCGACAAAATCAAATCGCACCAAAATTACCCGAAATAAGCCAAAGGCCTTAACAAACGAGCACCAAAAGCCTTCAAAATATTGTTTTTGTGCCTCTATCAAAACAAAGGATACAATAAAAACAAAAAGGCATTCTCAAAGCTCCACCCGAGCAATTTTGAAGTATATTTTGTAAAAATCGCTAAGGCCGGAACAAAAACACAGTGCAATCACAAAACGGTATTTTCGAACTTGAGTTTCTTTAAACTAACCACTAAAAAGCCACCCACATTACAACCCCCTTCCGGGTTCATTTTTAATGTTGCCTAACCATATTTTAGGAGGAAAAACCCGGATGAAAATGCAAATTCAACATGATTTCGAGTAACTGCAAAGAGGAGTGCTAAACACCGACCCACCTAAAATTGAGCGTAAGAGCGAAATCCCTTGGTGAGGTACTATTGGGTTCTCAAAAGATAATCAACCCCCATTAATATTGCCTATTAATCTTGATCATGGAGGTTTCAAACAAGTTTTGTACTCAATTGTTGGCGTAGGTACTTACCAAACCCTTTGCATAAAACCGTAACTTGAAATCACGCACTTGGCAAAACCAACCTTCGGTTTGTTTCTTAATTTTCTCAATCCCTTGTCTTTCGATTTCTTTTACTTGAGGACAAGTAAAACTTTAAAGTCCGAGGAGGTTTGATAGGGGTATTTTACCCCTATCTTTTAGCATGATTTACGGTTTAATTTTAGAAGAAATAAATAAGTTTAATTACAAAAATAGAGTGTTTTAATAAAATAACAAAATAAAAATAAATTCCTTACTTTCGGTTAATTTCCTTTATTTTTAGTTGAATTTAGAGAATAAAACGTCAAGCTAACTCGGCCCTCAAGATTTGTATTTCAGGTACGAGGAAGGAGTGAAAATCTACTCAAATACGCGGGGCGTATCATCATTTACGTGGGGCATACCGTCATTTACGCGGGGCGTAAAACATGGTGTCAGAAATAATTGCCTTATCCGCATGCACCATGTGGAAATGACTCAGCATACGCGGGGCGTATGACACCTTACGCGGGGCGTATGACACATGTCGAAAATGATTGGCCTAATCCTGAAAGTCAGACTGCATTGTCCCCTAAGTCAACTATCAATACGCAGGGCGTGTTTTGGGATACGCAGGGCGTACATGGGGTAATTCCAGCAATAAAACGTCAGGAGCTCAAACACGCAGGGCGTATAGCAAGACACGCAAGGCGTATAGCAAGACACGCAGGGCGTGTCTGAGACAGCAAGATCTGAATTTGGTCCACATGCAGGAGATTTCTGACGGAATGGGCATATACGCGGGGCGTATTATGGGATTTCTGCACCAAATAATGTTGCTCCATACTTGTACCTTGTCAAGTTACAATTCTACCCCTAGCTTGATGTATAAATAAGAGTGACTAGCACTACCTTCTACCTTCTACTTTCTATCTTCTACTTCTATCTTACCTAGATAGTTGTTGTATAGTTTTGGTTTTAGATTCAGTTTTTATGTAATAAAAACTCTCCCACCTCGAGAGCTTGTTCGGTTATTCCGGCGTTCCATCAACGTTCCGCTCCATCATTCGTCACCAAGCTCGAGAGTTCCACCTCCAAGTCCTAAGCGACGGCCTTGAGTCCGGTTGGCTAGTTCCGAGGGCCGATTCTTCCCTCTTCGCTTGCTAATTATCTTGCACTCTTCCTATGTACTAGGCTTGGTTGTATTCATCATTTTTATTCTCCATATTTATAATATATGATTTGCAATTTCCGTTTCTATATACGTGTTAATGTTTATTACTTGCTTTGATACTTATAATTGACTATTGTGTAGGGGAACGCGACTTCTGACGCCATCCGGGCTATCTTTAGGGATTCATATAGGTGTTGCCTTACCGGAAGTGACGCTCCGGAAACCGTAGGAATTGACACACCACGGAACTTACGGGCCCTAGTTTCTGATCCCCAGCATTAGACACGCCTTGACTAGGAATCACGTAGTCTAAGTACCTCACGGATCGGTCGAACTACACGTAGTCGTCTTTGCAAGAGTAGACCATTAATCGTATATATTCGGAGTCTTTGTTTGTCATATTTATAACTTATCGTCGCCATTGCACTTCGCAGAGTATTTGCTACATGAATCTGTCTCACCATAGTTAGGAGTAGTTTGTAGTTGTGTCTTACTTTACCCCAAAGTAATCACCGCTTAAATAACATACGAAACCGAGTAGTCTAATACTTGTAATTATAAATCCCGTGGATTCGATACCCGGTCTTAACCGGATTATTACTTGATACGACGGGGTACACTTGCCCCTAAGTAGTGACGTCTAGTGAATTTAGAGCAATTAGAAAGACCACATCCATAGTCCCATAGCACACTCATATCACACTACATCCGTAAACACACCGCTAGACGAAACCCGCATCATATACGAAGATCCCGGATCATACCCTTAATGTAGCACATCTTCCTAAAGGGAACGTGACTGCCAACCAACTAGGCAGGGACTACGTACAGATGCACCAGGAGGTGAAGGAAACTCTTGTGGAGAGAAACCAGAAATTGAAGGCTAAGGCGGATGAACACCGTAAGGACTTATAGTTTAAAGTTGGGGACGAGGTTATGGTTTATTTAGGCAAAGAGAGACTCGCCAACGCCCTAAGCAGCAAGCTTCGACCCAGGAAATATGGGTCATTTAAAGTCACCAAGAAGGTCAATGCCAATGCCTATCATATAGCTTTGCCAAACTGGCTTGGTAAAACGTCACCAGCTTTCAACATCCGTGACCTTAGTCAATGGAAGACTAATGGTCTTTTGGGGCTTGATAAGAACAAATCAGTGTCCAGTTCTTTCAAAGAATGAGGGAATGATGTGGACATCCTACCTAGAGCCACCGCCCAAACACAACCTGGCGGATCCTCAGATACCACAGGCCACACGAACAGCACATGCACCCAAGGTTGTACCCATCGGGGCGGATCCTAGGAGTGTACGAAAGGGCGTATCCCTTTCAGCGTATCAACCTCAACTCCTAGGCGGATGCTCAGGCTTACTTCCTCACGAAGAAAATCACTAACAACCCTGACAATCCGTACCTGTACCTTTGTACTACTTGTCCGGACGCTTTACCAATCTTACCCTTTCTTTGTGCATTGTTGTAACCCTAGGAGGGGTATTTCTTGTCATTTCGGGAGTTATTTAAACCCCCATTTTGTAAGGATGAGGTAACTTTTATCAATCAACTCTTTCTCTTTGAGAATTCAAGGTTTATACCTTTATCTTGAGATTCACTCATTCTAGTCTATCTAGAGAAGAACATCTTTGTTGGTTTACGATTAAAACCTTCATTTATCGCTTTCAATCTGTATCAAGAAAAAAAAGACTATATGAAGCCGATTCTGGATGGAGTTTGTTTCTCTCTATTGTGCCAAAAAACAATTTCATGCACTGTCTATTATTGCTTTATCGCGATCTATGATATTGAAGATCAAGGGTGGCCTCAGTATTTTAGGGGCCATAGGCAGCTCCCATATTCCATTTTTTTACAAATTTAAATTTAATATATATGAAATATAATTAATTCTTGACTTAATAAGAGAACTAATTGAAGATCAAACTTTTTAACAATCAGCAGAGAATGAAATAATTAATTGTTATATTATATATGAATTTATCCATATGGTCGTTGGATGAAAACTGATTTAACATTGATGTATAAAACAATCCAATTTCGAGATTCATTAATGAAAGATGAGTTTTTGTTTCATGTATAATTTTATATTCGGGCTATTTTTCAATCTCTAGCATGTTGACCACCCAATAAATTTTTTCTATCACCGAATAAAACTATCATCGCGTGAATCTTAAGCTTAAAATTGTAATTTTAAACTTAAAATTGTACTATTTTGTAGGTAGATGCTAAATTTACTTTCCCTCGAAACCATATGACTAAATTTGTATCTCATCTCTATATTATTAAGAAAAAAATTGTGAAATAAATTTTGAAACCCCTTGTTGTGCTATTATAGTTAAGAGACGAAGCTACAAAAAAAAATGAGACAATTTATATTATTGCTATCAATTTTTCGATTCCACTTAGTTGAGTGTATTCTAATTTTTCTATATATGACTACTATTAAATTCCAACATTATATAATAATTATTTACGAAGATAATTTTTCAACAATTGAAATCTCAATAATTGTTTTATTATAATTGAAATTAGTTTTGAAATTTGTAAAAAAAATTCAAATTTTTTTTGGATCTCCTAAGAGGTCCTAAGCGACCGTCTATACAGCCTCCCATAGAGCCGCCCTTGTTGAAGATGCAGATTCAAACTTCTAAATTGTAATTTTGTCTTTACTTATGTCAAGCTGTACTATTTTTTCTATTTGGGTGAAATAATTATAATTTTTTTAAAAAAAATTATTTACAAAAAAAAAAACAATAAGAATGAATGGAATTTAATGATTAGAATACATGAAGTTTCTGTTTTTAATTACTTTTTTGACAACCAATGAAGCATATATTAAGAATCAAGAAGAAGCATATTACAAATAAAATTAGGGAGTACAGAAAACCACTCACCCCGATGTAAAGGTAAAATAGTTCTAGCTAATAAATGAGCAACAGAATTTGCGGAACGACAGACAAATCAAATAGAGCAATTAAAAAACTCGTTCAATGAAAAATGACAATCATTGGCTAAGGCATTAAAAGGAGATGAAACCTCTAACGGACGGGCCATAGACTGTACCACGATCAAAGAATCTGATTCAATGATTACATCCTTCCATCCACGGTATTTGATCCAACTGAGAGCTTCACGGACCGATAGCGCTTCAATGAACAATGCATCTTGATAATTCTCCAAGATACCATTTTTAGCCGCAACAAACCGGCCCAACTCATCCCGAACGATACACCCAAACCCAGCCACATTCTCGTCTGCAAATGACGCACCATCCACATTCAGTTTTAGAAAACCTGTTGGAGGATGCTGCCACACTGTCGGGCTTGGCACAGCCGGACTGTCTGAAGGAGAAACCGACGCCTGCGCTTTCTTCCAGGCCTGTAGAAAGGAACCGAGCGAAAGGTACAAGATCGAGGCTTGTGAATCCATCCGATTCCACACAATGTCGTTTCTATAACACCAAATAATAAAAAATGTTATGAAATTGGGTTCCCACATCCTCAATAGGGGAAAGAGTCCAAATAGCTCGAGTCATAGTACATTTGAAAAAAATATGATAAGAACCTTCCACCGCCCCATGACAGAGCTCACATAAATCTGAG
This sequence comes from Euphorbia lathyris, assembly GCF_963576675.1. NCBI lineage: Eukaryota > Viridiplantae > Streptophyta > Magnoliopsida > Malpighiales > Euphorbiaceae > Euphorbia > Euphorbia lathyris. The sequence goes on from NC_088914.1 coordinate 93,110,282, forward strand.
ATAGGAACCATCCGGGCTTTCAGCGCGACTTTAGAAGGGAAACAGTTAGCAAGAACCCGCTAAAGAAGGTTCTTAACTTGAGGGGGCACTTTAAGATTCCAAACTTTATTCCATACTGGAGAATCAATGAACCAATTTGTTCCAAATCCAAACATAAGCTTTCGATGCCCACTTCTATTACTTAATTTTAGTATCAATCAGTTCAGTTAAATAACTTATCATTACTTTTTTTTAATGAAACTTATCATTACGTATTATAATTATAATTATTTTTTATTTTTATTATTATTATTAGAATCATTATTATTTTTATAAACTTTTTATTTTAATTATTGTTATTTTTAATCGACTAATCATGGACGACTATGATGTTCTACAAACTGGATTGCTAATGTTTTGAAGGTTTGGATTAAGGACTTGGGGATGATCATTTATTAGACTCAAATGTATAGTTGTTGTCGTCATGATCTGTTGTGTTTTAGTTGAGGAAGCTGATGTTCAATCTTTATTTACCAATGAAGGTTGGTCCGAGTGTAGACTTATTTATGGGCTGGACCGGGCTGGGATTAACCGGACTTGTTACATAATTATTTTATCCAAACCCAACCTAGTCCGTACTATATTTACATCGGGTTTGGATCGGGTTGGGCCGGACTAAGAGAACTAATTTTCAAGCCCAACCCGGCCCGGCCCAACTAATACCTTTGTAATTTTTAGAAATTAAAATTAAACTAAAAAATTATACTATAAATATAAATAAAAAATGCAATAAACTAAATTTTAGAGGATTATTTCAATAAAAATCAATTAACGCAATCCTAAATAAATGACAATATTGGTTTGAAAAAACAATAAATGGTAATGTTATTTTTTTTTTTAAAACTACAAATGGTACTAATGTGAAGGTGCCTTCTATGGTTACTTTGTTTTTGACAAAGTACCATTACTTGGTGTGTTTTCACCATTGAATGATGGAGCATAAAATTAATCCAATGGTGAAAACACACCTATTGCAACCACTAGTAGCCACGTTTATTCTTAATTATTAACATTATTATATTATATACTGAATTTTTTTGGTGAACAATTTATATACACACAATATGTACATAAGACTTAATAGATTAGTATATTGTTATTTCCAAATTAAGATGGCCTTTATTTTGGCCTATGTCCATATTTCTCACTCTTTTTAGAAGAAAAAGGATAAGATTGACTTTTATATAAAGATAGTGATATAATAATTATTTTTTTAATGTGAATGATTATAATTTCATTAGATTAAAATTCAATAAATACAGTAAGAAAATAACGGTACGGAATCAAATCTCACAACATATAAGAAAACAACGGCAAAAAATCAAACTTTACAAAAATGTATGAAAAAACTAAAATGACTACTGAGAGCAACAAAAAATGCTATAAAGATAAAAAAAAAACACATAAAACAATAATGAAACCTATATTTATTGTAAATCGAAATCTGCAGAAAAGTAGATGCAATCCAATTTTCATCATTTAGGTCATTTCGAATATTCGAATCTGAATCCTTTTTCTGTTGATGCAACCACGTCTATTGATTCGGGAACAAGATAAATTGTTTCCGTTCTTGCAAAATTTGGAAAATGTATAAATGAAAGAATAATAGAGAACATATACAATTTAGACGGATAAAGAGATCCGATAAAATATATAGCAACTGACTAAAAAGAAAAAAACAACAACAAAGTAAAACACATAAAATCTGAGCATCTCCAAGAGACCACTACAAGAAAACAGCTGATCAGCAGCGAAAAAATCCGTCGTAGATAAGCCATATTCCGTAGCAGATATGTATCAGCAGCGGATCAACAGCGGATCCGAATCCGCCGGAAATACCCCCGCTGCAACAGCATAGCGACCACAGTATTCGTGTTCGTAGCAAATTTTTTCGACCACGTGTCGGTCACAAAAATCCGCTGCTGATTTTTCCACAGCTACAAACAATTTCCGACCAGTTTTGGCTGCTATTTATTTCTACAGCAATGGAATATTCAGTCGCAATTCCGCTGCTGATTACAGCAGATCATTTTTCATACCTGATTTAGCTGCTAGTTTTTTACAGCATAAATTCACTGATATTTTTGTATACTAGACACATAATTGTAACATTTATGAAAGATATTAAATCAAAATACATATTTAGTAAATAGTCTTCAATAATTACCATAAAATTAAAATATCCATAAATCTAAGTCAATCCAAAATACTCTAGACAAATTAACTATATATATTTGTCCGACCTAAGATAAACTAGATATATCCTAACCACAGGATCTAGATAAAGCCAAGCCAAACGTCCTAAGTCAAATCATTCTCATTGAGATCATCATCATCTATAGACTCAACCTGGTTAGACGAATGTTCTTTGCGATGCCCACGTAGCTCGACTAGCTCTAACTAAAAGCGTCCTATAACTAACTGCAAAGATCCTAGCTGATCTCTCATCTGCCCCTCTAAATCAGCTTGCCTCTTTAAAACCTGCTCAATCATTTCAGGAGTTACACCAAGTCGAAGTTGACGTGAATCAGAATCCTCTCGTTGCATTCCCTCCTCACTTCGCTGTTGACTCTCTTGAAGAGCTTGCACTATTTGATTCAACCTATCTAACTGTGACTGCAAATGAGAGGTCATATCAGGAGATGATGTTGAACTTGATGCACCTGGTGTAGATGAAAACTGGGATGAAGCTGCTGAGTAGTATCTACAGGTTGCATCACCCAATCCATAAAGTCTTTTCTTTCTATTGTGTCCTCCAACAACTTCATAATAAGCCTTCAACATGTCTACTGCTCTATTTTCTTCTCCCTGGATACTTGCAGCCACTGCCCTTACATACTCTTCCTACATATCAATGATTTAAGATGTTGTTAATTACTACAAGACTACCAAAAAAAATTTATGTCAAATAATTCATGAGCAGTAGGTACTCGATCAAGGAGTATTGTCTGTAAAAATGAAAAAGGATTGGATCCACTGATGTTTAGGAAGGAAACAAATTTAATAGCAGCTATATATAAGGTTTAACATTTTGGTCGTATATATTAGCTGGAAAGGGATAAGGAACAAAAAGGAAAAAGCAATGAAAAGAAAAATAAGAAAAGTAAAAAGAAGCACAATTATCTTGATTAAGAATACCAATTCCCAAATCACCCAATTGAGTTATATTTATTTTTTGTCAAGTTGTGTAAATGGGTGGGAAAAATGCAGCAAAACAGAAAGCATAGATGGAATATGGAGCTCACAAAACTCCCTCTCATCAGCATCAGGTGTGGTGTATTTACTTATTTAGTATACCCCAACTCCAGCCAGGCCAGCTAGCTTATCACCAACTTCTGCATTTGCAGTTTCTAACTCGTACTGCTATGCACTCCCAATATATTTCAATGTGATCCTTATCATTTTTAAAAAAACACACTCATTTTAGAAAATCAAATAGAGTCGGACCCACTAATATATCTTACCATCATTTCAATCAGGGATAAGGTACCAAAATAGGCCTAAGGTTTTTAAGAAAATACCAATTTAGGCTCAACGTTTAAAATATCACCAATATAGGCTTAACGTTTACAACATATATTCACTAATTCTGGATTTATCCATCAAATTACCTGTCATTTTCTTTGGATTATAGTACAGATGCTAATTCCTTCTTTCCTTCCTCAACACCCAATTTATAATTAATTAATCTGATTAATTAGAAACATAACAAAAGCCAATCCCTATATACATCCTATGATTATTGGCCTTTTTTTCGACTTTTATGGGGACAAATACTGTCATTTTTATATTTTCTAATTTCTAATTAAACAATTTCTGCAAACACCACCACCACATTCATAGCATCTTTTCTTCCTATTAATAAATAAATTACATTCATCTGCAATTCAATAATGGACCCTTTAATTTAATACTAATTTATTTTAATCCATTGTTTCAAACCAATAACTGTATTTTCATTATCAAATAAAAAACTTAATTTTATTTTATAAAACAAAAGAAACTCACGAAACAGATCACAGAATCCACAATTGGACACTAGATCAATAATGTATAACCATATAGGATTTCTAACTAAGAGGGAAAGATAAATAATACTCTAAAATAATATAAATAATTGACTCTTAGTGATTTAAGAGTGACTAAGATATATCATCTCCAATAATACTCTTATATTCACTACTTATTTATTATTTTATTATTAAAATTATTAATTATTGTTCTATCTACCAATAGTGAAAGGAGATAGACTCTTCAATAGTAAATTATTAATAAAAAAAATGAATTAAGAGTCACTAAGAGGTGGAGAGGGACTCTCTATTAATAAAGATGATGGAGAGACTCTTAGTGATTTGAGGAGCCACTAAAGGGTTGTTGAAGCTTATTTTTAATTCTCTCTCCTCAAATCTATATCTATATATAATATAAAACAGTAACGATTGAGCTGATGTGTCACTTTCTCCTTTTTTACTAATAAAAAATAGGCTTAATAGGCACCCAACACCCTAAACTTGTAACTATTTTTCACCTGGCCCCTTCAACTTAGGGAACAACCTCTCAACCCCCTCAACTCTCCAAAAACATCACATACAGCCTTTTACACCCCTATGTTCGGTCAAAATATTGACCTATGTAGAAAACGCGCTTGACTATTGACCACACCAATGCCACTTGTCATTTTTGTAACAATCACTTGGATACATTTCACCTCGACGACCACTACCGCCAACCTCAGCACCTCGATAAGGCTGCGACGACAAACAACGACAGCACCTCGCACGGATATGGAAAAATTTAATTAAAAAATGACACGTGGCATTGGTGTGGTCAACAGTCAAGCGCGTTTTCTACACGGGTCAATATTTTGACCGAACATAGTGGTGTAAGGGGTTGTATGTGATGTTTTTGGAGAGTTGAGGGGGTTGAGAGGTTGTCTCCTAAGTTGAAGGGGTCAGGTGAAAAAAAAATTACAAGTTTAGGGGATTAGGTGCCTATTAAGCCTAAAAAATATAATATAATATATAATATATTAATTTTAATTATATTATTATATTTATTTATAAAAAGATTATTTTATCCGTACTATCTCTAAGAGTTCTAAAAATTTAAATTAATCACTAAAATCTCTCTAATTCTCTGTATATCTATCTATATATAATCTAAAACATTAACGATGGAGTTGAGGTGTCATTTCCTCATTTTTTACTGATAAAAAATATAATATATTAATTTTAATTATATTATTATATTTATCTATAAAAATATTATTTTAAGTAAATGTGAAAATAAAATAATAATATTTAATTTATATAGCACTATTATATCATTAATTGTAATTATTAGATTATATTTTTGTTAATATTTATATGTTAAGATGAATCCGTGAATCGCACAGGCTAAAAACTAGTTTTAATTTAAGAGCCAACTTAAGAAGTTGTTGGAGATGCTCTAACTCGGTGAGATAGGAAGAATGAAGATAAAAATTTGTAATTAATTAAATTGAATTATATATTAATGTGACACACCAATTATACAACCAATCCATGATTGTGTTGTCCTCTCTCTCCAGCAACACCATTCACAACCCAATCCCCTAATTCAGCGATTTCCAGAACCTTCACCTGGAATTTGCAACCACAGTATTTTGCTTTCGTATTCCTCCGTACTACTTCCTCCATATCCATATCCCTAGTCCTTTGAGTATTCTTTATACCACAGACACATTTAACCAATATCCATTTTAATTTACCCCCTGTCTTGTGAGAAGCTATAGTTAACTCGAAGCCAAGGCGAATCGTCGTCTGTTTTGCCCAGTTAACAGCTTCCTGGTATGTTTCAAACGTTTGTACAGGATAAAATTTCCCACTGTAATCGACACCGTTGCCTCCGAAGTCTTCTAACGAAATCTGTAAATGATAACTAACGAACATTAGACTCCATTACGATCAAATTCCATAATTTTTCGAGGCCTAAACCCCTAAATTCAATTTTCAGACAACTGGACGTGTGTATATCACGCCCCGCCATGTGGTGGGGCGTATGTATATCTCGCCCCACCTTGTTTAGGCGGTGTCTAGGCAGTTTAGGCGAAATCCAAGCGGTTAAAAATCGGTTATGAGAAAAAAAAAAAAAAAAAAAACCTAAAGGGACTAATCGAAGAAAATCAAGATGGATTCTCGATTTAAAGCGTTTAAGCGGTTGAGGGGACTTTTGTTTTGAATAGTGACTAATCCATATTGAATTTCTTATTATTGATTTTTTAGACTAATAAACTATATATTTGTGCTTAAAAAAAACTATATATTTGTCTAATTAATTATATTGATGATAGTAGACTATTGCAACCACTACTAGCCACGTTTATTCTTAATTATTAACTTATTAACATTATAATATCATGTACTTAATCGATTATGTTGTTATTTCCAAATTTAGATGACTTTTATTTTGGCATATATCCATATTTCTCACTCAAGAATTATAAGATTGACTTTTACATAAATGATAGTGACATAACTAATATCTTAAAATTTAGGTATAATACTCCTCCAGCCCCCTTAACTTGTCTAAATTGGTCATTTTACCTCTCCAACTCATTGAATATCCTATTTATCCCCTTAACTCCATAAAAGTGGTATTTCTCACCCCGTTAACTTGTCCATTTATCTCCCCAACTCATAGAATGTCTTATTTACCCCATTAACTCCACAAAAGTAGTATTTCTCACCCCTTGCAATCCGTTATCGAGGTCTAAATTGATACCTTTTTTTAAACGTTAAACCTATATTGATGCTATTTTATACGTAGAACCTAAATTGATACTTTCCCAAAAACCATAGACCTATTTTGGTATCTTATCCTTACATATAACGTCTTTAATTTGTTTATATTAATGTTCTTGTTATTTGTATCTTTTATTCATTCTTGTTATTTGTATCTTTTATTCATTCCTTCTCTTTTCAATTTTTTGACTAGTTAAATTTTGATCATCTAATTATTGTAATACAATATTATTGTAATAAACACATGAAGGATCAAATTAAAACAAAATAAAAAAGTTGATATTAAAAAATATATATTTTCAAACCCATTTGAATAAGTCATATTAATTTTGCAATATAAAGGGTAAGAAATATTACTTTTATGGAGTTAAGGGGTAAATAGGATCATAAGAGGTGAGAAATATCACTTTTATGAAGTTAAAGGGGTAAATAGGACATTCGATGAGTTTGGAAGGAGTAAAATGACCAATTTGGACAAGTTAATGAGGTGAGAAATACCACTTTTATAAAGTTAAGGGGGTAATTAGGACATTCGATTAGTTGGAGATATAAAATGACCAATTTAGACAAGTTGAAAGAGCTGGAAGAGCATTAGGTCTAAAATTTAAATTTTTTCTTTTATAAATTAATTTTAGTTATATTATTATATTTATCTATAAAAAGATTATTTTAAGTAAATGTGAAAATAAAATAATAATATTTAATTTATATGGCACCTTTATGTCATTAATTGTAATTATTAAATTATATTTTTGTTAATATTTATATGTTAAGATGAATCCGTGAATCGCACAGGCTAAAAACTAGTTTTAATTTAAGAGCCAACTTAAGAAGTTGTTGGAGATGCTCTAACTCGGTGAGATAGGAAGAATGAAGATAAAAATTTGTAATTAATTAAATTGAATTATATATTAATGTGACACATCAATTATTTAAGAAATAAATAAGAAAATTTAAGGTGATGAAATTGAAGTGACGTACATATTTATATTAATATTATATATTACCAATATTTGAAGCTCAATTAATTCTATAAATAGCTACCTTTATTCTTTGCAATTCCTCATCTCAAAAACATTCATAAATCAATCCTTTAGCTAAATATATAATCAAATATGGGTGTTGTGACTATTGAGAGGGAAATTACCACTTCAGTCCCCCAAGTTACTATGTTTAACATTTTCTGCCCTGAAAACCATCATCTTCTTCATAAGAGTATCCCCCATGCCAGTGTTGAGACCCATGAAGGAAATGGAGGACCTGGAACCATCAAGAAGGCTACTTTTGCTGCTCATCCAGGTAATTTAATTACTTACTTAATTCAAAAGTATTTTTTGTTTTTTAAACTAATGATGTATATGTCATGTACCCTTTTGAATTAAAAGCTTGAACTTACACTTAATGTTCAATCATAAATCTTAAGGTTAAAGTGTAAAAATATTCCTAACGTTTTTCGTCCGGAACAATTTTATCCCTAACGTCTAAAATGGTGTAATTTTATCCCTAACGTGGGAAGCCAGGAGCAATTTTACCCCTAACATTTTAAAATTGACCCAAATTATAGGGGTAAAATTGCTCTTAGCTGCCAACGTTAGGAGTAAAATTGCACCATTTTAAACGTCAGAAGTAAAATTGCTCATAATCCAAAACGTTATGGGTGTTTTTGCACCTTAACCTTAAATCTTATATTAATCCCTGACAATATATCATATGATTCATGCAGATCACGAATTCAAGTATGTTAAGACACAAGCAGAAGCAATAGATAAGGCAAACTTTACGATTGGGTACACTATAATTGAAGCAGATCCATGGTCAGATAAACTTGAAAAAATAACAGTTGTGGTGAAAGTTGAAGCTTCCTCTAATGGAGGATCCATTATCAAGAGCTGCTTCAAATATGTTCCAAAGGCTAATTGTGAACTTGATGAACATGAAATCAATGCTAATGCAGACAAGATAATGAGCTTCTACAAAGTTCTTGAAAATTAATTCAAGAAGGATGATAATATATGTGGTTCTGTGTTTGATGCTTTCTCTTTTCTTGATGTTTTTTCTTTGGGTTGTGTGAGGCCAATTATTGTTGTTGTTTTTTGGCCTTGGATTGGGAATAAAAGTTGTATGTTGTGTTGTGATTTTCAATTAATCTAATACATATGCATGGCTTCTATTTACACTCTTTCCATGAATAAATTAATGGTCTAATACACAAATAACTTTCTAAACTTGTTCAAATATTGCAACTGCTCTTCGAACTTTCAATTGTAACAATTTACCCTTCAAATTTGTCCAATTATCACTACAAAATAAATGACTATTTGGGACAAAAATGGGGGACAATTTAAATATATTGTCCTCAAATATTGTTTTCCAATTTTAACTGGGAACTAATTTATTAATAATTTCTTTTTCCTTTTTAATTTAACATTGAAGACAAAAATATATAATAATATATAATATTAAAATTTATAAATATTAAATTTTAAGTTTTAGGGATAGAAATTATATCATTTTCCATATAATTTTCTATCGTGCTTTTCTCGCAGCTTTTCTGTTTTCTCTCCTTGGCCTCCTTCGTTCATCCATCTATACTTCACGTCGTTCGCGTTTCTTTCTCCGACCACCCCTCTCCGAACTTACTTTGTTTGTTCGTCATTTTATCTTTCTATAAACTAATGACAGAGCTGTTAGCAGAAGTTGTGGTTACGGCGGCTACGGGAGATCGAACTCTGGCGTATTGAGGTAATTTTTTATTTTTGTTTCGACAATTACATGAAATTGAAGGCTTGATTTCGTTGATTGTGTTACTAACATTCAGGGTTTCAAGTTAAATTTGTTTTAGTATATATAGTTTGGGGGGTTTTTGATAAATTTTGGGGGTTTTGATACAACAACAAAGCCTTAGTCTCGAAATGATTCGGGGTCGGCTAACATGAACCATCATATAAAACCGTGAAAATCAAGTCGTGTCAGCGACACAGATTCGCTCCCTCCACTCCGTCCTATCTACTACCATATTTTCCTCAATTCCCAATAAACTCATATCACTCTCCATCACCCTCCTCCAAGTTTGCTTAGATCTTCCCCTACCCCTCACCACTACATCCCTTTGCCACTCTTCGGTTCTCCTAACCGGCGCATCAAACGCTCTACGTCTCACATGGCCAAACCACCTTAGTCGGTTTTCTCTCATTTTATTCTCAATAGATGTGACCCCTACTTTTGTCCTAATTATTTCATTACGCACCCGGTCCTTTCTCGTGTGACCACACATCCATCTCAACATACGCATCTCCGCCACCGACATCTTATGGATGTGGCAGTGTTTCACTGCCCAACACTCCGTACCATATAACAATGCTGGTCTAATTTCCGTCCGGTAGAATTTTCCCTTCAATCTATTAGGCATGCCGGGATCACAAAGGAAACCCGTAGCACTCTTCCACTTCGACCAACCAGCTTTAATCCTATGAGCAACATCTCCATCTACTTCTCCATCCGTTTGGATAATAGATCCTAAATACCGGAAGCAATCCGAGGCCTGAACAACTCTCCCATCTAGGATGATTGTCCCTGCCTCCCTACTCCTACGGCCGCTAAACTTACACTCCAAATATTCTGTCTTACTTCGACTCTACTTAAAGCCTATAGATTCTAGAGTTTGCCTCCATAGTTCCAACTTCATCTCCACTCCTTCTTTCGTCTCCTCAACCAACACAATATCATCTGCAAACAGCATGCACCATGGTATACCATCTTGAAGTGAACTTGTTAGTTCATCCATAACGATGGCAAAAAGAAATGGGCTTAGTGCGGAACTTTGATGCACTCCAATCGTAATAGGAAACTCTTCAGTCTTCCCAACACTAGTACGTACACTCGTGCATACTCTCTCATACATGTCCTTTATGATGTCAATATATTTCCGCGAAATGTCTTTCCTTATCAAGGCCCACCAAAGTACTTCCCTTGGTACCTTATCATATGCTTTCTCCAAGTCAATGAAAACCATATGCAAGTCTTTCTTCTTATTTCGATAGTGCTCCATTAATTGTCTCATTAGATGGATGGCTTCCATAGTTGATCTTCCCGGCATAAAGCCAAACTGGTTTTCCGAGATCTTCACCGTCCTCCTTAGCCTTTGTTCAATCACTCGCTCCCAAAGTTTCATAGTGTGACTCATTAATTTGATTCCCCGATAGTTGGCACAATCTTGGACATCGCCTTTGTTCTTATACAAAGGGATTAAGGTACTTTTCCTCCATTCTGATGGCATCTTATTGTTTCTCCAAATTTTGTTGAAGAACGTCGTCAACCATTCGATTCCTCTTTCTCCCAAACATCTCCAAATCTCAATAGGGATGCCATCAGGTCCTACTGCTTTCTTCAACTTCATCTTACTTAATGCCATTTTGACTTCACCCTTTTGAATTCTCCGCAGGCATTCATGATTTATCATATCGTGATGGATACTTATATCTCCAACATCTTGTTGGCGATCTCCATTAAATAAGTCATCAAAATAGGACCTCCATCGTTTCTTGATATCCTTATCTCCAACTAGGACTTTCTGGTCCACATCCTTCACACATTTAACTTTTCCGAGATCTCGCGTCTTCCTATCTCTCATCCGAGCAATTCTATATATGTCTCTTTCCCCTTCTTTCGTATCCAATCTTGTATACAGATCCCGATTCACCTTTGCTCTAGCATCTCGTATGACCTTCTTTACTTCCCTTTTAGCCTCTTTGTATTTTTCGTAGTTCTCGTCACTCCTACATTTCCCCAATAGTTTATAGGATTCTCTCTTACTCTTTACTGCTTGTCGTACTTCTTCTGTCCACCAAGATGTGTCCTTACCCGGTGGCATGCTACCTTTAGATTCCCCTAGAACTTCCTTCGCTACTTCCCTTATACTATGCTCCATCTTATTCCATATCGAATCTATATCTCATATTGCAAGTCCAAATATCTTTTTTGGTCATCTCATCCACAAATTTTTGTTGATTCTCCCCTTGCAATTTCCACCACTTAATCTTAGTCTCTACTTGAGGTGTTTGTTTTCTTATACATTTCCTACTTCGAAAATCTAGCACCACTACTCTATGTTGGGTTGTCGTACTCTCACCAGGGATCACCTTACAATCAATATAACTCTTTCTCCAAGCACTCCTTACTAAGAAGAAGTCAATTTGGCTCGCATTACCGCCACTCCGATAAGTCACTAAGTGGGATGTTCTCTTCATAAACCATGTGTTCATGATACTCAAGTCATAGGCTGATGCGAATTCCAAAATATCATTTCCTGCTTCATTCTTATCTCCAAAACCATACCCTCCATGAACACTCTCAAACCCATCTCGCCTAGAACCCACGTGTCCATTGAGATCACCCCCTAGTACCATTTTTCTCAAACCCTATGTATCCAATTGATTAAATATATATAATTTGGGGGTTTTGAAATGGAAGACTTATGTAGAGGAGGGATAAATCATCAAATTTAGCTTAGAACCATCTAAGTGTTAGTAGAGGCAATAAGGGTAATTTTGTCTAGTAAATGGCAAGCACCTGTGGAACTTATTGTTGGCATTCTCTCTGCTGGAAACCATTTTGCATAGCTTATGGAACATAAGTTGATAAGATCTTTGAAAGTAGACCCTCGATTCATGCCATGTTTTACAAATCATTACTGTCAGTTGAAAAATGTTAATACTTTGAAACACCATATCCCATTTTCTCCTTAGACTTACTATCTCGTAGGTTTTTTTTTTATCTATACTTAATCTAATCATAGAGCCGATGATGTGTTGTTTCTTTTGCCTTCTCAATGTTGAAGAAAAGAAAGGTGATTCATTCTCTTTCACAACTAATTTGTTAATTTCCTCTTTTTCCAACTTCATACGATTTAGTAATGAGTTTAAAATATGTTAGCATGTTTTTGCAGCTTGTAAAGAGATATGCGGATGAGACTTTTACATCTGTAATTATTTCAATAGTATTCTCCTTGTATTCAATTGCTCTTGTCGAATGCCTTGTTGGGCTAGAATTAACCTTGATCGTATCAATTCGTTTCAGATGTATAAATGTGGCATTAGCACTCATTGTAGTGTCATTGTTTGATGGTACAATTTTAATTCTGTACTCAAGAAAATACATGGGAGTTTTAGATGGTCAAATGAAATTTAGTACTAATGTTTAATTGGTTGCAGGTAACAATGCGTCCCTCACAGCTGTACTAGTTGTAGTAACCAGCCTTGTTGATTCTTTTAGTGCTCATGGACTGGGAACAACGACCTTGTCAGCAAAGGAACCTAGGGCACTTCCTTTTTGTGCCATAGCTTATGCTCTCACTGGTATATTGGGGTCATTGTTTTATTCAGTTCTAGTAGTTAGGCAAATATTGCTTGCAATAATTGGCTGACTGCACCTATAATTTTTTCATCTCTGTAGCCATGTTCATTATTATTCGGTTATGTTTTTCCATCTTTAATTGTTCTTTTTCCTATCCATTATAGTTATGAATCACATAAATTAGTATAGTTGTCAAATCAGATTTGGATGTGATGTGCTGATATGTCAGTTATGTTTCTCCATATTAATTAAAGAAAAAATACCCTGTAAAAAACATTGCAGTGAACAAATTCACAGTTGGTAAAGTTTTGTGCAACTCTTTTCATTTCTTGCTCCTTTAGTTGTGTAAGTGAATCAGGTGACTCATTTGTTAGCTTGGGTTTTGCTGTGGTTAGATAGACCTATAGTTGTATACTAGTGTAGGGTTTGGATTTTGGAATGTCAATTTGAACAATGTTGTCTCTAACATACTCTAAGTTATAAGTTGGTTCTATGAATTAGATAATCTCTGATGCAGGCATATGCTGCAATTTTATTCAGAAAAATCTAATACCATGAAGTATAAACATATGTGCTGTCTCTTTAGGAGTTATGAATCATAACATTTTTTTTTTTCAGTTTGAATATTCAAAAATGCAATTTGATGATGTCTTTACCAATTGAAATGCATCAATTTATGTTGGGGATATGGTACCAAAATAGGCCTATAATTTTTGAGGAAGTATCAATTTAGGCTCCACGTACAAAATAGCACCAATATAAGCTTAACGTTTTAAAAAGGTACCAATTTAAGCCTCGATAACGGAGTAGTATCAATGACGTGTCTCGTTCCGTTATCGAGGCCTAAATTGGTACTCTTTTTTAAACTTTAAGCCTATTTTGGTACCTTATCCCTTTAAATTATAATAGGATTGCTTTTTGAAACTATATGAATATCATTAAGGTAGGTGCTTACATTAGTGGATTTGTATTATGGTTTGGCACTTAGTATACCAAAGAGAAAAGTTAATAAACAATATTTGAATTTTCTTTTTATCTATGCCAGCAGAAACTAGACCTTGAATATATTTAATTATTTTATGTGAACTCCAAGCCTGAAATGTGTTGGGAAATCGGGATCGTGAGGTGCAATATTCCTATTTTTCTTCTTCCGATTCTTCTGCTTATGAGCTATATAACTTGGGAGATTGTTTAAATTGGAAAATAGGTTAGTCTGAAAGTTTCTTTTTACTTCATAGCTATTTCACTTTATTTTCTTAGTTGAATTGGACTAATTTCATAACATTAGATGATATGCTTTTTAAGCACTCCCTTTATTGGATCATATCAACAACTCTAAGGGATTTACACTTGAGCACCTCTGTTATCTTGCAGATGGCTTTCATGATGCAGGACGTGATAGGTCTTTCTTGCCACTAAACAACTATGAACAAGTTTTGCCTTTTGATTCATTTGAGGTCATCCTTTTGAGCAGGTAAATTGCTTTCTCTATTTTTTTGTGTATTTGCTTGTTCAATGCAATAATCTAGAGCTAATGGTTAATTATTTTGTTTTGAGAGAATTAAGGATAAAAAAATTAGATGCAACTATTCTATTTCCACAGGTTTTGGTCTCTCGATTGAAGAGATTAAGTGTTCTTGTAAAGAAAGGGAAGAAAGGCAACATGGTTTCTGTTGATCACTTCCTTGTTGGTCATTATTTACTTCATGTTACAGAATATATAGAGGAGATGTTACAAAATGGTGAGAAGAATATACCAGTGCATTGATCTACCATTTTGTAAACCATTGTTGTTTTTTGGCTGTCATTTTAATTCCCCTTTTTACTCAATTGTTGTTTATGTTGGCTTGTCTCTTATTTTGTACGTTTTTTTACCCTTCTAAGTTTGGTGAAAATTTGTTATTTTTCAGAACTGCTAGGGATTCTGAATCAGAGCCTTAGTGCTTGTGTCTGAAAAAAATGGAAAGTTGGGTAAGTTTGTATTATATTATTTTGTAGTTAAAGAAATGGAAAGTTGAGTAAATTTGTAGTTTCTACAAGTAATAAATCTTATTTGGATTCCCTTTAAACCTGCTTATGATACAATCTGAAATTAATTCAATTTCCACATATGATCCAAGTTTTTTGCAGTTGCCAAAATTACATCAACAGCGAGTTCCCAAGGAATTTCAAGAAAATATGTTATAGAGGTATGGATTATATGGAAACTGATTCTCTATTGTTTATAATTTAAGCATCTTCTCAATCTAACATTGTCTGTTGATCTGGATTTATATACAATAATAGCTTTTCATAGTCTCATGTCTATATATAGTCATAGTATTTTATTGTGCAAAACCCACTAATTTGAGACTGAATTCACTTTGAAAAAGGGTTTTGCTGTGATGATTCTTTATTTTTTTATGGTCACTAGTTACTTGCAGTTATTAGGGTCCACATCTACAATCTCTATTAGCTTGACATGCTATTTGTCGATCATGAACTAGGATAGTGTAACTAGCCAAGTCATCCTTTTAAACTACAAAACCTCTAACCCTTATTCAGATTGTATGTGTCTTATCTTGTTAAAATACTTGTATTTTAAGTGGGTTGTCCTTTTTCTGAAAGTCATTCATTTCTTTAACTGGTAATTTATTAGAGAACAGTTAGGAATGTTTAAGGTAATTGTTTTGCAAGGGGAAATTTGTCATTTCAAAGGCGTTGACATGTGTACTGAGTTTGTGGATTATGTTTTTTTTTCTTGTTAAGAAATATGTCACATGAATGGAGATCCAATGAGATATGTTTGATATACCTGGTCTAATATACAATTCGGACATGGGTTTAAAATTTGCTTGTATGTTATGTTTTTTGCATTTCTTTATTGAATTTGATTATCTCTTATAAGTGAATCAGTAACTGGGATTTAAATTTTATGTTATATTTTGTTGTCTTTAATAGGTTCCAGATTACATAGGCCTGAAACAAGTTAGAAAAATCAAGATTCTGGATGGAATGCAAACAAAATAAATACCTTGATCAGGTTCTGTCTGCACCTTATTTCTCTTTAATTCTGCTTTGCTACTATGATAACATCCTATAATATGTTATCTGTGTTATGTGTATAAGCTCTCTTCAATCCAAATAATTGTCCTATAAATAAGGGATAAAAGTTGTCTTTTATGCATAGGACGATGGTCCTCTCTTCATTTGGAGATAAAAAGTCATGCCCTAGGAATAGGGGCAAAATTTGTCTCCTATACATAGGGACGACAGTCGTCTTTTTATTTAGAGATAAAAAAATCGTCCTTTAAGAATAGGGATAAAAGTCGTCTTCATTTCATAGGGACGACAATTGTCTGTTTCTTTGGAGACAAAAGATCGTCTCCTACGAATAGGGACAAAATCGTCTCCTTTGCATGGACGACAATCATCCCTAGAAACGGGGACGACAACCGTAACTAGAAACGGGGACGACATTTGTCTCCAATTTTAAGGACATATGTCGTCTCATAAAATGGGGACGACATTGTCTATTTCGTCCCCTATAGAATAGGGTACGCTCGCATAGAGGACGAATCAAGGGGACGATAAAAATTGTCTCCAAAACTAAAGGGGACAATTTTTCTTATTTTGGGAGACAATTTTTTCCGTCTCCAATGATTCTTTTTTTTTTTGTAGTGTGTAAAACACAACCCCAAATTGCTGACATGAACTGCAATTGAAGAAACACGTGAAATACAAAAACTGCAACGTTCGTGGAGTGTGATAATCAGATCTTTGGCGTGATACGAATTTGAGGAAACGTTTTTACGGTTGCTTCAAGTACGAGGTAAAAAAATTTCCAATTTGGGGTTATGTTTTACAATTGGTCAAGTTTAAGGGGTAAGTTGTTATAATTGAAAGTTGGAGGGGGCAGTTGCAACATTTGGACAAGTTCAAGGGGTTATTTATGTATTAGGCCTAAATTAATGGATGAAAAAATACAATTACTTCTATCAAATCATAATAAAGGCCTAATACATCACCAGCTTCCTGAACTTGTCCATAATAGTAGATTGGCGCTCTAAACTTTGCAAGTGTCTTAATAGCTCCCTAAATTTGCTTATGTCGTATCACCAGCTCTCTAAACTTGTCCATAAAAATTTATTATCTTCCTGAATTTTGTAAATGTCTCACCAGCTACCTAAACTTGCTTATTCGTATCACCATCTCCCTAAACTTGTCCATAAAAATTTATTAGCTCCCTGAACTTTGCAAATGTCTCACCAGTTACCTAAACTTGCTTATTCCATAACAACTAAATACAAAAATCATAATACTAACTCGGATTAAGGTGCAAAAATACCCCTAACATTTTGGGTCAGGAGTAATTTTACCCCTAACGTCTAAAATGGTGCAATTTTACCCTAACATTAGTAGCCAAGAGCAAATTTATAAATTTGGTGAATTTTTTGTCCAATTCGTACAAAAGTCAGTATATTTTTTTTTTATTTTTTTCATATCCCAACATATGTTTGTGATTTGTTACTGATAAAATGACGCACGTGTGAAGTGTAGATGATAATATTCATGACCGAGAAGACAGTTTGATGAATTATTTCTCAAATTAATCAAATTTATCAATGTTAGGGGTAAATTGTTGTTGGCTTCCAACGTTAGGGTAAAATTGCACCATTTTAGAGGTTATGGATAAAATTACTCCTGTCCCGAAACGTTAGGGGTATTTTCGCACCTTAATCTGAGTTAGTATTATGGTTTTTGTAATTAGTTGTTACAGAATAAACAAGTTTAGGAAGCTAGTGAGACCCTTGCAAAGTTCAGGGAGTTAATAAATTTTTATGGACAAGTTTAGGGAGTTGGTGATACGAAATAATCAAGTTGAGGGAGCTAGGGAGATATTTGCAAAGTTCAGGGAGCCAATCTACTATTATGAACAAGTTCAGGGAGCTGGTGATGTATTAAGCCCATAATAAATATATAAGTTCGGTTTGAACCTATAACGGGATACAGATAAAGGTTAGGATAGAGATAAGAATAAAAGATTGAGATAAGGATAAAAATAAGATCCGAGAGTTTATTATCCAATGTTTGATATGTAGGATAGAGATAGAGATAAAATGATTCATTTTACTATATTACCCTTATCCAAATTTAAATAGAATATATATATTACTGTAGTATCAACGTGGACTAAAATTAATTGAATTTAATCTACAAAGTTCTTGAAAAATACTTGGAACACTGTATTAAATTTTCAAAATACAAAAAATGAAATAACGTGAGAAATACTCGGAACATTGTATTAAATTTCAAAATACAACAAATAGAATAACTTGAGAAATACTTGGAACACTGTATTATGTTTTCAAAGAAAAAAAAATGGAATAACTAATATATTTAAGATGATAGATTAAATTTAATTAATTTTATTCGGCATTGATACTACAATAATATATAGACAAACTTAGGTTTTTAAAAGTTCAAAAATTAAAATTAACTTTAGAAATATTTGGAACACCATAATAGAATAAATAATAAAATTTGAGGAACAAATTAGACTTTTCCATTTAAATAAGTTATCCTCATGTCTTATACCACTCATCCATATATAACTTTACGGGGCGTTTGGTATTCTATTGGGATAGAGATAAAGATAAAAGTTGGGATATGGATAAAGATAAATGGTTGGGATAAGGATAAAAATATGAAAGACGAGAATTATTATTCAATGTTTGGTATGTGGGATAAAGATATGGATAAAATAATACATTTTACTATTTTAACCTTATTTAAACTACATAACATTAATTTGAGGGATAAAATTGACTTTTCATCATATTAAAATTTATCCCACCTCCTTGTACCACCTCCCTCTTAGGTATAGGATTTGAGGGATAAGACTCATATCCCTCTCTTATCTCTTTAGCATATCTCTAAAACAAGCATGGGATAACTCATCTCAGGTTTTTTTATCCATATCCTCGTGGCTTTATTCCCTCTAAGAAACACCAGTGTGATAAGAGGATTATTCTTCCCTTATTTCACTCTCTTATCTCCCAAACAAACATGTGATAACTTATCTCATTTTTTTTATCCATATCTCATCTCTCACAATTCAAATATATTCTAAATACGAACAACAATACATATATACAGGGGGCGGAGACAGGGAGGGGTCCGGGCTCCTCCGACCGCCGGAACACACATGTAAAATCGGCCCCCCAACCGAGTAATCATGTATTCACCACTGATTGTTCCATTTCATTATATTACACATTTGATTATATTATAATGTACCAAACATACACTTAACGGATGTAAAAATACAATTACTTCTATCAAATCATAAATAGACAAGTTCTGTTTGAAATTATAATAGTTTAGTGAATCTTACAATTCAAAATATATTCCAACAAGAATATATATATACAGAGAGATGAGAGATCAGATGTGATACATTCCTTATAGTGTGACAAGACTTATTGTGTGACAAAGACCAATTTTGTAATTAATCAAAATGAGTGACAAATTTGTAAATAAAATGAAAGAGAAAATTGTTTTATTTTTTTCTTTAAAATGCATTTTCCTGACTTTTCCAACCTCGTTTTTCAAAACATTTTATACCTTTGGACTCGTCTTAATTAGACGGTCATTTTAAGATCCTAGAAGCTCGGGTAAAAAAAATTCTGGTGAACGGAATCCGGCGATCTGTTTTTCTGTGAGAAACAATATCCAGAAAATTCTCAAAAAATTCCAAAAAATGTAAAACATCATTCTGAGAAACTTTAATTCTTGACTCAAAGTGAGATTTCTTACGGTTTAATCCCAAATCAACGGAATCCGGCGATTAGATGAGCGTTTTCCGGTGAGAAATCCGAAAGTGCCCAGAAAATTCTCAAAATATTCCAGAAAATATAAAATATTATTTGGAGAAACTTTAATTCTTAAGTCGAAGTAGGATTTCTTACGGTTTAATCCCAATAAATTTTTAAAGCATGTAAAATGGATAAAATTGAGGAACAAGTTTTATTGAGACTAAACCGTAAGAAATCCCGTTTCGATCCAAGAATTAAAGTTTCTTAGAATAATGTTTTACATTTTCTAGAATGTTTTGAGAATTTTCTGGGTACCTTTTTCCTCACCAGAAAATGCTCACCCGGATTCCGTTCACCAGAAATTTTTTTACTTGAGTTTCAGGGATCTTAAAATGACCGTCTAATTTAGACGAGTCTAATAGTATAAATTTTTCGAAAAACGAAGTTAGAAATGTCGGGAAAATGTATTTTAAAGAAAAGAAATAAAACAATTTTCTGTTGGAACAATATAAGTATTATGTTGGAACAAATGGTACACTGATTTGGAACAAATAGTATACTGATTTGGAACAATTTCGTACACTGTCAGTATAAGTAGGACAAAAAACGTGCCCAGAAAATTATCAAAAAATTTCAAAACATGTAAAACATTATTTTAAGAAATTTTAATTCTTGGCTCAAAGCCAGATTCCTTACAGTTTTGACCCAACAAATTGTTGAAGCATGTAATGGATAAAATTAAGGAACAAGTTTTATTGGAACTAAACCGTATAAAATCCCGCTTCGACCCAAGAATTAAAGTTTCTTAGAATAATATTTTACATTATCTGAAATTTTTTGAGAATTTTCTGGGCACTTGTTTTCTCGCCAGAAAACGTCCACCCGGATTCCGTTCACCGGAAATTTTTTTACTTAAACTTCAAGGATCTTAAATGACCGTGTAATTTATACGAGTCTAATACTATAAAAATTTTCAAAAAACGAGGTTAGAAATGTCGGAAAAATGTATTTTAAAAAAATAAATAAAACAATTTTCTGTTGGAACAAATGGTACACTTTTTTTTGGTAAAGGAACAAATGGTACACTGATTTGGAACAAATGGTACACTGATTTGGAACAATTTCGTAAACTGTCGGAACAATGTAAGTATGACAAAAAAACGTGCACAGAAAATTAGCAAAAAATTTCAAAACATGTAAAACATTATTTTAAGAAACTTTAATTATTGGCTTAAAGCGAGATTCTTTACAGTTTTGACCCAACAAATTGTTGAAGCATGTAAAGTTGATAAAATTAAGGAATATGTTTTATTGGGACTAAACCGTAAGAAATCCCACTTCAACCCAAGAATTAAAGTTTCTCAGAATAATGTTTTACATTTTCTGAAATTTTTTGAGAATTTTCTGAGCACTTTTTCTCACCAGAAAACGCCCACCCGGATTCCGTTCATCAGAATTTTTTTTTACTTGAGCTTCATGGATCTTAAAATGACCGTCTAATTTAGACGAGTCTAATAGTATAAAACATTTCAAAAAACGAGGTTAGAAATGTCGGGAAAATGTATTTTAAAGAAAAGAAATAAAACAATTTTTCTATTTTCTCTTTCCTTTTATTTACAAATTTGCTACCTTGTCCTTTTTAATTATCATCAAAACTACGTAGCTTTGTTATGTAACACAATAAGCTCATTGTCACACCCTAACTCATTGTCACACTGGATCTCACCCATATATATATATATATATATATATATATATATATATATATATATATAGGGTTAATTATAAAAAGATGACATGGTTTCACAGATTTACAAATATGGATATGTGGTATTTTTCGTTAAAATCGCAACCCTATGATTTGCAAAATTTTCATTTTTTTTGTTGACTTTGCCAAATTTGGCCAATAATAACCTCAAAAGTTAAATGATATTTTAAACAACTATAATTGTTCAACTTTTTAGATTTGAGACTATTTAGATGTGTTTTTTTTTTTATGAATGTTAATATTTAGAGAGAGAAAACTCTAAAAATAATAATTTTGAAAAATTAAAAACGTGGTTTCATAGTAAATATGATACTAAACAACTTTAATTCTTGAAAATTTTCATTCTGGTGTCGTTATCGGCCAAACTTGGCAAGGTCAATCAAAAATAAAAATTTTGCAAACCACATGGTTGCGTTTGTAATGAAAAATACAACAAATATCTATCTGCGAATTCGTGAAACCACAGAACATCTATTTGTAATTAACTCTTATACATGCATGACTTTCCACATACACTGTTGGAAAAATGAGTTAAGTTAAAGAGAACTTCTACTATATATCAAGTGTAATACATCTAACCAATAAAAAACGAGATAGATATCATGAACATATACATCGTGTGTAATACATCCCACCGATAACAAGTGGAATAGATATCAACTCATGAGATACGAATGGTGTTACGAAATATTGTGAGAAGCTCGTTTCTTTTATTCACGAACGAAATAATATTAAATAAAATAATAACATATTTAACAAAAAAAAAATTCCCGAACACACATGTAAAATCGGCCCCCAACTCGAGTAATCCTGTATTCACCAATGATTGTTCCATTTCATTATATTACACATTTGATAACATTATAATGTACCAAACAGACACTTAACAAACAGACACTTAACGGATGTAAAAATACAATTACTTCTATCAAATCATCAATAGACAAGTTCTGTTTGAAATTATAATAGTTTAGTGAATCTTACAATTCAAAATATATTCCAATAATAAATATATATATAGGAGAGATCAGATGTGACACATTCCTTATGGTGTGACAAGCCTTATTGTATGACAAAGAACAATTTTGTAATTAACCAAAAGTAGTAACAAATTTGTAAATAAAATGAAAGAGAAAATTGTTTTATTTTTTTCTTTAAAATGTATTTTCCCGACTTTTCCAACCTCGTTTTTCAAAAAATTTTATACCGTTGGACTCGTCTTAATTAGACGGTCGTTTTAAGATCCCAGAAGCTCGGGTAAAAAAAATTCCGGTGAACGGAATCTGGCGATATGTTTTTCTGTGAGAAAAAATGTCCATAAAATTCTCAAAAAATTCCAAAAAATGTAAAACATCATTTTGAGAAACTTTAATTCTTAACTCAAAGTGAGATTTCTTACGGTTTAATCCCAAATCAACGGAATCCGGCGATTAGATGAGCGTTTTCCGGTAAGAAATCCGAAATTGCCCAGAAAATTCTCAAAATATTCTAAAAAATGTGTAACATTATTTGGAGAAACTTTAATTCTTGGGTCGAAGTATAATTTCTTACGGTTTAGTCCCAATAAATTGTTGAAGCATGTAAAATGGATAAAATTGAGGAACAAGTTTTATTGGGACTAAACCGTAAGAAATCCCGCTTCTACCCAAGAATTAAAGTTTCTTAGAATAATGTTTTACATTTTCTAGAATTGTTTGAGAATTTTCTGGGCACATGTTTCCTCACCAGAAAATGTCACCCGGATTCCGTTCACCAGAAATTTTTTTACTTAAGTTTCTGGGATCTTAAAATGACCGTCTAATTTAGACGAGTCTAATAGTATAAATTTTTCGAAAAAGAAGATTATAAATATCGGGAAAATGTATTTTAAAGAAAAAAAATAAAACAATTTTCCGTTGGAACAATATAAGTATTATGTTGGAACAAATGGTACACTGATTTGGAACAATTTCGTAAACTGTCGGAACAATGTAAGTAGGACAAAAAACGTGCACAAAAAATTAGCAAAAAATTCCAAAACATGTAAAACATCATTTTAAGAAATTTTAATTATTGGCTCAAAGCGAGATTCTTTACAGTTTTGACCCAACAAATTGTTGAAGCGTGTAAAGTCGATAAAATTAAGGAACAAGTTTTATTGGGACTAAACCGTAAGAAATCTCACTTCGACCCAAGAATTAAAGTTTCTCAGAATAATGTTTATATTTTCTGAAATTTTTTGAGAATTTTCTGAGCACTTTTTTTCTCGCCAGAATTTAGATGTGTTTTTGTATGAATGTTAATATTTAGAGAGAGAAAAAACTCCAAAAATAATGATTTTGAAAAATTAAAAACGTGGTTTCATAGTAAATATGATATTAAACAACTTTAATTCTTGAAAATTTTCATTCTGGTGTCGTTATCGGCCAAGCTTGGCAAGGTCCATCAAAAATAAAAATTTTGCAAACCACATGGTTGCGTTTGTAATGAAAAATACAACAAATATCTATCTGCGAATTCGTGAAACCACAGAACATCTATTTGTAATTAACTCTTATACATGCATGACTTTCCACATACACTGTTGGAAAAATGAGTTAAGTTAATGTAATTATTAACCGAGAACTTCTACTATACATCAGGTGTAATACAACCAACCAATAAAAAACGGGATAGATATCATTAACATATACATCATGTGTAATACATCCCACCAATAAAAAGTGGAATAGATATCAACTCATGAGATATGATTGGTGTTACGAAATATTGTGAGAAGCTTGTTTCTTTTATTCACGAACGAAATAATATTAAATAAAATAATAACATATTTAACAAATGAAACAATACAATTTTACATACATAAACATGATGTGATGATGACTGGGACAAAAAAAAAACCCTAAATCTCTTACTTATCCTCCTAAACTAATTTATATTTTACTGTAATATCAAATAAAAGAATTTTGGAATCGGCAATATATCAAATTATTAAATATAATAATACTCGATAGTATTCATGAGCTTGTTCAGTAACTTCTATCGAGCATGTCCACGAGCTTCTATCGAAGCTGTTCATGAACATTATAATCGAGCTTGTTCATGAACTTGTTCAAGAGCCTATAACCGAACCTGCTCGCGAGCTATCGAGCCGAGCTTTGGCATACTCAAGCTCGGCTCGTTTACGAATCGAGCATCTAAGTCATGTTCGCAAGCGGCTCGTTTATAAATCGAGCCGAGCTTTTGTCGAACCAACCACCGAACCGTTCATGAACGGCTCGACTCATTTACAGCCCTACATCCATTGAGCCAGTTTAGCCATTTTCTTCCACTCAATGTGGCCTGTGCCTGGAGCCTAACTAAGGATTTCAAAGCTCGCTAAGCCCTCCTTGCCTGAACAAATACATAAATAAAATCAATAACCAAAATAATCTTAGCATAGCAAAATTTATACCCTATAATCTATGCTTCACTTCATTCTTAACAGCATTTTTTCAGTAACGTTCTGATTATCACTCTAACAGGTAAAAAGAGAAGTTTCACTGAAAATAACTAAATTACCATCTGGTAGAGAGAGAAAGAGATGAACTTGTGAAGGAAGGAGGAATGAAGGGATAAAATAGGAATATTGAGAAAAGATAACCTGTTAAAGAGAGAGTCAAAGGTCAAAAAGGTGGATCAACGGTAATAATGGTCACCGATTTAACAAAGTGTAAAATCCAGTGTCTTTTATGTTACGTTTTGAAAGGAAGAAGGACTGAAGGGGTAAAATAGGAATATTGAGAAAAGACAACCAGTTAAAGAGGAAGTCAAAAAGATAAAAAAGGTGGATCAATGGTAATAATGGCCACGGATCTAACAAAATGTAAAATCCAGTATCTTTTATGTTACGTTTTGAAGTTCAATGGTGATACCGTGAAAATTGGCAAAGTTTAATGGCCATGGGTGTAATTTACCCTTATCTTTCAAGTTGAAATACAAGAGATCCCAAATCCAACATAATCACAACCAAAACAAAAGTCTACCAAAGGTCCTATTTCGCTTAAATTCTCCAAAAATTCGTGATCGAAATCATATTCAATCTGGGGCGGAGATTGTGGAACCACCCCAATCATAGATGGCTCTGCCTCCGGCCATCGACACCATCCCTACCATGGATGATTTTGGCCCCTGTTTTGGTTTTTTTTTTTTTATTACAGGGAGGCAGAAGCCTTAAACCATGGATCGTGTCATCTAGGGAAGACACGTTCCACTAACATCAGAATTTAAAATAGCCTCGATGCCTTAAACGAGTCCAAATCTAGCTCAATTTTTAGACATTTTACATTAATACGCAAAAATTAGTTCTACCACTCAAATGATAACATGGACATATACGCCAAAAAAATAGTTAATTTCAAATAAAACCATATGGTTTCACATTTTTTGCAGATTGATGTGGTTGGCAAAAATTTCATTTCGCCAAATTTGACTGATAACGATCTCAAAATGAAAACTTTCAACAATTAAAATTGTTTAGTATCATTTTTACTATGGAACCACATTTTTTTTATTTTTCAAAATCAATCATTTTTGAAGTTTTCTCTATCTAAATATTAACATTCTCTCTCCTAAAAAACACCTGAATGACCTCAAACCTGAAAAGTTGAAGAATTAGAGTTGCTTAAAATATATCATTTCTTCTTGAAAATTTTCATTTTGAGGTCGTTATCGACCAAATTTAGTGTAATAGACCATACAATACACTAGGAATACATGGGATAACATGTAGATTAAGAGTCTACATTGATATATATTACTTGGGAACAATACATAGATATATATACAAGTAGTAGCTCCTGATATTACTCCTACAGTCAAGGAGTCAATGTCCCAACAGAGCAGCCTTAGGCATGTTATTCATTAATTACATTGACTTATACTCTAACAATTACATTGACTTATACTCTTTTAATCATGTTCAGCTTGCTATATATACTTATAATATAATCTTAAGACAGTACAACTCAAAACAAGAAACTCAAGATACTTTGGAATATAAATACATAATTCGGGAGATACAACCTAGAAGAACACATCGAACAGGAGAGACGCCAGAGGAACATCAAACTTACATAGGAAACATACAAGCAAAACTCAGTCGAAGCAACACGTAAGAGGTTGGCAGCAACGTAATTGCATAAAAGGAGGTTCACCGGCAAACTAACCGGACAAACAGGTCGGAAACAGAGAGGCGACGACAACAGAAGAGGAACAGCGGCAATCCGTTGAGGTGAACTCAAACTCTGCTCACAAATCAGACAGAAATGCTGAAAGAAACAGCCCAAAATTACAAACCCACAAATTCTGCTCACAAGGCAGAAAACAAATTCTGGAATCTTAATCCAAAAACCCAAGAGAGAAGCCGAAACAAGGCTCTGGTCCAATGTAAGGAGGACTTTTCTTACAGCGACGACGACACAGGGTGGCCGAAATGTGAGGAGAGGGGTGGTAAGATAGAATAACGTCCCAACAGTGAGTATTCAAGAGACCCAAGCTCTTGACAGAAATGGAACCCTGGGAAATACTACCCGGAAAATATTGAAACCTTGCAGAAACACAACTCTCGAAATACTTCACAACTCTGGAAATACTACCCAGAAAAAAGAATTCAGAAACCTTAGGCTCTGATACCATGTAATACACTAAGAATACATGGGATACCATGTAGATTAAGAGACTACATTGATATGTTTTACATATATATATATACAAGGTTCTCCTTCAATCAAGAAGACATAGTAAGCCCACATCAGCCTCTAACAATGCTTTAGTTGACTTAGCCATGCTTACATTTATTACATTGGCTTATTCTATAACAATTACATTGACTTATACTCTAACATTTAGAAAAATGAAAATTTTGCCAACAGGGTTCGCATAAAAATGTGAAACCACAAGATTTTATTTGAAATTAATCCAAAAAGAAATTAAACGAGTTCGATTTAACAAAAAAAAAATTGCGCATGCAGGTGTAAAACTAGACAACCCAGCGAAGCAATCCTGTATTGGCCACTGTATTCAATCATCAAACACATTCTTTCTTATCAAATCAACAAACAAATTCAAAAACAGTTTGACATATATATACACATATAAAGTAAAGTTTAAGGAAAAGGATTGTACCATGATGTCCTTGAAAAATGCATTAACATCTTCACCAGCTGGATGAGAAATTATGTTTATGAGTATTTGTTGAAGTATAGGAGTGGTGCATGAGCCATAAGAAAAAGCTTCCATCTCATTGCATTCATAAATACTCAGTGATTCAAATGAAGGCAATATAATTGGATGATTTCCATCGTAGAAAACTCTAAACTTAGGCATTTTTCCAAGTTGCAACACCTTTAATTGAGGGAATATAATTACTTGTTTTTCATCATCTTTCCCACTATTTTCTTCCACCTGTCAACAATGACAAATACTTCATCACTTATATAGCTTAAACTATAACTTGTTCTAAAGCTTTTAAATTGATAGATAAAGCAAAAAAAAAAAAAAAAAAATCATTCATAGGTGTCAAATCGAGATTCGACTCATGAATCGAAAGCCTCGTTTTATTGAATCCAATTGTAAGATTCGAGTCAAATTCATAATATTATCACTACAAAAAATTGGGCATATTACCGACACTTTTCAGTAATACTTTTATGGATGGATTTTTTACGGTTTTGAAAACCGTTGTATGGACGGATTTGTGATGATTTTGGAAATCTTTGGTAGAAACTGTAATGCCCGTTAAAACCATCGGTAAAGTAGATAAATTTCGTAACATTATGAGTTTGTAGCTACATATAGGGTGAAAAGCACCATGGTCACAGTCACTCATGTTTGGCCATTGTAACATTATAATTATAGTCATTAAATTTTAAAATAGCAGCTTAATACATAAGAGCCCTCATGAACTTGTCTCAAAAGTTTGATTGGCCTCCTAAATATACGAAGTGTTTCGTTAGCCCCCTCAACTTGCTTAAAATAACCTATTGGCCACCTGAATTTGTTTAAAATGGCTTATTGGCCTCCTTACAGTGATCCATTAGCCCTTGAACTTGTTTAAAGTGATATGCAATTAATACATCACCAGCTCCCTCAACTTGTAGATAGGCTCCCTGAATTTTGCAAGTTTCTCACCAGCTCCCTGAACTTGTAGATTGGCTCCCTTGAACTTGATTATTCTGTATCACCAACTCCCTTGTCCATAAAAGTGGATTAGCTCCCTGAACTTTATAAGTGTCTAATCAACTCCCTAAACTTGCTTATTCGGTAACAACTAAATACAAAAACCTATTAAACCTAAATTCTATTTATAAAGTTCAAGGAGCTAATCTACTCAATTTTCTTTCTGTAATCAACAACTCCTTGGAATATAGGTCATGGGTGAAACATTTACTCCACTTTCCCCACCTTATTAGGATTTCGTGGAGATGAACTTTATTTTTGTTAGGATTTTTATTATAAAAGGAAAACTTTCCTTTCTTTTGTAATCAAGTTTTTACATTGTTAATTTACATTTTTATTTGGAGAAAAGCTTGAGCTTCCAATGGCAGTCTGTTGCTAAACTATTTGCTTTCGGTTAAAGGTTAATTCAAAGGCGGGTTTCCTTCAGTTATTGTAAGATCGCTATTTTTATTTATGTTCTTCTAACTCTTCATCGTTTATTTTCTCAATGTTATTCGAGAAAGCATATTTCTCCATTGTTGGTTAAAGCTTCGAACAGCTTGGCCAGTTGTTTAAAGACTTAATCAATTGCAGTTAGTGAGCGAACCCAAATCCGTAATTTTTTGGGTAAGCTCATACAAGTGACAATTAACAGGTAGATCCGGTATCGTCTGTTAAGTGAGATTTATAATTTGGTTCCTGGCCCTGAGATGTAGCCAAGCAATGAGGGAAAAGTAGATGACACACGTCTACTCTGATAACCTGCGGAATGTTACGCTCCGAACCACATTTCAAATCTCTTGTCAAACATCTTAAAGAGAGCCTAGAAAGGATAAATAGGATTGAGAAGCGGCCACAAGAATTCCTAGGAGTTGGACATCGAATGTCCGGACAAAGACCCTTAGAGAGTGATGGTCTAGACATCATGTGGACAAGAGAGCTGTGATTCGGACGACAGGTCGGATCAGAGTCTAAAGGATGCATACTCACTGGATAAGTTTCAAGAGAATGTTTGTGTGAATATGATCCTAGAAAGGCAAACCATGCGGTGGATTATTATTGCGATAACACGGTCCGCCAATGAGAGAGACTCCTATGAACCCTAATAGGATCGCAACAACCTATAAATTGAGGGTTTAAGGGAACCTTTCAGGTGTGCAAACAAACTTTGTCTCCATTTCTTTATCACTATTCCCAGAGTTGTACTAGCATTGGAGTGTTATGCTCAGTAGCCGGTACCTTCCTTGTTTTGCGGGAATCCATTAGATCGGAGAGAATGAGCTTTGTGATCCGTACATTGGAATTTAATATATCAGTCAATAACAAGCCACACAAACTCAAATTTGAAGGAAGATCATTTCAAGCAGTGTACCTAGGTAAAGGTTTATACCCGAGAAACCAAGAAAGTAGGTGTTTCTAGAGATATTGTATATGAACATCAATTCCCTTTTAAAACCTCCTGTTTTTCTAGATCTTACAACTACCAGTTATCCACACCCTCACCTAATTTCTCAACCAACATCTACCCAATCTCATTCAGCCAACTGGCCAAACTACCCTAACAATACCATAACCAACTTCTCATATCAATCCATTATCTACTAAAACAAATACAAAATTTCCACCTCAAAGTCTTGAAACCTCAGAAACAACAACTCCTCATCTTGATTTATATTAGTCCCCTAACATGATTGTTGTGCATCCACCACAAAGGCAATCCAACAGAGTAAAAAAAAAAAGCCTCCACAATGACTCCAAGACTTTCTTCTTCCATCATTGACACTATCACCAATATAACTTTCTCTCTTAATCATCATGCATAACAAACAAGATTCCAAAACCAAAATCCTACTTAGAAGCCAATAAGGATCCAACTTAGGTTACAGCTATGGAAAATGAGCTGAATGCACTTGAAGACAACCAAACTTGGTATACGACTTCTCTACCACATGGGAGGAAATCCATTTTTTCAAAATGGGTTTTCAAGGTGAAGTATAAGGTAGATGGTTCAGTGGAAAGATTTAAGGCTCGTTTAGTGGCCAAGGGTTACACACAACAGTTTGGCACATATTACAGTGAGAGTTTCTCTCCAGTCACAAAAACTACAACTGTCAGGGTTTGTTCTATGCAACAATTAACAATTTTAAGCTTAGAAGCTACTGTGATGCATACTGGGGGAGATGCAAAGAAACTAGAAGGTCCATTACAGCATCTCCAATGCAAGCAACTTCAAAGGTTGCCAAAACTTAACACACCACCTAAAAATATAATATTTTATTTTCTCTCTCATCCACATCATTTTTGGCAATTTTTTTAAAAAATATGCTCCAATGCCAAGCGACTCTGAAAGTTGCCAATATGGTCCCACAAATCATTATTTTATATATAATCTATTTTAATTATAAATATTGCCATAAAATTGCACGAATAGTAGGCAACTAAATCATTTCTTTTATATTAAAAAAGAATAAGAAAAAGTAAGGGTGCCAAAGAGGTGCCGAAAATTGGCAACATTGCCATAATAATTTAAGCACTCTTTCAAGCACCCTTGTTACTCCAATGCAAGACACTTTTTCAAGCACCTTCCACCCCATCAAGCACCCTTTCAAGCACCTCCCATTAGAGATGCTCTTACATGATACTTTGTATTTTTTGGGGATTCACTATTATCTTGGAAATCCAAGAAGAAGAATACATTAAGTCATCATTCTTTTGCTGAGGAAGAATACAGAGCCATAGCAACTATCATAGCCGAGCTAAAGCTAGCGATTTCTCAATCAATTAGGCTCCAAAGCAGCTAAAACCTAAAAGGTTTGTGAACTCATATGGCTGATTTTTTTACTTCAACAATTCCATATTAAAGTATGTATGTCCCTCTAAATTTTGATAATCAAGCAGCGATTCACATTGCAGCAAACCCAATTTTTTACAAACAAACCAAACACATAGACATAGATTGTCATGTGGTTAATGATAAATATGTAGAAGGATTCACTAAGACCCCTCATGTACACACAAATGAACAACTTGCAGATTTCCTTACTAAAGCTTTAACAGGACCTCAGCTAAAGGCAATCATGACCAAACTTGGATTCTTAAGCTTATCTACTTCAGCTTAAGGGGGGAGTCTTGGAAGAATGAAGCTTGATCAAGTTCAAGTTAATGAGAAAATCCATCAATTCTCATAAATTTCTCTTTCTCTAGAAAATAGTTCCTTGACTATCAGAGCCTATTAGATCAAGTAGTCGAGGTTCAAAATAGTACCATTTATTGTTCAAATCAACTAATTAAAGCTATATATAATCCACATTAAAATCAAAGTGCAAACCTGTTGCTGATTGGAAACACTTTTTGGCCGTTTTCCTCTTCCAATTAGCCCACGAATTATTGAATTTGGCATTGGACAAATGAGGTTTGGTTTGTTATGATTAGTATCAACAGTTGGCTTCAATGTTGATGTGGTTTCAGGTGTTGGACTGAACTGGGCAATTACTGCTGCCTCCTGCATGGATTGTTTAATTAAGAGTTAACTAAAGCATGTTAATTAAAAAAAAAAAGGGCGGCCCGGTCGCATTACGCGTCCCCGCTGAGCGAGGGTCCGGGGAGGGGTCCCACCACAAGGGTGTATTGGGGGCAAGCCTTCCCTTGTCAATTTAATTGGCAAGAGGCCGCTCCTAAGACTCGAACCCGTGACCTCTGGTCACACGACAACAACGTTTTACCGTTGCGCCAAGGCTCGCCCTCAAAGCATGTTAATTAATTAGAGAAAAATAATTGAATTAAGTTAAAAAAAAAAAAAAAAAAAAAAGAGAAATACACTAGGAGTAATACAACAGATCACTTAATTGATGCTACTTGTACATATTTATTTCTTGGCTTAATACAACAAAAGCCCTCTAAATTTGTCCAAAAAGATTGATTGCCCCTGAACTTACATAGTGTCTCCTTACCCCGTCAACTTGCTTAAAATAATCTATTGGCCGGCCACCTGAATTTGTTTAAAATGACCTATTGGCCTTGTGAACTTGCTTATAGTGAGCCATTTGCCCCATGAACTTGTTTAAAGTGACCTACATTGCAATTTGTCTAAATCTGTAAAAAAATTCAAAACTTAAAAATTAAAGGCTTAATTCGTGATTTTAAGTCTTTAAAACAAATTAACTTTTTATTTTGTACATTTTTATGGTGTTTTTATAGATTTAAGGACTTAATCATGACACTTTAAGCAAGTTTAGGGGGCTAATGAGACACCGTGTAAATTCAGAGGGCCAGTCAACTTTTTTGGACAAGTTCAGGGGGCAACTTATGTATTAAGCCTTTATTTCCTAATATCAATCATCTCCCATGGAGTGGTATGTCGGGTGTATTACTCCAAAAGTACGATAGAAATTCTTGTTAAAAAAAAAAGTAATTAACCTGCTGGTTGTCATCATCATCTACTTCATCTGTATAAATGACTTTCTCCATTTCATCACACTCACTTATGTGTATCTGTTGTAGTTGGCTCAATCCTCTAGCCACTGAGAGTGGAAACACAGATTTCAACTTTGCACATCGCCATATGCTTATCCGAATCAAATTAGGAAAGCACAATGGTGCTTCGATCTTTGAAAAACTAGGGCCAATATGACATATTTCTTTCAGATTATCCAAACGACGCAGCTTCAGACTTTCCAACTGATCTGCTCTATTAACCAAGTATTCCATTTCTTCACAATCGCTAATCTCCATCTTTTTCAACTGTTCAAACCCATTATTTTCAAGCTGCAGACATGTAATATTGTTTAAATTTACCACTTTTGTCAAACGCAAGCACTCAGATTTCCTTAGTAAAGCACTGATCCAACTAGCTGTAATATCACAGGCATCGACTCCAACTACATCCAGCAATGTTTTTGACTTGTCGCCTCGTCTGAAGTTACGAGAAAAAGAGTGCTCCACATGAACCTCAAATCTTGTAAGGTTTTTGACGAACTTTTCTGCCAAAATTGAACCTTTTCGAACCCCGATTTCTAATGCAGTTAGTGGAAGAGATTCTATCTCATCAAGGTTTGCATTAATTCTTTCACCCCCGTATTCTTTGCATCCCCAGTACTGGAACTCCAGTGGCAGATACAACTCTTCTAGTTTGACCAATTTTGATAGTACACCTGGTGGAATATATACAAATATCTGCTGTAATGATTTTAAGTTTCTAAATCTAAGAACCCTCAGATTACACATAAGTCCTATCTCCACTGGAAAATCTTTAAATGGTCTTCCTGTGCAAAATGAAAGAAATTCTAGATTTATCAGATGATCACCTATCAGATCAATTTCTTGCTTGCCTATTCTGCCCCAACTATATCCTGTCTCTCTGATGAACAAGGCTCTAAGTTTCTTTGACACAGTAAGTGACTGTAACAGTGATGGAACCTTCAAGGACAGAACTTTGAGATCTTTCATCCCTTCAAAAATTCCAGCATGTAATGGGTTTGAATCTTTTCCGAAAGCGAGTTGAAGTAGTTCGAGCTTTGGACATTCCAAATCAACTGGGTGCTCCTGCATTTTCTTACACATAATTGAAATGGCTGTGCAGTTTTTATACTTAGTTGTCTCTGGCCACTTTGTCATAACAATATTCTCACATTTTATTACATATGGATCTTCAGCATTTGAGGAGATTGATACCGCAAATTCCCGTAGAATATCATGCATTTTGACACACTCGTATTTGTCACCATCAAGCAACAAAATGATGTCTTTAGTTTATGGATGATTGATTCAACTCTATCTCTTGCTTCGTTCACAGTATCAACACTCTCAAATAAGTCAAGACTCTTCCCATACAAGACCAAATCTTCAATGGGAATATTATAATCATCAGGGTACAAGCAACAAAGACGAAAGCATGACTGAGCTTCCTTGTCATCCAGAAGATCATAACTTAATCCAATCCGAGAATACACTTTCTTCATGTCTGAGATGCCTATAGAGAGGTTGGACTTCCGTAGTCGTAGCAGTGAATCATGCCAAGTACCTTGGGGTTTGTTTTTCAGTGCTGTAGCAATAGTTACAATAACAATTGGTAACCCACCGCATTCAGCTGCAATGTTCCTCGCAGTTTCATGTAAATTCAGACCTTCACTACATTTTCCTGCCTTTTCTCTAAACAAATCCCAAGCTTCTCCGCCTTCTAAAACACCGACAGTGAAGTTGCGTTGACTTCCCATTTTATTGCACTCGTCTTCATTCCTTGAAGTGAATACGATTTTGCACCCTTTGCCGACAAAAGGAATTCCAATAGCTTCGAAATCTTCATCATTTAGCATCCTCCAAACATCATCCAATACCAAAAGGGTTTTATTATTCTGAAGCCAACCATTGAGCCTGTTAGCTCTTACTGTTCTTGTCTCCTCTTTAATTTCCAACCCTAATTGTTCTATGATCTCCTTTTGGATCACTTGCAGGTTAGGATTCTGGGAGACTGTTACCATTGCAACCTTATCAAACAAATGAAGTGCTTCAACTCGTTGAATAAGCTTCTTTGCCATTGTGGTTTTACCCACGCCTCCCATGCCACAAATACTGTACATGCTCATCTCCTCATCCTTTAATGCCTCCAAGACTCCATTCAGAATGGTTAGCCTCGAACCAAAGTCCATAGAACCTGTAAGGCTGAACGCATGTCCAGAGTCTGGTGCTGGAAGATCAAAGGTTGTACCAAAATCTGGTGCATTCCGGACATTTTCATTAATCTCCTGAGTCAATTCCATAGCGTTCTTGCTCGAGGAATAACGGGACCATGGATTCAGACATGATGATCGTCTGTTCTTCTCAATGATGATTGCCTGAGCCTCTTTATGAAGCTTCTCTGCTTCATTCCGCCAATGAGTAACAGCAGAGCTAACATCTCTGAACTTGGTGCTAGCATCAGCCACCAATCGACTCGCATCACTCCTCTTGTCTTCCAGATTAACTTGTGCATGTTCGAGCCCCTTCATATAGTTGTTGTAGTGAAACAGATAGCCAATGTGTTTTTTTATTTTGGCCAGCAAGGAATTCCCAGCATCAGCAACAACTGAACTTCCACATCCAATGAGAAACTCCATATTGATTCAACAGGCTAAGAAATGATCACATCATATTAATGCTTAAAGGGCGGCCCGGTCGCACTACGCGTCCCCGCTGAGCGAGGGTCCGGGGAGGGGTCCCACCACAAGGGTGTACTAGGGGCATGCCTTCCCCTGCCAATTTATTTGGCAAGAGGCCGCTCCTAAGACTCGAACCCGTGACCTCTTGGTCACACGACAACAACGTTTTACCGTTGCGCCAAGGCTCGCCCTCTACATCATATTAATGCTTAATTAACTAAATTATTTACAAATTAATTAAGAGAAATATACTACAGAGATCAATTCACTGCAACATAATTTCAAAGAAATTTATATTATTGTATCACTGAAGGGAAATGGAACTACTTACCAAATAAACTCTCCAAAATTATCAGGCTGAAGCTAGAAGTGGCAAAATCTCAAAGCTAAAACAAGTATGCAGTGAAAAGAAAGAAATAAAGAGGGAATGCTTTTGTTTTGTGGGAGGAAACAGAGGTTCACAGTTTGAGAGAAAGCAAGATTCTAAGTGTTCAGTCCAAAGTCTTAATTTTGTCAATATTAATTAAAGAATTTAAATAATTAAATACCAACCCACTTGTTGTTTTTGTATTTATAAAGTTTTATTTTATCATTTTTTTGTTGAGGAAAGTATATGATCAAGACTCCAAACAAAACAACTTTGTCCAAATTGATGTTTGTCTTGTCTCAGTTTGATGTTTCCATTAACAACCTAATTATATATTTAAAAAATCCCCACTTGCTAATTGCAAGTTAATATAATGCTAATGAAGAATATCACACCTAATATGATCTTAGAAATAAATTGGTGGTGATTATCGAATTTTACACGAGTCTCAAGCTTATCGGTTAAGGTTAAAACCGTAACAAGGGGAAAAAAATCAATTAGAACAAAGCCAAGAAAATTAAAATAAAGAAAATAAGGATAAATTAAATTGGCTGTAAACCAAGTAAGCATGAATCTTCAATCAATTAATTAATCAAACTGTTCGGAAATGATTCAACCTATTGAACTCGAAACAAGAACCCTTATGGTAGTCGATCTACATGCGTTAATTATTCTACTCATTATTTAGTGGTTTTTGTCTCTCTAAAAGAAGTTATAAGTTGAATGAAATCCAGAGGGAATGAGATTTACAAGGGGAGAAAACATAGGTTCAAAGTTTTAGAGAGCAAGACTCAAAAGTCTTTATTAATCATTACATAATCTATATAATCAGTATTGTTCACATGGACCTGAATGACCATGACCACAGTTAGATCTAGGCTTAAGATGCTTTGAATCTCCACCCTAAGATTCTAATAAGCCTAGATCTAAAGGTGAATGAACACGACAGTCTATATAATTATGTAAAAGCTTCACCCATATACTTTTTTAGGGATGTTTGCTGATTTGTCAAAATTTTAGAAAATTGAATTAAGTAGAAATATATTTTCTGCTATTTCAGCACCAGTTATTGAGCACCTTTGGCTTGTTATGCACTATGATGATTTTGATACAAGAAAAAAAAAATTCTCTTAGATTGTTGATCGATATTCACGTTGCCTGGTCAAGAACTCATTGACATATCTCAACTATGATTTCAATAATTCTCTTTTTATGGTTTTTTCTTCAGATGATTTTAATTGCCTCTCATATTAGGGAATCAGCAACTTAGTAACTAAACTTACCCAATTACCTTGAGGATTAATGTTGGACTGAAATAGTAAATTTGTACTAAATCATCAACTTGAGAACCAAGTTTATCAAGTATAATTGCCTCTCATATTTTGAAAATCTGTCAGCAAAAATTAAACTTGCCCAAATACCCCAGGGCGGAGACAAGGGGGGCTGGAGGGGCCAGGCCACAGCGCCGGAACCACCCCTATCATGGATGGTTTCAGCCCTCAGGCCGTTAGAACTATCCCTACTATGGATGGTCTGCCCCTCTTTCCGACAAATTAAGGTTCGGGGTGCATTGAGTTTGTATTTAATTACAAAATCCACCCTTAAGCTTGTTCAAAACGACTAGATTTTACTTTTTGTAGTTCAAATCTAACTTAATTTTGTTTTGAGCGAGTTAGATTTAGAAAAAAAAAAAAAAATTAGGCATGCAGTAAAATTGGCCCATATGAACAATCCTGTATTCACCATTGCAAATACCTTGGCGTTAAGTAGTAACTTCGTACCTTGAAAACCAAATTTTGCGTAGGCTAATGGATGTACCTTTCTAGTTTTGCACTTCTTAATCGCTGGTTCCATCGGTGCCTCTCTGTGTCCTTGCTTTCTGGATTCCTCCTACACCTGTTTACAACTTTTTCCATATCAACATTTTAAGTAAAATTCTAAGGGGAATTTCATCGAACAGGTTATGAGCATGCTAAAAAATAAGATGTAAACAGAAAGGAAAGATGAGGATATGAACCTGAAAGCTTAGTAACAAAAGCGAATAAAGAAGAGGGCCAAGGATACTTGACATATCCAGCAATGTCTTCATTAATCTCCAAGTAAAGCAACCTTGAATTCTTCTTTTTCAGTTCTTCATTGAAAAATACAGCTAAAGATTCATGGCACCATCGCCCTGCTGCTTCCATCCTCGGTAGCTCTTTGCGAATAGTTTATCGAGCACAACTCAAGCTTTGCGGTTAATTGCATGTTATTAATTAAAATAAATAGTCCTAATACACAAATAACTCCCTGAACTTGTTCAAATGTTGCAACTGCCCTCTCCAACTTTCAATTGTAACAACTTACCCTTCAAACTTGTCCAATTATAACAACTTACCCCTTAAACTTGTCCAATTGTAAAACACAACCCCAAATTGCTGACATAGACTGCAATTAAAGAAACACGTGAAATACAAAATTTACAACGCTCGTGGAGTATGATAATTAGATCTTTGGCTTGATACGAATCCGGAGAAACTTTTTTACGGTTGCTTCAAATACGGAGTAAAAAAATTCTCAATTTGGGGTTATGTTTTACAATTGGACAAGTTTAAGGGGTAAGTTGTTACAATTGAAAGTTGAGGGGGGCAGTTGTAACATTTGGACAAGTTCAGGGGGTTATTTGTGTATTAGGCCAAATAAATAAATAAAAAGAAATTAAATTTAAATTATATCAATAATAATAAAAAAAAAATAATAATAATATTAAGTCTCCGTTTATTTATCGTGTCAAAAAAAAAAAGTCTCCGTTTATTTATTGGAAAATATTATACACAAAAACTTTGATAGAAGAGAGGGAGGGAGTCCAAATATCAAGGCATGATATCCCCCAAGACTATTTGGTTCGTGATTCCGAGTATTGGGTGTGATTACAGCAATAACTCGATTTTTTACTTAGTCTAGTGAAGCTTCTCAAATTAAGATTCTAGTATGCCGTCGTTTGGCTGTATTAGATGAGGAGAAGCTACACTTTCTACCTTTTAGATGGTAGGTTCAAACGGATGTGATTTCACATGGCAAAATTATATTTGCCTAATATCAAAACCCCAGTCTAATTTATCGTTCTTTGGGATGAGAAAACACTGACTTCGGGGAGCATTGTACTTGTCACTTATTGATAAATTGTTGGAATGATTTGAATTTTAGTACTTTTTTGAAGTTTTTTGGGAAATGGAGGACCGATAACGAGGTTATGCGAACTCCTAGCGGTTGATTTGTCTTTTGTCTAGTGCTCATAAATACACTTATCAGGTCTCACCTTTCTATGTCCTTGAGCATCTCTTTTCAGTTGACGGTGGTTCCCTTCCATTTTGGCACGTGTCATTGTTTTTCTATTTTTAAGGAGGCGTGTCAGAGGCTTTTAGTGCTTCTTAACCATTACTTCCATATACGTGATTATGTCAAGTCAACACAGACAAGATCTTGCTTAGTCGGACTAGTGCAAATGAGAGATTGTTGGAGTATGCCCTAGTCCCTGGATGTCGTATCTAACGGAACTGTTAACTATAAGGCAATTATTTGTTAAGTCAACTTACTTATGCAAAATGATTAATAGAGTATCCAAGATTAGTGATCTACCCACGTTTGGCGGGTTGATGACTTTATCAAGTAAAACCGTGAGGCAACAAAATACTAATATGAATATCTCTAATTTGTTACTATTGTAGGAACGATAGTTAACTAAAGACTAACATATGATTTGATTACAGTAGTGTTTCACCGGTTATAGACATTGGATAACAAAATTAGGGGCATTAGAGCTTATCAAATAGTAAGCTCTATATTGATCCATGAGAACACCACATGGTTAGTATTGTCATGTGTGGTTTTTATGTAACACTCTAAGTTGAATCCTTAGACCAAGTTCATTATGTAACACTCTAAGTCAGAAACAAGTATTTTCTTGTAGTGTGGTTTGTATTGTACTTTGATTGATCGCCTAATGGATCTGTAACTGGGTGCCAAGTGGATTTAGTTGGGTGTACTGTACGTCACGCTTAGAAATCATGAATGAAGCGAAAAAATGTTTAATCCCTTATAGAGATTAGATATCACCATCCACTTGATTAGTGGGACTGAGAAACGTGTGGCAACACCCGAATGAGGCAACGTGTAATTGCTCATTCGAGCTTATCAGTTCACTAAAGATTAAGGAAATATCCGAGCAAAAAAAAGGCGACTTAACTGTACGTCTTGATGTACTTGATATCGTATAGAAAATGATTACTAGAGAGGTTACTACTAGGTTCTCAAAGGTTACACATAAGAGCACTATCTGACTTGGATTATCAAAGAGGTCAGCTAAAGTGTTGTAAGAATGGTAAGACGAACGTTGATGTTCGGTCTAACTACCATTTCTAGATATGTCTATTAGGATCGATGGTAGAAGAGACAAGATGAACAAAAGGTTTCTTAAAATTTCTTAAGATACATATAGAGGCAGGCGACAATAACTTGCTTGAAGGGAGAAGGCAATAGTAGGGCAAATTATTAGAAGCATCAGGTTTTCCATGTCAAATAGAGGACCTCCCATATATATTTTGACATGTGTAATATGGATCTACAATTGTTATAAGAAGCCCCACTATTTTAATTATTACATGGGGTCACCATACACATGTCCAAATGTGAATTAGGGGTCCTCCAAATAATATGAAAGACCGGATACTTAATATAAGAACTCTAATAGTAGGAGACTAGAGCAGCGAAAGATGACGCTCATGTTTAGTGGTTGTAACAAAGGTTTGTTACAATTGGGTGCCACCTAAGCATAGAAAACACCCACAAAAAACGCTCCACTATAACTCTTTGTTACTTCAAAATTTAGTAGGATCCACTTATTATAAACACTGTACACTATCTCAATTAATATATAATTAATAATTTTTTAACCAATAAAATAATTAATTTAATTACTTATTAATAATTTCATAAAAACTATATGTCCAATAAAATAATTAATTCAATATTTTTTTAATAAACTGTCCGATTAATTTTTTTTCCGTATATTAGGATTCGAACTCAAGACCTAGCTTTGAAACGTTTTACCACTCAAACGAACCTTATTTAGTAATTAATTCAATATTTATTATTATTTTCTAAAATTTAATCATTAATTGAATACTTATTATTCATAAATCAATAAAAAAAAACAATTAAAATTTGAAGGACTAAAAACAATTGACAAATAAAAAAAATTACTCTTAAAAGAAGAGAAAAATCTTTTAATAATATTTTTTGTTGTCCTTTTCTTTGTTACAAAATGTAGTAACTTACTACATTTTGTAACAAGCAAGTGACTACCCCTCTAGTGGTTGGGTGTTACAAGTGACAAACTTGTAACACCCACTAGAGGTGCTCTAATGGACTGGCCGAACTTGGGGTAGGCAAAGTGGAAAAACACTCTAATACCATGGTACGATAAATACTAAGTTATGAGTAATGAATATATAATTTGTACAGAATATATGGTATTTATACGGCTGGTAGAAAGAAACTTATACACATTATAACTAATAAATATTATAATAATAATTAATAAAAAGATAATTAAAGGGATTATCTATAATTTAATAATAGCCCTGTTTGGTAAAGAGCGAAAGAGCGGTTTTGACCAACTTTAACGGTTTGACCATTGAAATCGCTGATTGGAGTGTTTGGTGGAGAGAGGTTTGGGAGAGAGTTTTGGGATGAAAACGCTAATTTAGAAAGAAGCTTTTTCAATTAGCGTTTTGCAATATTAAAATTAATGGACTTCTTTAACCCTAATTATTTTATGTATATTATGTATTAAAAAAAGAAATGCCCTTATTCGTTTTTTTGTACAAACCGCTATTATCAATCAGCTAATTTTTACCAAACAGGTCTACACAAACAGCTAGTCAAATCAGCTAATGTAATCAGCTAATGTAATTAGCTAACAGCTAATTCCCAAACAGGGTCAATATCATAGATGCTAACGAGGATTGATCCGAGTGACAAGGAGTTGAATCTCTGATTCGATTAAAAAAAATATCATAGATATTTAGGGCTAATTACTAATCTAGCCCATTTGAAGGGGATCATTAACATATTTGATCCACTTTACTTCCATCTCACCAAATTAGACACTTTCATCCACTTTGGACAAGAATATCCTTATTTCAATTCACCTTCTTCCTTAGACTCTCAACATCTTCTTCGTCATCCTAAACCGATGAAAAGACGGTGGTTTATAAAGAGAAGAGATTATGTTTCATTCAACCTTTGAAGAATTAGTGTCTGCGGAAGAGGATTATGATGGAAAGCTCAAAAAATGAGAAAGTAAAAAAATCTAACAATTGAACTGTTGCGACATCAGTTGTCGCATTTGTGACATGCGATAAATTTCGTCACAAATGCGACAACAATGGGAAAAGTGGAGGAAAATAGTGGAAATTGAAACGATACCGTTACAAATGAAGAAAGAGGTAAGACCAGCGAGAAAAGCAGGCGTATAAGCTAAAAACATATCATTTCTACGGAAAATTGAATATAATACTTCAATAATCTCAAAAATTGCTAACGATTGGTATCAGAATTGAAGAAGATGAACCGAAGAAGAAGTTGAAACGAAAAAGAAGAAGAAGCGGACGAATCGGAAGAAGAAAAAGTTAGAGCAGGAGCAGATGGGTCAATCGAATAAAACTAAAGATAATTTTATTTTTTATTTTTTTTTTTATTTTTTTTTGGTAGAAAAGGAAAAGAAAAATGAATAACAACAAACTACCCAGGAATTAGCCTAGGGAAGCTAACCCCAATCCTATCTTCTAAGAGAAGATGAGAGATGAAACTAGGGGAAACAGGAAGGGTAGTAACGCCTAACGTCCCTTCATGGCCCGCCGCCGCCAAGCGATCAGCAACACGATTCTGCTCTCTAAAAATGTGTCTGAACTCTACGAACTCAAAGGAGGAGCAAAGCCTTATAATAGCTTTGATGAGGTTGCGACTGTTAAGACCCATAGAATGATTCTCAGAAATCATTTTGATTGCTTCCAAATTATCAGACTCCACAGAGAGCCTCTTAACACCCAGCCTTTTAGCAAGATTGATTCCAGTAAGAATAGCCCAGAGCTCCGCAGAAAAGGAAGAACCCAACCCTAAATT
This sequence comes from Euphorbia lathyris, assembly GCF_963576675.1. Classification (NCBI taxonomy): domain Eukaryota; kingdom Viridiplantae; phylum Streptophyta; class Magnoliopsida; order Malpighiales; family Euphorbiaceae; genus Euphorbia; species Euphorbia lathyris. The sequence continues at coordinate 93,153,859 of NC_088914.1, forward strand.
CTGGGAGAACCCAGAAAGCCAGACGCCCCCTACATCTCTAAGCACACCTCCAGCCGCAATCTTACCGTTTCTGAGGCAGGAACCATCAGTATTCAGCTTCACAACCCCCTCTCTTGGCCTGCTCCATCCCACGAGATGGACATCACAACACTGAGAGGCTCTGGCAAGGGACTCTCCTTTGAAACTATCGATAATAGAGAAAAGTTTTTTCGAGAAGAAATCAGCTAAGTTTGTCATAAAAACAGTTTTATCTCCAAAAATCTCCTCGTTTCTCCATTTCCAAACTTGGTGACAGATAATAGCAAAGAAAATGTCACCATGCTCCATGTATGGAAGCAACTTTCCTCTAACACCATCAGAGAACCAGTCGACCTCAGAATGTGCCATGAAGGAAGAGAAAATATGGTGTGGGAGAATTTTCCTCCAAACCTCTTTACTATTAGAGCAATCTCTAAGAGCATGGCACAAAGTCTCAACATGGCCTCTGCATCTACTGCAAGCTCCAGAATCAGCCAAGTGCCTTCTGTGCCTATCCGAATTAGTAAGAAGCCTGTCCTTAACGCCCAGCCACAGGAAACTCCTAATACGGAAAGGAACTTTAAGGGTCCAAATCGACTTCCACACATCCGAGGGAGGATCAGATCTAAAGAGAGAGAAAGCTTCAAAGGCCGATTTGCAAGAATAAACTCCATTGTTAGTCAGCGCCCAACAGTGCCTATCCAAGTCTTCCTCTTGATTACTCACCTTCACTCCCCGCATTCTAAGGAGAGTCTCAAGGCTAAAGAAAGTATCAAACTTTGACCAGATCCAGTCCCCTTCCGAGTCAACCACATCGGCAATCCTCCAGTTGCGTATATCACTAGGCGGGGGGGAAGAACACACCTCAATTAACGGTTTATCCCCAATCCAGTTATCAAACCAGAAACTAATGGACTTACCATTCCCCACCTCCAGGCCAACTCCCGAGCAGAACTCATCAAACACAGCACTAAGTCCTTTCCAGAGGAAGGAACAATTAGCAACTCTCTCTTTCGGGCCCCCGAAGATTTTGTCTTTCCGATACTTACCACAAAGGAGGCGAACCCAAAGAGAGGAAGGGTTTTGCCACATACGCCAAAGGAGTTTCATTAATAAAACTTTATTATTGTCCTTTGCTTTCCTAATACCCAGACCCCCAGAATCTTTAGGCTGGCAAACCTCACTCCAAGGCACAAGATGGATCTTCCTGCCCTCCGCAGCTTCCCCCCACAGGAACCTACGGTTAATCTTGTCAAGATCATTAAGCACAGGATCCGGAAGCTTACAAGCCTGCATGATGTGATTGGGAGCAGCACAATTAACAGATTGAATTAACGTGAGGCGGCCAGCGAGAGACAGAGTCTTGGCTTTCCAAGTGGCACACTTCGAATTAGCTTTATCCAAAGTCTCTTTGAAGGAGCCTTTAGACACACGCTCACTATGGAGGGGAACGCCCAGATACTTCCCAAGAGAATCAGTAAGAGGAATACCTGAGAGATCACTTAATCTCTTACAGACTCTCTGATTCATATTCTTAGAGCACATCATCCTAGATTTCTGGATATTAAGCTTCTGCCCAGAGGCCGAACAAAAACAATCCAGAATATCCATAATGACTCTCAACTGCTCCTCATTACCCTCAAGAAAGATAAGGACATCATCTGCAAAGAATAAGTGAGTCACCTGGGGACAGAAGTTGTTGATCGCCACAGGGTGGAAACTCTCATTATCAATCGCATCCTGAATCAGGTGAGAGAGCCTCTCCATAGCAATAACAAAAAGGAAAGGGCTCATAGGATCCCCCTGACGGATTCCTCTGCCCGGGGAAAATTCCTCCGACATATCCCCATTGACCATAACTTGAAACACAGGAGAAGAAATACATACCTTAATTAAACTTCTCCAGCTGTCCGGGATTCTAGCTCTCTCAAGGCTCTCCATCAAGAAATCCCAATTAATTCGATCATAGGCCTTCTCTAAATCCAGCTTCAGAGCCACAATGCCTTTCCTCCCCTTCCTAATCTTCATCGTGTGGACCATCTCTTGGGCGATCACCACATTATCCATCATTTGTCTACCAGGCACAAAGCTACCCTGATTCTGACAAATGATCGCAGGAAGAATGCCATGGATTCTATTAGCCACAATCTTTGTAACAGTTTTGTAAAGAATATTACAAAGACTGATAGGTCTCATATGCAAAAAGGAAGAAGGCTTATCAATCTTAGGAATCAGAACCAGGAGGGTTCTATTAACCAGCTCAATATCCTTCGAACCACTGAACACCCCCAAGACAAAATTATAGATGCCTTCCTTCACTACATCCCAAAGCTTATGGTAAAAGCCCGCCGGAAGACCATCAATCCCAGGAGCTTTAGAAGCCCCAATGCTGAAGATAGCTTGGTCAATCTCTTTTCGGGAAATAGGTTGAAAGGCCTCCTGACTACAATCCTCACTGATTAAAGGAAATGTAGCAATAGAGTGAGCCCTCTCCAAAAGAACAGGTTCCTCTTTGAACAGCTCTCTGTAGAAATCCAGGGCTAAGTTTCGAATAACCTCATCTTCATAAACCCAATCACCATTAGAATCCTTAATGGCCTCAATTCTATTTCTCTGCCTTCTAATCAGGGTAGAGAGATGGAAGTATTTGGTATTACGATCGCCATCTCTAATCCAGGACTTCCGAGACTTCTGGAACCAAAGGAACTCCTCCTGCCTAAGCACAGCCTCCAGCTCCTTCTGAAGGGTTCTGAGGAGGCCCTCAAGGCTATGATCAAACCTCCCCTCCAACCTGCGTTGAATGCCCTCCATCCTCTTTAATAACTTGTTCTTCCTTCTGATAATATGCCCAAACACATTCCTATTCCACCCCTGCACCTTATTCCTGAACCCTTCAGCAGCTTGCAGTACATACGAATGAGGTCTCCAACTCTCATGAACGAACTCTTTAAACTTAGGATGGGACTCCCAAGCCAACTGATACCGGAACGGTCTCTTACCCCTAGGATGCTTACCTCTCAAAAGTCTAAACAAAATAGGACAATGATCCGAATGACGGAATGGGAGGTTCAACACAGAGCACTCGGGGAAGGAAGTTAGAGCTAAAACATTAGCGTAGACTTTGTCCAATCGAACAAAAGTATTATTACGCTTCCAAGTGAATTTATGACCAGAAGCCCCCAGATCGGAAAGCCCACATAAATCCATACTATTCTTGTGATGCAGACAGCGATTAACATAATGATTGGATCCCCCTCTCTGATCACTCATAAAGGCGATATCATTGAAGTCACCCGCCACAAACCAGGGCTCCGAAATGCTGACACTCATAGAATAGAGAACCTCCTAGAGCCGTTTTCGATTAGACAAGATAGGGTCAGCATACACAAGGGTAATAAAAAAGGGAGTATTGCCGGAAATACTCACTTTACAATGAATGAACTGCTTATCCATGCTAAGAATATCAAAATGAATCCGATCTGGCCTCCAAAAAAGCCAAATCCCCCCAGCCCGGCCAGTTGCCTCCGATCTAACACAGTGCCAGTTCTTAAACTTCTTAACCACCTCATCTGCTTTCTCACCACTAATCTTAGTTTCCAAAAGAGCAAAACAAGATGGATTAAACTGCTTAATAAGATCATTAATATGGATACGGGTAGCCTTGCTAGCCGCACCCCTAACATTCCAAAATAACAAATCCATAGAAAGGAGGACAACTGACCACACCCCTACCCTAAGCTAGGTATTTACTAGGGGCTCCTGAGAGCCTTACCGAGGTACCCCCGGGCCCCCTCTTATCTGGAAACGCCAAAGTGTTAAGGCCACTTTTTTGTTTTCCTTTAAGCTTTTTCATATTAGTTTTGTTAACTCCCATAGATTTCCCAATCCCAGGATCAATACCAGGAACAGGAATACTAACCTCATTTGAATTCTTCATCCTTCTAGCTGCAAGGGTCAGGGTCCCCCACTGGGCTTCATCCTTAGAGACAAAAAGCGGGTTCACAGATTCAACCACCTTCTCGACTGGATCTACAGACTCTAATCCTGGAATACTCTCATCCATATGATTCTCATCTTGGTCTGACTCTTGAACTTCCTCAATCATCAGGGCCCCAAATCTGGACCCAGGCAAGGCTACTGAAGAAACCCCAGCCTCCTTTCTAGCTTTGAGGACAGGCTTCTCCTTGACATTTGGAATAACAGTAGCTTTAGGAGAAAGGGACTTAGAATTTGTGTTGATATCAGGAGGACGATTGTAAACCACTGCAGGTTGATTCCTACGTCTAGCGGGCCTCTTTGCCACCATCCAGGGACCAAAGTTCCCTTCATACCCCTGGTTCCCTCCAGTAATCCGCACACTACTCTCAACCCTCTCTATAACAACCCTCTCCCTTTTAGGGCAACCCTCCTGAGAATGACCATACATGCCACAATCATAACAGATGTTATGTAAACCTTCATACTCAATAAAGAACACTTTATCCTGAACACAGAACTTAGAAAGTAAAGGTTTAGCCAGATCAACATCTATACATACCCTAGCAAACTTACCCCTAATGGCCCCAATTGTAGTCTTGTCCACATGGTGGACCTTACCAACCAAACCTCCTATTTTACTCAGAAAGTTTTCACTGTAGTACTCAATGGGAAGGCCCGGGAATCTTACCCAAGTCAAGATCCTGTTAACCGAACAGTCGTGAGGATTAAAATTAGGAACCCAAGGCCTTAAGGCCAAAACATGATTGGAAATGATATATGGGCCTCCCTTGATAACCGAATTATAATCCTCAACCCTAGTAAATTTAATGACATAGTAGTCATTTTCCAGGTCAGTAATACTGACTTTACCTTTCCTTGCCCACTGCGCTTGTATTCTTTGGGCAAAATAGTTAAAACTAATTCGCTTACCCAGGACAGTAACAATCAAAGACACCTTCCACTTCTCTCTAAGCTCACGCTTCTCTGCAGCGGAAAGTCTAATGACCGGACAGAGAGGATCCTCCTGGCCATTATCTTCCTCATCAGAATCCGAGAACATATCATCAGAATCTCCCACCATTAAAACTTCCTCTAAAACCGGCTCTTCCTCAGCCACCCCCATGACCGTGTCCTTCCAAGAGTTTTTACCGATCTCGCTCATCTGAACCCTAGGTCTGGGGGAGACCGTCTTCCCATGAGCTACTCCTACAACACCCACCCTTCCCGAATTATTAGAAACATCCAGACCCGAGGCAGCCTGCCTCCCCGTCGTAGCCCCTGCCTGCCCCTCACAGCCCGGAGGAGAGGATCCCGCGCAAGGCACTGCGCCGACAGCCCCAGCCCACTGCCCGACCGAGGAGCCGGCAGCGCCTGGGCAGTGCCCGGCACTATCGGCGCATAGCCCTGCGCCAGGCACCCCCGGCCCCACTTCTCCCCTCGAGATTGGGGAAGCCTTACCCCCGGCATCAGAAAACCCAGCCGCCCGTATCTCCCATTGATCCGCACCCAGCCGCGACAACCTTGTCGAATCTGCCGCCTGTGGATCGCAAAGATCCGTCCCCAGCCGCACGGGCGGCGCCCGCGAGAATCCTGCCGATGCACCATCCATGCCCACGAGATCCCTACCGACGCCCCTGGATTCCCCTGCCTCCACCCCGCCAAGCGCCCCGCCCCGATCTACACTAGGTGCACGCTCGCCGCCAACAAAACTTGCCTCACCCTTCTCGCCCCAAACCACCAGGCCACCGCCCCCTTCCTTGCCGCAAATCCCCTCCAGATCCGACCCCCCCTCGCCGGCCACAGCCCCCCTCTCCCTAGATCTATCCCTAACACGCTTTACCATGAACCCTAGCTGAGAGAGAGAGAGAGAGAGAGGAGATAGATCTAAAAGAGAGAAAAAGATCTAAAAGAGAGAAAAAGATATAAAAGAGAGAAATAGATCTGAGAGAGAGAGGATAGATCTAAAAGAGAGAAAAAAGATCTAAAAGAGAGAAATAGATCTGAGAGAGAGAAGATAGATCTCAAAATTCTCCATCTTCATAAAAATTCTTCACCATGACAACAGATCTGAGAGAGAGAAGCCAGATCTGAAAAAGAGAAGATAGATCTAAAAGAGAGAGAAAGATCTAAAAGAGAAGAGATAGATCTCAAAACTCTCAATCTTCATAAAAATTCTTCAAAGATAATTTTATTTAAAATGGATAAAAGTGTCTAATTTGATAAGATGGAAATAATATGGATTAAATATATAAATTGACTCCTTTAATTGGGTTAGATTTGTAATTTGGCTAGATATTTATCTCTAAAGATTAGTATGGATGATGAATACTAGTATAAAAAAAGAAAAAAAAATATATATATATTTTTGATTAAAATATGTATATATATATATATATATATTCTTTTTAAAAAAAAAAAAAGAAAAAATATTAATAAAAAATTGAACAAAGTTCTATTTATGCTGATGTGGCATACTAAAAAATCCACGCTTAATATTTCAATTGCTAGAACAAAATTCAGACAAACCTCCATTAATGTCTGCCATTCTCACTCCGACTTTGTCTCACTGTATTTCTCTTAATACAACATCAAAATTCCTCTTTTTGGATCAGAATTCCTCTTTCTGGAAACTACCCTTTTTCTTTTGGAAATGACAATTGTATCCTTCTTCAAGAGAGCTTCACAGTCTCTCCATGGCTCTTCTTCTCACTCTAAGCTTCTCCTTCTCTTTGCTGTCAGGTTTGTTCTTCTAATCCTTTGCTTAAATTAAACCCTAATTACTTTATCCCAAATCCTTGATTGAAAATTATCCGAATAGCTGAGCTGAAAACAGTAAAACACTAGTGAATTTTCTCGACATTTTACTACTGTTTATAGAACTGGAAATGCAAGCTTTGAAGTTTTTTTTTTGTTTACTTTTGGGTTTTGTTACAGTGACTGACTGTGCTATGTGGATATTTAAAAGTATACTGAAAAAAGTCATCTGATTGAAGCAAACTAGAGAAGATAAAAAGGAAATTAAATCCAATTAACACTGGAAATTGAAAAATTTGAACCCAAACAAAAAGATAGATCTTGATTCGTTGCCGACACAATGCAGTTATACTTTGGAGATTTTACTTTTTTTTTTTTTTTGGTTTGGGTTCAAATTTGTCAATGGAGAAATTAATTTCCAGTGTTAATTGGATTTAATTTTCTTTTTATCTTCTCTAGTTTGCTTCAATCAGATGACTTTTCTTTAAGTCCAAGATCTTCACTCACTAATCAACTAGAGTTTCTTGTATGTAGAGCTGTAATCAAATCGAACCAAATTGTCATGAGTCGAGCACGAATTTGTTCACGAGCTTTGTTTGCAAACAGCTTGTTCGTTATATTTACGAACTTTACTCACGAACAACTGAATAATTATGTTCATTTGAACTTTTATGTTCGTCACAAAATAGTGATTTAACTTTAATTTGTCTCGATAAAGTCATTCCGGACACTTCAAGAGAAAAAGGACACTGAAAATATGACCGAAACGACACGTGGTTACCATGTAGCTGACCGAAAGACACGTGGCTATCACCTAGTTGACCGAAATGACACGTGGTTGCCACCTAGCTCTATCATTTCGGTCAGCTAGGTGGAAGTCTGGTGTCATCTAAGTGGCAGTCACATGTCGTTTCGTTCAATGGTGAAAGTTGACTACTGTGATGGGGAGGCGGCGCCACTTTTCCAGTTTTTTTGCTCTTGAAGTCACCAGAATGATTTTATTTAGACAAAATTCAAAGTTGAATGATTTTAATGAGACAACTATGAAAATTCAGTGACTAACGGTGAATTTAACCCTTTCTTTAACACAAAACTATGTAGTTTTGAAACCTACAAAACTAAAATTTACAAAAACTGCGTTGTTTGACATTTTCCCCTTTATTGAAATACTATTATTAAAAAAAAAATCGAACCAAGCTTTTTCACTAATTTGTTCATAAACATTATAATTGAGCTTGTTCATAAACTTTTAATCGAGCCTGTTCGCGGCTTTCAAACCGAGTTTCACCATGCTCAAACTCGACTTGTTTATAAATCAAGTCGAGCGGCTCAGCTCATTTACAGCCTACTTGTCTGTATCTTTTCATGCTCTAAACTTTTAATTTTAGCTTAATATATAGGCCCTGTTTGGCAAATAGTTGTTAGCTGTTAGCGGATTACATTATCTATTAGCTTATTACCTTTTCGGTTAGCTGATTGTATAAACTTGTTTGGTAAAATTTAGCTAATTGCAAATAGTTGTTTGTGTAAAATGACAAATAAGGATATAGTAAAGCCTTTCTTTTATCCAAGTACTTCCCACCATCTAAGACTGCTCACATGCACAACTAGATCAGCTCTTTTCAACAATTTGAGCAAGAGTCACAATATTTACAGCTTGAGAGAGGTTCCGAAAACTGAAATGTCCTTCAATTGATGGAACAATAAGCTAATTGAAAAAGCTTTTAAAACCAGCTTTTTGGATCCAATAAGCTCTTTCAAACAACTATGGTTTGGCAGACTTCAAAGTTCACATGGCATGGAGGTGATCTCAGCATGAACTTTGAATTCTGCCAAATCAACAAGTTGGGTGATAGATTCAAATATAATTATACGGTGCCAAAAACAGCAAAATTTTTTTGTCAAACTTGAAGTGTGTAATTATATATTAAGCCTATAATTTCATTGAGACTGCATCCTGATTTCACCATATTTATGCTTTACTGTAATATACTGCAGTAGTGGAGGGGCAGTGGCATATGCTGATTCAAAGCAAGAACTGGTAAGATCCCCGGATGAAGTCAATCAAACTGAATTAAAAAAGAAGAAGGTTGTAGTCCTTGGAACAGGATGGGGTGGTATAAGTTTTCTTAAAGATCTTGATGTTTCGGCATACGATGTTCATGTCATTTCTCCCCGGAACTATTTTGCATTCACCCCTCTTTTACCTAGTGTTACCTGTGGAACAGTCGAAGCTCGAAGCATCGCAGAGCCTGTTCGGAATATCATAAGGAAGGTTAGATATAATAGGTGAAATGAAAAGCCAAAATTTTAGTGTGTATGAATGCACATTGTGTTATTGATGTTGTTGTTCAAGAGCAAGATTGCAAGTTTATGGGTTTAATACATCATTCCACTCCTGAACTTGTCCAAAAAGTAAGTTTGGTTGTCTTCCGAACTTTTAAAGTGTTCCGATAGCCTTCCAATTTGCTTGAAACGTCCCAATGTCCACATCAACTTGCTTAAAATGTCGTAAATTAATCACTCAGTTGTAAAGAAGTTGATTATACTTTACCCAAGTTGAGGAGTCTATTAGGGCATTTAAGTAAGTTGAAGGGCTATTGGGACATTTGAAAGTTCAGGCGGCCAATCAAGCTTTTTGGACAAGTTCAAGGGGCGAATGATGTATCAAGCCCAAATTCATGGAAAGATTTGATGCAATGGCAAATTCGTAATTTATGCCAATTTTAAGGTTTCGGATTTTGTTGTTTTCGGATCCTATTTTCATTCAAAAGCGCGACTTACTGTTTTTTCGCTTTATTTTTTTGTATTTTCCTTTTTACTCTTTTCGTTTCCATTTAGGATTCTGTTTTAGTTGTTAGCATCAGTTTTTGATACTCTTAATAGAAAGGCCTAAACCATACACAACCCCCTGAACTTGTCGGTTTTGGTCATTTTGCCTCCTAAACTTACGGGACGACCTATTTCTCTCCTCAACTATTTAAAATGGTATTAGCAAATAGGTTGCTAATACCACTTTTAAATAGTTGAGGAGGCAAATAGGTCGTCCTGTAAGTTTCAGGGGGCAAAATGACCAAAACTGACAAGTTCAGGGGGTTGCGTATGGTTTAGGCCTAATAGAAAAAATTTCTATTTTCCAAAGTGCTCTAATTGATAGCCAATGGCCGCGATTCAACTATTAGTAACGAAATTTCGTTTTTACGCTTGCAGAGAAATGGAAAAATTAGTTTTTGTGAGGCGGAATGTGTTAAGATTGATGCTACAAACAACAAAGTTTTCTGCAAGGCGAATTTTGAGAACAATGTGATTGGTAGTGGGGAGTTTTCTTTAGAATATGATTACTTGGTTGTAGCAGTAGGAGCACAAGTGAACACTTTTAATACCCCCGGTGTCAAGGAGAACTGTCATTTTCTGAAGGTAAGCCGAATGAATTGCATGGAGGGGAGATATATGCTTGATATAGGGTTAAATGCATCATTAGTCACTAAACTTTCATGTTCGCTCAAAATGGTCCGTCAATTTCAATTTGTTACAATAAAATCATTCAACTTTGAATTTTGTCTCAATAATGTCACTCCGGGACTTTAAGAGCAAAAAGACACCAGAAATATTATGTGCTTCCACGTTAGCACTAGTCAACTTTTACAGCTGATTGAAACTACACATGGCTACACCTAGCTAAACTGAAACGACATGTGGCTGCCGCCTAGCTGACAAGTGTCGTTGCAGTCAACTAGATGGCAGCCAAGTGTCATCTAGGTGGCAATCATGTGTCATCTAGGTGGCAATCACGTGTCGTTTCGGTCAGCGATGAAAGTTGACTAGTGTTGATGTGGCAGCCACGTCACTTGTCCGATGTCTTTTTGCTATTGAAGTTGTCGGAGTGACTAAATTCAGACTAAATTTAAAGTTGAATGATTTTATTCAGCACTAGCCAACTTTTACCGCTGATTGAACACATGGCTACACCTAGTTGACTGCCACCTAGCTGACAAGTGTCGTTTCAGTCAACTAGGTGGCAGCCAAGTGTCCATGTGTCGTTTCGGTCTGCCATGAAAGTTGACTAGTGCTAATGTGGCAGCCACATCACTTGTCCGGTGTCTTTTTGCTCTTGAAGTCATCGAAGTGACTTAATTGAGACAAAATTTAAAGTTGAATGACCGTTTTGAGACAAAAATGAAAATTCAGTGAAGAACTATACATTTAACCAGATATATGATGATTTATATGTATGATTCAGTATCTCTTTGTATTCAAATTTAAACTGTCTTCAGTATGATATGTTGTTCAGGACTTGGAAGATGCTCAGAAGCTCCGTAAGAGTGTGATTGATTGCTTCGAAAAGTCTGTTCTCCCTAACCTTACGGAAGAAGAGCGCAGAACTCACCTCCATTTTGTAGTTGTTGGAGGAGGTCCTACTGGTGTAGAGTTTGCTGCGGAGTTGCATGACTTTCTGCAAGAAGATATAGTCGGTATTTATCCTACGGTTAAGGATCTAGTAAAGATAACTTTGGTTCAATCTGGAGATCACATTTTGAACATGTAAGAACTTAACTTTCATAATCAATTTTGCATTTGAGAAACATTTTTAACGTTTTACTAGAGGTTTTACGGCATTGGCGCAACGGTAAACGTTGTTGTCGTGTGACCGAGAGGTCACGGGTTTGAGTCTTAGGAGCGGCCTCTTGCCAAAAAAATTGGTAGGGGAAGGCTTACCTCCACTACACAAAGTGGAACCCCTCCCGGGACCTTCGCTTAGCGGGGACACTTAGTGCACCAGGCCGCCCTTTTTACTAGAGGTTTTACGGATCCTAAGCATCTTCACGGTGCACCTGAAAGTACATTATCCTAAACTGGCTGCAAGATCAAATTTTGTTACTTTCTCTGTGTTGAAGACTCTAGGATTTCAGGATTTCGGATAATTGCAAGAACTTCGGATAATCCTTGCTATGTTCGGCTATACTCTCGGAAGTAGGACTTGGCAGAATGCTCTAGGGGAGTAATCCTCTCGGTATCATTTGGCTGGCCATGGGCTTGGGGAGGTCTCAGTGCCACAAGGGGACTTTGGCCTAGCCTAAATTTATCCCAGACGCTTATGCGATCTTAAACCTATGAATGTCAAATGCTTATTGCCTCATAGTACTCATATTCTTATTTAAGACATACTTCATAATCTGTAACGAAGCTATACGTCCTTTTTGCAGTCATTCTCATTTAAGACTCTAGGATTTCAGGAGATCAATCTACTTTGGATGATTGCAAACATAGCTATCGTGTCTACTGCATTTCAAATTTTGAAAGGATCCTTGCTGTGTTTGGCTATACTCTCGGAAGTAGGACTTGGCAGAATGCTCATAGGGGAGTAATCCTGAGAGTATCATTTGGCTGGCCGTGGGCTTGGGGAGGTCTCAGTACCACACGGGGACTTTGGCCTAGCCCAAATTTGTCCCGTGACACTTATGTGATCTTAATCCTCTCAGTGCCAAATGCTTATAGCCTTATAGTGTTCATATTCTTATTTAAGACGTACTTCGTAATCTATAACGAAGCTATACGTCCTTTTTGCTGTCGTTCTCATTTAAGACTCTAAGATTTCAGAAAACCAATCTACTTCGGATGATTGCAAGAACATCGCTGTGTGTTTACTACACCTCAAATTTTGAAACAATCCTTGCTATGTTCGGGTATACTGTCGGAAGTAGGACTTGGCAGAATGCTCATAGGGAGTAATCCTCTCGGTATCATTTAGCTAGCCGTGTGCTTGGGGAGGTCTCAGTACCACACAGGGACTTTGGCCTAGCTCAAATTTGTTCCCGTGACACTTATGTGATCTTAAACCTCTCAATGCCAAATGCTTATAGCCTTATAGTGTTCATATTCTTATTTAAGATGTACTTCGTAATCTATAATGAAGCTATAAGTCCTATTTCGCTTTCGTTCTTCTATATTTGATCATATATGGGTGTATTTTCTATTTTACCTCTGTAGGTTTGATAACAGAATCAGTGCATTTGCTGAAATGAAGTTTCAAAGGGATGGCATTGACGTTAAAACAGGATGTCGAGTTCTTAGTGTCTCAGATAAAGAAATAGCCATGAAGATGAAATCGAACGGAGAGGTTTACTCCGTACCTCATGGACTGGTTGTATGGTCTACCGGTATTAGTACTCGACCAGTCGTGATCGATTTCATGGAACAAATCGGGCAGGTTTGTTGCTGAATGCTTACTTTATCTCGATACATGACTGATTGATGATGGTATTTTTCACAATGAGTCACATTTTGCATCATGTTGCACACTTAGATCAATCAGAATTAGTGTTAATCTGCAGTTCTAAGTTCTGGTTGATGCACAGGCTAATAGGCGTGTTCTTGCAGCGGATGAATCTTTATCTCGATAAATGCCTAATTGATGACGGTTTTTTAACAATGAGTCACATTTTGCACCATATTCACACTTAGATCAATCAGAATTAGTGTTAATCTGCATTTCTAAGTTCTGTTTGATGGACAGGCTTTCTTGCAACGGATGAATCTTTATCTCGATACATGACTAATTGATGATGGTTTTTTAACAATGAGTCACATTTTGCACCATATTTCAGACTTAGAGCAATCAGAATTAGTGTTAATCTGCTGTTTTATGTTCTGGTTGATGCACAGGCTAATAATGCGCAAGTTTTTGCAACGGATGACTGGCTTAGAAATGCAGATTAACGCTTATAGGCGTGTTCTTGCAACGGATGAATCTTTATCTCGATACTGTGATACATGACTAATTGATCATGGGTTTTTTTCACAATGAGTCACATTTTGCACCATATTTCACACTTAGATCAATCAGAATTAGTGTTAATTGGCACTTCTAAGTTCTGGTTGATGCACGGGCTAATAAGCGTGTTCTTGCAACGGATGAATGTTTATCTCGATACATGACTAATTGATGATGGTTTTCTTAACAATGAGCCTCATTTTGCACCACATTTCACACTTAGATCAATCAGAATTAGTGTTAATTGGCACTTCTAAGTTCTGGTTGATGCATGGGCTAATAAGCGTGTTATTGCAACGGATGAATCTTGATCTCGATATATGACTAATTGGTGATGGTTTTTTCACAACGAGTCACATTTTGCACCATATTTCACACTTAGATCAATCAGATTTAGTGTTAATCTGCACTTCTAAGTTCTGCTTGATGTACAGGCTAATAGGCGAGTTCTTGCAACGGATGAATGGCTTAGAAGTGCAGATTAACGCTAATAGGCGTGTTCTTGCAACGGATGAATCTTTATCTCGATACATGACTAATTGATGATGGTTTTTTAACAATGAGACACATTTTGCACCATATTTCACACTTAGACAATCAGAATTAGTGTTAATCTGCACTTCTAACTCTAAGTTCTGCTTGATGCACAGGCGAATCGGCGTGTTCTTGCAACGGATGAATGGCTGAGAGTGAAGGAGTGTGAAAATGTGTATGCAATTGGAGATTGTGCTACGATATATCAACGTAAGATCCGGGTATGTGAAGACTATAGCTTTACGGAAATTAAGCTTTCTGTTGATTTAACAATGATTGAAACGCATTCAATCATACCCAAGATCGTTAAACATTAATCAAACAACATAATCACATCAAACATAAATTGACAAACTACGTTAAAGGTTTTCAAGGTATAAATACCTCTTGTAGAATTTCAAGTATGTTACTTCGATTACTTTGATTCATACAAAAACAACGAAGAACGAATCCAGAAATCGGAAGATAGAGATTTATGTCTTTTACGGAGGATTTATATCTTTTCATTCAACCTCTTACCTATTTATATTAATATAAATGAGTTGGATCTGATCGGGTGGGTCCCATCCAGGGTGATCCGCTCCAAATATCCAAACAACAACAACAACAAAGCCTTAGTTCCGAAATGATTTGGAGTCGGCTAACATGAACCGTCATATGAAACCGTGAAATCAAGTCGTGTCCGCGACATAAATTCTCTCCCTCCACTCCGAATATCCAAACACTTTTGGTAAATTTCAAATAAAACCCATGTGGTTTCACTAATTTTACTGTGGTTTACTTTTTGTCAAAACGAGGATTGAGGTTTCGCACTTTTAAGAAAACAAAGACCTTTTGGATTAATGCTGTTAAAACCATCTTTAACGACCTGAAAATGAAAATTTTCAAGAATTAAAGTTGTTCAATGTCATATTTGCTATGGAACTACATTTTCGATTTTCGAAAATCATCTTTTTTGAACTTTCTCTCTCTAAACATTAACTTTCTCTCTCTTTACCAAACATCATCTAAATAATCTTAAAATAAAAAAGTTGAAGAATTAAAGTTGCTTAGAATATTAGTAGTTCTTAAAATATATCATTTTTGAAGTCGTCATTTTAATAGTATTAATCAAAAAAGTCCTTATTTTGCTAAAGTTGAAAACCTCAATCCTTGTTTTGACAAAAAGTAAACCACAGTCCTTTATCTGAAAATTAGTGAAACCACAAGGGTTTTATTTGAAATTTACCCTTTTGATTATCTTGTTAAAGAGGGATATGAACAAGTTAAACATCAGTTTTTCAGAAAATGATAAAGCTTTTCTTGCTAATCTGGTCATATTGTAGTAAAAGTAAAGTAGCCGACGACTCCAACCAAACTTTTTCCAAATTTTGGTGGGGTAAACTACACCCTTGACCCCTCAACTTTGGCGCAATTTCTTTATGGTCCTTCAACTTCAAAACTGGACATAGAAGTCCATGAACTTTACCCTTTACTAACATAAAAGTTCATTAACCTTGACCACTCCGGTAGTTGGTAATGCTCCATTGTAGAGTTGATGGAAATGATATTTTAAACAACTTTAATTCTTACCAGCTTCTTGATTTTGAGATCATTTAGGTGTTGTTTGGTTAGGAGGGAGAAAGTGGTTGTTTAGAGAGAGAAAACTCTTAAAATGCTGGTTCACTTTTCCATTTTGAGGTTGACATCGGTCATTTACTTTCGTAAAGGACTTTTGTGTTAGTAAATGGGGGTAATTAGCATCAGTTGTCATAAACGTTTGGACAATATCTCCAAAAGGTCACAAAAGTTTAATATCTCAATAAAATCACTTAAGTTTGTTTTTGTCCCCATAAAGTCACTTTGAACGTTTTCCGATCATATTCTCGTCGTAGTGACTTTATTGGGACAAATACAAACTTAAGTGATTTTATTGAGATAAATTGAACTTTTGTAACCTTTTGGGACGTTGTTCCGCAGCTGGTACTAATTACCCTTGTAGATGGCAAGATTCAAGGACTTTTATGCTCGATTTTGAAGTTTAGGGACGATAAAGAAAGTAAGGTCAAAGTTAAGCGGAGGGATGTTATTTACCCAATTTTGGTGATAATATCAAAATCTTTTTGGGTAAATTACACCTGTGGCCACTGAACTTTACTCATTTTCACGATATGGCCACTAAATTTCAAAACGTAATATAAAAGTCTCTATGTTACACTTTCTAACATTATCGCCACTAAACTTCAATCGACGCTTCAAAATGATCCTTGACGACCTCAAAATAAAAAATTCCAAGAATTAATGATATTCTAAACAACTTTAATTCTTCAAAATTTTTGATTTGAGATCATTTAGATCTTGTTTGGTTAAGAGAGAAAGCTCCATAAATTGTGTTTTTGAAAATAAAAATTGTGGTTTCATGGTAAATGTCGTTCTAAACAACTTTATTTCTTAAATATTGTCCAAACTTTTGAGACCGTTGGTGCTAATTACCCTAGTAAATGGCAAAATTCAGGGACTTTTATGCTCTATTTTGAAGTTCAGGGACCATAAAGAAAGTACCATGGATGCAATTTACCCAATTTTGGTGATAATATCAAATTCTTTGTCTCAAAAAATTCAATTTGTTGAAATCTTGTTGTGTATACAGGAAGATATTGAGGCAATATTCAAGGCAGCAGACAAAGACAACTCTGGTACATTAACTGTTGAAGAATTTCAAGATGTGGTGGATGATATCCTTGTAAGGTACCCTCAAGTTGAACACTATTTGAGACACAAGCATCTGAGACATGTTACAGATCTTTTGAAAGATCCTGAGGGGCATGACAGAAAGGAAGTGGATATTGAAGGGTTTAAACAAGCCCTTGCTCAAGTGGATTCATTGAGCAAAACTCTGCCCGCAACCGCGCAGGTATTTACGCAATTACATGTGTGTTGGTAATTGGATTCAAAGACAACTAGGCTCGAAAGCTCGCGAGCATGCTCGATTGTAAGTTCATGAACAAGCTCATGAGCAAGCTCGATTATAATGTTCATGAATATGCTCGTGAGCAAGCATGGTTTGTTTATTTTTTTAATAATAATATTTCTATAAAGGGGGAAATGTAAAACAAAGTAGTTTTCTGTAAATTTTAGTTTTGTAGATTTCAAAACTATGTAGTTTTGTATTAAAGAAATTTCAAATCAATATAATTAATGAGCTGTTCGCGAGCGAAGTTCATGAGTTGAATTAATAAGCTCGTGAACAAGCTCGTGAGCAGCTTATGAACAAATATCGAGCTCGAGCTCGGCAATGTTCTGACGGGCCGAGCATGAGCAGGCCAAAGCTCGGCTCGATTACAGTCCTATCACCAATAGGACTGTAATCGAGCTGAGCCGAACTTTGGCTAGCTCAAGCTCGGCTCGTTAGAAATTTGATGAGCTCAAGCTCAATATCTTGTTCGTGAGCTGCTCACGAGCTTGTTTACGAGCAGCTCATTAGTTCTATTCACGAACTTCACTCACGAACAAATCATTAATTATGATTGTTAATTATGTTTATTTAATTTTTTTTTAACACAAAAGTACGTAGTTTTGACCTACAAAACTACGTTGTTGTACATTTCCCACTTCATAGAAATACTATCATTAAAAAAAATCGAACGAAGCTTGTTCACGAACGTGTTTATAAATATTAGAATCGAGCTGGTTCACGAACTTGCGGAGTATTAGAAATAAATTCGCCGAGTATATTTCCCTGCCTCTCAATCATGCAACTTCAATTTGATTTTCTGGACACCTTTTTAGCCCAAATCAATCCAACAACTTCCTAACTGACACAAATGACTTCCGATTATCTCGAAACTTATCTGTGTGTGTTTTCAAACCTCTATTTATGTCTTTTAGTACCAAAACTCGAACTCTTTTTTGTCTCTAACACAATGTTTTGACCCGAAACAAAATTTTAGCTCAAAAACTTCTAATATAACTAGAATTATGAGTCATTCTCAATAGTATGCAGGGACGGATTCAGGGGTAGGGGGCTTGAGCATCCACTAACAAAATTTCTATGGAAACTGTATTAGAGACTATCTTATTTATTGTAAAGCATATATCATGTGTATCTGTTACCTTATCATTAGCCTAGAATATAGGAACAGACATTCACTACAACGTGAGAACTGTATTCTGTATATAAACACAATTACTTATCAATAACAGTCACGGAACAATTCAATCTGTTACATGGTATCAGAGATCTAACCCTAACCCTAATTTTTCTCTTCCTCTTCTCTTCCTCCCTACACCGAAACACCTATCTCCCTCTCTCTCATCTACGGCCGCCGCCGACTCCGGCAACCCTCCTCCTCCGACCCAGAAAAACCGAAACACCTATTCCCTCTTCCCGTCGCCGTCATGAACACCAACACCGAAAACTCCACCACCAGAACACCTCCCACCACCAATTCGAACACCAATAATACAGGCACAAACCCTAATCATCATCCTTCCCTCACCGTATCCAACATATCTACCTTCATCAAAATAACCCTAGACATCGAAAAAGGGCATTACCCTACTTGGGCTGCCCTACTGGACCATATCATTCCTTCCCCACCCAAACGATTATACAGGGCTTTAAATTTTGTTATGTAAAAACACCAAAAAGTATAAATTTAACATTGATAAATCACGAAAGCCATTGATATCCTGGATCCGTCACTGATAGTATGTTATAAGATGTATTGATATCCTGTATTATTTTCAGGTTGCTTCTCAACAAGGTACTTATCTTTCCAAGTGCTTCAATCATATGGACAAGTCCAAAAATAATCCTGAAGGTCCTCGACGTTTTAGTGCTTCCGGACGTCACCGGTTCCTTCCTTTCCAGTATGTTTCATGCTTTGTGGTCCTTTTTTTTTATCTGTTTTCTTGGAGTTTATAATGGGGTGAATTACACCCATGGCCTCTCAACTTTGGTGTTACTAGTATCATAACCCCTGAACTTCAAAAGCAGACAAATTAGTTTCGTAACTTTGACATACTGTAACTTAAAAGTTCGAATGATGGTTGATCAGTGTAAATACCCGTTGACCATGTGAACTGGCCGTAAATCACACTCCTTGTGGTGTCATCATTGAGGAGCCATCATTAAAGGAGTGTGATTTACCGACACTTTACGTGGTCAACTTGTACAACATTGATCAATGGACATTCATACTTTTATGTTGAAGTGTAGGGGTTTTTAGAGCATCTACAAGAGACTCCTAGTCCGCTCTCTAAAAATAATAAAATAATTGACTTAGTGATTTAAAGAGTGACTAAGATATATCATCTCGAATAATACTCCTCAAATTTACTTTTTATTTATTATTTTATCATTAAAATTATTAAGTATTGTTATATTTACTAGTAGTGAGAGGAGAGAGATTATTCAATAATAAATTATTAATAAAAAATGGGCCTAATACATCGCCAGCTTCCTAAACTTGTCCATAAAAGTAGATTGGCTCCAGCTCCTTAAATTTGCTTATTTCGTATCACCAGCTCAAACGTATGATAAAAGTAGATTAGTTCCCTGCACTTTGCAAATATCTCACCAGCTTCCTGAATTTACTTATTCCTTGACAACTAAATACAAAAAATTATTAAACCTAAATTCTAAAAATAAATTTTCATCTATTCGAGAGGTAATTTTTTCTCTTCTCCTATCTTTCAACTTAGTATAAGAGTTAGTGTTGCAGGTTTGAGAGATCGAATGGATGAGGATCGAGAGTTAGTATTATGGTTTTTGTATTTAGTTGTTAAGGAATAAGCAAGTTCAGGTAGCTGGTGAGATATTTGCAAAGTGCAGGGAGCTAATCTACAGGGAGCTGGTGATACGAAATAGGCAAGTTTAGGGAGCTGGTGAGACACTAAAAAAGTTCAGGAAGCCGAGCTCCTCAATAAAAGAGAGAATGAAGAGGTTGTTAGTGATTTGAGGAGTCACTAAGAGACGGTTGGAGTTAGGTTTTTAACCCTCTCTCCTTAAATTTTAATTTAAGAGCCCAACTAAGAGGTTGTTGAAGATGCTCTTATATCCGATTTTGAATTTCATGGGTGTATTTTACCTGTTCATAATGCCACTTCTGTTTTCAATTTGTTTTCTTGGAACATTCCCTGACCTTTGAGATGCTGGACTATTTTGAAACTTGAAGGTACAAACATTTGGGGCAATTTGCTCCTTTGGGAGGAGAGCAAGCTGCAGCAGAATTGCCTGGAGATTGGGTTTCCATGGGTCACAGCACCCAGTGGCTATGGTATTCTGTATATGCAAGGTGATTATCAGCCTTTGTGAGCATTCTTAGGGTAAATTACACCCATGGCCACTGAACTTTACTCATTTTCACGGGGTAAATTACACCCATGGCCACTGAACTTTACACATTTTAACATTGTAGTCACTGAACATTATACTTTTTAACACCGGTGGCCACTCAACACCTCAAAACGACAGTTGACGGCTTCAAAATACAAAATTCCAAGAGTTAATGATATTCTAAGGAACTTTAATTCTTGAAAATTTTCGTTTTGAGATCATTTAGGTATTATTTGGGAATGAATTTTTAGAGAGAGAAATCTCCAAAAAATGTGATTTTGGAAAATAAAAAATGTGGTTTCATGGTAAATTTCGTTCTGAACAACTTTAATTTTTGAATATTTTCATTTTGAGGTCCTTAACGGCTATTTTGAGGAGTTATTTAAAATTGAGTGGCCACCGGTGTTAAAAAGTGTAAATTTCAGTGGTCATACGGTTAAGAATTGAAGTTCAGTGGCTATAATGTTAAAATGGATAAAATTCAGTGGCCATGGATGTAATTTACGGCCGCTAAATTTCTTGGAATTTTTGTTTTGAGGCATTGATTGAAATTTAACAGTCATAATGTTAGAAAGTGTAAAGTTGAGTTATATTTGAAAATGAGTAAAGTTCAGTGGCCATGAGTGTAATTTATACAGCACTCTTATATCGGACAAATTACACCCATGGCCACTGATCTTTACCCATTTAACATTATGGCCACTGAACATCAATTCTTAACAGTATGGTCACTGCACTTTACACTTTTTAACATCAGTGGCCACTCAATGCCTCAAAACGACCACTGACGGTCTGAAAATAAAAAAATCAAAGAGTTAATGATATTCTCAACAACTTTAATTCTTGAATATTTTCGTTTTGAGGTCATTTAGGTATTGTTTGGTTAGGAGAGAGAAAGTGAATTTTTAGAGAGAGAAAGCTCCAAACAGGTGATTTTGGAAAATAAAAAATGTGGTTTCATGGTAAAGGTCATTCTCAACAACTTTAATTCTTGATTATTTTCATTTTGAGGTCATTAACGGTCATTTTGAAGACTTGGATAAAGTTGAGTGGCCACCAGTGTTAAAAAATGTAAAGTTTAACGGCCATACCGTTAAGAATTGAAATTCAGTGGCCACAATGTTAAAATGTGCAAAATTCAGTGGCCATGGGTGTAATTTACCCCTCTTATATCTTCTCTTGCTGTCTTTGCCAGACTTTTTTACATCCTTGAATTTCTTTCTAAATGTAACCATTTCTGTAATTCAGTAAGCAAGTCAGTTGGCGGACAAGGGTGTTGGTGGTTTCCGATTGGACTCGTCGGTTTATTTTTGGAAGAGATTCGAGCCGCATATGAATGCAATAGAGTCCGGCTATGTTACACAGAAACTCTTCGTCACTAGCGTTTCTGCATTTCGTGTCCGTTTCCATTTCCTAGCTATAAACGTTTCCTAGTGTCTGCTTCTGTGTCAGTTTCCGTTTCTCTGCGACATAGGAGACTGGCTAGCTCTTTGTAAATGATTTTGAGGCACATTGGTTTTCTGCTAGTTATCATGTATTTGGTAACTATGATGTGTGATTGTTCTTTCTTTTTTCACATTTGTAAAGTCCGAAACTAAAGTCTATTTGTTTGTATATTTGATTGCCAACTCGCTCTCGTCAGCCACGGGCGGAGCGAAGAGATCACGGAGGGTTCGTTGATCCCTCCTACTTAGAAGAGAAATTTAAAAAAATCTGATGAAATCAGTGATTTCAGTTCAGTTCAGTAACATTAATTTCAGCAATTTATCATTATTTATTATAATTATAATTATTTATATATAATTTTTGTATAATTATAATTTAAGATTATTTATATATAATTTATCATTATTTATTATAATCATAATTGTTTATATATAATTTAATTTATTATATATAATTTATCATTTTTTATTATAATTATAATTTTTTATATATAATTTATCATTATTTATTATAATCATAATTATTTATATATAAAATTTATTATTATTATTTATTATAATAATAATTCTTATTATTATTATTATAAACTTATTTATTTTAAGTATTGTTATTTTTAAAGTCTAATATTATCATTATTGATAAGTTCAGTTTTTTTTTTTTTTTTTGACAATAACGAAAATTTATTGATTATCCAAGTTAAGCGTATTACAAATAAATTGAGAGGGGTCATTTACCCAAACCTCACTGTCAGACTCTGAACCTGCTGTCCGGGCTCATAAATGAGCAACATGGTTCGCAGACCTTTTAGTAAATAAGACAGCCTTAATCCCCTGTTCGAAGATCATAGCTTTATAATCCTCTACTACAATGCCAAAGGGAGAAACTAACTCAATAGGGTTATTGATAGCCATCACTAAGAGTTGCGAATCTGATTCCAATTGAACATTTTGAACTGCTTCCCGTTTTATCCAACTTAACGCTTCTCGGCAACTCATCCCTTTCGCGACTAAAGGATCTAAGGCCGTTCCCAGTAATCCATTCCCCGCTGCTAGGAACTTGCCATCTTGGTCTCGTATCACGAATCCATACCCTGATCGTCTAGAATTTGGGAAAATCGCCGCGTCAAAGTTCAACTTTACCAGTCCCATCGGCGGTTTTTTCCACTTCTCTTCAACACTCGGGTTTGAGCTCGAGCAGTCTCTTGCTTGTGCCTGGCGCCATCTGCTGAGTAGGGTCGTGGCATTGCAGTAAGAAATAGAGGGTAGGGATATGCGATTTTCCCACACCATCGCATTTCTGTCGTTCCAGATGGACCAAATTAGCATTGCCGCCCGCTCGAGGGTTCCTTTGTTGTGTCTGCCTTTGACATACCTCCAAAATGCTTGTAGAGTGCTAACCTGTGTGCTGATATCTCCCATTTCAGTTAGTAGCCATATTTGTCTTGCTTCCACACACTCCACAATCGCGTGAAAGACTGTTTCAGCCTGTAATCCGCACCTCGGGCAGCTTCTAGGAACTTCGACTCTTTTCCTGTACAGGGCGTCTCTGGTTGGGAGGAAACCGGATAACGCACGCCATATCAGATGTCGTACCTTTGGAGGGGTGATTAGCGACCAGACACTAATCCATATGTCTTCACTTGCTGTCATCATGTCTGTAGTCAGGCCGGTTTGCAAATAACGGTATCCACTTCTGACTGAATACTCTCCACTACGTTCAGGTTTCCACCACCATCTGTCCCGGGTCTCTCTCAAGCTAAGGATGATTTCAGCAGTTAGGCGTCTATCCCTTGCTGATAGCCACTCAGTAAGACGGTCCTGGTCCCATTCACCATTTGCTACTGTCCGTAGCTGTGCTACTGTCGCGTTTTCAGCCCCCGACGGAGGAATACTGTCAACATACGGGTTGTAGTCGTCTGGTAACCATGGGTCAGACCAGATGGAAGTTTGAGTTCCGGTCCCAATTAGCCTTCGCGCCTGAGCTCTGATGAGGGGTAGTCCTGCATATAAACTTCTCCATAGAAAACTTGGATTGGCTTTTAATTGTGCTTCTAATATTGATGAATGAGGGTAGTATCTTGCCTTGAAAACCCTTGCAACTAAGGAATCCGGTCTAGTTAGCATCCGCCATGTTTGTTTAGCCAAGAGGGCTAAGTTGAAATTGTGTAACCGCTTAAATCCCATCCCTCCATATTTTTTGGGTACACATAATCCCTCCCAAGCTTTCCAGTGGATCTTTTTCCCTCCTCCATCTTCAGAACCCCACCAAAACGAATTTAATAGCTTCTCAAGATCCTCACATAAGGTATTGGGTACGAGAAACAAGCTCATTGCGTATGACGGGAGCGCCTGGAGGACTGATTTGATCATTACCTCCTTCCCGGCTTTTGAGAGATATTTGACTTTCCAGCTATTTATCCTTTTTCTGAACATGTCTTCAAGATACCCAAATATTTCCCTTTTGTTTCTTCCAATCAAAGATGGTAGTCCTAAGTACTTTCCAGGGCTTGGAGCTACCCCGACCCCCAGCCTTGCACCTAGGAGGGCTCCCTGATCAGTACTCACATTTTTACTGAAATGGATTGAGGATTTGTTAAAATTAACTTTTTGACCCGAGGCTTTCTCATATTGCCAGAGACAGTGTCGGATAGCCTCACTTTCCTCAACTGTAGCCCTGAAAAACAGATAACTATCGTCAGCAAAAAACAAATGAGATATCGGGGGAGCCTGTGATGCTACTGAGCACCCATGGATAGTTCCTCGTGCTTCAAGTGCTGACAAAGAGGCAGACAGGCCTTCTGCACAAATCAGGAAGAGGTAAGGAGATATGGGGTCTCCTTGCCTTAATCCTCTTTGAGGAATGATAGGACCGACAACATGTGAGCCGTTGATGATGTTATATTTTGCTTTTGTCACGCACTGCATTACTAACTGGACCTAGACAGGTGAGAAACCCATCTTTAACATCATTTGTTCTAAGAAACTCCACTCTACTCTATCGTATGCTTTTGCCATGTCTAGCTTGAGTGACGCAAAACCAACCCGCCCTTGTGTTCTCCTATTTAAAAAATGGTTAACTTCAAAAGCTAACATTACGTTGTCTGAGATTAGCCTCCTTGGGATGAAAGCACTCTGTTACTCTGATATGACCAAGTGAAGAACCGTTTTAAGTCTGTTTGCTAGTACTTTGGACAGGATTTTGTAGATTACATTGCAGAGGGCTATCGGGCGTAGGTCTGAGGCATATTCAGGAAGGGACTTCTTTGGGATAAGCACTAGAGTAGTCTCGTTGATCTCATCAGGGAAGATGCCTGTGTTGAGCCATTCCAGGCAAGCTTCCGTCACCTTTTCTCCTACTATATTCCAGAATTTCTGGTAAAATCCAGGATTAAAGCCGTCTGGTCCTGGACTTTTATCAGGATGCATAGAAAACACTGCTTCCTTAACTTCTTCCGGGGTAAACGCCTTTATCAGCTGTTCATTGTCAGTTTGCGATAACTTACATGGTACATTGATCAATATTGGATCCGCCTGGCTCTGCTCAGACTTGAAAATGTCATTGTAGTATCCTGACAGGACTTGTTCTAACCCGTTTCCCCACTCATGCCAGTTACCGTTCTCTCCCTTTAATCTGATCAGTACATTCTTTTTCCTCCTCGCCGTAGCCGCCAAGTGAAAATATTTTGAGTTTTGGTCCCCATCTTTCAACCACAGCTGTTTTGATCGCTGTCTCCAATAACTTTCCTTCTGTAATAGGAGTTCATCCAACTCCTTTCTTGTTTGCAAATAGAGACGTTGGTTTGCCTCATCGTCTCTTCGTTTAGTTGCTCGCAGAGTTGCTTTGCAATTCTCGATTTTATTCTTGAATTGATTCCGCAGTTCCTCTCCCCACATTAGTAACCAGTTTCCGCAGCTCTGAAGCCTGACCGTTATTTGTATATTCCTGTTATTCTGCCAGCCAACTTCTACCTTGGTCTTGTACTCAGATTCATGGAGCCACGCATTTTCGAATCTGAATTGGTGTCGCCTGTACGCGCTGTTGTCTGCAAGAGATAAGAAAAGTACCGTGTGGTCTGAGCATGTAACATCTTCATTCATAATTTTTGCTTCCGAGAATAGGTTAAACCAAGCGTCGGTGGCAAGCGCTCTATCCAGCTTCTCCTCAATTAAATTGCCTGCCCCTCTTCCTCTCTCCCATGTAAAAGGGTAGCCCACCATTCTGATATCTGACAGTTCACAGTTGGAAATTGCTTCGTTGAAACCCCGTAGAAGAGCTATGTTGTGTCGGGCGCCTCCTTGTTTTTCCGTCTGAGCCCTGATATCATTAAAATCGCCAATGATAACCCAGGGTAATGCAGACAATGTGGCTAACTTTTGTAACATCTCCCATGAATCTTTCCTTCTCATCCTTTCCGGAAAACCATAGAAACCTGTCAAGCGCCACGGGGGGTGGCCTGTTATTGTAACCATAACATCAATAAAGTTTCTTGAATAATGAAGTAACCTGACAGAGTTTTTGCGGTTCCAGAAGAGAGCCAATCCACCTCCTAGGTTGATAGGGTCAACAAAGAAGACCTCATCAAGACCTATTTGCTTCTTTAAAATTTCTACTTTCGAACGATTGCATTTGACTTCAATTAGGAACACGAACTCGGGATTTAGTTTGGACACTAGGTCCTTCAACATACGAACTGTCCGGGGATTGCCCACCCCCCGGCAGTTCCAGCTCAGGGTGCTCATAATCCTGGGCGAGCCTGGATGCCAGGTCCCGCCGGTTTGTTATTCATTATCTGCTCTCTCTGTACGATATCCCCTCTTGTTGTAGTAATTACCTCATCATCGCTAATCATGTCTGTATCCGAACTGTTTGTATTTTCTTACCGTCTTCTCTTAGGTTCCGTCACTGTCAGAGTCTCGAAATCCGACATGTTACCCGTCTTGCTCTTGTGATTCTGTAATTCTGTTTCCTTCGTCGTGATGTTTGTATCTAGGCGTTGGAGGATATGATGCTGACTGGACAAGCTTGTATCTAGTTTGTTTTGGATTGAAGTAGCTCTATGCCCTGCGGCTATGTTGTTATTCGGGAGATTGTCCGGATCCTGTCTCGCTGGAGGAGCTGATAGTAGAAATTTTGATTGGATTTGTTGCGCTGCTCGCCACGTCGGAGCGCGAAGAAACTGTGTATATACCCTCTCTTCCAATGCTGGATCGGGAACATCCAGAAGTAACTCGCAAAATTTGTCTGAGTGCCCCAAGCAGCCACAATAGAAACAAAACGTTGGCAAACGTTCATACCGGAAGCATACCCATGATAAGCTCCCACCTTCCTTGCTAATTTTCAGCTTCCTTTTAAGGGGTTTTAGAACATTCACAGATACCCGGACTCGCATATATGTTCTACCAATTCCGTTGAAATTATTCGGATCTGATTCCACGTAATTGCCTAGAACATTCCCTATAAGGGCAGCCATTTTTTCCGACATAAATCCAGCGGGTAGATCGTGTACCTGAATCCAGAAGGCGGTGCTGTTCAGCTCAATTTCCTTTGGATCCTGTCCCTGTTCTAGAGGGGCTAGCATCAGCAGTTGTTGTTCAAAGGTCCAAGGGCCCCCCTTCAGTACTCGCTCTCGCTCCAGTGCGTGAAAAAATTCGAATTGAAATCTGTTGGGGCCAATCTCCAGTACACACAGTCCTCGTGAAGGACACCATAGGTCAGCTAGTAGGTTCTTCATATATTGAACCTTGATACTCCGTACTGTCAAGAAGGATCCTACTAGGCTCCATGAGGATGGTCTCGGGGGGAGAACGATATCCTCCGATTGGAGAACCAGTCCGATAGCGGCTTCATCTTCCAGAGTGATTTGTTGAATCAGGTCGGGGAGCTTGTTCATCTTTCGCGGCGGTAACAATGGTTCGGTAGCTGTGAGGCGAAGATTTAGGGTTACGGTAGACAGTGAGTTCCTAGGGTAAGGCAGGGCTCCTCAAAAGGGAGAAAATATTGTTAAGTTCAGTTTAATTATATTCAATTCACTTCATTTTGTTTCAGTTAATTTTAGTCAAAAAGGACAGGGCATTCCTTTGCTAATTCCGATCAATTCTAAATCTGTAATTTTCAACACATTTCTGTTCATTGACTATCGCAAACCATGCCATGTTACTTACTAACCATCAATGTTATAAAAAAAAAGGCTGCTTGTATTGTCTAGGCGTCTAAAATCAAAAATTCGATATGATTTTTCCTGCTTAGCCTCCATCCGACTCTCCGCCTAGGCTCCAGTGGCGAATATATGATTACTCGGTTGGGGGGCCAATTTTAGTACGTGCGTTCTCAATTTTTTTACTAAATTGAACTTGCTCAATTTTTTTATATGTATATATGCGTGTTATCACAATAACCAATTTTTAATTATAAATGTTACAATTTCTCAAAATTAAATTAGATTTCGTTTAAGATTCCTAACATGTAAAAAAAATTGGATTTAGGGAGGGCCGAATAGGTAAAAAAAATTAAAATTTTGATTTGAGAGGGCTTACCAGACCAAAAAAATAATAATTTGGATTTAATGAGGGCCTAATAGGCACAAAAAAAAAAAAGAAATTTGGATTTAGATAAGCCAAATAGCCCAGAAAAATAGAGATTTGGATTTAGGCAAAATATTAAAATTTTAAATTTTGGGAGGGCTAATTCAACACCTCGATAAAAATAAATTTTGAGACAGAGGAGATCAAAACTACTTGGGGTCAAGGTGGTTCCGGTGGGCGGAGGGGCCGGGCCCCAGGCCCCCCTGTCTAGCCCCTGGCGTTGAGGGTATTTTTGCTATTTATTCCAAGCTTATATTACCATCTATACTAGGGGGTTAAAAAATGGTTGGGTTATTATAACCCACCAAATTTCAACTCATCTAACTCATGAAAGGTAGAGTTAAGTGGGTTACAATGGGTTAAAAGAGTTGAATGAGTTATAAATCTTATTTTTGATGGTTTATCATAACCCGTCTAACCCATTCAACCCATATAACTCTCACTTTATCTTTTATTTGTCTCATGTGGTTATTTTTTTTGGTAGGAAAAGGAAAGGAAAACAAACGAACAAAAAACCTAACCCGGGATCAGTCTAGGAAGGCTGACTCCAACCCTATCCTCAAGAAGAGTAGACAAAAGAAAAGAGGGAGGAATAGAAAGGGTAGTAACACCTAACATCCCCCCATGCCCAGCAGCTGCCAAGCGATCCGCCACGCGGTTTTGCTCCCTATAAATATGGGAGAAACTAAGAGCTTCAAAGGCAGGACGAAGCCTCAAAATAGCCTTGATCAGATTCTGGCTATTAAGACAAAAGGCCTGGCTATCAGAAATCCTGTTGGTTGCCTCCAATTGTCAGACTCCACCGAAAGCCTCTTAACACCCATGCGAATGGCAAGTTTAATACCTGAAAGAATACCCCAGAGCTCCGCAGAAAAGGACGAACCCATCCCCAAGTTATGGGTAAACCCAGCCAGCCAAGCGCCACCAGCATCTCGAAGAACACCTCCGGCAGCAATTCTGCCATTGCTAAGGCAGGAGCCATCCGTATTCAGCTTCACAACCCCTTCTCTAGGCTTCCTCCAACCAACTAAATAGACCACTTTATCCGGGGAAGGTCTCGCAAGGGGCTCCCCTTCAAAGCTCTTTATAATAACAGAGAGCTTTTTCGAGAAGAAGTCAAGTAAGTCAGGGATAAGGATAGTCTTCTCAGCAAATAACTCTTCATTCCTCCATTTCCAAATTTGGTGACAGATAATAGCGAAGAGAATGTCACCGTGCTCCATGTTGGCCAATAACTTCCCATTGGCACCATCAGAGAACCAGTTAGCTACAGAATAAGCCATGAAAGAAGGAAGGGTGTGGTGAGGGAGAATCCCTTCCCAAATCTTTTTACTATTAGGGCAATCCCTCAGAGCATGGCACAAGGTTTCCACATGACCTCTGCACCTACTGCAGGCTCCTGACTCAGCCAAGTGCCTTCGGTGCCTGTCCGCATTAGTGAGCAGCCTGTCCTTGACTCCCAGCCACAGGAAACTTCTAATGCGATAAGGGATTTTAAGGGCCCAAATGGTTTTCCAAATCTCCAAGGGAGGATCAGCCCTATTAGGGGAAAAAGCTTCATAGGCCGATTTACAAGAATAAATGCCATTATTAGTCAAGACCCAGCAGTGTCTGTCTTTATCCTCCTCCTGATTGCTAATCTTAACTCCTCTAATCTTAAGGAGGATCTCCAGGCTAAGGAATGATTCGAACTTAGACCAGATCCAGTCTCCCTCTGAGTCCACCACATCAGCAACCTTCCAGGAACGGATATCATTAGGCGGAGGGGAGCTACACACTTCAATCAGCGGTTTATCACCAATCCAGGTGTCATCCCAGAAACTAATGGATTTACCATTACCCACCTCCAGGCCAATCCCCGTACAAAACTCAGCAAATACTGCGCTAAGCCCTTTCCAGAGGAAGGAGCAGCTAACAACCCTCTCCTTCGGGCCACCAAAAATTCTATCTTTCCGATACTTGCCGCACAGAAGACGAACCCAAAGAGAGGAGGGGCATTGCCACATTCTCCAAAGAAGCTTCATTAAAAGGACTTTGGTGTTGTCCTTAGCTTGCCTTATACCCAGACCCCCTGCTTTTAGGCTGGCAGGCTTCCTTCCAAGGGACCAGGTGAACCTTCCTCCCCTCACCAGACTCTCCCCAAAGGAAATGCCGATTAATCTTATCAAGATCGTTAAGGACCGGCTCAGGGAGTTTATAGGCTTGCATGATGTGATTAGGAGCCGCGCAGTTAACAGATTGGATTAAGGTAAGGCGACCTGCAAGGGAAAGAGAACTAGCTTTCCAGCTAGCACACAAACCATTAGTTTTATCCAGAATGTCTTTAAAGGAGGCTTTGGAGACTCTGTCACTGTGAAGAGGGACCCCAAGATACTTCCCTAACGATTGAGTCAGGGGGATGCCAGAGAGCTCACTAAGGCTTCTGCACAAGTCGTTGTCCATGTTCTTGGAACAAAGCATACGGGACTTTTGGATATTAATCTTCTGGCCAGAAGCATCACAAAAGCAATTAAGGATATCCATCACCACCTTAATTTGCTCCACATTACCCTCCACGAAAAGCATCACATCATTAGCAAAGAACAAATGGGTAATAGGGGGGGCAATGTCTGCTGATGGAAACAGGGTGGAGAGTCCCCTTGCTCACCGCCTCTTGGATCAGGTGAGACAGTCTTTCCATCGCAATAACAAAAAGGAAGGGGCTCATAGGATCCCCTTGACGAATACCCCTGGAGGGAGAGAACTCATCAGACATGTCCCCATTAATCATAACCTGGAACACAGGAGATGAGATGCATTTCTCAATCAGATTCCTCCAGTTTTCCGGGATACCAGCTTTGGCTAAACTATCCAGAAGAAAGCTCCAGTTAAGTCTATCATAGGCTTTCTCCAGATCCAGTTTAAGAGCCACAATCCCTTTCTTTCCTTTTTTAATTTTCATGGAATGGACAACCTCCTGGGCAATAACAACGTTATCCATCATTTGTCTACCAGGAACAAAGCTCCCTTGATTCTGGCTAATAATATCCGGCAGGATCTTCCGGATTCTATTAGCCACAATCTTGGTGATAGCTTTGTACAAAACATTACAAAGGCTGATAGGTCTCATCTGAAAAAAGGAAGAGGGTATATCAACCTTAGGAATCAGAACAAGGAGGGTCTTATTAACCAACCTGATATCGTTAGAACCACCAAAAACACCTAACACAAAGTTGTAAATGCCCTCTTTCACAGTATCCCAGTGTTTATGATAGAAGCTAGCAGAGAAACCATCAATCCCATAAGCCTTAGTGGAACCGATGCTGGAGAAGGCCAGATCAATTTCTTTGAGGTCAACCGGATGGAAAGCATCCTTAATAGCATCCTCCCCTAACCGAGGAAAGGAAGTATCAGAGTAGGCACTCTCTAAGTACACCGCTTCTTCTCTGAACAGGTCCTTGTAGAAGTCAAGGGCAAGACGCCGAATGTCCTCCTCCTCAAAAATCCAAACACCATTGGCGTCTTTGATAGCGTCGATTCTATTCCTCTGTCTTCTAATAATCGTGGAGAGGTGGAAAAACCTGGTGTTTCGGTCCCCGTCTTGAATCCAAGTCTTCCTAGACTTCTGGAACCAAAGGAGCTCTTCCTGTCTAAGCACAGCTTCTAACTCGTTCTGGAGAGATCTAAGCTGGCCATTCAGGCTGTGGTCGAAGCGGACCTCTAAGCAACGTTGGATGCCTTCCATCCTTCTCAAAAGCTTGTTTTTCCTTCTGATAATGTGGCCAAAGATGTTTTTATTCCATCCAGCCACATTTCTCCTGAACTCCTCAGCAGCAAGAAGGACATTAAAGTGAGGTTGCCAATTGTTTTTAACAAAATTCTTAAACTCGGGATGAGAATCCCAAGCCACAAGATACCTAAAAGGTCTGTTACCTTTCAGCCGGTTTCCTTTGACCATCTTAATAAGGATAGGGCAATGGTCAGAGTGATGGAAAGGTAGATTAAGCACATTGACCTCAGGAAACCTACAGATAGCAGCAACATTAGCATACACTTTATCCAACCGAACAAACACACTATTCCTTTTCCAGGTAAACCTGTGCCCGGCAGCTCCCAGGTCCGACAGACCACAAAGATCCATACTATGTTTATGGTTGAGACACTGGTTAATATAATGATTACCCCCGCCTCTCTGATCACTCAAAGTGGAAATGTCATTAAAATCCCCGGCAACCAACCACGCCTCCACCATATTAGAACTAATAGAACGAAGAATCTCCCACAGCCTTCTTCGGTTAGTCAAAACAGGATCGGCATAAACAAAGGTAACAAAGAACGGTTTATTACCAGGGAAACACACCTTACTATGGATGAATTGACTATCCATAGTAACAATATCAATATTGACTCGACATGGCTTCCAAAAGAGCCAAATCCCCCCAGCCCGGCCCGTAGCCTCCGATCTGACACAATTCCAACTCTTAAACTTTCTAACCACCTCATCTACTTTAGAACCGCTAACCTTGGTCTCTAGAAGAACAAAGCAAGAGGGGTTAAATTTCTTAATGAGGTCATTAACATGGATGTGGGTTGCCTTGCTCGCCGCACCTCTAACATTCCAAACAAAGAAGTCCATCAGAAGGGAAAACTACTGACACAAGCCCATACCCTAGATCAGGTATTTATTCGGGGCTCCGGAGAGCCTAGAGGAGGTACCAGAAGGACCCCTTTTATCAGAACGAGCCAAAGGATTCATGATACTTTTTTGTTTACCCTTAGGCTTTTTTAAGTTAGGTTTAATAATCCTCATTGAAATCCCCACCCCAGGATTACCACTAAGAGAAGGAATACTAACCTCATTTGACTCCTTCATCCTTCGGGTTGCCAGATCCAGGGAACCCCCTTGCTCTTTATTCACATTGGTCATCCTTCTGCTTGTTGTGCCAGCATCCTGGGGGATCTTCTTGGCAACAGCATTAGGATTGAAAAGCGGGTTAATAGAATCACCCAGGATAGAAGCAGGCTCGGCCAGATCCAGGCCTGGCCTACTTAACTCCATCTGCTCAATAGTAGAGTCTGGATCCTGCCCAACCTCAAGAGCCAGGACACCAAATCTCGACCCTGACCCGGAGGATGACGCACCCTTCTCATCCTTCTTAATATCAGGGGGCCTGACCTTAATTTCAGGATTAATCTTCAAAGACTGCACCTCCTTATTGATATCAGAATATTGGTCCCTGGAAGCAACAACATGAGGCCTCCGTTTGACTGATCTTTTGGCCAGCATCCAAGGACCAAAGTTCTCCCCATCCCTTAGACTAGCCTCAGCTCTTCCTACAATAGGCACTGCCACCTCTTCCACTTCCTTCCTTCTCTTGGGACAACCCTCGACAGTATGACCAAACATACCACATTCAAAGCAAATATTGTGAATCCCTTCATATTCAATATGAAACACTTTATTTTTAACACTAAATTTGGAGAGAAGAGGTTTGGCAAGATCAATGTCTATACATACCCTGGCGAACTTACCCCTCGCTGCCTCAATAGTAGTTTTATCAACATGGTGGACTTTCCCAACCAGACTACCAATTTTATTTAGGAATCTTTCGTTATAGAGTTCAATAGGAAGACCTGTGAATCTCACCCAAGTGAGAATCCTGTTCACAGAACAATCATAAGGGTCAAAATTTGGGACCCAAGGTCTCAACGCCAACACATGATTGGAAATAATGTAAGGACCCCCATTGACAACTTTGTTAAAATCCTCAGCCCTAGTAAATTTGATGACATAATAGTCATTTTCTAGGTTCGTAATGGTAACCTTCCCTTTATTAGCCCATTGAGCTTGGATCCTCTGAGCAAAATATTTAAAGCTTATTCTTTTACCAAGAACAGTAACAATTAAGGATAATTTCCATTTTGATCTAAAGAAACGTTTGTCATCAGATGTAAGACGGATTGCCGGGCACAAAGGGTCATCCTGCACACCATCCTCCTCCACATCAGAGTCCGACCAGTCCTCCTCAGAACTATCCTCGCTACTGTCAACTTCCATCGTGGGATCCTCCTCATTCACCCCCAATACCTTATCTCTCCAAGAAGAACTCCCGTGACAGTTCATCAAAGTGGAATTAACAACAGTATTCACCGGATTTCCCACTATTGGGATAGCATTAGACATGGAATTGTTATGGTCCCTAATCCTCTCACCTTCTCTATGGCTAGGATTATCAACATTTAATAAAACCGAATTAGATGCAAAACCCCCAGCTGAAATAGCTTTTAGAGCTTCTTGCGCGGCACACGCGGCTTGAGCAAAAAAAGCAGCCTGCGAAACCTGCACAACAGGCGTGGCTTGCGCAGCCAGCTCGGCCTTTGCGGCCCGCGTAACCTGCACAGCCAAAGCATCATGTGACACAGGCAAGGCATGTGCCCTATCTCCCTGGATCACCGCAGTGCCGGAGGTCGCCGCATAAGGATCTAAGGGGTGCACGTCCAGGTTACCAGCCCCGGCCCCCAAGCTTCGCTCTTCCGCAACCGAGCCCGGCAAAACAGCCAAACTTCCTGCTGGCAAATCGATCCCCGCGGATCCACGCATCTCGTCCCGACCTAGCATCTCTCTGGCACCAAACGATCCCTCACTCTCCTCACCGGCCATCAAAACCGCCGGATCCGACCCCTCCTCCACCGAACGAGTCGGCCACTCCCTCTCCCTCGAACGCTCTCTGACCCTTTCACCGCTTCCCCGACTATCCTGCAACAAAAGCGCCGCGCTCCACACCCCCTCGACCAACTCGCCATCTGGGTCCGGATCCATAATCCCCGTCCTCCCGGCCACCCGATCCCCTATACCTAGCTCCGATCGACCACCAGCCCCGCTCACCGACGTCGCCGCCCTAGTATTTCGCTGTTCTCTGGTTGGAATTCGCTCTTTCGCCATGATAACAATGTATTATATTTTATTCCTAATTGTAAATAGAAAACCGACTATATGCCTAATCGGACGACAGAAACAATCCAAAAAATTGGGAAACAAACCAAAAAATTGAGAAAGAAATAAAAAAATTCCTAAACACCCATCCACCTCTTCATCCAAATCACAAATCCCTCCCCCGCTTCAGCCAACAGAAATCATGGAAAGAAACCCACTAATTTCCAAATCACCCAACAGCACAAACCCAAAAATTGGGAAAATAAAATACCTAACCAGCCTAACAGTCCATCCACCGCTTCAATCCATCCACCGCTTCACGTACGAATCCTCAGAGAATGAAATTCGGCAATTTGCCTAACCTCTCGACAGAAAACGATCGGCAATTAAAGAGAAAACCAAAAAGGCCTAAACCCTAGTAGAGCAGGCGGAACCACTCAATCCATCCATTTATAAAATTTCCATGTGGTTATTAATAATATAGTATTTTTTAAATTAAAAAATGGATAATTGAGAAAACAATAAAAAAAATTCTAAAAAGGAAAAAAGCGTACATGAATAGGACATGACGTCTGAATTGTTGGTGAATCAAGTGAGTACACCGGGGATTCATGTACTCCATTAAAAAAATGTGTTTAAAATTTTAAATGGATAAAAAAACAATGTTGGCTCAATTAAAAAGAGTTTTGAAAAAAACTACGAGACTCTTTTTATTACGATTGTAAGTAAACACTCTAAATTTTTTATAACTTCCGATTTCTATTTCTTTCTCCACTTGAGGCTCTTAACTCAAATCAACTTTAATTGGTTATACGTAACAAACTTAGTTATTAAAATTTTAACAAGTTTTTTGTACTTATGTTTGTAACGCACTATATATGTTAGACATAAAAATCAGGATTTTCAAATTTTCAGTAATGTAAGAATAAAATTGATATTGCTTAGAATCGTTAGAGATAAAATTATATTATTTCGTATATTGGAATCAAATGTACACTTTTTTATAAACGTTGGGGTCAAATTTAATCTTTATCCTTGTATTTTATTATTATTTGAGATTTGTGGTTTGATAAAAGTAAAAAGAACCAAAATATATTTTAAACCACATAATGTCAATTTAACTTTTTTAGTATTTAACCTACACTATTTGAGATAAAAAAAAATAGTAAAGAAACAAATAAGTTTGAACCCACTATAACCCAACCCACCCGATCCATCTAAAAAAGAATTATTCCAATCCACATAACCCGCCATAGCCCATCCAACCCATGAGGTAGTCAGAACCGGACTTGACAATTTAGGGACCCTAGACAAAATAAGTATTAAAGGCCCATTTAATAATAAAAATATTTATTCATAACAAACTAGACCTTTTAATTTTTTTTATCAATGGAGTTTCGGAAAGACATAGGCCCTCCTATATAATTTTATCACTATTTATATTAAAAAAATATATTTCATATATACATATAAAGGCTAAAAAAAAATTTGGACCCCCCTCCAGCCTTGGGTCCTAGGCCGGCGCACCCCGGACCTATGCTCAGAGTCGGCCTGGAAGTAGTATCCTTACATGGGTTGGGTAAAATATAATTGTAACCCACCCAACCCAAGTTTGAACACCCCTGATCTATACTAATTATTCCTTAAAACAAAGTTGAAGTTAAAGAGGGTAGATAGTAAAAATACAAGAAATAGAGTATAATGTTTTGCTTAAAAATAGAGCATACATAGTGATTTTTACAGACAGTTATAGCTAGTTTCAAGCACAGCCTTGAACATACTAATAGCTCACATTTTATGGATCTGTAAACTAAAATTTGAAGTTTACATATTCTCATTTATTTTCCCTAAAAAAGAAAGAAAAAAAAAAGTTGATTTTACAGAAGAATATGAGAGGTTTTAATTATTATGAGAGAATTCACAGAGCTTTTCATGATCATCCTACTGTATTTAAACTTCTCCTTGTCTCCACTCTCAGGTTATTATCTAAATTGTATCGTGATTGTTGTCCGTTAAGAGCAATTTTATATCTAACGTCGTAAATGATAGAATTGAAGGTCTAAAGTTGGCAAGTTTGATCAACTTTAGACATCATTTAGGTGTTCTGCACCCGTTGTCTATATATCGGTTGGTTCAACAGAAAGCAGAGTCGGCCCTGGGCATAGGTGTTCTGCACCAGTGTATATATATATATATATATATATATATATATATATATATATATATTATGTTTTTCAGGCAAACAACATCATTAGGCTCCTGATCTTTCAATTTTTGATTCAGTAAGCTCTTGAGCTTTTATTTGGATACATTAAACTCCTGATCATTTATTTTTGGTCGGCCCTTTGTGACCAAATTAGTAAGTTATAAATATTTAATTCTGCAAAAAATATGTTATTAACTTCATCTGTATTTGAAATTATTAAAAAAAATTATTTTTTACAGGTTGAATTAAGGTTTTTACAGTTTTTCTACAATCACATTACACATCCAAAACTGCATTCAAACAGTAAAAAATACAAATTTCGAATGCAGGTGCAATGAATATCTGTCTGTTAACCGAATTTTATGTTGAAAATTAATTTTTTTGGTCATAAAAGGCTTAATGAGACCAAAAATAAATGATCAAGGGTTTAATGTATCCAAATAAAAGATCAAGGGCTTAATGAACCAAAAAATGAAAAATCAAGGGCCTAATGATGCTTTTTATCTATTTTTTTATTATAAATACACTTATAATACTTATTCGGACCTAAAAGGTGACCAAATAATATGATATTTTAGATCTAAAATAGACTCAAATTTCTATTTTATACTTTTAAGTATAATTTTATCTATCAAGAGCTTTTTATCTCTTATTTCGTCTAGCGTCTATAAAATATTTTATGTTTTTTTACGGTTTCAGAATAGGTGTGTCGATGAAATGTCACTCAACAAAATATTTGAATTTTTTTTCTGGGTCCACGCGTGGTAAGAATCCGGACAAGATGTCCCGCACATGATGTCATGTGTGTACACACGTATCACTCGTGTTATTGATGGGTAGATCTGTCCACAGCCCGGGCCGTTCGACCCGTGTCCCATGGGCCGTGATTGGACAAGGAAATTTGATCTTAGGCTCACGCCCGCTAAAGCCCACTTATTTTTTAGATATATTCGGAATTGATAAAAGTAGCACGGGCAAACCTGCACTGTCCTTTTAATATTAATTAATGCATTTATATATTGAATATTTATTTTTAAAAATAAATTTTATTACAATTAAAAGTTATGTATAGCTTATATCAGCTGGATTTGAGATTTGATTTTTAAACGCAAGTCTAGTCCGGACCCGTCTAAATTAACAACGGACTGGGCTTGAACTGAGTATTTTTAGATAAAAGCTTGTTAGATCCGACCTATGGACAGGTGGAGTGTAATAATGAGAATCATGATTGAGGAAAGAGTTATGTTATATTATTAATATCTAAAATTGGTCAAACTTGCTAATATTACGTTCTCAATTGTACCATTTATGGTTTTAGGGTAAAATTATCCTTGATTGATTGAGAACGTGTAAGTTATCCTCGGGGTAATAGGATAGGGTCACGAAGGGTCCGTCAATCTCCCAACTCGAAAAAAATTACTACGAAATTTTTCACCGAAAATTTTACTATGTTAATTGTTATTTTTAGCGGATTTAACAGCAACGACGGAATCCGTGTCGGAAACATCCGTTGCTGATGCTTAGTCCGGAAAAATTCTGTAATTTTTAATATATTTTCGTCAATTAACCCCTAAATTTGCGCATTTTTGCAGCGGTGGAGGAGTAGCAGTAGCTTTTTCCGATAGCAACCAACCGAAAACTTCTGATGAATTCAAGAAAAAGAAAGTGATAGTACTAGGAACAGGTTGGGCAGGTGTAAGTTTCTTGAAAAACTTGAAGAGTTCATCATATGATGTTCATGTCGTATCG
Organism: Euphorbia lathyris; assembly: GCF_963576675.1. Taxonomy (NCBI): domain Eukaryota; kingdom Viridiplantae; phylum Streptophyta; class Magnoliopsida; order Malpighiales; family Euphorbiaceae; genus Euphorbia; species Euphorbia lathyris. The sequence goes on from NC_088914.1 coordinate 93,193,129, forward strand.
CCTCGCAACTATTTCGCATTCACTCCTCTCTTACCGAGTGTCACGAATGGAACTGTCGAAGCTCGTAGCATCGTCGAACCTGTTCGCAACATCGTCAACAAGGTATATACAATTATAGAGGTGTTCACATGGATCCGGAATGATCAAATGAATTTGGTCACTCGCTGTTAGATCTAGGCTTAATAGATTTAACCCGAGATAGGAGCAAAATTTAGCACTAACATTTCAAGTGAATGCAGATTTAACTCTAACGTATGAAATAGTTCAAATTTAACGTTTCCAAGCAAGATCAATTTTAGCGCTGTGTTATCCAAAATTTGAAAATACTTGTTTGACTGTTATTAAACTGTCACATCAGACATTCCAAACAAGTTTGTCAATAAATTAAAGCAGTTTCGTAGTTTTCTTTTAACTATATTAACAACACAGTAAATTTGAAAATACTTGTTTGACTGTTATTTAAATGTCACATCAAACAAGTTTGGGACAACATTTGCCATATTTCACAATTTGGTGTATAGCCTTAAATTTTGCACGTAAAACTATATAACCTTTGGTGACTTTCCATTAAAGTGTATAACCGGTAATTGTGATCGGTCAACGCAAAGTCAACATATTTAACCTCCCTAAAAGTAAAAAATTAACCGGTCAACACGTCATGTCAGCATTTTTTACTTTCATAGAGGTCAAATTGCTAACGTGGCCGGTTGACTTTGTGTTGACCGATCATAATTACCGGTTGTACATTTTAGTAGAAGGTCACCAAAAGGTTGTACAGTTTTGTATGCAATTGAAAGTTGTACATCAAAGTGTGAAAAATTATAAAGGTTGTATACCACGTGTGTAATTTACTAAAAATTTGACTAATAAATCATTTAACTGCAAACTACATAAATCACAAATCTCTATTTTACAAGTTTTACCGTGTTTGCAAATCGGATAAATTGCAAGGTTTTTTTTGTACTTTACCTTTAGTGTTAAGAGATAAATTATGAAATAAATTTCAGATGACTCCTATTGTGTTATTCTTGTTGAGAGGCGATAATTGAAAAAAATGACAATATATATTATTATATTGAGATTAAAATAATTATTATAATTAAAATATGTTTGGGACTAAAGGCGCCCTTAAGGATTAGAGACCACTTAAATTGGAGGCTCTAGGCGGCCATCTAAACCGACTAACATGTGATATTAACAGAACTTTTTTTCTCGTTTTTTTCTTATTTTTTCTCATTTTTCTGGTTTTTTCGAACGGAGTGCTCTTAGAACTTTTTCTTATATTTCTTCTCATTATCTTGTAGAAACCTTTTAAAGTTGATTTCAGGGAAGCCGAGTGTTATAAGATTGATCCGGAAAAAAGAAAAATATATTGTCGATCTAAACACAATAAGAATTTGGGCGGAGACGAGGAATTCACGATGGATTATGATCTTCTAGTTGTAGCTATGGGAGCTTCTTCAAATACTTTCAACACCCCTGGTGTTGAGGAACATGCTTTTTTTCTCAAGGTACGTTATGAGTTAACGTCGGCGAATTGACACATTCGTGACGAAAGATGAAAATATTTCTTACTTTACAGTAGATTGCAAAGTATTTCCGGATTTGTGGTGAATTTCATAGGCAAGCATCACAGTCCTATTTTTGACCAGTATAAGCACCCCGTATGGGTTAAATGCACCATTGGTCACTGAACTTACATGGTTATCTCAAAATGGTCACTCAACTTTAATTTGTCTCAATAAAATCACTCAACTTTGAGTTTTGTCTCAATTAGGTCACTATGACGATTTCGGTGATTAAAAAGCATCGAAATAATGACATACGTGACATGTCTGCATGAGTCAACTCAAATCTCTGACCGAAACGACATATGACATCCACGTATGCGTCACAAGACTATCACATGTCGGTTATTTTTATGAAAAAAAATAACCTACACGTGGATGTCATATGTCGTTTCGGTCAGAGATTTGAGTTGACTCATGCAGACGTGTCATGTATGTCATCATTTCGATACTTTTTAATCATTGAAATTGTCAGAGTGACCTAATTGAGACAAAACTCAAAATTGAGTGATTTTATTGAGACAAATTGAAATTGAGTGACCATTTTGAGACAACTATGTAAGTTCAGTGACCAATGGTGTATTTAACCCCACCCCATCTATGTGAAAGGGGCGGAGGAATAAGGGGTCACGGAGGGTCTATCAAACCCCCCACACCCCTTTCTCCCGAATCCGCGACAAAATCAAAACAAAAGAATATAATTACCGACAGAATATTCTGCGATAATCGCCCCGACAATTTCATATATTGGGATTGGAGTTGACATCGCTTACAAAATTTCGATGAAATTTTCCATTTTTTATGCATAATCCCAATAAAAACAAGGGTTGATTACAGATATATGCAATGTGGTTTCACCGATTTGCAAATGGGTATCTATGTTTTTTTTTTTTTTTTGCATACGGAACCATGTGGTTTGCAAAATTCTGAATTTGAGTTCACTTTGTTAGAATTTGGCTAATAACAATCTCGAAATAAAATATCTCAAGAGTTAAATGATAGTTTAAACAACTTTAATTTTTCAGCTTTTTAAGTTTGAGGTCATTTAGGTGGTGTTTTTTTATGAAAGAGAAAGTTAATGTTTAGAGAGAGAAAACTCCAAAATAATGATTTTGAAAAATAAAAAATATGGTTCCATAGTAAATATGATATTAAACCATTTTCATTTTGAGGTCGTTAATGGCCTAATTTGGCCAAAAAAAAACATGCAAAATTTTACAACCACAGGGTACCATCTGCAAATCGACGATATCACAAAGTATGTATATGCAATTAACCCTAAAAAATCTAGTAGCTTTTAATAATTTTTCATTCATTGACTCTCGAGTATTTGGTTTTGGCTCCGGAACTACCTATATGACAATTGGAACTTTTTCCGTGTATCATAAGAGCGTTTGCAGAGAAGAGAATATATGCTCCGCGTTGTTCGTATTGGCGGACTGCTTTTGTCCGCCAATATGACCAGCAATGGGAATTCAATTCACCCCAAACTCATATTTTTTTTTTCTTTTGCACCCTATATCTGGAAATACTATGCCAAAACACCGAAAATTTATCATGCTTATTTTCTCGTATGTTATAAATTACGGGAAATTGACACATTCGCGGTGAAAGACGAAAATATTTATTGCTTTACAGCAGATTACAAAGTATTTCTGGATTTGTGGTGAATTACATAGGGAGGTGTCATAGTCGGCTCTTTGACGAGGCGTGCCTGTCATAAATATGCCTGGTCATATCAACATAAGCACTCGAAATATGGGAAAGGGGCGGACGAATAAGGGGTCACGGAGTGTCTATCGACCCCCCCTGAATAAATCAAAACAAAAGAATAGAATTACTGACGGAATATTCCGTCTATAATTGCCCCGGTAATTTCATATATTGAGATTAGATTTGACATCGCTTACAAATTTTCGTTGAAATTTCCGTTGTTGACGTATATCCCAAAAAGCCATTAGTTTTTAATAAATTTTCATCCATTGACCCTCGAGTTTTTGGTTCTGGCTTCGCTACTACCTATATGAAAAGTAGACTTTTTTCCGTGTATCATAAGAGCATTTGCGGAGCAGAGAATATCTGCTCCACAAATTACACAGTGGAGTCGGATATTCTCTGACTCCACGTTGTTCGTATTGGCGGACTGTTTTTGTCTGCCAATGTGAACTTAATTCACTCTAAACTCGGAAATACTATGCCAAAACACCGGAAATTTATTATTTTTCCTAAACTTAATTAACATCTTGCAGGAAATAGAAGATGCTCAGCGGATTCGTAGGAACATCGTAGATTGTTACGAGCGAGCGAGTCTTCCAAACATAAGCGAAGAAGAGAAGAAGCGAATCATGCATTTTGTAGTCGTCGGTGGTGGTCCTACGGGCGTCGAATATGCTGCCGAGCTTCATGACTTTGCATCTCAAGATATGGCTCGCCTCTATCCGTCTGTCAAAAACTATCTAAAAATCACACTTCTTGAGGCCGGTGATCACATTTTGAACATGTAAGGCATTTGAATTGATCGAGATCATGTTCGAGTAACGCGGATTACCGGCGGAAATTTTTGTCGGTAATCAGCAAAAATCTGTTCGAAGAATGTAGCGACGGAAAATCCATTTTTAATTAGTCAAAATCCGTTCGAAGGATTTAAATACCTTTAACCACTCTGGTTGCTTGCAGGTTTGATGCCCGAATCACTAAATTTGCTCGTTCGAAGTTTCAGAGAGATGGTATTGATGTCAAGACGGGAGCAATGGTGACAAAAATTTCCGAGAAAGAAGTTTCCGCAAAAGATATAAAAACTGGCCAAAATTTATCTTTACCTTATGGAATGGTTCTTTGGTCCACCGGAGTTGCTACTCGTCCAGTCGTTCAGGAATTTATGAAGCAAATTGGTCAGGTTTGTTGCTCTTCTAGTTGCATCTTTGATTCGATCTTAGTCGGTGGCGGAACCAAAACAAAACACTTAGGTGCCGTTTGGTAAGATGTAATGACCTTCGTAATGGAATGACCATTACATTGAAGGTTCATTACCATGTTTGGTTGCATGTTACAATTTCATTGTAATGGAATGAGAAAACATTGAGTTAAATTTTGTTAAAGAAACTTTGTAATCCCCATTACATAGAAAAATGACTTGAATTCTCATTACATTATCATCTAACCTCTCATTTCTCAAATCTCACCTCTCATTCTTGTCAAAAACGCAAAAAGTAGAAAAACATGAAAATTGAAAACGAGAAAAATGAAAAAAAAAAAAACCGAAAAACCGAAAAAATGCGAAAAATGAAAAAAAAAAGAAAAACCGGAGAAATGAGAAAATAGAAAAAAGGTGAAAAATGTTGTAAATGAAAATTAAAAGAAACGAAAAAAAATATAAAAAAGCGAAAAACTATATACTAATTTATTGATTTCGGTTAATCTAATTTTGTATTTGATTTCGCTTCGATTTTTCACATTTTTCGTTGATTTTAATTATGTAAATAAAATTTTATGATTGCATTTAATTAGGAAAATATAAGTATTGTAATGGTTATTACATTACATCATAATTGTCAACCAAACATGGTAATAGAATCACTATTCCATTCCATTACATTACAACTTTGATTACATTACGACCTTGATTACATTACATTGCATTACGGCATACCAAACGGACCCTTAGGGGTTCATGGTCGAAAATGTATAAAATTAAAGAATTTTTTTGTGACTAAGCATTAAGGACGGTTATTTCCGTCCCAAACTCCGTTCAAATACCAAATTAGATACAAATTCTAATACATCGTAATTGTCGGCATAAATTTTATATTTAGCGTCGGAACTAAGAAAGGTCCAACTCGTACTAAAGCTACCAGAGATTTAATTTTTAGGGTTTAAGGTGCAAAAATACCCCTAGTTTATAGTCAGGAATAATTGGGATAAGGTACCAAAATAGGCCTATGGTTTTTGGGAATATCAATTTAGGTTCCACGTACAAAATAGCACAAATATAGGCTTAATGTTTAAAAAATGTACCAATTTAGACCTCCATAACGGGTTGGACACGTCATTCCTATTACTCCGTTAAGTTCTGATTTCTCCTTCCATGTACAATTGACAGAACTTATGACGTGTCTCGTTCCGTTATCGAGCCTAAATTGGTACCTTTTTTAAATGTTAAGTCTATATTTGTGTGATTTTGTACGTGGAGCCTAAATTGGTACTTTTTCAAAAACCATAGGCCTATTTTGGTACCTTATCCCGGAATAATTTTACCCCAAACGTCTAAAATGGTATAATTTTACCCCTAGCGTTGGAAGCTAAGAGCAATTTTACCTCTAACATTGACAAGTTGGGCCAATTTGAGAAATAATTCATCAGACTGTTAGTAATTAATGATAAAATGACATAAATATGAAGTGTAAATGACAGTGGTGAAGCTCTTAGCCTAGTGGTTGAGAGCTTACCTATACCTTGGGAGGTCATGGGTTCGAATCATATCCGGGTCTGGTGGGGATTTTTCTTTAATTTTTTTTTTTTAAAAAAAGAAGTGTAAATGACAAAATTCATGACCGTGAAGACGTCTAAAATGGTGCAATTTTACCCCTAGCTTTGAAAGCCAAGAACAATTTTACTCCTAACGTTGACAAGTTGGATCAATTTGAAAAATAATTCATCAAACTATCTTCACGATCATGAATCTCATCATCTATACTTCACATATGTATCATTTTATCACTAATTACTAACATATCACAATCATATGATTAGACGTAAAAAAAAATTAAAAAAAAAATTCACAAAATATACTGTATTTTATGTGAGTTGGACAAAAAAAATTTAAATATTTCGCCGAATTTAAAAATATTAATTTTCAATTCTATTATTAAATTAACCCAACTTGATGCTAAAGGTAAAATTGCTCTTAACTGTGAACGTTAGAGGTATTTTTACACCTTATCCCTATAAATTTTCTTTATTTCTCCTTAAGTCGGCTCGATGACCCCTTGTAAAGTTGCCCCTGATCTTATATACTATGCCTAATTTTTTTTTGTCCATGTTCAAGTACAGGGTAATAGGCGTGTTTTAGCGACAGACGAATGGCTGAGGGTCGAAGGGTGTGACGACATATATGCTCTCGGCGACTGTGCAACCATTAACCAACGCAGCGTCATGGTAAATAATGACAGCTTAGGCTATTTCTTATTTGTTGGTTGATAACATAAACATGTAATTAGTTAATATCACCGTTCAAAAACAAGGCCGTCTGGAACGCCTAGGCGCTCAAAATTGAAAATCCGCCTTGATTTTCTCTTATTAGTCCCTCTAGACGTTTTTTCCCCTCGGCAATTTTTTGCCGCCTAGGCCACCTAAACGTCACCTAGACCGCCAAGGTGTCGCCTAAGTGACAATGAACAAATGCGTTTTTTATTGTGATTTTTTTTTGTTTTATTATAATTCACTCTTGAATTGTTTCAATGATATTATTGTTGAAATTTCTGACATTTGCATATTTTTAAAGGGTAAATTACACTCATGGCCATTGAACTTTACTCACTTAATATTGTGACCACTGAACTTCAATTTTGAACAGTATGACCACTGAGCTTTACATTTTTTAACATCAGGGGCCACTCAATGCCTCAAAATGACCGTCTCAAAATAAAAATTTGAAGAGTTACTGATATTTTAAGGAACTTTAATTCTTGAAAATTTTCGTTTTAAGGTCATTTGGGTGTTGTTTGGTTAGAAGAGAGAAAGCTCCAATAAAGGTGATTTTGGAAAATAAAAAATGCGATTTCATGGTAAATGCCATTCTAAACAACTTTAATTATCGATTATTTTCATTTTGAGGTCGTTAACAATCATTTTGAGGAGTTAATTAAAGTTGAGTGGCCACCGGTGTTAAAAAATGTAAGTTCAGTGGTTATACTGTTAAGAATTAAAGTTCAGTGGCCACAATGTTAAAATGAGTAAAGTTCAGTGGCCATGAGTGTAATTAACCATATTTTTAAAAATATATGTTACAAATATATATGTTTTCTATATTAAAAAATTTTATATTATTATTTTTAGATTGTATAATACATATTTTAATTTAATTTATATAACAATTTGTTGATTAACAAATAAAAAATACAAATCCGATTAATCCTCGAGGGTTGTGTATGCCCCAGTACTGCCTAACATTTTTTACAACCTTGGTGAATATTACTTGATATGAACATTCAGGAAGATATAGCAGCGATATTTAGCAGAGCGGACAAGAATAAGAACGGATTGCTAGACGTTCAAGAGTTTAAAGAAGTTATCGGTGACATCTGCAACAGATACCCTCAAGTAAACATTTACTTACAGAAAGGGAAACTAAAAAGTTTTGACGATTTGGTCGCGAATGCACAAGGAACGAATAAGAAAGAGATCGATATAGAAACTTTTAAAAAGGCTTTATCGGAAGTCGATTCTCAAATGAAAAACCTTCCCGCAACAGCTCAGGTAAACTTAGTTATCCTTTGGTTTCTCGTGTTTGTAGCTTCGCTTTGTTGTTTAACTCGACACAGTAGATATAGAGTGTTTAGTTAGTACTGAAAAACAACTGCTTATATCTATATTCGAGGAAATCGGCTAATATCTAGGAACGCCAAACAGTAAACGAACCAAACTGGCTCTTAATGCCTGTTTGGTTTTCCGTTTTGCGGCTCTTTTTTACTCCAAACAGTACAGTGTTCGGGTAAAGATTAAAACGCAACTGTTGATATCTATTTTTGAAAGAAAATCAGCTAACATCGAACAAATAACTACAAATAGCAACAACCGAACCAAACAGATCCTTAATAGTTCCTTTCTTGTTTCTTTTCGTGTTAACGATTTTCGTTATCTTGGTTTCATATTGTATAGGTTGCTGCTCAACAAGGTGCATACCTCGCAAATTGTTTCAACCGCATGGAGGAATGCGGAAAGTATCCGGAAGGTCCTGTCAGGGTCAGGGGAACGGGTCACCATCGGTTTGAACCTTTCAGGTTATTAATCTGCTTCTTATCCTTTCAATTCCTCTACTATATATATGCAGTATCATACCCCCAAAAAAAAAACTCGGCGGACAATAAGACAAAAACGCGTTAAAAAACACAATTTGTTTTGGACTGAGCATCAGTAACGGTCATTTTCGAGATTTCGTTAGTAAAACCAAATCCGTTACAAATTTTGAATACTGTAACAATTTTATGCGACGGAATTTTTTTGACATGACAAAACGACTTACATAGACAACCCGTCTGACACAGTTCGTTTGACACGATTATCATATATAATAATAATAATGTGGAATATAAAGATCAAATAACACGATTATGACACGATAACTCTATTTCGTTCCTGTTACGATTTAGGTACAAACATTTCGGACAATTTGCTCCACTAGGAGGAGAGCAAACAGCAGCTCAACTTCCCGGCGACATGGTGAACATCGGATATAGCTCGCAGTGGCTTTGGTACTCTGTTTACGCAAGGTGATTCCCTCTCTCGTGTAATTTCATCGTTGTTTCGTTGGCTGCAAATTCTGAAACGTTTCAAACAAACTTGCAGTAAACTAGTGAGCTGGAGAACTAGATATTTGGTGGTCGGCGACTGGACGAGAAGGTTTATATTCGGACGAGACTCGAGTAAAATTTAGTACTGGTTTTCAAGTTTTATAACTGGAATTTACTCCGATTCGTCTTTTATTTTCTTGTATTTGCTACAGATTCTGTATGTTTCAGTAGAAAATAAAGTTATAGCAGCAGAATATGTTTACTGTCGACGAATTTACCGTATAAATTTTTATCGGTTGTTTCGTTGTGATGTTTTTTTCTACGGTTGATGCATCTATCAGGAGGGTGAGCCTTGGCGCAACAGTAAACGTTGTTGTCGTGTGACCGAGAGGTCATTGGTTCGAGTCTTAGGAGCCGCCTCTTGCCAAAAAAAATTGGCTGGGGAAGGCTTACCCCAATACACCCTTATGGTGGGACTAGGGATGGCAACGGGTACTCTACCCGCGGGTATCCAGCACTACCCGATCCTAATAGAACTACTCGTACCCCAGGGTACCCGTTACCCGTCATAACTTTTTTATATATTAAAAAATATTATTGCGTTTTAGATGTGAGATTTGAACACCAACCTTTTGTTTTTCGACCATTAAGTGATACCACTAAGCTACTTTATTTTTAACAGGTAAGGGTACCCGCGGGTACCCGTGAATTAAATGGGACGAATATGGGATGAAAAACATATACCCGTTAGGGTAAAGGGTACGGGTAATTAAAAAATAAACGAGTAAGTGTTTAGAGTTGGCACTACTCCCGTTGCCATCTCTAGGTGGGACCCCTCAGTGAGACACCACGACAGGATCCTTAGTCGAGGATGATAGAAACAATAGAAATACATGTAAATATAAGGGCACAAGAAAGATATCGAGAATATATAGATCGTATAACACGATTAGTTTCTTCCAAGTTCGATTCTTGGGAGCAGTCTCTTGCCAAAAAAAAATTGACTGGGAAAGGCTAACCCTAATACACCCTTATGGTGGGACCCTTCAGTCAGACACCACGACAGGATCCTTAGTCGGAGATGATAGAAACAATAGAAACACATGTAAATACGAGGGCAGAGGAAAAATATTGGGAATATATAGATCATATAACACGATTATGACACGATTAGTTTCTTCCGAGTTCGAGTCTTGGCTTGATCGGTAGTAAATTTTCTTGTTCACTAGGTCTACCTTACACTGAAGCTAAATTGTTTTTAATACTATGTTGAAACTGATACGATAAAATCGGGATCAAATTCGACTTGCGTCTCTTCCGCATACAAAATGTCTAAACTAGTCGGACACCACGAGCATTTTCGTGTGCTAGCTGATGAACTTGCTGCAAGTTTTATAGTATCCTTAGTCGAAGATGACGTAAAAACAATAGAAATACATGTAAATACGAGGGCACAAGAAAGATATCGGGAATATATAGATCATATAACACGATTAGTTTCTTCCGAGTTCGAGTCTTGGTTTGGTCGGTAGTAAATTTTCTTGTTCACTGTCTATCTTACAGCGTTCAACTTCTTTGGATGCAACATTAGCTTTAAAGTCTAAGAATGTGTTATCGATTATTGTCATTTTCTGATGCGATAACACGATTTACAGAAGATGTTTAAACTCTAATTATAAAGAAATAAACAAAAGATATTATTAACGGTACTAATGACAAAACAGTAAATAAACTAAACTTTAAAACGAAATAAAAATAAATAGTAGATAAATTTTGGGCAGAAAACCGTCTTCCTCGAGGCATACGTGCTTTTTTTCGCGGTTCTGAGCAGAAATCTCTTTCTCAAGGCATGTTCGTGCCTTATGACTTCAACTCTCGTTTCTTCATAAAAATTTCAGCTATTTCCTTCACTATATTACGTCAATTCGTTTTTGGTTTGGTTCGGTTTGTGGTTGATTCGATTTTGGTTTGTTTGTGGTTGATCCGATTCGGTTTTTAACTCGAACCAACAGATGCTCACTCTAATTATGACTTCAACTATCATTCCCCCCAAAAAAATTCAGCTATTTCCTACACTCTAACTATACCAATTCGTTTTGGTTTGATTTGGTTTGTCGTTGATTCAATTCGGTTTCTAAATCGAACCAACCGATCCTCACCCCAATTAAATCAGAAGTTAAATTCATTCCCTAATATTGATAAACAAAACATTAACTACAGAAAATTTTAACAAAACATTAAAAATTTCAGCTATTTTCTACACTCTCACTACATCAATTCGTTTTCGGTTTGATTCGGTTTTTAAGTCGAACCAACAGATGCCCACCCTAATTATGACTTCTAACCCTCATTTCTTCATAAAAATTTCAGCCATTTCCTACACTCTCACTATATCAATTCGTTTCTGGTTTGATTCCGTCTGTGGTTAATTCAATTCGGGTTTGAAATCGAACCAACCGATACTCACCCTAATTAAATCAGAATCTAACACCATTAACTACAATGATTTCAATAATCAGAAAAGGTTCAAATTCATAGAGCCATAAAGGTTGAAAGAGAAATTATCATCAACCAAAAGCAAGATCAGAAATCAAAAAATAACTACATCAATTCGTTTTTGGTTTGATTCGGTTTGTGGTTAATTCGATTCGGTTTTTAACTCGAACCAGCATATGCTCACCCTAATTATGACTTCAACTCTCATTTTTTCATAAATTTTTCAGCTATTTCCTACACTCTCACTCCATTAGTCCGCTTTTGGTTTGATTCGGTCTGTGGTTAATTCAATTCAGTTTCTCAATCGAAGCAACCCAAATTGATGGTCGTGCCTTGTGACTTTCAACTCTCATTTCTTCAGAAAAAAAATTTCACCTATTTCCTACTAGACCTGTTCAAAAGCCCACTGACCCGCACAGCCCGTCCAAGCCCACTCTTTAAAGATTGGGCTTGGACGCATATGTTTAGTAATTGACCCGGTCCGACCCAAGCCCGCGTATAGAGTAGGTTGGCCTTGGGATTTGTCTCAAAACCCAGGTCCAACCCGGCCCTAAATTTTAATTTAATAACTTTTATAGTTTAATAAACTTTATATTCCAAAAATAAAAATTTCCAAACCATATAGTATTTTTTAGAATTGGTGAACATGTACATGTTTTTGTTACTATTTTATTTAGGGTGGTGTTAAACCCAGCCCCAATTTCCCACCCCTAGCCCCATGAAATGACCAAACTACCCTTATTGGTTTTGGTCTTTGGGAAAAAAAAAATTTCTCTCTACGAAACACGGGCGTGTGGCTATCACATGCCTCACCACGTGGTGAGGCGTGACAGCCACATGCCTCACCACGCGGTGGGGCATGTGAACATCACGCCTCACCACGTGGTGAGGCATGTGATAGCCACACGCGCCCGTGTTTCGTAGAGAGAAAATTTTTTATTTATTTAGGATTTCGTTAATTGATTTTTATTAAAATAATCCTCTCAAATTTTGTTCATTGTATTTTATTATTTATATTTATAGTATAATTTTTTAGTTTAATTTTAATTTTTAACAAATACAAAGATATTAGTTGGGTCGGGTCGGGTTGGGCTTGGGAATTAGTTCTTTTAGCTTGGCCCAGCCCGACCGGAGCCCGATGTAAATATAGTGCAGGTTTGGTTGGGCTTGGACAAAGTAATTATGTGACAAGCCCGGTTAGGCCCGGCCCAGCCCATGAACAGATCTATTTCCTACACTCCCACTACATCAATTCGTTTTTGGTTTGATACGGTTTGTAGTTTATTCGTTTCGGTTTTTAAGTCGAACCAACAAACACTCACCCTTATGAGCTCAACTCCCATTTATTCATAAAGATTTCAGCTATTTCCTACACTCTCATTCCATTAGTTCGCTTTTGGTTTGATTCGGTTTGTGGTTGGTTCGATTTGGTTGTGGTTGATTCGATTTGGTTTTTAACTCGAACCAACAAATGCTCACTCTTATGACTTCAACTCCCATTTCTTCATAAAAATTTCAGGTACTTCCTACACTCACTATATCAATTCGTATTTGGTTTGATTCGGTTTGTCGTTAATTCAATTCAGCTTCTAAATCGAACCAACCGATAGTCAGCCTAATTAAACTGTCTTCCTCGAGGCATACTCGTGCCTTATTTCTCGGTTCTGCGCAGAAATCTCTTTCTCAAGGCATGTTCGTGTCTTATGACTTCAACTCTCGTTTCGTGATAAAAATAGCAGCTATTTCCTACACTTTACTACATCAATTCGTTTTTGGTTTGATTCGGTTTGTGGTTGATTCGATTTGGTTTTTAACTCGAACCAACAAATGCTCACCTTTATGACTTCAACTCCTATTTCTTTCAGCTATTTCCTATACTATACTACATCAATTCGTTTTTGGTTTGATTCGGGTTGTTGTTCATTCGATTCAGTATTTAAGTCGAACCAACAAATGCCCACCCTTATGACCTCAACTCCCATTTCTTCATAAAGATTTCAGCTATTTCCTACACTCTCGCTCTATGTTGCATGGAAACACAAACTGAAACGGACATTGGGAAACGTTATTTTTAAGAAAATTTAGCTAGGAAACAGTACTGAAAACGGAAAAGAAACAGAAACGGATACGGACACAAAATGCAGAAACATTAATGAAGAAGAGTTTTGAGCGTTTCTTCATAAAATTTCAGCTATTTCCTACACTCACTATATCAATTCGTTTTTTATTTGATTCGGTTTATCGTTAATTCATTTCGGTTTCTAAATCGAACCAACCGATCCTCGCCCTAATCAAACCAGAATCCAAGTTCATAATCTAAAATTGAACACCAAAAACATTAACTACAATGATTTCAATAACCAGAGAAGATTCAGCTATTTCCTACACTCTCGCTCTATGTTGCATGGAAACACAAACTGAAACGGACATTGGGAAACGTTATTTTTAAGAAAATTTAGCTAGGAAACAGTACTGAAAACGGAAAAGAAACAGAAACGGATACGGACACAAAATGCAGAAACATTAATGAAGAAGAGTTTTGAGCGTTTCTTCATAAAATTTCAGCTATTTCCTACACTCACTATATCAATTCGTTTTTTATTTGATTCGGTTTATCGTTAATTCATTTCGGTTTCTAAATCGAACCAACCGATCCTCGCCCTAATCAAACCAGAATCCAAGTTCATAATCTAAAATTGAACACCAAAAACATTAACTACAATGATTTCAATAACCAGAGAAGATTCAGCTATTTCCTACACTCTCGCTCTATGTTGCATGGAAACACAAACTGAAACGGACATTGGGAAACGTTATTTTTAAGAAAATTTAGCTAGGAAACAGTACTGAAAACGGAAAAGAAACAGAAACGGATACGGACACAAAATGCAGAAACATTAATGAAGAAGAGTTTTGAGCGTTTCTTCATAAAATTTCAGCTATTTCCTACACTCACTATATCAATTCGTTTTTTATTTGATTCGGTTTATCGTTAATTCATTTCGGTTTCTAAATCGAACCAACCGATCCTCGCCCTAATCAAACCAGAATCCAAGTTCATAATCTAAAATTGAACACCAAAAACATTAACTACAATGATTTCAATAACCAGAGAAGATTCAAAAGGTTGAAATTGAAATTAGGATAAAATAAATGAATATCATAAGTAAAAAAATTACAACTAAGTCATACCACCAAACTTAATTCTTAATATGTCATTATTCTCTATATATTATGATTTTACACTATAATTTAAAAATTCTAGACTTCAATTCATAAATCATAAACCCTAGAAAATATATTCTAGACTTCTAATTTATGAATTCTAATCCTTAAAATATATTAAAAGTAATGATTTTACTAGTTTGACATAATCCAAAATTATGACTCGATATAGTTGTAAATAATTTTTAAAAGATGAATTTCTGTGTAATTTTCCCTTGAAATTATCATCAACCAAAAACAAGATACATAGAAGTTCATCTTATTATTGCAAATCAAAATAAAAAAATAACTACATTAATTCGTTTTTGGTTTGATTCGGTTTGCAGTTAATTCAATTCGGGCTCATCCTTATGACTTCAACTCTCATTTCTTCATAAAAATTTCAGCTATTTCCTACACTCTCACTATATCAATTCGTTTTTGGTTTGATTCGGTTTGCAATGTTATAAAAAACGCTAGGCGCTAGTCAGGCGGACAGAGCCCTCAAGGATTAATCGGGGATTAGTCGAAATTAATCGAGGATTAATCGGATTTGTATTTTTTTATTTTTTTATTATATAAATTCAATTAAAATATGTATTATACTTTAGTATAAAATTATTTAGGGTAAAGTTCAAATAAAACCCCTGTGGTTCCACTAATTTTCAGATAAAGGACTATGATTTACTTTTTGTCAAAACGAGGATTGAGGTTTCACACTTTTAATAATGCTATTAAAACTATCTTTAACGGCCTGAAAATGAAAATTTTCAAGAATTAAAGTTGTTCAATGCCATATTTTCTATGGAACTACATTTTCGATTTTAGAAAATCATATTTTTTGGAACTTTCTCTCTCTAAACATTAACTTTCTCTCTTTACCAAATATCATCTAAATAATCTCGAAATAAAAAAGTTGAAGAATTAAAGTTGCTTAGAATATTAGTAGTTTTTAAAATATGTCATTTTTGAAGTCGTCAATGGTGATTTTAATAGTATCAATCGAAAAAGTCCTTATTTTGCTAAATTTGAAAACCTCAGTCCTCATTTTGACAAAAAGTAAACCACAGTCCTTTATCTGAAAATTAATTAAACCACGGGGGTTTTATTTGAACTTTACCCAATTATTTAATATAGAAAAACATGTATATTTGTAACATATATCTTTAAAAATGTGCAAACATCAACATTTCAACAACAATATCATTTAAACAACTTAAAATTGGATTATAATAAACCAAAAAAATAAATTCACAATAAAAAATGCTTTTGTTCATTGTCGCTTAGGTGGTACATAGGCAGTCTTGGCGGTGTCGAGGCGGTCTAGACGGAGGCAAGACAGCTAAAAATCACCTAGGAGTCAATAAAACGCCTGGAGGGACTATTTGTTTTACCTACTGTTTGTTGTTACAGTTTGTTGTTGCTGCTTTTTGTTGTTTGTTGTTGATGCTTGCTGTTGCTATTTGCTGTTTGAAAAAACTGTTTTTCTAAAAAACAGACATTCTCTGCTTTTGTAAAAGGTTGATTTTCAGGTGTAAAAGACAAACAGGAGGTCACTAACCAAACACCTAAAACTCTCACTTTTGAAATGAAAAGGCAAACAGGAGCACGAAAATGAGCAACCAAACACCCCCTAATTGAAGAAAATCGCGGCGGATTCTCAATTTTGAACGTCTAAGCGGTCAAGACGATCTTCGTTTCGAACAATGGGTTTGTGGTTAATTCAATTCGGTTTCTAAATCGAACCAACCGATCCTCACCCTAATCAAACCAGAACCCAAGTTCATAATCTAAAATTGAACACCAAAAACATCAACTACAATGATTTCAATAACCAGACAAGATTCAAAAGGTTGAAATTGAAATTATCATCAACCAAAAACAAGATACATAGAAGTTCATCTCATTATTTCAAATCAAAATCAAAAAATAACCAGAAATAAAGCAATTCAGATAAAACTAAGCTTACTGAACATCATCTTCATCTTCTCCAAACCTCAAAACTTGACAAACTGAATCCTCCTCCTCCTCCCCCTCTTCTGCAACATCTTCATCAATGGAGAAAAACGATTTCTTCCCAACCAAATCAGCCACTCTTTTCACAGCCCCCGAATTCCGCGGAGTCTCATTAACACATCGAAACGTCTTAATCTTAGGCAACACATCAACCATCATTGCAGCAGATTGCAGAAATTCATCCATAGATTCATCACTCTTATACACCATAGATTCACCTGGAATTCCCCCCCATTTCTTCTTCACTCTACTTCCTTCTGCTCTCTTATTCGCATCTTCTTTATCACTATCCGGCAGAGACCTCTTCCGAAACTCACTCGAATTCCTCGAATTCCGATTAGATTGATGATTGGATTGATTAGATTGATTAGATTGATATCTGCTAGCTACAATTCGTCCAGGCTTCAATGGCTTCTTATTAGGAACTGATTTTTCTCCATCTTTGAATAGGGTTTTCGGCTGAATTGAAGCAAGAACTCCATCTTCTTTCTTCAGAGACCTTTTAGATCCGCCGCCAGTCGTAGCAGCCATTTTAGGAATTTGAATTTTGCGTGATCTTGGACTTAGACTCGAGCTTTTCCCTCTTTCTTTTGTTGCTTTCAGTTCATCGATTTCTTCCAGCTTCCAAAAACACGATTTCCGGCGATTCTGAATTGAAACAGGCGTGACCTCCGGTTTGCTCCATAACCTAGGTTTCGTTGCAGAATAAATCTCCGATGGCCCCAAACTTACTCCTCTTCTATTAATCTTCGATTTCGCATTACTCAACGGTTCCTCAATCTTAACATTCGGTTTCGGCTCCATGAATTTCGCCGGAACAACCCTTCCTTTCCGATCAAAACTCTGTTTCAAGCTTCTTTGTGCTTTCTCGAGCCGGAGAGCTTCTAATCTTGATGACAATCGGAGAATTTCCTTCTCAATCTCTTCAATCTCCTTATCGATCTTTCCCTCATCTTCTCGAATCACACTCTTGACCACCGGGACCGGCCTCGGAACAGAGTTAATAATGACGGTGTTGGAGTGGAGTGGCTTGATCGGAGACGAATTGGATACCGGAGACTTGATAGAAATTGGGGGTTTCTGTAAAATAGGGTTCAGATTCTCCTTACTGCAACTGGATTCAAGAGATTGAGTCCACCAAGATGATTTCACCGTCGAATCTTCTGATTCGCCATTGTCGAATGCTGCATTAGTCCAGACTTGGAGCGGAATTGGATCAATCCCATCGGGGTATTGAAGAACACTCATTGTTCTTGAGAAAATGTGATTTGTTTTATGAAATTGATGATTGGGTTTTTGGATTTTGTTGTGATTCTTTGTTTTATTTTGTTTGATTTTTGAAGGGTTAGATTAGATTAGGGAGAAAATGAAAAAAGATTTCATTTTTATGAGGGAATTTCTTGAGTCTTTGTTTTTGAAGTTTTTTGACCGTTGGGGGGGAAATATACGTTGGAGCGGGATTGGTCAAATCTCTGCCGTTGGATGATGAACGGCTTTCTATAGACGCTCCGATTTGACTTAAAGTTTATTTGTTTTTTTTAGGAGAAAATTGAATGAAATTAAACAATAACTACAAAGTGTAACATCGTAAATTGGGGATTGTATTGTATTAAGGTAAATTACACCCATGGCCACTACACTTTACCGATTTTAACATTGTGGCTACTGAACTTTAATTCTTAATGGTTTGGCCACTGAGCTTTACACTATTTAACACTGATGGTCACTCAACGCCTGAAAATAAAAAAAAGTCGAAGAGTTAATAATATTTTAAGGAACTTTAATTCTTGAAATTTTTTGTTTTTAGGTCAGTTAGGCGTTGTTTGGTTAGGAGATATATAGTGAATTTTTAGAGAGAGAAATCTTCAAAAGAAGTGGTTTTGGAAAATAAAAAATGTGATTTTATGGTAAATATCGTTCTGAACAACTTTAATTCTTGAACATTTTCATTTTGAGGTTGCTAACGGTCATTTTGAGGAGTTGGTTAAAGTTAAGTGGTCACCGGTGTTAAAAAAATGTAAAGTTCAGTGGTCATACTATTAAGAATTGAAGTTTAGTGGTGACAATGTTAAAATGTGTAAAGTTCAATGGTCATGAGTGTAATTTACCCGGATTGTATAAGTAGAGAATATACTTGTTCATCGGCTTGATCGGGCCGGTCTTGGACCGAATCTAATCGGGTTTTACAACTAAACTACGTTGTTCAAGTTTAACCCAACCCACGTTATATCTAGAGTGGGCTTGGGCCGGACTCGGCCAAGATAAGAAAACTGATTCTCAAACATAGCCCAACTTGTCCAACTAATATATATTTATATGGAATAAAGTACAAAAAATACATCTAACATTGACAGTCAGGAGTAATTTACCTCTAACGTCTAAAATTATGCAACTTTACCTCCAACGTTGGCAGCAAAGAGCAATTTTGTCTCTAACGTTGACAAGTTGGATTAATTTCAGAAATCATTGTAAAAGGATAAGGTGCAAAAATATCCCTAAAGTTGACAGCTAGAAGCCATTTTAACCTTAACATCTAAAATTGTGCAATTTTACCTCTGACATTGACAGCCAATATCAATTTTACCTCTAATGTTGGCAAGTTTGGTCAATTTCAAACATCATTACAAAATGCAGATAATTTGTTCTTTATTCTATACTAGTTACATATCAGTTAGTTCTAAAAAAATCACATTTTTTACGATTTAGTAATAGAATTGGTAATTAATATTTTTAAATTTGATGAAATATTTAGATTTTTTTGTCCAGCTCATATAAAATATACAACATATTTTTTTGTTTTTGTTTTTTTGTGTGTTTGTGATCTGTTTCGAATGAGTAATAAAATTACGCAAATGTGAAGTGTAGATGACAATATTCGTGACTGTGTAGACAGTTTGATGAATTATTTCTCAAATTTACTAGATTTTCCAATATTAGGGGTAAAATTGCTCTTGAGTGTCAATGTTATGGGTAAAATTGCACCATTTTGGACGTTAGGGCAAAATTGCTCCTGGCTGTCAATGTTAGAGGTATTTTTGCACCGTATCCCCATTATAAAACACAAATATTTTATTCCTTATTCTGTATCAGTTACATATCAATTGGTTCTAAAAAAAGGATTTCACAATTTTGTGTGATTTAATAATAGAACTGAAAATTAATATTTTTAAATTCAACGAAATATTTTAATTTTTTTTCCAACTCGTATAAAATAAAGTATATTTTTCTTAATTTGTTTCACGTATATTCATATACTTGTAATATGTTATTAATAAGTGATAAAATGGTGTACAATTGAAGCATAGATGACAAGATTTATGGCTGAAAAAAAAATTGATGAATTGTATTTCAAATTGACTCAACTTGCCAATGTTATGGATAAATTCAACGTTAGGAGTAAAATTGTTCTTTATTGTGAATGTTGAAAATATTTTTATACCTTATCCCATTTATAATAAAAAAATAATTAAAAGTTATATTAAACTATAAATATGAATAATAAAAAATACAATAAATTAAAACTTTAGTTAATTAATTCAATAAAACGCTAGAAAAATAATTTTATATAACAAAAAAAATCCTTAACAAAGTAAACAAACTAAAGGTAACAAATATATTTATATACATTAATGTATATAATATAAGGAAAAAAAATACTTAACAAAGTAAACAAACTAAAGGTAACAAATATATTTATATACATTAATGTATATAATATAAGGACAAATCACGTCATGTTGAGTTCGGGTTTTTAAAATAAATTTCAAGTTTAATTCATTTTATATACGGGTTTGAGCGGGTTCGCAGTGGGTAAGGCCAATTTCAAATATACATATTCAAGTTGAACTCATGAGAGGTGGACTTGAACGGATCATGAACAGATCCACTAAAGAATATACAATAATATTTAAAAAATATAGAACGAAAAATATCAAAAATGTAAACCAATTTTCTTCGAGGAGAAACAATATGTAACATCATAAATTGGGGATTGCAGTCTTGATCACATGCACCTTAATAAGCATGTAGAATTTGCTCATTCATCGTTAGATCTAGACTTATTAGAATCCTAAGGTGGAGATTCAAAGCATCCTGAGGCTTAGATTTAATAAGCCTATATCTAACGGTGAATGAGCAAATTCACCGTTAGATAAAAATCAGAATTTCGGGCAAAAATGGAATTGTGAGTGATAAGTGATATGTTTATGGGTTGGATCGGGTTTGGGTTTCACACTTAACCCTTAACTATCTTATTTAAATTGAGTCTAGTTCGTATTATATTTATATCGACTTGAGTCAAGCAAAACTAAATTATTAAGTTATGAAAAATAATTTCCATCGAGCATGTCTAAATAATTAATTTATATTAAAAAATAAATTGAATCCAAAATTATTTACAACAAAAATATAGCAAACTAAAAGTTAATTTGTTTTATAAAACTCAACAATTAAAATCTTAAATGTATTTAAATTCAAAAATAAGTTATAAATAAAAAATAAAATGTGTATACTATAAATGTCTGTCGAAGTTGAGTTTTAAGATAAATTTCAAATCTAACCCAACATAAGGTTTTATTAACCGTGTATTCAAGCCTAATTTGTGAAGGGTGATATAGACTGTCTAATAGACACGTGAACATGTCTAATCATAAAGAACATATCGAAATTTAGTAAAATGGTAATGAGATTCTAAAACAACTCGAAGCAAGACGTGGTTGGAACTTTTGAGCTTGAGGTGACGATGAGTTCCATCGGTTAAGAGTGTTAGAGATTAGTATAAGATATGTGATTGGATATTAACTATCAGCTTGAACTTTTAGTTCAATTGGTTCCATGACATGGTATCAGATCCTGTTGGACCAAACGGTCGATGATTCTAGTCCTGACAACCATAGCATTGTGATTGAGAGGCTTGGTAAAAAGATCAGCTAAGTCTTGATAAAAAAAAAAAATCAATTTCAACATGATCTTTAATCACATGACAGTCAATTTTCACGTGTTTAATCCTTTCATGAAAGATCGGGTTCTTTGCTATTGCAATTGCTGCTATGTTGTCGCAAAACAGGGGAATAGAAAGTTGAAGCTGAATATTAAATTTCTGCAACAAATAGCTTATCCACTTTAGTTCGCAACTAGTAGGAGTCATACTCCTATACTCAGCTTCTGCTGAAGATCGGTTAACAACACTCTATGTATGTGTAGGATTTCTAATGCACAATATCATTGATTTGGAACAAATTTTGACAACTAGAGTTGACAAACTCCGTGTCATTATCGCTTCGGATAATCTTAACTTTTTTTTGTCAAACTGTCTCTCAATCATAATAAAAAAAATGTCTTAGAACCGAACACACTTAAGCCTTGTTTTGCAAAAAAATAAAAAATCACCTAAGTTGCTCATGTGAAGTCATCCACGCAGAACTCCTTGTGGTTAAACCTCGTCTCCCAAACTATGGGCTAACTCGGGAGCCTAAAGTGTTCTTAAGGGTTCCAACCTACGAAGATATCTGACTTCTTTTTTAAAGGTTGGATGCCCGACTCTCCTAGTCTCTAGTAGACTAGGGTGGATGGTTTAAACTGAAGGATTTGAAAGCGGAAGCATGTTGGTATTTAGGAGACGAATTTCAAAAATTTCTCTAAACAAACAATCAGTGTGATCCAATCACTCTGATAAATAGTCAAACATCCGATGTTTGACATCAAATCCTTAACCAAGATCGTTAAGTTCTTTAATAATCAAATTGATATTTATACTACGAGATTGGAAAAATACCTCTTGTAGATTCCAATCGGGTATTAAAGCTTCTCTAGTGGTGAAGCCTCTAGTCAGTCCACTAAGTCGATTAGATCAAGCCTTGAAGGAATTGATTGTTCTTGCACAAAATCGAAAACTGATTCCGGATATGATTTCTATGAACCGGAAAAACCGTACGCATATATTATTCCTTTGTGTGTGTATATATATATCGTTTGATATATATATATACACTTTGTTTCAATCCTTTGGATTGAAACAAAGCATGCACAACGACAAATGTCCTGGTGCATGTTATATATATATAATATATATATATATATAATAATAATAATTAATATAATAATAATAATAAATTAATATAATAATTAATTATATTGTTACTATATTATATATAATAATAATTAATTAACAACTTAATTAATTACTATTATATCCTTTAGTACATACTTAGATGAGTTAATTTAAGACACCTCTTAATACAAACAGTCAACACTTGACTATTGTATTCGGAAAAAGACATCGATTTAAATTGAGCAAGAATAATTATTTATAATTTCCTCAATTGAATATCAAACAGTGTTAGAATGTTTTGTCAATCCCATTGACATATTCAATTGTGTCAATCAATTAATTAAAACACTTTTAATTAATCAATTTAACTAAAGCTTGATACAAACAACTTGTATGTGTGTGACTTTCTAGGTTCATCTTTAACTGGCATCAGAGACATAATACTAACTCTTAGTAAGTATGTCAGGAATCCAATTCCGTATACTATAAGTGTATCCTATATAAGCTTAACTTATATTTACTTATAGTCCTCTAAAGGTCATGATCTCCAGCTAATACACTGCGCCATGACGTCCCAATTAAAGAATGAAGTTACTCGAAGTAAACTTATAATTAAACTAATTATGAACCATCGATCATAATTTCCATGCACTAAAGTCCTTTCATTAAAAATCCCGATCTTGACTAGAGTCACAAAGTGTCAAGCTCTAATTGTCAAGATACTAAGAAATATTGATTAAGTCTTTGATAAAATAAGACTCTCATCAAAGAACCATTCTTTGATACTTATCTCATAAGGTGAGTCTTATTGTCCTGGCCAGGAACTCATTCCATCAAAAACCAATCAATAACTATCTTAGGATTTATCTCTATTTACTTAGAGTAATGAATCCTCTATTAGCAAACTCTTATTACACTACACGACTAACTATAGCGATTCACTGCCGGATTACCAGAATTAAGATCCCAGTACAAAGCAAGAACAAACTATAATTACTTGCGCAAGAACAACTAAGTTTCCTCAAGTCAAAGGACTATATGCACTATTATGACCTAGATAATAATTATGTTGACTAGGAGTAAACCTTTATGCAATTATTATCTAACGTCACAGTTCGAACCATTCACCTCTTTGAATGTCCACATATTTATTCTGATATCAACATATCAAACAGAATGAGATTTTCTGTTTCTGATTAATATCTCATACTAATCGAGAAAATAAACAGAGGTGATAGTCTAAGGATACATGAGTGTCCAATTCATTATCCACCGACTATGAACATTTAAGATTATTATTTTACCAAAAAAATATATCTCATTATTATTAACTCTTAATAATATTATCTCTTTGTAAATAATCTTTGGACTAATATATATTCATTAAGTAATTAAACAATACAAATAATTACACATGAATACATATTTTATTAACTGCCATTTGGATACAAAATTCACACTGTATAATATACAAAAGGAATGGCCTAGGGCATACAACACTTACATAAACTAGTTCTGACAAGTGACAACTGACCCAGGGGTTGACGGAGATCCAACGCCAGGTGATCCAGTCTCCCTATAGTGTTTCTTACACTAACTTGAAGCCCGCGGCCCACGGCCAATGGACATTTATATGTCTCATTTACCACTCACGGCCATTTTCCCCAATCCTCCTCGAAGCCTTGCCACAGCTTTCCTTCTCCTTTCAGGGTCTATCTGAAAGAGAATCCAGTACTTCTTGGTCGTGAATATCTGAATAGGACGTGCCAATGTTTGGCCCGATGCTTGGGATGACCTTGCCTATGCCTGGGTCAAATTTACCTATGGTCAAACTCTCCCCCCCCCCCCATGACATACTTATCCACTTAGATGATCAACGTCCTCATTGATCGAGCTGGTTTCCTATGATGAGATCTTCGCTTTCCCTCGAACGGTAACACGACAATCGAGGTTTCGCACAAGTCAACCGCAATTTAATTCTCAAACTCATCTCCGCTTGCTCAGAAATCTAGTCAATATCACTAAAAAATTGATTCAACACTGCTTTCCAATCTTCGACTTACGAAAAACTTTTCCCGCTGCACCCGAAAAATCCTTCCCCCTTAATAATAGCAAAATAAAGTAATTTGCACCAGAATTGGTTGGGACCTTATAAATGTAGGTGTATTAATTGTAATTTGGAAGTAATTGTAATAGCACTTTTATTAAAAGCAAAACGACGCTGTTTAGCGACAGGGCACACATCGTAATTTACATTACTAGTATTAACATGAATAGAAGGTATATGATTCAGAACTTCATCTGAAACATGGCCAAGTTTTAAGTGCCGAATATTCAAGTCAATGTGGCAAAGTT
The DNA here is from genome assembly GCF_963576675.1 of Euphorbia lathyris. NCBI lineage: Eukaryota > Viridiplantae > Streptophyta > Magnoliopsida > Malpighiales > Euphorbiaceae > Euphorbia > Euphorbia lathyris. The sequence goes on from NC_088914.1 coordinate 93,218,325, forward strand.
AGACACGATACGATTATACGACACGAAATCGATACGTAATTTTAGTGTTTAACTTCAATTTAGTAAGTAATATGTCATTTTTGGGTTGACACGAAACTGACACACTAATTTTTGGATTGGGTTAGGTTTGACAGGTTAACACGAAAACGACACGAAATGACACGAATATTGAAAATTATTGCTATATTCTCTCATGTTTTTTTATGTCATTTTATTAATAAACATAATAAAATTATAATTATTACTTATAAATATTTATCCGAACCTCCTAAAATTGTTATAAACACATTACTTGACCCTCTAACATAATATTAGTGAAATTTTCAATGGTTAAAGCTAACATACTAGTATAAACATGATATAAAATACTTAAAAATAGTACCATATCTTCTTATATTTTTAAGAGTTATCATTAATATATATGCATAAAAAATTACATGTAACCCGAAAACACGACACGAAATCGACACTAAAACGAACAGGTTAACACGATTGTGACACGAATGTTTTTGGATTGGATTTGAGTTTACTCTTTTTGACACGAACCCGAAATGATACGACTCGAATACAATAATTGCCAAATTATATATTCAAGTAATAGTAGGAAAACGGAAATTTGGGTCATCCAACCGAAAATGGCATGTTCTGCAGATGAAAAAACACTTGGTGAGAAAGAACTACTGCTCAGCTTGTATAATCAGGACGGATCCAGAATGGGGTTTGTGGACTTGAGCATCCACTGGTTGCTAGAAAACGCTAAAATTTCTATGAAAATTGTGTACGGGTTTTTAATTTTTTTATGTAAAAACACCAAAAATATCAAATTAGCACATTGACCTCGGCATGGCCGGGCTAGGCCAGGCCTGTCGGGCTTTTAAGAAAACCTGACAAGCCTAAGCCCAGCCCAAGCCCACACTAATTAGAGTCGGGCTCGGGCCTAAAAAAGGAATCCCAAGCCCGCCCGCCCAAGCTCATATCTATATTAAAAAAAATTCAATTAAAATGAAATACTAACTTTTTTTAATAAAAAATAATAAACATAATAGTTAATAAGTCTTAGAAAATTATAATAAACTAATAGTTAAATTCAAAATAAAATTACAGCATTTAGGGTTAAGAGGAGATGGATTGGAGAGTATATACATGAGGGTAAATAAATATTATATATAATTTATAAATATATATATAGAGAACGGGTCGGACCGGACCAGACCCGACGGGTATTTATATAGCCCAAGCATGTCCATTTCTAGACGGGTTTATTCGGGCTTGGGCCAGGCCGGGTCTAACACCAATTTTATGTGTCCAGACTCAGCTAAATGGGCCTGGACTCGGACCGGACGGACGGGCTCATCGGCCCATGCCGAGGTCTAGCACCAATAAATCAGAAAAGAAAGTGAATCCTGTTGGGATAATCCACTAGAATACCATCCTATTGGCAAAATTCTATGGGGTAAATTGCATCTATTGCCACTGAACTTTACCCATTTAACATTATGGTCAATGAACTTTACATTTTTTAACACCGGTGGCCACTCAACGCCTCAAAACAACCGTTGGCGGCCTAAAAATAAAAAATCTGAAGCATTAATGATATTCCAATGAACTTTAATTCTTGAAAATTTTCGATTTGAGGTTATTTAGGTGTTGTTTGGTTAGGAGAGAGCGAGTGAATTTTTTGAGAGAGAAAGCTCCGAAAAATGTGATTTTGGAAAATAAAAAATATGGTTTCATGGTAAATATCGTTCTGGACAACTTTAATTCTTGAATATTTTCATTTTGACGTCGTTAGCGGTCGTTAACGGTCATTTTGAGAAGTTAGTTAAAATTGAGTGGCAACCGGTGTTAAAAAGTGTAAAATTTAGTAGTCATACTATTAAGAATTGAAGTTCAGTGGCCACAATATTAAAATAGATAAAATTCAGTAGCCATGGGTGTAATTTACCCAAATTCTATGTGTAGCTTGGTCCTATAAAAAGAGTTATATTTATATTTATAAAATATGACGTGGTTGTATATAGAAACTTACAGTATTTTTCACATGGACCCTGATGACCACGTGAATTTGGTAATTCACCGTTAGATCTAGACTGATTAAATCTAAGCTTTAGGATACTTTCAATCTCAACCTTAAGATTTTAATCAACCTAAATCTAATGGTGAATAATCAAATTTACCGTGGTCATTAGGATCCATGTGAACAGTACTGTAGAAACTTAAGTTAGCATAGTTGGTTTAAGTAGTAGATAAGAACTCTCTTATTACCAAGTGGTATATAGTTCGAACACAGTCTTGATCACATGCACCTTAATGAGCATGTAGAATTTGCTCATTCACCGTTAGATCTAAACTTATTAGAATCCTAAGGTGGAGATTCAAAACATCCCGAGACTTAGATTTAATAAGCCTATATCTAATGGTGAATGAGCAAATTCACTTGCTCATTAAGATGTATGTGAAAATTTCTGAGTTCGAACAACCACAAATTTATTGAATAAATGTTCAAATTGGCCTTTAAGGTTGGCATGAAGGGTCAATTTAGCCCAATCTTTGGGTATCAACTCAGCCCTTAAAGTTGGTCGAAAATGTCAAATTAACCCAAAATCAAATTAGCCCTGAAAATATAATATATTTTTTATACCTAAATTTTATCATGTTTACATTTTGATACCTGAAATCTGTTTTTATATTTAAAAACTATATATTCTAATGTTTGGGGGTAATCTAGCATTGGCATGTAGAAACCTACCCAATCATAGGTACCATTCATTTATCTCTATAAATAATCTCAAACAACATAAGGTACACAATCACTTTTAATTCACACTCTGCTTTCTAGTATCATTATACTCAAACTCAATATCATCACTAACATAAGCATCGGAAAAGAGACGCCATACTCCGACCCTTCTCTGACAATTTGCTAATCTCATCTCAAATGTACCAAAAACCATCTACCAAGCTCACATTGCGGATCCAAAGATATCAAGAGATATTATGGAAATTTTTTTGTAATGCATTTAATGGGATTGGTGACCGGTTCTACGACTATGTAATGGCTTAAAGCGTTATTTGATCTCTAATTTGTTTAAAATTTTATTTATTCGCTTATATCTATTATTTGGTCATATTTGGCATTTGATCTATTTCAATTGGTGAAATGTCATCTAAATTAAATGGAGACTTGACAGAACCGTTATCTTCCGGACACGTTGTGATATTTTGACATCTAGACTTGACATGTTGTATATTTTAAAGTTTTTTTTACCACATAAATTTTCTTACGTGGAATAATTAATTAGATTAAAAAAGAAATCCCTAAATAAAAATCTATCAATTTGTGTCAAAATATTACACATCATCTTAAATATCTATCTAAATTGAATGAAATTTTACAATTTATAATAGGTTAGAGTCCAGTTATGTCTAAATATTATTTAGATCTGTGACAAAATGATAAAATTTTGGATATTTCAGAAACTAAATAGTAATTTAAGTCTTATGTAATAAACTAAATTAGTAGTTTTCACATAGTCAATGACTTACTAAATGGATTTGGTCAGTCGCCATTAGATCTAAACTTGTTAGAATTTTAGGATGGAGATTAAAATCATCTTAAAGTTAAGATCTAAAAAGACGGTCCAAATCCATTTGGTTAGCCACCGACCAGGTGAAAACCATCGTAAACTAATAATACAAAAATACATTTAATAATAATAATAATATAATATAGAAATATATAAGTTAGGTTTTCTAGAGGGAAACTACATAAGTTAGTTATATAACAAAATTGCCGTCCTTCGCCGAGCAACCAATTAAACTAAAATACCTTTATTTTATAATAATAATATTATTATTATTATTATTAAACAAAAAAAAAATAGGATAAATTTCAAATAAAATCCATGTGGTTTCACTAATTTTCAGATAAAGAACTGTGATTTACTTTTTTTCAAAGTAATGACTGAGGTTTTCAATTTTAGCAAAATAAGGACTTTTTCGATTGATACTACTAAAATCACCATTGACGATTTCAAAAATGACATATTTTAAGAACTACTAATATTTTAAGCAACTTTAATTCTTCAACTTTTTTATTTTGAGATTATTTAGATGATGTTTAGTAAAGAGAGAGAAAGTTCTAAAAAGAATGATTTTCGAAAATCGAAAATGTAGTTCTATAGCAAATATGACATTGAACAACTTTAATTCTTGAAAATTTTAATTTTGAGGTGGTTAAAGATGGTTTTAATAGCATTAATTCAAAAAGTCATTGTTTTATTAAAAGTCTGAAACCTCAATCCTCGTTTTGACAAAAAGTAAACCACAGTCCTTTATTTGAAAATTAGTGAAACCACCAGGATTTTATTTAAAATTTACCCAAAAAATATTAGTGATTAAGGTATTTTTGGAAAGAATGATAATTGTGTATTTATATAAAAAAAAAAAGTACATATGTAAATAATTTAAAGGCACTGCATCCATTTGGGTCTTCAAACTAAAGCTTCAATGCCAATTAGAACTATAAACTATCAAAATTATCAATCAGGTATCTGAACTAAGCAAAAAATCATCAATTGGATCCCCATCTTATCCTAAAATCAGAAACTGTGACTAGTTCATATAGACTATAATAATTTGTGTTGCTTCAAAATGAGTTTGGAGAAGATGGTCTGAAACTGTTGAACCGAATGATTTTCGATGAGATCTCAATTGGAGATTTTTGTTTAGAATGAGAACTCAATTGATGATTTTTAGTTAGTTTAGGGACCTAATTGATGATTTTGATAAGTCATAATTGATTTGGAGTCTTAGTTTAAGGAGCCAAATGGATATTATACCTAATTTAAAAGTCGACTTTTGTTTTTTAGAAAAATTTAAAAGTCACTTTTCTTTTTTGAAGGTGAATTAAAAGTATTATTAAAAAAAAGTGAATTAAAAGTCACTTAAATGGTATACTTAGAGTTTAAAATAAGCAAGCTAAATTAATTTTAGATATTAATTTTTGGGACTTATGTTAAATGAAAAATTAGGCTCTATTTATTTTAAAAGATTAATATTTTTATATAATAATAATAATGTTTTTATTGAATGAAACATCAAAATACATTAATTTGTTATGGGCTACAAGTCGCTTAAACTAGATTTCGAGCTCGAATCCTAGCTTATGCATAAAGCTTTAATTGGGAGAGGATTCACCTAAAGCGTACCCCACGTACCTCGAACCGAGAAATTGGATAAATTATAAAAAAAATATAATAACTTGATTTTTGACATAATACATATAATAAAAACTATTTAATTAGATATTGTAATAATAATAATAAATTGGCTCCCTTAAGTCATCCCGCCCAAGTTCTGTCTCGTCCCAATTTCTATATAAAAAAAAAAATTGGCTCCCTTAAGACTATATATTTTTTTTAATTGTTTTCTGATGTCTTGGTTCGATGCTCGTTAGACATCCTTTAGATGGATCCTCTCCCAATTGAAGTTTCTCGTATACATTAGGACTCTAACTCGAGATCTAGATCAATTGACTTGAAGTCCTTAACCACTCAAGCCAAATTAACATTCACTTGATTTTTGACATAATAAATTTTCAAAACACAAACAATTTAGTTAAATATTGAATATAAAAAAATAGACCCCTTCAATTTGGGCATGTGCATGAAAGTTGTTTGTACTCCCTCCTTCTACCTTGACTCCTCCATATGATATATTATAGTATATATTGAAAGACGAGTTAAGATTACGATGAATTATAGAAAAAAAAGGATGACCATGTGATAAAATGGTCATCCATCCTATTCTTCTTAGACCTGTTCATGGGTCGGGTTGGGCCGGGCTTAGATCGGGCCTATCGGGTTTTTAAGTAAAAATACTCGGTCCAAACTAAGCTCAGCCCATTATTAATTTAGGCGGGTTCGGGCCGGGCTGGGCTCAGGCCTAAAAATCAAATTCCAAACCCAACTCATATAAGCTCACCTAAATATAAATATAAAATTATCAATTATAAAAAAATAAACATTATACTTAAAAATAAATATTTAATATATAAACATATACATTTATTAATTAATATTAATAGACGGGTCGGGCTGGATTGGGCCGGCCCGTGTTATTTTTATTAATCCCAAGCCCGCCCAAAAAATAGGCGGCCTTTAGCGGACCTGGGCCTATGAACAAATTTTATCGTCCAAGGAACACGGGTCTGGACGGGCCTGGACGGACGGGTACCCGAGTCTGTGGAGAGGTCTAATTCTTCTATAATTCATCATAAGGCTTAATATATCAGTTGCCCTCTTAACTTGTCTAAAAAAATCTTGATTGGCCCTTTAAACTTATATGGTGTCTCATTAGCTCCTTAAACTTGCTTAAAATATCATAATTAAGTCTCTAGATCTATAAAAACGACATAAAGATGTACAAAACAAAAAGTTAATTTGTTTTAAAGATTTAGAATCACGAATTAGGTATTTATTTTTTAAGTTTTGAGTTGTTTACAAATTTATACAAATTACAATGTATATCAATTTTAGGGGCAAATGGATCATTGTAAACAAGTTAAGGGATCTAATAGATCAATTTAAACAAATTTAGATGGCTAACATATTATTTTAAGCAAGTTGATGGACCTAAGTAGACACTATATAAATTTAGAGGACCAATCAAGCTTTTAAAACAAATATAAAAAGCTTATGTATTAAGCCTTCGTCATAATCTTAACCCACCCACCCACGTCTTCAATCATAAATCTCATTATTTCCATTTCATCTGTAACATATTAAAAATACAAATGCACATGACATTGTATGAATCTTATATTGTCTTGATACTTATAAGGTTGGATTTCAAATAAAACTATGTGGTTTTATTTTTTTTATTTTTTGCAGATCGGTATTTATGGTTGGTAAAAAAAATAATTTTTCCAAATTTGATCGATAACGACGTCAAAATGAAAATTTTCAAGAATTAAATGATATATTGAGAAATTTTAATTTTTCAACTTTTTAGCTTTGGAGTCATTTATGTGTTGTTTTTTATGAGAGGACAGTTAATATTTAGAGAGAGAAAACTCCAAAAATGATGATTTTGAAAAATAAAAAATGCGATTCCATTGTAAATAAATATGATACTAAACAAATTTAATTCTTAAAAATTTTCATTTTGAGATCGTTCTTGGCCAAATTTGAAAAAATGAACATTTTTCCAACCATAAATATTTGAACCTTTTATATGGTATATTAAAAAAACCTTGTGGTTGCACTTTTTGTCCATTGTATGTCTGTGTTTTTTTTTGTCTAAACGTTGACTCTGAAGTTTTTTTTTTTTACTTAAACCAATCAATGAATATTTTGGTTTGACACTATAAAAATGACCGTTAACAACTTCAAAATTGGATAAAAATTAAAGTTGTTTAGTACCATATTTACTATGAAATCAAATTTTTTTTTATTTTTCAAAATCATCATGTTCGGAAATTTATTTCTCTAAACATTTACATTTTTTCTTCTCCTTTGTCCCTTGCTTGCGAACTTATTTAATAGGGTGGGTAAGTTTTGGGGATCCCATTCATCATATTTACCGTTGTCCCTATAAATGACTTCAAAATTAAAAAATTTATGAATTAAAATTACTTAGATTATTATCAATTTTGAAATTATTAACAGTCATTTTAACAGTATATCAATAAAAAGATATCATTGTTTTAGTAAAGTAAAAAATCTGAATCTCCATTTAGAAAAAAAAAACCACATATATACTATTCACAAAATAATACTAACACAATGGTTTTTTTTTTTAGAATTTATCCTTATTTATATACACATATACCATCTTTTTCTATAAATAATTTTTTTTTCCAAAAAAACAAAAACAAAAAAGAATTCCAATTTTGGAATAAAGTATCCAGGTATCGTATCCGTATTCCGGTTTATTACATCAAATCGATGTAATCAAAGCTACCAAACAAAGACAAAGTTCGATATTCCGAATAAGTTGTCCCTATTCTCATTTCTGACATCAAATCGGTGTAACCAAAGCTCCCACCTAACTGCCAGGTGTCTATTTATAACGCACATAAATGTGCGCATTTACACCCAATCATCTCACCCTGGGTTGTCCTTCACTGCTCCCAGTTTCACCTGTAATCTCCAAATATTCATAATGACTAAATCTAACTATAAAATTCCATCATAAAAAAAATAATTAATTTATTAATCTTTATATTTTGACAAAACACATTGTTTAGTCCCTATATTTTTAAAAACACACAGTAAAATCCCTAACGTTTTTCTTGGTGAATTGTTTAGTCCCTAACGTTTTTCTCGGTGAATTGTTTAATCCATGCTGTTAGACTCTCATAAAGATTCTGTTAGTCAATTTAGATTTGCGTTCTTTTTTTCCTTTATTTTTCTTTCTTTTAAACTCTAATGCATCTGAAATCAACTTTGAGTGTTCTTCTTCTTGATTTTTTTCTTAATCGTTCAAATTTGTAAGCATTGGGTCTGCTCTTTTTATTGTTCTCCATACAAATAGCTTCTTCTTCTAAATTGGATTTTCTCTTCTGAAGTTTGAAGGTAAATAGTAAAGGGTAATTTAGTCATTTTCGAAATCATAAATGGTAAAAAAATCTAACAAACAGACGGAAGGACTAAATAGTTCGTTGAGAAAAAGGTTAGGAACCTTACCATGTGTTTTTGAAAATACATGGACTAAACATTGTGTTTTGTCAAAATATAAGGACTAATAAATTAATTACCCAAAAAAAAATCTAACTATAATATTATAAAAGTATGGGGTAAATTACATCCATAACCACTGAACGTTATCCATTTTAACATTATAGCTATTAAGCTTCAATTTTTAACAATATGACTATTAAATTTTACAATTTTTAATACCGATAGCCACTCAATTTTAACTAACTCCTCAAAATGACCGTTAACGAGCTCAAAATGAAAATATTCAAGAATTAAAGTTGTTCAGGAAAACATTTACCATGAAAGCACATTTTTTATTTTCCAAAATCTTTTTTTGGACCTATTTCTCTAAAAATTCTCTCTCTCTCCTAACAAAATAACACCTAAATGGCCTCAAAACGAAAATTTTCAATAATTAAAGTTCCTTAGAATATCATTAACTCTTCGATTTTTTTTTATTTTGAAGCTGTCAATGATTATTTAGAGGCATTGAGTGACCTCCGGTGTTAAAAAGTGTAAAGTTAAGTGATTATACCGTTAAGAATTGAAGTTCAGTGGCCATAATATTAAAATGAGTAAAGTTCAGTGGTCATGGGTATAATTTACCCTAAAATTAGGTAAATTTAATATTAACGTTTCCAAATAAGATTAATTTTAGTTCTGTAGTATCGAAAATTTGAAAAGACCGATTTAAATATCACATCGGATCATTCAAATAAACTTGTCAATAAATTGAAGCAGTTTATCTATTTTTTTTTGTTGATTATTTGTAATTATATTTAATAAAAAATTAAATATTTTCGACAGTTTGATAAAAAAAATGTGATTAACTTTTAGGATTAACTTATATACAATAGATTTAGTGTTTAATATTTTATCAAAACTTTTGTAATTTTATTAGTAATGCTAATTGATATTTGGAAGCATGAGCGTAGGCAAAAGGGTCTGGAGGGGCCTAGCCCCTCAGTTACATGAACTACCACCTACTATGGATGGTTTCCGCCCCTAATTGTTGGAACTACCCACATGTTTCTGACAAATTAAGATTCAAAATGGTGAATGTACTCATTGAGATTGTATTTAATTACAAATCTAACTTGATTAATATAGGATACACAATAATTTTTTTTAAGTTTGTTTAAAACGACTCAATTTTATTTTTGTAATTCAAATATAGCTTAATTTTGAGAAGTTTTACATTGGTACATAAAATTGGTTCTGGACTACTCATATGATAATCGTATATATATACGATTTTTTTTTTTTTGAGTAAGATCGATTTAACAAATATTTTTTTTTGTACATGCGCATATGTAAAATTAGCCTCCCAACAAACCAATCTTACTTTTGTAATCCAAATATAGCTTAATTTTGAAAAGTTTTATATTGGTACGTAAAAATTGGTTATAAATCACTCAAATGATAATATATATATATATATAATTTCCTTTGAGTAAGTTCGATTTAGTAAATTTTTTTTTTTATATGCCCACATGTAAAATTAGCCTCCGAATGGACCAATCTTATATTTATCACTTTTGAAAGGTCTGAAATAACCGTTAATACCGGTTAAATCAATTTTTCTCATTTTTTATAATGTAGGATTAAAATTGATAGGTTAAATGTGCACTTCTCTTTATAGCTAGGGTTAAATTTGTTCTTTTAAATATACAACTTGTTAATGCATAATATAAAGTTTCACGTAAACCTGACTGCAGAAGATCTTCATTTGTCAAAAGGGTAACATAGTAATTCAATACAAGGTACAACAAATAAGGAAATTATAATAAAATTCTCAGTACATTACAAAATTAATAATAACTGAATTTTATTATATTTTCTGGTCGTCTCTTCTTCTTCTTCCCCCGCCTGAAGAACATGGATTTAGAAATGGAATCCATGGCTGCGGCGATCGGAGTATCGGTGCCGGTACTCCGTTTTCTTCTTTGTTTTGTCGCGACTATTCCAGTGAGTTTCTTCCACAGATTCATCCCTGGTAGTTTTGGCAAGCACTTATATGCGGCTGCTTCTGGGGTTTCACTTTCGTATCTATCCTTCGGTTTCTCTTCGAATCTTCATTTTTTGGTGCCTATGTTGCTGGGCTACGCTTCCATGATTCTATTCCGCGCACACTGTGGAATCCTTACATTTATTTTAGGATTTGGTTATCTCATTGGCTGGTACGTGTGTTTAATTTGATTTTCTTTGAACATAAATTAAGCTTTATATTCTATTCACTTTTGAAATGTAATGTTGGTTTCAGTGTTTGAGTATTGTATTTTGATGATTGCTGCTTGATTACGCCAGTTGAGCGTGCTAATTGCTGTAGGGAGAGTTTTCTGGCGATTTTTTTTTCTCTTGATTTTCTGTGTGCTTTGATTGTGCATTTGCAATAGAATAGCAGAGAAGAAAAAGAAAGCTGAATGATTCTATTTAGGTTTGGAATTGCATTCTCAAGAGGTACAATAGGGTATGAAATAACCAATTGAACTAAAAGCTTAAGCTTTCAGTTAAGACCTAATGACATCTTTTATATTAATCTTAACATATTCCCTCGTGCAAATGCCCTTTCACACATAGGCTCATGTTACCATATGTTGAATTTTAATCAACAAATAGGATTGCTAAGATTAGAACAGAGTATGCTTCTTCATCGTCCTGGGAAACTCGACCCATAAACCAAAAAGCTACTCACAAGTCGGATAATAAATACTGGGAAAGTCAACCCAGAAACCAACATCTCCTCTCAAGGGCAGATCTGGAAATACTTTTACATCATCAAACAAGGCAGAAAATAAGTCCTTGGAAACTCAACCCAGAAACCAAATCTGGAACCCTAGGCCCAAAGGTATGCTCATAAGGGCGGACTGACTATGAAGCCATCAGGAATAGTCTGCTCACTAGGGTGGCTTTGATATTCATGTTAAACCCAGAAAACAAGCCAAACTAGGCTCTGATACCATGTAAAGGAACCAATTGAACTAAAAGGTTATGCTGATAGTTAAGGCCTAATAACATCTTTTATATGAATCTCTAACAGGGTAGATGTATAGAAAATTGTTTTCTTTTATTTTATGGACTTTGGATATCATTTTTGGTACTAGGGGGTGATCTCAATGGACACGTGGGTTCTAGGCGAGATGGGTTTGAGAGTGTTCATGGAGGGTATGGTTTTGGAGATAAGAATGAAGCAGGAAATGATATTTTGGAATTCGCATCAGCCTATGACTTGAGTATCATGAACACATGGTTTATGAAGAGAACATCCCACTTAGTGACTTATCGGAGTGGCGGTAATGCGAGCCAAATTGACTTCTTCTTAGTAAGGAGTGCTTGGAGAAAGAGTTATATTGATTGTAAGGTAATCCCTGGTGAGAGTACGACAACCCAACATAGAGTAGTGGTGCTAGATTTTCGAAGTAGGAAATGTATAAGAAAACAAACACCTCAAGTAGAGACTAAGATTAAGTGGTGGAAATTGCAAGGGGAGAATCAACAAAAATTTGTGGATGAGATGACCAAAAAAGATATTTGGACTTGCAAATGGATTCAGATATAGATTCGATATGGAATAAGATGGAGCATAGTATAAGGGAAGTAGCGAAGGAAGTTCTAGGGGAATCTAAAGGTAGCATGCCACCGGGTAAGGACACATCTTGGTGGACAGAAGAAGTACGACAAGCAGTAAAGAGTAAGAGAGAATCCTATAAACTATTGGGGAAATGTAGGAGTGACGAGAACTACGAAAAATACAAAGAGGCTAAAAGGGAAGTAAAGAAGGTCATACGAGATGCTAGAGCAAAGGTGAATCGGGATCTGTATACAAGATTGGATACGAAAGAAGGGGAAAGAGACATATATAGAATTGCTCGGATGAGAGATAGGAAGACGCGAGATCTCGGAAAAGTTAAATGTGTGAAGGATGTGGACCAGAAAGTCCTAGTTGGAGATAAGGATATCAAGGAACGATGGAGGTCCTATTTTGATGACTTATTTAATGGAGATCGCCAACAAGATGTTGGAGATATAAGCATCCATCACGATATGATAAATCATGAATGCCTGCGGAGAATTCAAAAGGGTGAAGTCAAAATGGCATTAAGTAAGATGAAGTTGAAGAAAGCAGTAGGACCTGATGGCATCCCTATTGAGATTTGGAGATGTTTGGGAGAAAGAGGATTCGAATGGTTGACGACGTTCTTCAACAAAATTTGGAGAAACAATAAGATGCCATCAGAATGGAGGAAAAGTACCTTAATCCCTTTGTATAAGAACAAAGGCGATGTCCAAGATTGTGCCAACTATCGGGGAATCAAATTAATGAGTCACACTATGAAACTTTGGGAGCGAGTGATTGAACAAAGGCTAAGGAGGACGGTGAAGATCTCGGAAAACCAGTTTGGCTTTATGCCGGGAAGATCAACTATGGAAGCCATCCATCTAATGAGACAATTAATGGAGCACTATCGAAATAAGAAGAAAGACTTGCATATGGTTTTCATTGACTTGGAGAAAGCATATGATAAGGTACCAAGGGAAGTACTTTGGTGGGCCTTGATAAGGAAAGGCATTTCGCGGAAATATATTGACAACATAAAGGACATGTATGAGGGAGTATGCACGAGTGTACGTACTAGTGTTGGGAAGACTGAAGAGTTTCCTATTACGATTGGAGTGCATCAAGGTTCCGCACTAAGCCCATTTCCTTTTGCCATCGTTATGGATGAACTAACAAGTTCACTTCAAGATGGTATACCATGGTGCATGCTGTTTGCAGATGATATTGTGTTGGTTGAGGAGACGAAAGAAGGAGTGGAGATGAAGTTGGAACTATGGAGGCAAACTCTAGAATATTTGGAGTGTAAGTTTAGCGGCCGTAGGAGTAGGGAGGCAGGGACAATCATCCTAGATGGGAGAGTTGTTCAGGCCTCGGATTGCTTCCGGTATTTAGGATCTATTATCCAAACGGATGGAGAAGTAGATGGAGATGTTGCTCATAGGATTGAAGCTGGTTGGTCGAAGTGGAAGAGTGCTACGGGTTTCCTTTGTGATCCCGGCATGCCTAATAGATTGAAGGGAAAATTCTACCGGACGGCAATTAGACCAGCATTGTTATATGGTACGGAGTGTTGGGCAGTGAAACACTGCCACATCCATAAGATGTCGGTGGCGGAGATGCGTATGTTGAGATGGATGTGTGGTCACACGAGAAAGGACCGGGTGCGTAATGAAATAATTAGGACAAAAGTAGGGGTCACATCTATTGAGAATAAAATGAGAGAAAACCGACTAAGGTGGTTTGGCCATGTGAGACGTAGAGCGCTTGATGCGCCGGTTAGGAGAACCGAAGAGTGGCAAAGGGATGTAGTGGTGAGGGGTAGGGGAAGACCTAAACAAACTTGGAGGAGGGTGATCGAGAGTGATATGAGTTTATTGGGAATTGAGGAAAATATGGTAGTGGATAGGACGGAGTGGAGGGAGCGAATCTGTGTCGCTGACACGACTTGATTTTCACGGTTTTATATGATGGTTCATGTTAGCCGACCCCGAATCATTTCAGGACTAAGGCTTTGTTGTTGTTGTTGTTGTTGGATATCATTTTTATTTTATGTTTTTCTGTTACATTGTAAACTATATTTTGTTTAATCAAACATAAGTAGACGAATCATTATTTATTCTTGAAAATATGCCCTTTTATTTCAATTTTTTGACTGTTGGTATACATGTGTAGCCATATGTATTACATGAGTGGAGATGCATGGAAGGAAGGGGGCATTGATGCTACTGGTAAGCACAATGGAAGCTGTTGATACTGCCTCAAATGGTAGCTTACAAAGTCAAAGAATGATTATACGTAGTATATATAATGGTGACTATAGTGTTTCTATAGTTTCCTTGGACTATTTGCCTCTGCATTATACTTGCTATTGTAGTTATGACCGGTTGCTTTTTTTAATGTTTAGGAGCCCTGATGGTGTTAACACTGAAAGTCATATCGTGTGCTATAAATTACAATGATGGATTATTAAAAGAGGAGGACTTGAGGGAGTCTCAGAAGAAAAACCGGCTGACTAAGTTACCCTCATTGATCGAGTACTTTGGTTACTGCCTCTGCTGTGGTAGCCACTTTGCTGGTCCTGTTTATGAAGTGAAGGACTATCTTGAGTGGACTGAAAGGAAGGGGGTGAGTCTATTATGTTTGCTTCTGCTTGTTTGGATAGATGGGTTAACATGCTTTGCACTAGTTGCATACTTCTAAACTGAAGTAAAGTAGAAAGTTCTCAGTTTTATTAATGTATGTTGGCAGATATGGGCTCACACAGAGAGAGGACCATCACCATCACCTTTCGGGGCAACTGTTCGCGCTCTTCTTCAAGCTGCTTTCTGCATGGGCCTGTATTTATACCTTGTGCCCAATTTCCCATTGTCCCGGTTCACTGACTCTGTATACCAAGAATGGGGCCTCTGGAAACGGTTGGGTTACCAGTATATGTCAGGATTTACAGCACGCTGGAAATACTATTTTATCTGGTCAATCTCTGAGGCCTCTATTATTATCTCTGGTCTAGGTTTTAGTGGTTGGACAGATACTTCTCCACCAAAGCCAAAATGGGATCGTGCTAAAAATGTTGATATTTTAGGCGTCGAGTTTGCAAAGAGTTCAGTTGAGTTGCCCCTTGTGTGGAACATTCAAGTCAGCACATGGCTTCGGCATTGTAAGTTTATTGGGTGCTTCAAATTTCAAGTTTCAACATTAACTAATCGATCTCATCTGAGAAATCCAAACTGAGCTTTTAATTGGATGTGCTGCTTTTTATTTTTGTGTGTGTGAAAGAAATAAACTGGGTATTAGGCTTCTTAAAACTTCTTATGCTTTTCAGTTGCTGGGTCTTTTTTGTCTGGCTGATTGTTGATAACTACTAAGGGTACTATGATGAATTAAAGCGCCACTGTTTATTCTATAGCAGATGTACTTTTAGATCATGATCAGTTGTGACTATTGTGAACCAACTGATCACAGCCAGTTCTTGACCAGTTGGCTGATTGTTGATCACTTGAACCAAGTGATAAGTTCTCCATTGCCAATCAGCTGTTCATTTACAGTTTGGCTTGCTAAGATTATCTATTTTGATCAATTTCCTTTGAAAGATTTCACTGATATAAGAATGCAGTATAATCTTAAAGCATCTACAGTAAGCTTATTTACTAACACTATTTTTTTTTCTGTGTTTTTTAGATGTTTATGATAGACTCGTTCAAAAGGGAAAGAAACCCGGATTCTTTCAATTGTTGGCTACTCAGACTACTAGTGCTGTTTGGCATGTAAGTGGAATTACTGGATTTGTGTTGGTCTATATTCATTCTGCTGTCTTTGGGTTAGTCTTTATCCTGTTATCTTTATGCAAGTTACTCATCTAAAGTGCATGTGCAAATGACACAATGGGTCATTACTAAAGGGATACAAATTTATCCTGGTAATTTTTTCACTAATAAGCTCGCATGATCAGGATTCATATTCAAAATCCCCCAATCCCTGTAAAACCATATCCCGCCTTTCCCTTCCCTTTCTAATATCAACTTTTTCGATGCTGTTGGTTTTTGGGTAACTTTAAGCATGATATCTTGCGATTCTATTAGGTTTCTTCATTTCTCATAATTGTTGCACTAGGTTTCTTGGCGTTTTCTAGACGTCTTAGCAATATTTTCAAGCATTCAGCTAGTTCTCTGTCCTTTTCACAAGTCTTGCTGATATGCTTTGCCATACAGCCATAGTTATTAAAGGCACACGCTCAAGGGGGTCCTGGAGCCATGGTGCACGGCGCACGGTGATGGCGCGCCAAAGCGACACAAGGAGCATTAACAAAATATAAAATTTATAAAACTATATAAATTATAACATTTAAATATAAGATATTCTAGTTTCTAAATCAAAATAAACGTAGTGGAATAAATCAAATATCTTTAGAATCAGAGCATGGAGCACTTGAACTAAACATTAAACAGAACTGGAAGTTTATTAGATAGATAGGAGAACAAAACAGAAGAGACAGAATAGGGTACTAATAGGCGACGACTCAATAGGAGAGGGAAAAAAAATAGGAAAGAGAATAGAACAGAATTGCAGAGGAGAGGACAGAATTGCAGAAAATACTAGAAGAAAAAAGTCAAAAACATAAACAGAGAAAGTCGAGAGGCTGCTCTTGAAATCTTTTGTATTTTTGTTCTTCAAAGTTCAACAATTCTCCCCTGGCTGCTTATTTACATATGCTTTGTTTCTTTTCCTCTGCTTTTTTCTCTGATACATCATTGTGTTGTCAGTTGTGCGACTGTCTCTTACTCTTCCAATTCAAACGTGTATCTTTTGTTTTCATTCTTTGTTTTTTTGTTGTTTATTTTCGACCCTTAGATTTGTCTAATCCAAGGGTGAACATTAAACCTGCATTAAAACACTTTAAAAAACCCTAAATACATGCATATGCCACAGAGGCTTTCCATGATGTACCTCTGATCTCTGTGCCTTGGCGCGCACCAAGGTGACTGCGCCTGCCATGTTGGGTGGTGAGGCGCTAGGCCTAGAGCCTTGTGCGCACCTCAGGCGCACTATTTATAACTATGCATATAGCTTCTGTCAATTCAACTTTTCCGTAATGACTCAGTGCTTTTTTTTTTGCCAAACAATTACAGGGATTATATCCTGGATACATCATATTCTTTGTCCAATCAGCATTAATGATTGCTGGTTCAAGAGGTATGATAACACTTCCTCTCTTTCTCCGACAACTGTGATTTTTGTTATATATTAAATTTTTAGGTAATTTATGTCCAAAGGAATTTGGGAATGCTCGCTAAGTATTTTCTCGTTTACTCTTCGCAGCCATATACAGATGGCAGCAAGCTGTACCTCCAAATTTGAATATAATCAAGCAGATTCTAGTAGTGATGAACTTCGCGTACACAATTTTGGTTCTAAATTATTCATCTGTTGGTTTCATGGTTAGCTCTCCTTCTCAGAAAACGCAACTGTATACGAGAAGATTCATGGATCAATTGTTTTTAGCTTTCTAATGCTCCTCTTCCTTTGCATCACAGGTACTAAGTTTGCACGAAACGATTACTGCATACGGAAGTGTATATTACATTGGCACTGTCCTGCCGATTGTGTTGATCCTCCTCGGCCACATAATTAAACCAGCGAAGCCTGCCAGATCTAAAGCTCGGAAAGCAGAGTGAGGTAGAAAATCTCTTCTCTCTTCTTCACTACTTGGAACAGGATCGAGAACTGAAAATACGGACTTTTACTTTGTTGTTCCTTACTTCATTTGTAACATTGCTGATTATTACAGAAACTGTCACTTGTATGATGTTCAACATTTAACTTCATCTCAAGTTTTGATTCATTGATAGCATGTTGGTTCTTGGAAGTAGCAAATAATGATCTCGCATGCATTCACACGCATTATGCACGGATTTTCCGGGTACATTTAAGCATCTCGTTCTATCCATCCATCAAATATTCTGTTAAGTAGCTTGGCTGGAACTAAGTTGATCATCAACTATGAAATGGCTGTTGGTCTTGATTGTGTATTGGAAAGATGTCTTTGAAGGCATGTATTTGAATTAGATGGTAATATTGGTATTACTATGTGTAGGAGTATGAAAATAGGTTGTCGTGTCATAATCGTGCTCACTGTTTAAAAATAAGGCCGCCTGGACCGCTTAGACTCCGGCTAGGCGTTCGAAATTGCCTCAAGGTAAGCCCCACATCAGTGATGCCAACCATCTGAATAAGCGGAATGCTCTAAAGGCATTGAAGGCAGAAGGATTATGCCACATTTTCTCCGATTAGTCCGTCTAGGCGTTTTGTTGGCCCCTAGGCAATTTTAGGTACCGGCTAAGTGACGATGAACAAAAACGTTTTTTATTGTGTTTTTTTTTTTTTGCTTTATTATAGTTTACTTTTGAGTTGTTTTAATGATAATGTTGCTGAAACGTTTTTATATATTACAAATATTTTTTTATATTAAATAATTTTATATTATTATTTTTAGATAGTATAATACATATTTTAATTGAATTTATATAAAAATTTGTTGATTAACAAATAAAAAATATAAAAATATAAATCTGATTAATCGTCTATTAAACTTTGAAGGCCTTGTCCGTCCGACTAGTGCCTAACGCCTAGCGTTTTCTATATCCTTGATCGTGTTGTTGTGTAGTCTATAAATTTTACATGATTATAAATCGTGTTAAACGGCCGTGTCAGGTAGATTATCAAAGGGTGTTGCTATTTACCGTCTCTAAATTATTAGTTACCGTTATTGGATAATGTTGTCCCCTTTTCATATTTTTCTTTCAAAAATTGTGAATGGTTTCTCTTCCGATCAAAACTGAAATTATGAAAATAATTGATGAGTTGCAACCCGAAAATCCCGGAAAAGGATGATTACGAGTCAGAAAAATTAGACGATGTACATTTTTTTTTGTGAAAATATGTTATTTCTCCTAGGCTGTTACGGAAATCGCCTGGTCAATGGCCAGGCAGCCACAAAAAAAGCATCTGGCCAATGGTCAGGCCACATTGACCCATACGTTTTTTACTTATTTCAATTCAGTTCTTGCATATTTATAAATTGACCCTCTTATTTTAATTTTTTCAATTTAATCCTCCTGTTTTGTAAGATCATAATTTTTTAAAGGGTTAATTACAAATAACTATCCTGTGGTTTGACCGATTTGCGATGTGGTACTTGTGGTATTTTTTTTTTTTGCAAACACAATCCTATGGTTGCAAAATTTTACTTGTTTTTTTTTACTTTGCCAAATTTGGCCGATAACGATCTCAAAATGAAAATTTTCAAGAATTAAACTTGTTTGGTATCATATTTACTATGAAACTATATTCTTAATTTTTCAAAATCATCATTTTTGAAGTTTTCTCTCTCTAAACATTATTTTTCTCTCTCATAAAAAACACCTAAATGACCTCAAACTTAAAAAGTTGAAGAATTAAAGTTGCTTGAAATATCATTTAACTCTTAAAAATTTTCATTTCGAAGTTATTATCGGTCAAATTTGGCAAAGTAAAAAAAACATGTAAAATTTTGCAACCATAGGGTTGTGTTTGCAAAAAAAAATACCACAGGTACCACATCGCAAATCGGCCAAACCACAAGGTAGTTATTTGTAATTAACCCTTTTTTAAATTATGTTCGTTTAAACCCCTCCATATTTTAATTCGACCCTCGCTGATCGCTGTTCGAATTTGGTTCAATTTAGCCCTCAAATATTTCTATTGCTCCTTTAGCTTATCCAATTTCTCAAATTGAGCCCTTTTTTTAGTATCTTTGTTTTCCTCACGTAATTCTCTTTTTTTTTTTGTATAAATTGGGGAATCGAAATTAATTATTCAGTAAATGTTTGATATTAATTGATCCATTTCCAATTTCACGTTCTTGTAAAAATTCATTATACATTTTCTATTTACTTATTTTTATTTTCATGATCCAAATTGGTTTTACTTATTTCGGCAAATCTCCAATTTCAAAATCGTTGTATGTAATCCATCTCTGTTTTTTTTTTATTTATTAAATTATATATATATATATAGAATAAAAAAGAGAATTAATTTGAGATATTATTTCAGATATAACTAACGTTTTATACATGTATAAATTTGTACAAAATTTATTTTATACATTCTTGTGTACATGCCATGTCCGTATATTATTAATAATACCTTGTACATGTAATATACACCAAAAACCATCATAATTAAAGAACGAGTCGAATTAACCTTAAAAAATTGCTCGAACCACTTTGTAATATATCCAAAATACATGTGTTTAAAATCCGTTTCTCATTTTCTTATACACGACATATGGGAAATTGAATCAAGTTTGAATTCATAAAATACGATTATGTATACTCTCTCGAAATATGAATTGTAAAATCATTAACACTTATAGCTTGCTTTTAGTAAAAGAAAATCTTAAAATAACATGCACAACAGCACAAGTTATCACTCATAGTATCGATTTATGACCAGGGTAGGGTGAGATTACGTTTCTTCCCTACGCGTAACTGAAAAAATGAATTCAAATCTCTTCGCAGTCCATCCTTTCTATAAATTAACACAATCAATCCATACAAGCCAAACGACCAATCATGTCCATATCCATATCATCCACATTATGATTGGTGGCGACTCGAAATACATAGAGAGCAACCCACGCAGCACAAAAGGTCAACACAATGACCATGAACGAAGCCATTCCTCGGAAGTGGGCCTACGAGCAGGTTGAGAGTAGCGTTGAGCGACGCTATATCGCCCAGCCGGGCGACATGGCATGACAATTTCTACGTTAATGTTGATTTTAATTAAATCCAAAATAACATTTTGGATTTTTTTTAAAAAATTTGAAATTGTACGTATAACATGTGTGTATATTATATTAAATTGCATATATAAAATATACGCGAAAACAAAAGGATTTTAGCAAAAGATTAATGAATCAAATAATATTTTCATTTTTTATTTGTATCCTAATTAAATCCAAACTAACATTTCGGATTAATTGGCTTCTTTTAATATAGAATCGTACACACGACGTGTGTATGAGGTATTTATATTTCTAATTCAACTTTCATCCATATATATAACATATATACCGAATTTTAATGAAGGTTTTTTTGTTGTTGGTTGTGTACACGATCGAGATACTATCGTGGTCTTGGATGTTTGACGGAAAAATTAATTCTATATAAAGATGGAAGAATGAAATGCTAAGATGATAAAAATATATGATAAAGATAAATAAATACTTAATCCGAAATGAAATACTTAAAAATTATATTAAATTTAATATGCTAGTATACTCGATTAAGTCAAACCGATGGGTTTTTGACTGATTAATCAATTTAATTGTTCGATTATTTAACTTAATTATTTTAATAGTTCGGTTTAATCATTTAAATTAATAAGCTAATCATTTCAGTTAATCAATTAATCATTAACCAATTAATTACTCAATTTTTATTCACATTTGATTTGCAAAATAAAAGTGAAAAATATGAAGAGGGGGTGAAACTGAAAACGTTTGTGAGTGAAATTGAGATTAGGGAACAATGTGGGTGAGTTTGCAAAACGAGAAGGGTCTAATTGAGGTGAATTAAAATGAATGGGGCCAAATTAAAGTATAAATGAATCAATAGGGCTAAGTCGTAAAATGAAACGGCTTATGAATCAGGAAGTTATTTGGGTTACGGTGCAAAAATACCCCTAACGTTTTGGGTCGGGAGCAATTTTACCCCTAACATATAAAATGATGCAATTTTATCCCTAACGTTTTGGGGCAGGAGCAATTTTACCCCTAACGTTGATAAATTGGGTCAATTTGAGAAATAATTCATCAAACTGTCTTCTCGGTCATGAATCTTGTCATCTACACTTCACACGTGCGCTATTTTATCAGTAACAAATGGTAAACATATGTTGAGATGTGAAAAAAATTAAAAAATACACTGTCTTTTTGTACGAATTAGACAGAAAAAATCAAAAAATTAACCGAATTTATAAATATTAATCTCCAATTCTATTATTAAATTATACAAAACATAAAATCATTTTTTAGAACGAATTGTTATGCAATTGGTACAGAATAAAGAACAAAAATACCTGTGTTTTATAATAGTGTCTCAAATTGATCCAATTTACCAACGTTAGAGGTAAAATTGATCTTGACTTCCAACGTTAGGGGTAAAATTGCACCATTTTAGACGTTAGAGGTAAAATTGCTCCTGACCCAAAACGTTAGGGGTATTTTCGCACCTTAATCCAAGTTATTTTTGTACATGCAGGGGTCAAATTGAAATGGTCGGAATAGGGGGGTGAAATTAAAAATGTAGAGGCAGGTAATTGGGGTGAATTAGAATGAATAAGGGTCAAATTAAAACTAGAGAAATAGAGAGGGCTAAATTATGAATCAGAGAGGACTAAACCGAGACAATCCTAAACAAGCGAAGCCGAATTACGAGTAAAGTGGAATTGAGGGGTTAATTTAAAATTAAGAAAGATCTTCATCAGATTTGATTTGGATCAACGATAATCTCCTATTCACTATATATATATTAGTGATTTTAGGGTTTTAGAAACCACGATTCCTCGTTGGGATAAGGTACAACAATGCTTTTAACGTTTACAACTAGGAGTAATTTTACCTCTAATGTCTAAAATGGTGCAATTTTACCCCTATCGTTAGTAGCTAAGAGCAATTTTACTCCTAATGTTGTCAAATTTGGTAGATTTAAGATATTATTATAAAACACTGATATTTTATTCCTTATTTTTCGAATTCGTTTAAAAAAAGATTTCATATTTTCTATAATTTAATAATAGAATTGGATATTAATATTTATAAATTCGATGAAATCTTTCGAAATATTTTTTGTCTAACTCCTACAAGATAATATATTTTTTATTTTTTTAAAATTTCACGTCTAATCATATGTTTATGATCTGTTACTAATACAACAACAACAACAACAACAAAGCCTTAGTCCCGAAATGATTCGGGATCGGCTAACATGAATCATCATATAAAACCGTGAAATCAAGTCGTGTCAGCGACACAAATTCGCTCTCTCCACTCCGTCCTATCCACTACCATATAAAATGTAGATAACAAGATTCATGACTGAGAAGACAGTTTGATGAATTATTTCTCAAATTGATCAAACTTGATAACGTTAGGGATAAAAAAGATTTTGACTGCCAACGTTAGGGGTAAAATTGCACCATTTTAAATGTTAGGAGAAAATTGCTTCTGACTATAAACGTTAGGGGTATTTTTGCGCCTTATCAAAGGCGGATACATGGGGCCCGGGCCCCTCCGGTCGCCGGAACTTCCATGGTTACGAGTAGTTTCGGCCCCCCTAATATTAGTAATAGTCTATATAGACTCCATGTAGTAATATTTCATTGTTTAAAGGTAGATGAGATAGTTAAAATATTTGTTTTTCTTTTAAAAGGTCCTCGGTTCAATTCCCTCCAAACTCAATTTATTTTAGAAAGTGTTTATTTATTTAAATTTTATTTTTCAATAATTATAAAACTATGTTACTATTATTAATTTATTTATTTATTTTCATAATACTTTTAAACTCATTTTTATTATGTTTTTTCCATTAAAAAAATAATTTTTTATTTTTGAGATTCAAACAACTGAATTTCTAAATTAAAATTTAAAATTTTAAAACTAAAAATAAAATAAAATGTAAAAATGTTATAATTTTTTTAGAAACTAGTATTGAACTAATAAAAAAAATTAAATATATCTGATTACGTTTCATCAAAAATATATATATCTCATTACGTGTTAAGTTTGTCCAAAATTCAAAATTTCAATATTTTGAACCTCTTACGTACCTCATAAATCAAAATTTCTAATTTTTTTTTTTTGCTTGCAAGGCCTTTTTAAATCTAAATTTCTAATTTTTTTGGTTTGGTAGGCCATCTGAAAGCAAATTTTTTAATTTTTTTACATGTTCAGCCCTCCCTAAATCTATTTTTTTTTACTATCAAGACTATGAAGCGAAATCTAGCTTATTTTTTAGAAATTGTACATTAATACTTAAAATTGGTTCTTGACCATTCAAATTATAACACACATATACAAAAAAAAAAAAAATTAAATAAGTTCGATTTAGCAATTTTTTTTTTCCCGAACGCACATGTAAAATCGGCCCTTCAACCACGTAATCCTGTATTCGCCACTGCAGCATATCCATTCCTCAATTGAGACATCCTGACTACATTCTCTCTCATTCCTTTCCTTTCTCTGCGACTCAAAAACC
Organism: Euphorbia lathyris; assembly: GCF_963576675.1. Lineage (NCBI taxonomy): Eukaryota > Viridiplantae > Streptophyta > Magnoliopsida > Malpighiales > Euphorbiaceae > Euphorbia > Euphorbia lathyris. The sequence continues at coordinate 93,242,882 of NC_088914.1, forward strand.
TTCTAACCCTAACCATGGCGATTTCTTCTCTCCTTAACCATTTTAAATAAGCAAATTCAAGTGATATTTTTATATGTTGTATGATATCTTTAATTTTTCTGATTCTAAACATAGAGTATCTAGAGATGGTAACGGATGGTGTATTCATGGGTAGTGTCAATTCCAAACTTTTATCCGTTTATTTTTTAATTACCTCTATCCGTTCCATTACCCTAACAGATATAATTTTTGCATCTCCTACCCGTTCCATTTAATTCGCGGATGCTCTTACCCATTAAAAATCAATATATAAAACAAAAAAAATTACAAATTTAGCAAAGCATAAATTTAATAAATCACATCTTAAAAATTGAACAAATATCCCAAATTCTAAAATTCTAAATCACTCTAATTATCGAGAAATTAAAATACATTGAAAATAAATACTCCATTCGTTTCATAATAATTGTCGTTTTGAGGAAAAAATTTTGTTTCAAATTCTTTGACATTTTATACTTTTCAATGAGCATTAAATGTGTTTTTTCCAACTTTGTCCTCATATAATGAAAGGAAAGAAATTTGCAGAGAAATGTGAGCATTAATTGCAAAAGGGTAATAAGGTAATGTTTAGCTACTTTTTAGGCTAATTAATATATTTCTTAATATTTGTGTAGAAACCTTAAAAGACAATTAAAATTAAACAGAGAGAATAGTTCATTTTAATAATTTTCATTTTTCCTCAATTTTGTGTCGTGTTTATCAACTTTCAAAAGAATAAAATACATAAATTAATAAATTATATTATATAATGTAAAAGAAATATATATTGAATAAAGAAAAATACATACCTAAAATGAAATCATTGAACTAATTAATTATCAAGCAACACTTTTCCAAATGTCTTCTTTCTTTTTACTTGTAAAAATATTTTGAAAAGGACCTTCAAATAAAAACAAAAACAATAGTTAAATAGTTGTTTATCTTTCAATTGAAATTAAAACATAAATTTTGAAATTATTATAATTACCTCCATAAACTCTCAACCAATTTTGAGCACATATTAATTCTTCCAAAGTATTTCACGAAGCATACTTATCATTGACAACTCTTCCACTAATAGTAAAAGTGGATTCAGATGCAACTGTAGAAACGAGAATAATTAGAAGATCTCTAGCAATCATTTGCAAGGTTGAATATTTCACTTCATTTACTTTCCACCAATTAAGAATGTTAAAATTTCCAATCCATGGAACCACTGACCCATCTAGATAATGATCTAATTCAGATTTCACATGGGTGGTGGTAGAGATAGAAGCTAAAAAAGCCACCACATTGGACATATCCTTTTTTATTTAATTTTTTTTTTTTTTGCAAGAATTGAGTCTCAAATAAAGGCACTGGTGGAAGTCCTCCTAAAGTACAATCAAATTAGTTTTTCTTGGTCTTAGATTGATACTCATTCAACAAAGTGTAACAAGACTTTTTCACTTATTCAATTTGAACATATGAATTGCATCTTATATCTAGGATCTAAAGTCACACTCATTGCCAAAACAATATGATAAACACTCCAATATTTATCAAATTTGTTAAACATTTTATGTGTCATTGCTCTTGCAACCTCATCACTAGAATCCATCAATTACCTGATTGAATTGCGAATTTGACAAATAGCAACAAAGAAACAATTTAAAGTGGAAAAATTTCTACCAGAAAATAATTCAGTGGTAGTAAAATCTCAATCATCATCAGTAGAAACATTAGTATATAATTTCTCCCTCATTCTCAACCCAAGAAACACATCTTTATAATGAATTGCAACTTTAAACATCAAATAAGTTGAGTTCTAACGAGTTTTACAATCTATACTCAACTTCTTATAACAAGATATTTTCAATTGTTTTGCCATTTTTTGAAAATTTTCAACTCTTTGAGGAGTAGTAGACCAAAAAGATACACTATCCCCAATTCTAACTAGGGGTGCACTCGAGCCGAACCCAGACCGAACAAGGTCCGACTCGGCTCGGCTCGAGAAGTGCTGAGATCAAGCTCGGCTCGAGCTCAAAGCTCGTCGAGCCTTAAATTTTGAAGCTCGGCTCGAGCTCGATATAGGTTCAGCTCGAGCTCGATATAGGTTCGGCTCGAGCTCGAAGCTCGTCGAGCGACTCGTTTTGATTTTTTTCTTAAAAAAAAGTTTTGAATATACTTAATTATACTTGATTAATATTTTATTATTTAAAATCAGTCTTCTAATTAAGGAATAACAAATTTAAACTCCAAAAAACAAATATAGCATTTAAATGTCTTTTTTTTAGCCTAATACAAATTGAATGTCTTTATATATTTTTTTAGGATTAATTAAGATAATTTATTATTATTATTATTTGTTACATTATAAATTAAATAATATATATATATATATATTAATATATTGATAACATCCAGATATTATTTACGGGACTAAAAAGGTAATTGATCAAACGACTGCGTATTAAGACGATCGGGAAAGCTATGGTGTATCAAGCAAGTCACCTGCATGGCGGATCACATGGATTCCTCCATACGCTATCTATAGTCAAACATACGAAAGACCCGCCATCTCACCTCGATCCGCCCCTTGAACGGCTGAGCCGATTCCCGATAAAGGCAACTAATAACCCATTAATGAGCTAACGGTCGTACTTGAATGAGATCAGTAACCGCCATTAATGAGGCATTAATGGAGACTTTCTAGTTACCGAGAGTTACAACTACATGACTATAAATAGCTTGCATCCCAAGCTATTGAGGTACACATTCACGCTCTCCTTAACCCTACTTTGTGCTTACAGTTTATTTTACTACTTTATACTGACTTTGGCATCGGAGCTTCCCCCGCCGATCCCAACGGCGCCCCCCCGCAGGGAAGGACACCAATCAAGAATTCACCACTAGTCATCAATTGGTGCGGTGATCATGGAAGTTCTAATTAAAAAAGGACTTAGTTCATAATTACAAAAATTTCAAGTGGATGGCCAAACCCTCCAACCGGAACAACAACACCAACAATACCCACTTCAGTCAATCCCTAGATAAACACCGACCATGTAGATCCTGATGCACCGACTGTCCATGATGAAAGAGGAATGTCACCCGAGTCTTTTTCGGAAATATGTGCAGATGCGGTGGGAACCCTCTATGGACCAATCATGGCGGATCGATTAAGGGCTTCCCTGGCGAATCCCGTTGCAGGTGGACCCACAATATGAACTATTCCTCCTCTTAACTGTCCCCCGCCAAGGCCTAGGACTTCAACATGGCAGGCCGCCTTTATTAGGCCAGAGGCTCGTCATGGCTCAGCATTTTTTCTCTCTCAACCCACGGATTCAGTGGTCACCAATTAGTGCTTTACCGATGAATAGGAGACTATTTAAGGATGTTACAAAAGGAAGTCAGAGGAATGATCAGGCTCCTCCAGGGAATATGACAAATCCGGGAATCACCATTGGCGGACCCCAGATCCCCCCAGTGCAAACTGGAACGCAGGCTGGTCAAAGGCAAACCAATGAGGCCGTGGATCATGGTCACCCGCAAGGCGGATATATTGATCGCAGACACAGAAGGAGGACCAGATCTCATGAGCAAAGACGATCCAAATCTCGTTCTCACCATAGACGCCAAGCTGGACCACCCCGCCAGGGAAGGTCACCACCACCCCTGGAGTGAGGAGAGGGCGGACGCCGAGCTAAATCACCCCTCCAGGAGATACCGCATCCACCACCAGATCAAAGAGGAGGCGGACGTCCACCATCAAGAGGACATGGCAGAGGTGGAAGAAGGTCACCATCAGATCCTTCATCAGAATCTAGCTCCTCCTCCTTTCAACGGAGTAGATCCCATAGTAGGAGGCGCCTGAGAATGGATCGTAACTTCATAACTGAGCAGGTCTAGAAGGAAATATGTAGGCAGAATAAAGAGAATGCAAGGCACAATCCTTTTGCCAATAGAGAATCGCCCTTCACAAGGCGGATCGAAGATGAGGAAACTGATAGGCAATTCAAAATCCCAAATATACTCGGCTAGTCAGGGGAAGATAATCCTGAGGCTCATGCAAGGAAGTATCGCATGTTGCTTGGACTTAACGGCGCCAACGAAGCAGTGTTGTGCCGAATGTTCATAACCACACTGAAAGGACCGACGTATGATTGGTTCCAATCTCTCCCACCAGGGTCGATAGATAGCTGGAATCAGCTGAGCAGAGAATTTTGCGTGAAGTTCGCAGGGAGTATCCCGCCAGTAATTTCATCGCGAAAGCTCTTCGAGTTAAAGCAAAAGGAAGATGAGTCTCTCAGAGATTATGTCAATAATTTCAACAAGTTATGCATCCGAGTAGTATATGTGGATGTCTCCACAACCGTTGAAGCAGTGATAAAGAATACGACCTGCAAAAGTTTGCAAGAGGATCTAATCAGGTACAAGCCAAAAACCACTGCAAAATTGATGGAGAGATGTAAGGATTTCATGGAAGTGGATGATATCCGAAGAGAATCTGCTTCTCCTCCCAAAAGAGGGAAAGGTGAATCCCGAAAACAAGATAATGAAAAAGAAAAGCTCCCCGATTCATCCTCCAGAAGTAGGCGGAGGGGTTCCAGGAACAAATCAGTATATACACCATCGTTTACACCATTAAACGCCTCCAAAAGTGAAGTGCTGATATGGCTAGAAAATAGTCAACACAAGCGGAGCATTTCATACCCCGAACCAAAAGGGGGGGAGTACACCAATACGGGGAGAAACGCCAAAAATTATTGCAAATATCACAGGAGAAATGGCCATGAAACAGATGCATGCTGGGAACTGGCCAGGGAGATTGAAAGGCTTATTAAGAGAGGAAAGTTGGATTGGTTCGTCCAGAATGACAACAAAGGAGATGGTGATAAGCCAAGAGATGATCCAAAAAAGAAGGCTAAAAGTGTCATTAATGTCATCGCTGGCGGACCAGGATATCAGCCCTTAGTCAAGAAATCAAGAACTACCGCCCTTGATAGAGCATCACTTAATCGCCCATTCGCAGACATTGGTCCTGCGATCCCTCCACATGAAGATGCTCTCGTTATCACTATGATAGTAGAAGGATGGGAGATGAAGCGAGTAATGATAGACACAGGCAGCTCGTGCAATGTCATCACTAGAGGAGCCTTCGCCAAACTTAAAGTTGATCATATCCAAATAGAGACCACCATCGTAGACATCTTGGGAGTAACAGGCCACACGATCCAAACGAAGGGGCAAGTGACTCTAGAATGTGAGTTAGCGGATGAGGATCAGGCATGGATTGGAGATCTTGAGTTCTCCATTATGGATGGACAATTGGCGTACAACATCATCTTGGGACGCCCTTTTATCTCAGAAGTGGCGGCTCTAATATCGATACGCCATTTGGCGATGTACATCCCTACGGCCAAGGGAGGACTAATGATCAGCGGGAATCAGAAAGTGGCTCAAGAGACATACTCTGCATCCTTATCAATTCGCCCACAATCTAAGGATGAGGAAGAAGATGAGCTTGTTACAGCCGCCCTTGGAGATACAAAAATGTTCCTCATTGCGGATGGAAAGCAAGCACGGATCGCCAAAGGATTGAGAGCTGAAATCAAGGATGATGTTACGAAGGTTCTCCTCGAGTCAAAAGACGTGTTTACATGGAAGGATGAGATCCTCACAGGGGTCAGTCCAGACGTGATCACTCACAAACTCAATATCGCCGAAGATGCGGTTCCTATAGCTCAGAAGAGAAGGAATCATGGCCCGGAGAGATAGAAAGTGATCGAGGAGGAGATATCTAAGCTGAAAAAAGTAGATGCCATTGAGGAAGTTATTTATATGCAATGGCTAGCGAATGTGGTCCTGGTTAAGAAGGCAGTCAGATCATATCGCATGTGCATTGACTTTACAGACCTTAATAAGGCGTGTCCCAAGGACAACTATCTGTTGCCTTGCATTGACATCTTAGTTGATGAAACTGCGGGACATGCCATATATTCCTTTACAGATGTGAAATCGAGCTATCATCAGATTCCCATGGAGCCATCTGACAGGATCAAAACTTCCTTTGTAACCCATCAGGCAACCTATTGCTTTAAGGTTATGCCTTTTGGGCTCAAGAACGCTGGAGCAACTTACCAGTGGATGATGAACAAGATATTCGAAGGAAGAAAGGGTAATAACTTCTCGGTGTATGTGGATGACATGATCATTAAAAGCACCACAATGGAAAAGCATGCAGAGGACATAAAATAAGTCTTGGGAGTCCTTCGCCACCACAACATTAAGCTGAACCCAAAGAAGTGTACTTTCGGGGCAACTTATGGAAAGTTTATGGGATATATGATCAGCCAGAAAGGAGTAGGCCCCAATCCAGACAAGATCAAGGCTGTACTGAATATGAAAGCACCACA